>NC_059072.1:215394590-215994590 GCF_020497125.1 Mauremys mutica | reverse complement strand
TACAAATGTTGACTCACCTGTTAATGTATTTTATCTGCTTTAACCTCTCAATAACACATTTCTTTTTCTTAGCTAATAAACCTTTAATTAGTTTCCTAGAGAAATTGACTGTCAGCGATGTCTTTGGTGTGAGATCCAGAGTCGTCATTGACCAGACTGACCCTTTGAGGATGAGAGTAACTGAATGTGAGATGATTTTTTCTTTTAATAACCTTTCATCACAAAGTCCAGCTTGTCTGGGTGGTAAAGGGGGGCTGGAGAGCCTAAGGGGACTGTGTGTGGCTCCAAGACTAATACAGTAATCCAGGAGTGCACATTTGTTACTGGCTTGGTGAAATCTTGGTGAATATACCGTCAGTTAGGGGTGACTGTACTGTTTTCTAACAGGCTGAGCTGAGGCTTGCTCTCTCAGTGGTGGGTCACTCCAGACAGAGTGACAAAAATATAAAGCAAAATTAACTTACCATTCCATTCAGAAAGTGCTTTGCTAACAGAATTCTTGTGTATTTATCCCATCCCTAAGATTATCATCTATTTCAACCCCCATGTCATTACCATTCACCATCTGTTCCACCAAGGCCTCCGCTGATCTGCTGGTGTCTTGCAGTTTCCTGTACTTCTCAGACTTTTCTCGCTCGATGGCCTGTAGCATGACAGGAAAGGTGAGAATTTAGACAGAGATTTTGAAGACACCAAATAATTAATCTGTACATCCTCTACCGCCGTGAAGTCTTTTCTTTTTACCCTGTCAAATCACCCTGCTAACCTCCTGACTTGGCAACAGAACAAACCTCACAAAGTTGGATATGCTTCTGGCCACATAACTTTAGGAAAGAAAGGTCAAATAATAAATTTCCATGTGCAAGCATGACAAGATTATTTGATAAATGATACATGTAGGTACTTTATAGAGAAATAGCACAATTTCCCCATGTGCCCAGAAGAACAGACAAGTTCCACCAGAATTCAGTGGGAAATAATTGTCTTACTGAAGCACAAAAGATCCTTGAGTTATGTACCCAGAAGTCCGAATGCCTCACACAGGTGAGTGCAGCACCACAGTAACTCAAGCTGGACTTTGCAGTGTGGTTGGTACCACCCAGGAGCTGATCTCTCACTCTGAACATGCAATGAAGACATACTAAGTGGCATGACTATAAAAGGTGTTGAGAGCCCTCACAACTTGTAATGAAGCCAAATAAATTAGGCCACTGCTTTAGATACCTAAGTATAGATTTAGATGACTAACATTGCACTCCTTATTTACATAGATAAGTATATATAAACACACTTTTTTAAAGTGATACTGGACTTGAAATAGCTTTTAAAAATGCATTTATTTTAACAAAGATGATTAAAGTGCATTAAATATTAATACCAATACTTTTCTGATAAAACACTTAATTTGTACATCACAACTACCAGTGTGTGAATTAACAGCAGCAATGCTCAAAATACCTCAAATTAATTCAAAATTGGTTCTCTCTTCTTCAAAATTATCATGCTAACAGAATCATACACAGTAAAAATGGACTTTCTGAATACAGTGTTTTTCACTGTACCTGAAAATTTGGGGATTTTGCATATTTTTGTATCAAAATGAATGGCTTGAAAAAAATAAAGGAAATAAAATTGGGAAGTACAAATGTATATTTTTTAAATGAATTTAAGCTCTGATTCTACAATGGCATGTACAAAGACAGAATCCTGACCATGCAAATGTCCTCAGTGATGCCAATGTAGCAGATAGAGCCTAACTGTGCACATCTTATACCAGGCCTGGGGCTTCAGAGAGCCACCTTCAACAGCCTCACACAGTCCTATTCACACATATCCAAGACCTACCATTATCTCATTGTATGTTTTATCGTGAATTATATATACACATAGCTGCTATCTATTCTTATAATACCTTTCATCATATATTTTAATAATTTTATATGTCCACTGTAACAATATGCCAAATTTTATAGAAAATATTTACATCAATTTAATTTTGTGCAAATAACACATCTGAAATAATGAAGATGAGGATTGATGTTTAGTGAGGAATTAAGTTTGGGAACACTTTGGTAAGCATATGTTTTATTATACATTTATAAACACACACATAAAAACAGAGGTTATGAAATAATGCATGATAGTGTGATGTGGTATCTAGATTTTATCTGAATGAATTTAAGGTGACTGCATTGCTCACTTATGGCTTGCATGGGTCATTCCTAACAAGTACAAATAAAATCTTTATGCCACACCATCATGCGTTTTATATATATGTCACATACATTACAGAAAAACTGTTGTAGAAATGCACTTTAGAGAGCTTTAAAAATGGACATGGGATTGTTTTGTTTGTTTGTTTCACTCTGCCTGTAAAGCCAGGTGATGTAGTTACCCTTAGTCTAACTGTAGAGAGGCCAGAAGGAACCATAAAAACTACTCTAATTAATCTATATATAGATTATTTATATAGATTTTTATGTATTTATATATAGAATACTGATTTTTGTAAGCATAAAAATGACACGGCATTTAAGTCTGTGATCCTGAACCTTCCAAGGCCAGACACAAATACTGTGAGTGCCAGTGGAAAGTTCAGAAACTCCCCTTGCATATGGTAAAAAGTTCCTATTTCCAGAAGATAACAGACTTTTCATAGTTCTGACATTTTTACATCTATAGAAAACATGTCACTAGCCCAAGACAAATTTCACCTTTTGAGGTCCTTAGTCGAGGTTGTATTTTGGGGGCAGAAAGGGGAAATATTTACTGCTGCTTATCAATGCTGATTAGTATTGTCCCACTATTACCCTGTGCGCCCACCAGCTCCCTGCTATATCCACCAGTTGTCTGTCTTATTCTTCAATTGTAAACTCCTAGGACTGTCTCTTCATTAGATACATGTACAGTACTTAGCACAATTGGATGGGGGATTCCTAGGTGCTAATGCAAGCCAAATAATAATGATTGCTATCATCTTGGCAGGCTGATTTTTTTTTAAAGTGACTTTTTTAAAGCTGACTTGAGGTGTGTGCGCATGTTAGAATAAGTCCCATAAGTTATGGATTAAGGGGCAGAGTATAGATGAAATAGTCAACGTTGCATGATGAAGAACCACATGAATTAATTTCTCACATGGACAGAATTGCCACTTGAGTGGGGTGTGTGTCACCTCCCCTCCCCTCCCCAGCCCATGTGCATGTATATCCATACAACAAGGTGATAAATATAATGTTAAGATTGTATTCAAAAGTCTGGAAATACCAAAGTAAAGGTGGCCCACACAACATGAATTCTGCTCCCTTGTGTGTATGCATTCTGAGATACTTTGAGATTATTTTTAAGTACATGATCACATTTTTCCACAGGTCCCATCATCATTAATTCTGCAGGCTCAACAGTGCACAGTGAATGAAATAACTTTTAAATATTTATGGTTAGCCTCATAAGTTATTTCCCTGTGCCTCATAAATGGTGCATCACCCATTCCTGCACTGAATGAGGCAGGGGGTCCTGTCAACACCCCTCTCATTTACCTCTTCAACCCTCCTTCATTATTATATATTTCTCATCTTCTGTAGTGAATGAGGTAGTACTCTTCTGGACCCAAGGCTCATTCACTACAAAAGTGGATTGAGGTTATGATTGTGCAGAAAACCTTAATTTTGGCATTTCCAAACCTTTGAGTGCTACATATCAGAACCTTAACAACTGCAGTAGTCAAACATTTTCTGAGGAAAAGTTTTTCCATTGAAAAATAGGGCTTTTATTTATTTTTTTAAAAAATCAATATTTTTCACACAAATATTGTCAATCAACTTTTCATGTTTCAATATTTTTCTGGAAAAATAAAACATTTTGGAAACAAAACATCTGTGGAAAAATATCCTTAATTTTTAAGAATTTTTCTATTTTTAAATGCAAATTTTCCCTCAATTTCTGACTGCGCTTCAATTAGCAAAAGCTGTGAAAAAAAGTCAAAGTGTGGAAAAACCTACTTTCCCATGCATTATTATTGTTTTCCAACTTCTGCCATTTGGCAGTCAGTAACAAAATATTGAAAGTGTGACAGAGAAACAGTAACACTTGCACATTTAAGTAGTCTGTTAAAATTGAAATGTGAACATGTTACTTCTAAAACTGAAATGTTTTTTTCCTTACCTTCCCACTTTTCATTCCTGTTTCCCAGCTGGTGCCACTGGAAAAAGTTGGGAAACAGTAACCAAGTATTTGATAGTGAGCAAAAAACCCACTTGACTCACACTTTTGAAATTTCCTACAGGAAAAACTGGAGTTTCCAATGGTAAATTTCAAATGCAAGAAAAATTCTCATTTTCCAGTCAACTTTACTTGACAGTCCTCTTTATGAGTGGTTATTTTTGTAAGTACTTTGTTAGCTTCAAAAAAAAATGACAATAGGAAAAAAAAACGTGCATCTATTTTCTAGTCAGCAGTAGAACACTTCACTCCTACGCAACTTGCTATACTACCCACACAGTGAGACAACAGTTCATGCCCCTTCGTGATAATCTGATAAAAGCAGACTATCACACTACAGGATCTTAGTCATATATAATAGTTTCATCTTATCAGCAACCGACATTTAAAATGTTTTATTCTTAAATCTACAGTGGTTCATCAGGCACTGTTCACAAAAACACTTTAAAAATTAAAACTCCTCAATTTGGTCAATAGCAATGTAGGGAGTCATTCCCCACTCTCCACCATGCAGGCCCAATCCTGAAAAACTAGGAGGCTACTATTGAATCATACGATTTTATTTGGTAACAAACTATCCAAGATCATTACATGCAGCACTACCATGTCTACAATGGAAACATTAAACAAATTTTAAATCGCTGCTGTGTGATTCCCAGTTTTGATACACTAGCCGCAAGCTGCACAATGAGAGTTTCTGTTCAAAATCTTAGGGCTTGTCTACACAGTTAGTCATTGCATGGCAAACCAAGGTGTGAACGTACAGTGTTGCATACAAAGCTGTAAGGACAAGTCCTAAGCTCTAAGGTGCAGAGTTCAACTTCTTTAAAAAAGGTTTTGATCCAAACACAATACATCTGTAAAGTAGCTCTAAAAGGCAGCTATAAAAGGAAAAAAAGAAAATTTAGGAGCTTGAGATTGCTAAGGGGCCAAATTTAAGTGGTTTGATCATTGTACTTTGTGAACTCACCAGAAACCCAAATTTTGGAAATATGGGAAAGTTTAAATTCAGCTCTGAATTTTCAGGCTTCTAAACGTTATTTTCTTCGCTAACTACATCATTGTAAAGATGTTTATTGTTAAATTATTGATATATATTCTCAACCTTGGACGACCCCTTAAAGTTTTCTGTCTAGTTAATTTTCATTATTTTCTCCACCTAAGCCCTTTACATTCAGATTCACAGTAACAAAGGAACCAGTCAATATAGCTGAACAAAGAACACTTTAAAGCATTGCTAAAATTGTTTTCTGTAATGTACATATCACATACAGAATTCATGAAGGTGTGGAATGGGGTAAAAGGTTTTATTGGCATTCATTTTAGATTACGTGCATTACTTATATGGTCATCCCATAATGAAACCTTCATACCACATAACCATGTATTCCTGATAAAGCATCGTATAAGACCAAAATAAAGAGATATCCAGTGAACTCTGGATCAGATCCATAATCTCTCTCTGTTCCTGTGTGTGAATAAACCCAGTGTGTGTGTGTGTGTGTGTGTGTGTGTGTGTACATATGCACATGTGTACGCATGCCTATATATATTTACAGGTGTAGGGGTGTGTGTGTCTGTGTGTGTGTGTGTGTAAGAAAGAGTATAATACATGTATACAGACAGCCTTGTTGAATCATCATTTCTATAATCTTTATCGTTTTTGTCTTAACATTTGTAATTAAATAGTTCTAGTCAATAGCTGGCTTTTGACTCTGGAGATGCAGATTTCAGCAGGCAGCCCATACCTCATCATCTTATTTTTCCTTGTTCTGACCCTTATTTCCACAGAAATAAAAGTGAGAACTGGCAGCCAGCAGTTGTGAAAGCTCTTGTTAATTTAAGGTGCTGGCTGCCACTTCCCACCTCTGCTTCCATTTCCAAGGAGAGAGAGGTTGTGTCTGAAAAAAATCAAGTACAGGCAAGTTTTCAAATCTGGCTGTTTAAAAACTTCCCCTTACTTTACTTCTGCCAGCAGCTGAGCAGTGTCCAGTACAGATTTCGGCCACTAGCTGTCACCAATGATCTTTAAAAGTTTCCCCTATTGTCAAGGCTGATTCCCCACTCTGTCACTTCGAGTGTAGAAGGTGGGGCCCCACAAGGATTCTAAAAATCAGTATTTGCCATTCCAGGCTTGTATTAAACGCCCAACGTTACAGCTTCTCTCTGATCTCGGCTTGGTAAATGCTGCCACCACCCAAATGCAAAAAAACAACAATTCTTGGACCCAGGAAGGAGCATTTGGGAATTCCTCCCTGTGGGGCACCCTCAAGCCCTTTCACACACACTCCCTCCAGGGAAGAGCTGAGAAAGAAAAAGGAAATTAGCTGTTTCCCCCAGCTAATCAAGCAGCATATGCACAAACCTCTCAGGACACTAAAAATCCAATGCTGTTCTTAAAAAAGATAAATTTTATTAAAAACAAAAAGTAGGAAAATACATCTGGAACTTAGGGTTTTGCTAGATTTTAAAAGAGCAATTCCAAAAATTAAGCACCCAAAATAGCTTTCTTGGGGGTTAAGCTTAAAGGTTACAAGCAAACAAAAGCATCTGGGGTTAGCACAGAGGAGATCCACAAACCAAAATAAAGAAATAACCTGGTAGCATCTAACTAAACATTCCCTATTCAAATTATTCCTTCTGGGTATGAAAAGTACTTTTCAAACCTTACATGGCATTTCTGCTTATAGCATTGCTACTCCATGTTCCTGCAGCCCAGAGAACAACAGACAAAGGGAAAATTTCTTTCCCCATTTAAAAAAGTTCTAGCCTTCCCATTGGCTCTTTTGGTCAGGTAACCACTCTTTTTTCTTTACCTGGGGGACTTTTTAACCCTTTACAGGTAAAGCAAGTAAAGAACAGCTCCCAAGAGGGATTTTACAGCTAAATGGCTGGCTGGGTGTCCATCAAAGGGAGCTATCTTCCCCTTTATTTATCACACTGCACCCGCAACCTGTAGACCCTCAAATGAGCAGTTACTCAAGGCAAAATGTAATCTTTTAAAAATAAAGATGTTCCTCCAAACCTAACTCAGCTGTGGTCTTTTTATAAAGCTCTTCAGTGTTAACCTGAGACAATAATGTTTGTTATTTCTCCCATTTCTTTTTAGAAGAGGAAGTCCTTCATTTTTTTTCCTACCCTGCATCCCAATCTTTGATCTCAGAAACAGATTTTTCTGCACTGTTTTCCAGAACAGGTGATTGGAAACAAGCTTCTCAGTCATGCTATTACTCATTCTAAGGTCGTCTCTGGAAGATCTGAAAGATCCTGTTGTCTCCAATCCCTTGAACCCAACTTCCAATATTACAGTATCTGGGGGGACCAAAATGGAGGGGAGGACCATGCAGGAATCCAATCCAGCAGAGTTTCATGTAATCATATATATCTTTTGGCAAAGAGATCTGAAAATATGGTGCTTCTACTGACCTCCCACCCCCAAACTCTGCCTCTCCATCAACAAAAGAGGAGCAAGTATAGGAGCCCAACTAGAGTATGAGGCAAGAGCAGCTGGGAACCACAGTTGGGAGCAAAGTAGGTCTGTGGTTCACCTACCTCCATCTCTCACTTGCAGGGACATAGATCACCGCCTCCTTGGGAGCAAAGGAAGGAAAGAAGGAGGGCAGTGAACGAACCATGGCTCCTGAATCCCTTAAGGATATTATAAAGTATTATAAAACTGACATTAGGAAGGGGAACATCTTATTGGCTAAGGCCATCTGATTGTGCAAGTGCTCAGAATAATTACAAAGGTCCGGGCAAGAGCTAATTTGCCAACTTTGAGGTGGTTATGCTCCTAAAAATGGAAACAAAGGGAACCTTCAATTATTTAAAAAAACCCAAAACAATAGTATAATGGGCGAAGCGCTCAGAAAATTAAGTGTCTATCTCTTTATGAATTCAATTGTCCCCGTCACTCTAATATCTGAATGCCTGCATCCATCATATCTTCTGCATGTACCGTGCCAGTTTTGTTTCTAATATGTGCACATTTCATGGAGCAGACAGAAAATGATCAGAGTAAAATCATTTACCATATAATTATTAATATTACTTCAGAAAAATGCACTTCCAAGTACACAAAAATGAGCGGGTGGCATCAGAAAGCTGCTTTCAGTATACCGCAGACTACTCAGTGCTTTCTTCCAGTATTGCTATGGAGACTATTGATTAAACACAAACCACTGCAAGGTAAGTGAGATAACAAGAAACTTTTGAATATATACTTCTGGAGGGCTGAAATTCAATGTTCCTTCATCTTATCAGAGCTGATTTAAGATGGAGAGACAGATAGGAAGACAAACATATGCAGAAATTATTTAGTGTTGGTAATCCTGCTCTATTTGCAGTACATGGAGTAAGAATTTATATTTGTTCATTTTTAAACAAACATTTGTAAAATATCACGGGCTTTGAGTGTAATAGCTAGCTAGACATGGATTTCTCCTTCTCGTACTCAGAATAAAGCAGTTAATTTTTGCAACTATTTTCAAAAATCAAATTATTTCCACATATTCAAATATTTTAGTGTTTAACAGACTAAATTCAGAGTGTGTGAGAAACACACCCAGTGCTATGGCTTACACACTGCAAAATCATCACTGAGGACATAGAAGATTAAAGAATCATTTTTCAAGTGTTCCATGCTACCATGGCCAGACTTGTTTAAATTCAACTGAGCATTATGATTGTTAATATTTGGGATCTTTACTAGAATAAAATACTGATACTTCCTTAACATATAGTATAATATGATTTTGCTTTTTAATATGTGACACTAACATAAAAATACTAAAATTAAAAGAGTAGTAGTATGGTTGTATACATAGCGTGCTCTATATAAAGCTTGATTCTGCAATCATTTAGACTTGTACAAATCTGCTGTACAAGTTAAAAGTGTGCGGATTTGGATGTATGGATCAACACCACCTCAGGCACAACATATATCAAGCTGTCAGCCAAATCTGGCACACACAAAATTAATGCGCATCTGAAAGTTTGGCTGTGTATGGTCAATCAATGTTTGCCAATCTACAGTTCAACTTTTTTTAGATATGGACTTTGAAAGTACTTTGAAAAATTAATACAAATTGACAAATATGAGAGTATATTTTCCTACATTGACTCTTTCTCTGAGGTCTGACAGGTTGCCTTCTTTTCTATATATTGCAAACTCGGGGCTCTGAAGTACAGCTTCTGAGCGGGTCATCCAACTGTGTAGTTCTGTTGTATCGACATCAAACCTGAGATATAGAGAAATAAAAGAAAATATTTTCTTTATACATAAAACTTAAAATTAACAATCACATCAAAGATGTTATACCAGAATTATGAATTAAATATGAAAAAAGTGGTGACTGCCATCAGAAGCAGAAGCTCTAGATATGTGGCATCTCCTGGAATGCAACCTAACTGTCAACTGTAAAACTTAGGAGCCCTTCTGTAAACTTACAAATGCTTCCTAGTTTTTTATACTAATCTGTCTACTGAACAGACAACTCCACTTTCACATCCAGCTTTCCAGACTTCTGAGCTGACTTCTTTTGTAAAATATGCAAAGAATGACTTTCACAGCTAAGACAAGCTATTGTCTCAATTAGGGAGGAAGGCTTCTCTCTGGGTTAACCGATGCACTTATAGCCTTCATACCACAAAGGTTCTAATTCTACCCTCTACTGAGCTGATATGAAGGATACAGGTCGGAGGAGGGAGAGAGTCTTTCCCAATTGATTTATGTTAGCTCTAGTTACCAGTCACCCGACCTTTAAAAAATATAAAAATTTAGTACCATGTGGAATTATTTTCTGTGTCCCCGCCCTCCCCCCCACACTTTTCAGTACCTTATTTTATAGCTGTTTTTAAAAATGGATTTTATTTCTTCACTATCCCCTGCAACATGGATTCACCTATTGTCATTCAGAAAGAGAGGAGTTCAAAATGAAGGTGCATTTAGGACCAGGTTTATTATGTGCAGGGACCTAATTTGCTGAGAAGTGTGGAGGAGTCATGAAGCTGCAAGTTGATTTAGTCTTTACACCAAACGGTTAAAGATTTGCCTCCCTCTCCAGTCCTCTTGCCAGCACAGGTGGAGAAAGAATGCAAAGAGAGTCTATGTAGATTTAAACACATTGGGACCAAAGAAGCTGCTCTACAGAACCCAAAATCAAATTACTTCAGACAATTTCTCTAAATAATTCCCTGACTTTAAAATGGGCTTTTGCCTGGCATATATTTAAAAATCTGATAATTTATTGTCTTTGAAATTCTTTCCCTTAAGTAGTGTGCATACTTTGGTTTTCCAGCTGCAGAATGTGTGTCTGTCATCCTCCATGCCACTACCTTAACCAAGGTGCTGTCTTTTACTCTACCTTCTGTCTGTAGCCTAACACAGCCTGGCTGTATTAAAATCTTGCTTCTTCTTAACTCCACCGTATGTCAAAGATCTGACCTTTGCACTCTGTCTATACCATTTGAAATCTCATATAGGCTTTTATCATCCCTTATCTTCATTACTGCAACTCCTTTTTCTAAGCATCCTTACCTCTCTCCCTTTTACCTTACTGCTTATTAGCTACATTCAAAACTCTTCTGCTGAGGCCACCCTCATGGTCTCTTGTTCTAACAGTCCCTCCACTGAATCAAATATAAACTTTACCTTTAAGGCAGTTCACAACTTAGTTCCTTTCTACTTACCTACTTCTGTATTTTATGACTCTCAGACACCACTTCCATTTCACCAACTCTGTCAGCCTTGATCCTGTTTACCTACTCTCCCACAAGCATCTTCACACTTTCTTCTCTGCTGGTTCTTATACATAGCATACTTTTCTGAGCTAGTCAGTAAAATCACTACCCTTTCTTCCAAATCTTATCTCAAGACCCACATCTATTGTGATGCCTACAGGAAACTGCCAACTGATGATAACTGCATAGATGACCGCCAGTGACCTTGGATACCTATCATTGTTTACTTACATTTCAAAAGTCAAAAAAGTAATTGAATGACTTAAAACTATCTGTGCACATAGATACATGAATTATAGCCTCTCCTCCATGCCTATTCCTTCCAAGTGTCTTTTACACCCAGTTTGTCATGTCTTAATCTAGATTTTAACCTCCTCAGAAAAGAGACTGCCTTTACTGTGTACTTGTAAAGCACTGAACACAGAGGAACTCTGATCCTGATTTGGGCTCCCAGATGCTATCATAACAAAAATAAGTAATAACAATTAAGAAAATATGGACAGACAGCTATCTATCCAGACATTTTGAAAGTATCATCACTGGAGATTCTGAGCCCATAAAGCTAAAGTACAATTATCTAAATCACTTCACAGTCAAATTTGCATGCCTTATCTAACAAAGAAAAGCAAGGCAATTTTTAGTCTAATTATGGTTCTGATTTTCAAAGATCATTTTGTAGAAGCCAATCTTTTGTATTAAGCATTTATTTATGTGCAGGAAGTGAAGGCTATTTTACACTGTATGTAGAGGCACACTAAAATTTCAAAATCATTTGGGGATTTATGGGCATGAGCTATTCAAACTTCCACACATATAGGCTCATACCTTGAATGTCATGGAAGTGCAACCATTTTGAGCTGAGGCCCAGTGAAAATCTGTGGCTTGCAGTAGAATAGTAGGTCCAAGTACATATGTAAATCAGTGGTGTGACATTAATACAGTTTGCTAGCACTTCACTTTTGCTGTCAATGGCTGAAGATATAAAGCCGCATAATTTTAATCCATGACAACGTCTGGCTGGTTGTCAGATTGATAGCTCCTTCCAGGGGCGGCTCCAGGCACCAGCACGCCAAGCGCGTGCTTGGGACGGCAAGCCACGGGGGACGCTCTGCCGGTCGCCGCGAGGGCAGCAGGCAGGCTGCCTTCGGCGGCATGCCTGCGGAGGGACCGCTGGTCCCGTGGCTTTGGTGGACCTCCCGCAGGCTGCCGCCGAATTCGCAGGATTGGGGACCTCCCGCAGGCAAGCCGCCGAAGACAGCCTGCCTGCCGGGCTTGGGGCAGCAAAATGCCTAGAGCCGCCCCTGGCTCCTTCACCCTAAAATGGGTGACCTCAAACACCAGTGTAAGGGGACGAACAACAGGTCTTCTTAGTATATGTGACAATTCAGAGAGAAGTAGTGTAGGTAGAAAGGGCACTTCTATACAGCACCTCTGAATATTGTGTCTTGTTACCTAGCAGCTCTGTGTTCTTAGGAAACCAGGGTGCAGTACCCAGCCGGTCTGACTCACAAAAGACCTTCCCCCTCCCCAGCCTCTGCTTGAACCAAAGCCAATCTGAAGAAAGACTTACACAAAGCAAATGAAAAGGCAGTGGAAGACACACCTAAACCACTCCAGACAAGGGTGACAGGATTAAGGAAACTCCCCTAGCCTTATTTGCATCAAAGTTAGGACAGGGAGGCATCCCCATTAGCATACAGAGTGGAGAACAGAGATTTCTAAAGCAAGAACCGCATGGAACTCTGGGACCAGAAAAGCAGGAAAGCACTGCCTGATGGGGAATTTCTGCTCCAGATGTCAATGAACCCACACCTGCACACACCCAGCTCAGTAGTTATCAGACCAATTCGAGTAATAAATCCTTTATTGGTATCCAAAATACTGAAGCTGCCTAATTGCATTGTGAGCTCCCTCGAAGGAACACCACCCATAGCCAGGAATGATCAGTTCCTATTCTCTAGCCTGAACAAAACAACCTTGGTATACTCCCAAGAGCCATAAATTTACCCACAAACAAACCTAATGTTCTCCCTTGAACCACTCTTCTTTCTCTACAAAAACCCCTACCCATGCTCAAGTGCTCTGATGCTTGGATCCAAAATCTGTATCAGTTCCATTCCGATTTCATCTTCTCCTGACTGATCGTGCTGGGGGCTCTGCCTGTCTCCAGCACTCCAGACCCACATCTACCACCACCACCTGGGAACCCTGATCGATTCAAGCTTCACAGAGTGGTGAGAACCTAACTCTCTGTTTAGGGATAGCCTTCTGAACCTGACTTGGGTGATCAGTTAAAGTTTTCTAAACCTGACTTTTGTAATCAAATTTAAGTTAGATTTAATATAACAACTGTTTTGTTTTTTGGCTCCCCGTGTAGTTATTACCTTGCAATAAATAACTTTCATGATTAAGCTGGTTACTTCACTCTCTCTGTCTGCAGCAACACTCCTCATACCTAAGCTAAAGAACCCTGCAGCACCCAAAAATCCTGTGGGGTTTGCTCATCAAATGGATTACTACCAGAACAATTGTAACATGAAAGTGGGGATAGGGACGTTCTGAACCTGGGGCATATGAGGGTGGCAGCTTGGAAGTGCTGCTCAACCCAACCTGCTGAGTCCAGGGGCATATAAAGGTGACAGATTAAAAGTGCTGCTCAACCCAGACTGCTCAGGAATACTTTATTCCAGTGCAGTGCCCATGGCATATGAGGGTGACCGCTTGGAGGTGCTGTTTGATCCAGCCTGCTGAGTCCAGGGACATATAAGGGGTCAATTTGGGATTGGTGATTAACCCTGTCCTCTCAGATGCTCTCTTTAATGTGTGTGTATATGTTTGTCTGATTCTGGGGCTGGAAGAACCCAGCCCTGGGGAACCTAAGTCCTGTAGGATAGCTACATTTGGAGGGAACTTGCAGAAGGGAGAAGTAGAGCTCCGTATGAGACCACAAGTGACACAAGCAGTACATTGATAGAAGTACAGAACCCCCCACCCAGAAGAGTAATCCTAATAAATGAGTATACTCCAAAGTAACAGGCAAATCTGGTAACAGTCTGTGTAATCCAATGGCGAGTGAGTTCTATAGATCCCCCTCTGGGGCACTCCATAAAGGGAATGAGTTTTTATAGTCCCCAACTAGGGAGCGTTGATCAAACTATTTAAGCTCTTGCTTTTAGCTCTGGAGGCCCTTGGTTGAATCCTCAGTGTGTCAGCCAAATTGCTATTTCTAACTTCTTGCTCCCCCACTACATTTGTACACTTCACCCCATTTATCAGGGACCTACTCATAGTACGTCTCTCTGAATTGGCACATATATTGAGAGGACCTGTTCTTCATCCATTTCCACTGGTGCTTAAGATCACCCATTTTAGGATGAGGGAGAGATCTGCCAACCAGTCAGAAGTCATCATGGATTAAAATTATGCTGCTTTATATCTTCAGCCATTGACAGCAAAAGTGAGGTGCTAGCAAGCTGTATTAATGTCACATCCATTGATTTACATATGTACTTGGACTTAGTCTACAGCAAGCCACCCTATGTTTACATCAAAATGTGATTTTGTTTGCTGCTCTTCATTAAGGTTGCCCGCACAAACACTACATAACCAAGGAACACCAGCAAAATTTCAGACCCCCTGAATCCTCCCATTTTAGACTGGCTAAGTATGGTTATATATTAGAGAACAGCAAACACTAAATCATACACAAGTGGACAAGGGTCAAACAATCCACAGAGCTGAAGATAAAGTGCTTGTCAACCTGCACACAGCTACGGTTTACACAATCTGCACCTCAGTGAAGGCCTATTTGAAACAACATATGTTAACGAAATTAACCTCTTAAAACAGTTATTTCTATTTTCTACAACACAAAATCCAAAATTAGATACTGCTGAAAATACAAAGAGAATGGACTGAAAAGCAAAGTCTGGCATAACCCCTTTTAATATATCATGAAAACATTTATTTAAAATAAAAACCTAGTTTATATGAAGAATAAAAGTATATGATTTTGCTAATGTTCACTAAATATTAAACACTAGATGGAGCAACTATACTATTTTATCATGCCTTTCCTTTCCTCAAAGGACAGACTGTCTACTTCATATTCACAGTTTGTCATTACATCCATAATAATACTGTGACAAATAGACTTTGCATGGGAATATTACATAGAATGTACAAAGTAATTTACCAAGTGGCACAAGAAAGGCTTCTTTACACATTATTCAGGGACATTAATAATACAAATACATATAAATGAAATGTTTAGCAGCTAAAACTGGTTTGCCTTTTCAAAGCCTTAAGGGAGTAAAATATTGTTTAGAGTTTACATTATTTTTGGATCATGCACCTGACCTGCACACTCCAGAATGTGTCAATGACACCCCACCCACTAAAATGCTGCAATGCATCATTCTATTTACTGTTTTTTTGTCTGAAAATACTCAATTATTTCTATTAACTGTTTTTACTGTATGTTTTTTTACCCCAGTCGTCTGTTTTGTTTTTCTAAGGAGAGGTCATTTCTTTTTAAAGAATCTCCCGGTCACCCACAACTGAACATTTCCCATCCCTGGATCCAAACCAAATCATTCTTGGGTTATAAATTATTCAGTTAAAGGACCCCCACACCTCTCTCCAAATGTGTCTGCCCTCCACCACTTACCTAGCGGTAAGTTTCTGGGGATAAAGGGGAGACGCCACAGCCTGCTACCCAGAACACTTTTTTATAGCATAATGGATAGAGCACTGGACTGGGATTCAGGAGACCTGGATTAAATTCCCAACTTTACCAGTGTCCTGTTGCCACTCTGTCACTTTCCATGGGCCTCAGCTGCCCCATATGGGGATAATGATACTGACCTCTTTTGTAAAGTGCTTTCAGAACAGTGCATATAAAAGCTAGATATTATCACCACCACCACCACCACCATTATCTCCTATCAGGGGAACAGGTGGGCAGCCAACTCCACCACGATTCATGGAGAAGCCAAGCTTCCTATTCTTCTTCCTTGAAACAGAGGCATTCAACTCATCTGCAAGGAGAGCCTGAGCTGCAGCTTCAAGATTATTTTTTTTAAAGAAACCTTCTACTCTTTTAAAAATAATATAAAATTAAAAATTTAAAAAAACAAACAAAGAATCGAAAGGAACTCTAGAATCCCCTCTACTCTTTCACCAATGCAGGTTGATTCTTCAGTTTAAAGATACTTTTTTGTTTTGTTTTGTTTTTTGTGCAACCAACAACATTTTATAAAGTTTTAGAAGAGTAGAAGAGAGGCTGAGTAGGCTGGGAAGTACTACTGCCAAACAACGCCACCCAAGAAAACGAACACGATTATATGGCAAATGGAGGAGAGTAACACAATATGGTTATGCACCTTCAGAAATGTCAGATAAGCATTCAATGTCTGGCTGCTTTTTTCAGCCAAACACAAACCTCTAACTCTTGAAGACTCTTTTCTAGCTCTTTCTTTTAATAAATGACCCCCTGTGAAAATTTGGTGAACATATATAGAATGGTATAAAGGAGATAAATCAAGAACATTTGTCTGTTCCCCTGGCTCATGGCATAAGAACAAAGGGGACAGTCAATGAAATGAAAAGGTGGTAAATTCTAGATTGCAGAATTCATTGCCACAGGAAGTCAAAGGGACTGGACATTTTAGCAAGATTAAATCAGAGATTGAACATTTATATGGATAAAGTATATCCAGTCATTATCCACTTGATTTTTTGAAGGAATATTAAACCTCATGCTTCAGGGTTTAAGCCAGTCGAACTATTAGAGACCAGGAGAAGACCTAATAGGGGAAGGGGAGGGGCAGAATAGCCCACACCTGTCTACTACAGGGCTCTTATAACTTCTTCTGAAGTATCTGGTATTGACCATACGTGGCCCGGGAGCTGAAAAAGATCTGATGCACCTAAGATGCCCCACGCTGTACGGCTGCTGGGGGGAAGGCCAAACTAAGGTGCCAAGAAGTCAGAGTCTGCAGTTGGTGACCCAGATAAGAGCTATTTCTCGCTGGTGGGTGTGGGTGTGGCGCTAATCCTAAGAAAAATACACACAAAGAAATGAGAGGTGTTTCCTGTGGTCACTGATCATCCTCTACCCCAAAGGTGAATCCAAGAGAATAGCTGTTTGACCAAAGATACCAAGTAGTATGGAAGCAGGTAGCAGGCCACCAGTCCTTCCCCACCAGAAGACAATACAAGGTAGGTTTGGATGGAAATGGGGCTTGGTCCTCAATCAGTTCAGATATTTTGGATAAGCATCCAACCTTTTGAGACTTCTCTTCCCTATTTGATTTATATGCATTTTCAGCTCAGTATGCTGAAGCCATATAACAGCACACTTTCCCATTTACTATAGCTGGTCTGTATAAGAGTGTATAGTGTGCTTTTACACTCTATTAGCAATGAAGTTTGCATGCTTTTTATTTTATTCCCTACGTAGGCACAGGTTAGACTTCACTGCAACCAGGAATTCAACAGCAAAAATCCTACTGACTTCAGTGGGGCCAGGATTTCACCAAACAATAATGCTGATCAGGATACACTGTGGGATTTTGGTGGGAAACAATCTTGCTTATCTTTTGACACAACAAAACAGTAACCATTATTCTTTCTGTCTGAAACTCATTTCCCTGACTGTTTTCTCAACTTTTTCTCCAAAGCTGCTTCCTGATTAGTTCTCCTCCTCTGGCACACTCTTGTGGAGTATAAAGGAAGGGAAGAGGATCTGTTAGTGGCAGTGCTACTAGAAATGCCAGAGGACAACCTCCGCTCACATGGTAACCCAACCACAGGCCATCGACCTCTCTGTACATCAGTTGGCTAGTTCTAAGTTTCCTATGCATCAACCACAGGTCCTTGTCAAACAGGTAAGCCACTAAAAGGCCTTTATTGCACAGTTGAACGAGAGCCCACATAGTATTTGTCCAGGGACTATGTAGCAATAACTACCATTCATAAAAATATACCTAGAAACCAATGTAGAAAAAAGTCTGAAAACAACATAGATCACGTTAAAGATATTAAAATAATGAATACTAGATTTCCTGTTTTCACTTCTCCATACCTCAATAATATTTTCTACTATTAATTATCAAGAGACACAATACCAATGCATGGTTAATAAACATGGTCTCTGTTTCCGCAAGAGCAAAATGCTTTAGTTTTGAGTTGACACAAACTTACCAGATCACTATTAAAAAATCATCTATTTACTAATGGAAAAGACATAGGCCCCAAGTATGTATGAGAAACCACAGTACATTTACTCTGAAATGCACTCATTCTAGCTTATCTAAAATTATGTTAGGACGTGATTTGAGGTGAAAGATACAGAATATCTCCAGGATTGTATATTAGGCTTCTATATATTCCTTTTAAAAAAAAAACAAAACAAAAAACATACAGAACAGAATCTCTTAAATTTGTTTTTCAGAGGTTAAACTGTAGTGATATGGCTAAGATGGCAACATACAGACAATTCCCCTCCCACCCTCAACAAACAAAAAAAATAAAACAAAAAAACAATCCTGGTTTATTACTGTCAAAATACATCAATAAACTACATTGTTTATTGTAGAACTGGCAACATGCCTGCAAGTTATCACAGTTTGTCAGTTCATAATTTGATAACATTTCCTGTTTTCTTTATAAATATTAACCATTTTATTATGTATCCTTGCCAGCTTCAATACTTTAGCTAGTTTAAGAGGCCATCGTTGACAAGCAGTAGTCACCTTTATAATTCTCAGTTGGTGTAATAATAGATGCTTCCATACATAAACAGTTGCTATAATCCAGCTAACATTTAACAATTATCTGCTCGGGGATAATTTCCCCAAACACTGACTTCAGCTATGTAGTCTGCATATCCCAATCAATTCAACTCTCACTATTAGAGATCAAAAGAATGCTAATAGGAAAGAAAAATATGGACCAATACTGTGTACTTAATGGCTTGCAGCCTTGGTTCATAGCTATACATTAGTAAAGAGGCCCAGATAACCTTGGAGATCTGCAGTATTTATGATGGGACAGTATCCCTTGGTAACTGGTGCTCTGTTTAGTCCAACTGATGTTCTCTATAAGAACAGAAGTCCTCTTACTTCACACTGAGATTGAGAACTCCTTAACCATTCAGTTTGGAAAAAAACAAAAACAAAAAACAGAGGCAGACAGAAAGGGTAAGGTCCAAGAATCTCTTCCCTCCCTCCCCCCCCCCCCCCCCGAAATAAAGGCAATTTTAAAAAAGTCTTTGTTTTCTCAATTTCAGAATTAAAATAATTCCAGTATTTCCTGGGATTCTCATATGTTTCTACAGTATCTAACCCAATGGGACCTCTGTGCTGATTAAGATGTTTGGTCACTACTAAACTTTTAATAATAATAATAATGAGCACATGAAAATAAAGTCTTTAAACGGTTCAAAGAGCAGATGCAATAGCTTTGAGATTCAGTAAAGAGTGCTCCTTTCAGCACCGCTCATTTGATTTTAACAAGTCCATTATTAAACTAAACCAGTGGTTCTCAAACTGTGGGTTGTGACCCCATAGTGGGTCGCGATCCCCTTTTAATGGGGTCGTCAGGGCTGGCTTAGACTTGCTGGGGCCCAGTGCCAAAGCTCAAGCCCGAGGGCTTCAGCCCTGGGTGGCAGGGCTCAGGTTGCAGGTGGGCCTTTGGCTACCCTCCTCCCCTGGGTTGGCGGGACTTGGATGAGATCAGGCTTCGGTCCCACTTCCTGGGTCCCTGTAGTATTTTTTGTTGTCAGAAGCAGGGGTGGCTCTACAAATTTGGCCGCCCCAAGCAGTCATGCCCGGGAGGCGCCCCCGAGCCGCGGGAGTAGCGGACCTCCCGCGGGCATGACTGCGGAGGGTCCGCTGGTCGCTCGGCTGGACCTCGGGCGGTTCGCTGGTCCGGCGGCTCCGGTTGAGCTGCCGCAGGCATGCCTGCGGGAGGTCCAGCCGAGCCGCGGGACCAGCGAACCGTCCAAAGTCATGCCTGAGGGAGGTCCACTGGAGCCGCCGGCCGAGCGTTCCCTCCGCAGTCATGCCTGCGGCAGGTCCGCTGCTCCCGGGGCTCCGGTGGACCTCCCGCAGGCATGACTGCGGCAGGTCCGCCGGCCCAGCCTGCCGCCCCCCCGGGAAAGGGCCGCCCCAGGCGGGTGCTTGCCCCGCTGGGCTCTGGAGCCGGCCCTGGTCAGAAGGGGGTCGTGGTGCAATGAAGCTTGAGAACTCCTGAACTAAACTAATGGATTTCATCTATTACCATTCCATTTGTCATTTCATGAATATCTAGGACCCATGAAAAGAACAACTTTCAAATATCTTCAGAAGATACTAGGAAAGTACAGGAAAGTTTTTCTCTAATTAACCTTGCTTTTGCACGTATGTATTAGGACACAGTGGTTTCACTCTAACAAGACAGATCACAAATATTTAGGTATATTTTATTGTTATAAAAATGTATTTTAATATTTCAGTGAAGGAATCTGATAGTACTGAAAAACATTTTGCAAAAGAAGGAACAGAATAAACATTCTCTTCAAGAATGAACACTTAACGTGACTGCAACAATGGGACCTTTTTATTCAACAGATAAATCTATCTTGAAGTTTTATGTATCTGAGCACCTTTAGATAGGCTTGCAACCTAGTGGACTTTGAATTTCTGGACCATCTCTGAACTTCCTGTAGGATTCAGAATTATACCTGCTTATCTTTGTGACAAAAATAAGTTTTAGGTTTGCAGAGCACACACAGTACGAGAGTGTTAAGTCTATTCCTTCACTTTCATCATCTACACAATTGTTAACAGAAAGCCTGATCCAATGCCAACTGAAGTAATTGGGAACCTTTCCACTGATTTCAATGAGTGTTGGGTAAGTTCTCTTAATTCCACCCAAACTTTCCTTTAGTTATACCTGGGATACACAGGACAAACCCTAAAGACAATGAGATTGCATAGGTGTGACTGAGGGCAACGTTTTGACTTGTAGACCTGTATTACTAACAATGATGCACAAGCCAGAAAGAATAAAACCTGATTTTCAGATTCCAGGCTGACTTTGCAGGCCTAGAATGTGATTTTTTTTTTTAAACTAAAGGATGTTTTTTTCTCAAAGCTTTTAGCCACAATTGATGTGGAATGCCACAATGCCATTTCTAAGGACTCTTTTCAGAACAGAACACTAAGTATAGAAAATGTCATCCTTGTACTACAAACTATTACCTGTGGTGGTTCTTTGACTTAACAAAATAATATTACTTTAATATTAGCATAATACCTATTAAATATTCAGTACTATATCAGTAATTTGTTGGAACCACTTTTACAAACTACTCCATAATCAGCCTGATAAAAACAAAGGTACTAATTAATTACAATATTACTGGCATACTGAATTTTTTTCCCACAAAAACCAACTGCCCCAAATTATGCAAACATTCAAATGACAATAGTTAATCTTTGTCGTCTTATCCAAACTTTATCACTGATCTTCCCCAACCCTTCTTCTCACCTCTTCCTAATTTCTGAATCCACTAGGATCTGCCTCTTCTTGTGTGGTGGAGGTGGTGGGAGTTCTTCTTTAGCATGCTTAACCAGGATTTGTTCTCTGGTGGTCACCATAGTTACAGTTTCCATTACAGTTGTCTGTGTTAGTGATGTCTGAGTGGCGGTGACAGCCTGTGAAATCTGTGAGATGTATTGAAACAGAGGTCACACATTGCTTGAAAGACTTCAATAAAGACTGTTTGGAGTGCCAATAGGAAATAATGAGAAACTGCTCCTGTCTGATCCCGGGTTGACCTTCAGAACAAAACAACACTGTATTGAACTCAAACCAAATTGTTTTATCTGACTCATGCTATGCGAATAAGACATCTAGCAAAGTCAATTTCAAAATCAGAAGGAATCCTAAGTAGAATGTATTTATTGATGCTTTATAAGTCATGTCAAATGAACATAGGAGAAAAAGCTAAAGCCTGTTTCATGAGAAATATACCATATTTCTGTATTTTTTCTCATGAAACAGGCTTTTTTAGCATATTATAAAATGTTACTATTCCTTCATTTTAAATATGTATTTCTTAAGAACTGACCAGGGATGTCTTTATTTGACTTTGATAAGATTTACTGCCTGTCATTCTTATTTTATTTTACTGCTTATCATAATTTTCAAATTGATATTTAATTCATAACAATTAAAATATATTTGTGGCAAAGAGCCATTAACTAATTTACAAGAAATCTTAGCTTGGAAATATTGACTGTGATGTGAGTAAATATATAACTGAATATGTTTCCATAATTAAAATCTAAGATTAATGGGATCATAAGTCCCACTAATATTTGCAAATATAAAACTGCATATTGATCTATTGAATATGGTTTCTTTGGCCAATATATTCCAGTGCTACACAGGTCTGAAATACAGCTACATGCAAACAGGTTAGTTTAGAAATACATGCTGCTCACTTCAGCTGGATAGGTAATGCAGAGACACTTAACTGACTTCAACAGGAGTTTTGTATGTTTATATAGCTTTTGAAATGATTACGCTCTTGATATTTGGACCCATTGTTGTAATAATTGGGTCTACAAATTTACCCTACTGATAAGCTCAACTGTGAAAAGTAAGTGCAAGTTCTAAAATATCACTGTAACCTATAACAACAAGGGGGGGGGGTGCACATGCACACACACACACACACACACACACACACACACACGCACACACAGAGAGCGATAGAAAGACTGAATTAGTTCCAACAGAGAAAGATCTATTGATATAATTCAAGGACTCTGTTAAGATTAAGCCTGGTAAGAACAGTGAGAGACCGGAAATCAATGACCCAGAATTGGTATGTCAGAAATCAGGCCTAATTGGTGGATAAAATAATGAGGGGAACCTTAAAATCAGAGACTTTGGAGAGAAAAACTGGTGACTGGAGCAAGCTTCACCATTATGGTTGCCACTCCCACTATTTCCTGGGATACCTCACCTTTTTCATCCTAATCCTGAGAATGTCCTGACCAGACCAGGACTGATGACATCACCCCCTTCACTGGCTGTGGCTGAATCCCACCACCACCAGGGAAGTAAGACTGCTACCCTGCCCCACGCATTTATCCTTTTCCTTCCCCACCTTATTTCTTTTCTGTCCCTCTCCTTTTGCCTTCTGTCTAGATGGACAAAATGATATATTTTGCAACACTGCTGTAAGCCTGTGACCAGAAAAGTAGCTAAAAGCATTGTCCTAAATAACCTGATGCTGGTACAAGTTTTCCAGGTCTCGGGCTGGCTGATAAGACTGTGCTGGGCCCTGTGTTTCTCTAGAGGTGACTTTGCAAATGAAAGTCAATGCCAGAGACAGAAGCTGCATTTTCTACTTTTGCTGTTCGTGTCTCTCCCCTTGTGTGTGCATTTGTCCTAGGCCAGGTCTACAATACAGACATACATCGGTATGAGTATGTTGCTCAGAGGAGTGAAAAATCCAACCCCTGCCTGGGCGGTGAAGTTATACCGATCTAACTCCCACTGCCCGCCCCATGTAGATAATGCTATGACGATGGGAGAGCTTGTCCCGCCTGCACAGTTACCACCTCTTGGGGAGTTGGAGTAACTATGCCAACAGGAGAAGCTCTTCCTTTCAGCATCTTCACTAAAGCACTAGAACAATGTGACAGCTCTGGTGCAGCTGTGCCGCTGTAGTGTTGTACATGAAGACAAGCCCTTGTATTGTTTTCTAGCAAATGGGATCAGACTTTAACAGCAGCTGCAGCAGCTCCACCCCATCTCAACTAACAACTTCTCCTTTCCCCAAAAGGGTCATTATTCCCCACCTGAGAGACTGTCAGTCAGTTTTTTTCCCTCTTTCTTTCTTCCTAAAGACTCTCTCCAGCTAAAAGGAAAAAGAACAGCAAAGGATGCTGTTAAAATGAAAGACTTTCTTAATACTTCACTTTTCCAATGCTTTAGCTGTTTTCTATATCTTTAATAAAAGGTGAAAAGGAATTTTAATGCTGTGATTGCCATGGTACTAAGCAGGCTGAGCTCTCTGTATACCAAACACCAAATACTGTTTCATATTGGAAATTTTTGCGGTCACATTAACACCATTGACTCTTTGGGCCCATATATTCCATCTAAATTAATATCACTTCATGCTATTATACAGCTTCTCATTGAAGCAGGGAAATGTGCTGCCTGATCCCCCAATCAAGCAAAGGCACTTTTCTTCCTTGTTCCTGCTAGCTGATTTGTCAGGGAGTCTTCTAGTTCCAGCTTCAGTGACCAGCTGATGGTGCAAGGAGCTGGAGCAGAATATAAAAATAAGGTCTGGCAAGATGGCCAAAGTACAATTGGTGCATGAAGATCTAGGTTTTTAAGCCATGTTCATCACCTTGGTATCTGTGTTCTCCTATTCCTAGGGGCAGGGATCTATGTCTCAGTCTCCAAAAAGCTATGATGCTATATAAATGTATAGTAATTTGTTATATATTGCACAAAACTCTCTGAAGATCCCAATTAAAGAAGAGTATGTTCCTATCCCAATTATTGTCATATTGGTGTTCCGATCAGTTATAGAGATATGGCATAACAGACTCTCTTACCTTTGCCCCACCCCACTGTCTTTCCCTGTGGAAGGAATAGAGCAGGGTTTCTCAAACAGGGGTCACTGCTTGTGTAGTGAAAGCCCCTGGCGGGCCAGGCCAATGTGTTTACCTGCCCTGTCTGCAGGTCTGGCCGATCGCGACTCCCACTGGCCGCAGATCACTGCTCCAGGCCAATGGGAACTGCTGGAAGCAGTGGTCAGGAAGTCCCTCGGCCCACGCCGCTTCCAGCAGCTCCCGTTGGCACGGAGCAGTGATCTGCGGCCAGTGGGAGTCGCGATCGGCCGGACCTGCGGATGGGGCAGGTAAACACACTGGCCCGCCAGGGGCCTTCCCTATACAAGCGCCGACCCTTGGTTGAGAAACCCTGGAATAGAATAATAAGGAAGGGGCCATACACTTGTTACCAGTCAGCCTCTTTTTATAAAATATTATTAGTAAAAACAAGCAGTGTTCCTGCCAAAACTGCCTAATCTCCCACCTCCATTGAGGAAGTGGGAAAATTCCACTGTTATTTGTCCAATCTATGGGGCTGGGAGTGGAGCGGGGGAGACAAAGGGAAATTCCATTCCATTTGTGAATCTGGTAATCTGTTTTACTTACTGTATATAATTTAGCAGAAGTATGACAACTGCAAGGGGACTACATGCCTTTAACCTCCAGCAACCCCAACCTAAATGTATTCTTTTTTCTGTTAACTAACAGTTAACATCTTTTTATATGAGAACATAAAAATGGCCATACTGAATCAGACCAATGGTCCATCTAGCCTAGTATCTTTGCTTCCAACAGTGGCTGATGCCAGATGCTTCAAACGGAATGAACAGAACAGGGCA
This sequence comes from Mauremys mutica, assembly GCF_020497125.1. Lineage (NCBI taxonomy): Eukaryota > Metazoa > Chordata > Testudines > Geoemydidae > Mauremys > Mauremys mutica. The sequence goes on along the minus strand of NC_059072.1, from coordinate 215,969,161 downwards.
ATCATTCAATAATCCATCCCTGTCATCCAGTCCCCGCATCTGGCAATAAAAGGCTTTTAGTTACAAACGGTCAAAATTCTGTGGTGTTTACTCAAGTGAGTGCCAAGAATTTGGCACAGATTGCAGCAGATACCTTTTAGGTGTATTTGAGTGTAGTATATTTATTGAAATTAGTGGTATATTGGCACTATCACCTGGCAAATATCTGTGCTGAACAACTACTATGAAGTACATGCTTAAGACAAGCCTTTTATTTTACTTATTAAATTGCTTCCAAAGTATATAATATATATTTTTTAATTGCATCTCTCTTGGGCTCCTAGGTTACATGCCAGGGCTTTAGTGTGCTCAGATATGACACAGTAGATCACAGCAATGATAAAGCAGCAAGTTAAAATGAAATACTGCCTTATAAAAACTAACACTTTTTTTTAAAAATGAACTTGCAAACAGCTCTAAAATAAATTCAGATCAAACCTCTGCTATCTCGGGTTTTATAACATTTTCAGATGAAAAGATGAGGGGATCATGTGTTATTTTAAGGCTGTAATTTGAAAGCACCCAAAATCATTGTTTAGTCCTCATGTTCATTTGGAACCATACCCTGCCATCACTCTACACGCAACACACTTACTAAACTCGGTGAAAGTTTTACCCCAAAATCAATATCAGGATGTTTTGACAACTTAAGGCCATATCCTGCCATAGTTGCACTCGTAGTTCAATTGCAGGACACAGCTTACAGTGAATAAAATGCAAGACAAAGAAGAAAGCATAACTGTATTCTACTAAATATTTTCCCAGCCTGTAACCAATTGTACAGTAGTAACAGTTTCAGCTGCTGGGTAGAAACTGCTTTAAACAAAGCACACATTGTAATTACCATATGTTCACAAATGTCAAATCACAATGCATAAAATGCTGTGGGGTGTGATGATTTACATCAGGGTTTCTCAAACAGGGGTCGCCGCTTGTGTAGGGAAAGCCCCTAGCAGGCCGGGCCGGTGTGTTTACCTGCCCTGTCTGCAGGTCCGGCCAATCACAGTTCCCACTGGCTGTGGATCACTGCTCCGGGCCAATGGGAGCTGCTGGAAGCAGCGGCCAGTAAGTCTCTTGGCCCGCGCCGCTTCCCGCAGCCCCCATTGGCCCAGAGCAGTGATCTGCGGCCAGTGGGAGCTGTGATTGGCCAGACCTGTGGACGGGGCAGGTAAACACATCGGCCCAGCCTGCCAGGGGCTTTCCTTGTACAAGCGGTGACCCCTGTTTGAGAAACCCTGATTTACATCTTCAAACAGTGGAAAGTATTTATGTGCTTAACCAACAAAAACAGGTGAAACGTGCTTCGAAAGAAAACTGAACTATTAATTTGGAGCTCATAATTGTCTAATTACTGAGATGGTGGGGGGTAAGGGAAGCTGGGACTATATCTAGAGCCATTTTGATGCCAGTGTTGAAGTTCAGAAAGATTAGATAGATACAGTTCTATATTACTACTCTCAATCAGACAAGAACTTTCAGTAACTCTACTTACATACCAACAAATGACTCTTCTATTCTTCCCCAGAGGAATAACTGTTATATCATCACTGAAGTGGTTTGCTCCATGACTAATTCAAGGGTGTCCCAAACAATTGCTGCACAGCTCCTTCATCTTTCTAAACCCCTGAAGTACAGATGTCAAACTGAGAAGAGGAATTATGGCTTGGACTTTTAACCCATTGGTACACAGTCAGAGCTGTGTGGAAGAGTCGGATGACACATTACAGAAAAAAGTGTTCAAAACCAAACCCACTCTACCAGAATAATATCTGTGAGCCTCTCTTAAAAATGTATGCAAAGTAAAGGTGCATCTGCTTTTTTAATAGAAAAATATCAAATCCCCACTTCATTCTTATAGAAGCATACACTGTGTGTGCATGCATGCGTGTACAAGTGTAAGATTTTGGGACTTTAGTACCATGTTTGTTTTTGTATTGTAGAACAACTTTAATGCTACTATTTGTCTATGGTGTACTTGTAACCTCCCTTCACTGTTGGAGCTGTAATTTGGTCTCTAATGAAAAGCATGAATATGTTTAAGGAATAGTTGAGAGGACAGGTTTTTTTGTTTGTTTTTTTCAAATTAAAAAAATGGCTGAGGGGAAGTAGCTTAAGTAGTGTCACTAATTTAGGCAGAGCTACAGCAAAAATAGCTGAACTTTGAAACTTGACAATGATTATATAGCCCTTAGTGAAGACTATTGTCCTTTATTAGTTTGAAAAACAGTTTTGAAAAAGTTGTAAATATTTGAAAATGACTACTGTGCAAGTACAGTACATTTCTCATGAAGGCCCCAATCCTGCAGGCTAATCCATGGGGCAAGACCAATCAGAGTTAATAGGGCTCTGTGCAGGTGCAAGGGTCTGTCCATATGTATACCTTGCTTTATCACTGTCCATGACTATAAAAGCATTTTAAAATAAATACAGTGCACTTGCATGTATAATCTAATTAAATACTCATTTTTCAGAACTTCTTTACTGACTTTATAACTTCTGAGCCAATCGTCTTCAAATGTGACTTGTTTTGTATCTCTCACTGAGACTCAAAAAATAAAGCAATGTCAAGACAACAGATCTGAAACTTTAAAATCAGAAAATTGAGTTTGTCTTAAAGCTAAGTGGAAAAACCTACATATTTAGAATGACAGCAGGCTTTAAGGTCTGAGTCTATCTAAAAGACATTTGTCCCATGACTTGCTGATTTTAAATATGCCGAACTTTGAAACACACAAACTGATTTTCTTCAGACTTGACTTCATGTTTAACTATATTGTTGTCTATCATGTGGTATCTATAAATGACACTTACATTGAAGATAATTAGTCACACTTATCCTGAATTGGGAACATCTTCATCAAAAACAGAACCTCATTACTCCTTGAGCAACTTTCAGCTCTTCCATGCAGTCTTCTTGCCAGCACCGGCTCTACCGTTTTTGCCACCCCAAACCAAAAAAAAAAAAAAAAGCCTTGTAGGCTCTAAAGTTTTACATTATTTTGTTTTTAATGCAATTAAGTAACAAAAAAAATCAAGAGTGGACGGAATGTCGCCCCTTAGCATGTGCCGCCCATGTGCCAAGCTGTTGCCTGGAGCAGGCCCTGCTTCCTGCTCTATGCCAGCTTCCATATTGTTCCTACAAATGTGTTTGGTGGTGTTCTTTTTTTGGGCGGGGGGGGGCGGGGGTTGGCTGAAGTTATCCTGGCATCATAAGCCTGAGTTTACTATATCTCACAGACTTTAAGGGACCACAAGTTGTCTTAGATCCACATGTGAACAGAAAACAGTGAATAGGGTGACCAGATGTCCCGATTTTATAGGGACAGTCCTGATTTTTGGCTCTTTTTCTTATATAGGCTCCTATTACCCTGCACCCCCATCTCAATTTTTCACACTCGCTGTCTGGTCACCCTAACAATGCATTACATTGTATTGTGTTCTCTTGTGAAACATTATGTGACCTTGTAATTTGGCTGCATTAGCACACATACACAGAAGATGGAAAAAGTTTGTAAGTAAGGTTGTGCACTCAACTTGAACTTTCATATCACCTGAGTTTTGGGTGTCTTATTGTGCATCACTGACTTTAAACTAACTGTTTTTTTGCTCAATTAATTTATTATTCTGTTAATATGTTATTTTTTATTGAGCACATCTCACACTGTGGCAAGTAGCAAATACATAAAAATCATCATCATTCAGCCACTGTAAGCATAAGTTTTTTTTCCCCCAAAGAAATAAAGTTCTGTTGTAGTCAATATGGAAGTAATTGCATAAAGCTTCAGTTAACAACAGGACATACTTTCTCATTAACTTTCAACATGGAGAAAACTATACTGAGCTGCCTAATGCCCATCTTGTGATTAAACAGATTACAAACTCCCAGCTAATGGTCCAATTTTCTTTTTTAAACATAAACTTTCACCAGTAATTTTCTTGTTGGCTAAACAGGGAAATGAATTTTACTAAGACACTACTTGAATTCATCACACCCAGCACTAGATTTTTGTGCACTGCAATGAGTGTGAACACATGGTAATTACACTGTGGGTAAAAGTTACAAAAGTATCTAAGTGACTCAGCAGTCCGAGTCCCATTTGAAAAGTGATTTAGGTATAGAAGCGCTTTTGAAAATTTTATCCTGGGTGCCTTCTTTTAAGAACAATCAACAGCTACCAGTTGCAATTGTGGTAGTTGCTGAATGAAGATGACACAAAAATCAAGCATCTTTTCTTAATATTTACTTCTTATTGCTCCTGGTCCTGCGTGCCCTCAGCTCACAGAAATTCCACTGAAGTAAACTGGACTGCTGCATGTTGCAGGCTTGCAAGATCAGGCCCAATGTTGCGGGGCGAAAAGTATTATCCATTCATGTTCTCACAGAATAGAAGACTAAATTAAGTCCACCATGTTTTTAATTCCTATAAACATGAAAGTATCAATGTCTATAGGGGAGACAGGAGCGGTGGGGGGATTGGAGTGTTAAGAGAAGAGGAGACAACCACCACCTTTTAAACTAAGAATAAAGAACCAATATTTCAAAATGATTGCAACATACCTTTAAGCTGGGGGGAATTTGGCTGGCTGGACAAATGAAGGGAACAGTGCTTTATGGCTGCAGGAAGGAGGGGTGAGAGGTCAAACTGATGCAAAAGGGGACATAGGGCCAGCATGGCAAAATAACTCATTCCTGGGAACCGGATGGGTGGAAGGCTTTAAAAGGGCAGTTCGGTGCAGTGAAGCCCCTTTTACAGGGAGCAGGCAGCACTCACCTTCCCTCCCCTTTAGGTGGTAAAATACCAGATTTAGTCAAGACCTGCTGTGGGCATTGCTTTAGCTCCTTTTTATGGGGGGCTGGGAAGGAATTTTTCCAGCAACACCAGATTGACAGTTTGGCGTGCGTCTTAAATGCATGTGTAAAGTAACAAATATTTTAGGGTTGTTTCAGTACTCATGTGTTTTGCGAAAAGAAAAAAAAACTATTTATGAAAAATTTATGTATTGTCGTTTACCACTGCAGTTTTCAGTGGAGCAACTAGGGTGCTGATTTTCATTTTAGTTTACAGGACTTATAGTTTGTGATTACTAAATGGTCATTCTAAGGACCTATTACTCTCTAGAAGTATGGAGTACAGTGCATGTAATTGTGATCAGTGTAATGCCTAGTTCCTCATATTTTAATAAGAATTTTATTTATCTAAGCTAGATTTATAGTTATACACCCATTAACTATGATACATAAGGGGTATTATAAAAGGTAAAAGAGTTAACCGTGTGGATATGTTGTAAGATCTCAGTGATCAGAATATCAATTATTACTGAAATTTAACAACCGGCATTTATGAAAATAGAATGAGTTTAAGAAGTTTGAGTACACTTACGTATTTTGCTAGTGGATGAAGGCAGTACACTTATGCATTTCTCTAGTGGATGGAGGGATCCCATTCAGGGCCACACACAAGTGTGGTCTTGAGATCCCCTGAGCATAAAGGCTACTCAGTTCCTAGCTAGCACAACTAGCAGCCCTAGCCACCCATTAAAGAGACAAGACCAGGCCCTCATATGCACTCATCATGTTCAGACCAGCAAAGCAGGCCAAGCTGAAGGGAAGTGAAGTGCTTGTTACTGCCCAGAGGATGTGTTCCCTGGTAGCTTCAGGAAACCTTGAGCCTGCGACTCACTACCTCCTGCAGTGTACCCCAACACAGCTCCAAACTCAAGGCTGTCTCTTCAATGCTAAACTGTCACAGATTTTTTGTCTGGATAAAGACTAAGTTGGAGCCCAATGTAAATATACAAGTAGTAAATCCAATCCTCAGCTTCTATAATTACATACTCTGTGGAGCACAAATGATTATTTAAACTCAAGTTGCCAAACTGAGGACTAGCAATTGCATGCGATTGTGACTTCCACCCCCGCACCTTGCTCTTCTCTCTACTCCTCCCCCAAATGAATTTTGTCTACCTCAACTAATTTAGTAGCAATACAAGAGCCGGGCAAAATAAACGACTCATGGATTTTACATTGAAGGAAGGATGCTGTTGATTACAGGTGTTCCAGATCATTGCAGGAAGTTTAACAAATCTGATTTTATTATTATGCTCTTTTTAATCATTAGGAGGCAGAGAATTTCCCCCTATAAGCTATACCCACTGCAATCTTGGAAGGAACAAACCTGCAGTAGCTAACATTAGCTTTCTTCTTCCATAGATTTCAGTATTTTTTTTATATCCTTTGTTTTCTTAATTGTCTCAACTTTCAGATTTCTACATGACCTTCCTGCCTGTCATTTAACCCTTTTTATTATGTAACCTACATATGCTTTACTGTCCCTGGAGGTCCAAACTAGGTACATTTTTGGAAAAGCTTCTCATCACTGCTAATCAAAATTCTGCTTAGATTAACAATGTTAATGTTAACAAATTTGGGAACACTAGTGTACCTGGCCCATTTGTTTCTCATTGCATTTTCAGCATAGAGTCATTTAGACCTGCTCACAGGATGTTTATTGACAGTGCTAAAAATGGCGGGAGAAACCAACAGGTCATTTACAGTGCAGTGATACCAATGTTAGCAACATTGGTATAACTGAAATGGTGCTAGCAACCATTGTGCAAGTTGAAAGGTATATAGGCTGAGCAGGTCTAGATCACCAGGTTGTAAAAACTCCAGCAGCAGGTCTGCAGTCTCACAGTTGCTAGTGGAGCTGCACTGGTGCTTTAGCCACAGTGAGAGATTTTCAGAAAAGTTAACTGCAGACCAAGCCTCTATGGCTGAGTTTCTCCACCTGTAAAATAGGGGAAAATAAGATTCCCATCTACCTGGGGAAGCTTAATTCACTAATGCTTGTAAAGGCCTTTGAGAATTTCAGATGGAAGATGTTATAGAGGTGGAAAATGTTAAAAGTAGGGCTGTCAAGTGATTAAAAAAATTAATCATGATTAATCACAGTGTTAAGTAATAGAAAACCATTTGTTTAAATATTTTGGGATGTTTTCTACATTTTCAAATATTTTGATTTTAATTACAACACAGAATACAAAGTGTATAGTGTGAACTTTAAATTTATTTTTATTACAAATATTTGCATTGTAAAACACAAAAGAAATAGTATTTTTCAATTCACCTAATGCAAGTACTGAAGTGTAATCTCTTTATCATGGAAGTTTAACTTACGAATGTAGAATTATGTACAAAAAAACCTGCATTCATAAGTAAAACAATATAAATTTTAGAGCCCAGAAAGTCCATTCAGTCCTATTTCTTGTATAATCAATCACTCAGACAAACAAGTTTGTTTAGATTTGCTGGAGATAATGCTGCCCACTTCTTGTTTACAATGTCATCTGAAAGTGAGAATGGGCCTTTGTGTTGTCAGTGTTGCAAGATATTTACATGCCAGATGGCTAAAGATTCATATGCCCCTTCATGCTTCAAACACCATTCCAGAGGACATGTGTCCATGCTGATGACAGGTTCTGCTAGATAACGATCCAAAGCAGTGCAGACCGACGCATGTTCATTTTCATCATCTGAGTCAGATGCCAACAGCAGAAGGTTGATTTTATTTTTTTTTGGTAGTTCAGGTTCTGTAGTTTCTGTAGAATGTTGCTCTTTTAAGACTTCTGAAAACATGCGCCACACTTCGCCCCACTCAGATTTTGAACGGCACTTCAGATTCTTAAACCTTGGTCCGAGTGCTGCAGCTATCTTTAGAAATCTCACATTGGTACCTTCTTTGCATTTTGTCAAATCTGCAGTGAAAGTGTTCTTAAAATGAACAACATGTGCCGGGTCATCATCCAAGATCGCTATAACATGAAATATATGGCAGAATGCGGGTAAAACAGCAGGAAACGTACAATACTCCCCGAAGGAGTTCAGTCATCAATTAATGCTTTTTTTTTTTTAAATGAGCATCATCAGCATGGAAGCATGTCTTCTGGAATGGAGGCAGAAGCATGAAGGGGCATAACAATGTTTAGCATATCTGGCACATAAATATATTTCAATGCCGGCTACAATAGTGCAATGTAAACACCTGTTCTTACTTTCCGGTGACATTATAAATAAGAAGCGGGCAGCATTATCTCCCATAAATTTAAACAAACTTGTTTGAGCTATTGGCTATTCAAGAAGTAGGACTGAGTGGCCTTGTAGGCTCTAAAGTTTTACATTATTTTGTTTTTAATGCAATTATGTAACAAAAAAAATCTACATTTGTAAGTTTCACTTTCATGATTAACAGATTGCACTACAGTACTTCTTTGAGGTGATTTAAAAGATACTATTTCTTTTCTTTATCATTTTTACAGTGCAAATATTTAGAATCAAAATAATAATGTAAAGTGAGCACTGTACACTTCGTATTCTGTGTTGTAATAGAAATCAATATATTTGAAAATGTAGAAAAGCATCCACAAATTTTTAATATATTGAAATTGGTTTCTATTGTTTAATAATGCGATTAAAACTGCGATTAACTATTAATTTTTTAAATCGTGATTCATTTTTTTGAGTTAATCGCATGAGTTAACTGCAATTAATCAACAACCCGAGTTAAAACACTTTTATCCTCCACTCCAATGAAATGTTATGAATTATGATGGAGTCCTGGTTCCAGGAAAGCAAAGATTTGTATTTCTAAATATATGCCAGTTCTATGCATTTATGGGGAAAAAAATGGCAATTTCAGTAAATATAAGTGATACAGCTGGTCAAAACAGTTTTGTCAAAACAGTTTTCCACTGGAAAACAATTTCTTCAAAATATTTATAGAAAATGTATTCATTTTTATAACATTTTCAATGGGAAAAAAGTAAATAAATCATTGAAACATTTTGTTTTGATAAGGAAAAATATTTCTTTTAACTGGTTTTTATTCAGTTTGTTTCAATGTTTATATTATATTAAAACTTTTAATATTATAAATTATGTTTATTATATATGATATGAACATATATTGTATTTAATATTTTAATGCAATGTAAAATCAAAAATCAAAAAACAAACAATTTGATTGTTCCAAATCTATTTTGGGGGAATTTTTTGTTGCACAGGAAATTTGGAAATTTCAGCTTCCCTCCTCAATTTGGAACAAAATAAAATTGTAATTTTGGACTTTCCCACAGAACAGACATGCCAATTTCCATTTAGCTCTAGTGAATAGGAGTATTCATGTTAATTGTTAAGTGGCTCTATGGATTGAATTAATTAGTTATGATATGGTTTGGTGGTAAGCAGGAGTATTATACAGCTATCATGAGAGGGCATGTGGCAAAGAGAAGCTAATAGATACAGCAGAAATGTGGCCAACACAAGTATAGAAACAAGAGGAAATTAATATATGTATTTGGGCCATGCAAAATTATTTGAAGGATTCTGACTCCCAGGTCTGTATCTCCTTCCTCCCATCCTAGCTGCTAGTATAAGGTATCTTGCTCAGTGCTGGTAAATGACAAAGAGATGGATAAGAGGAAATTAGCTCAGGCTCAGTCCAGTTAAGACTGAGATGATGGTAGAGCAAAGAAAACAACTGGAAAACTTGTGCAAAATTATGTCATCCCTGTCAATCGAAAGTGTTTGTCTGCCTCTTACCGTTTGAGTTCACAATTTTGAAGCGTTAAATCCACACTTGCTTTTCTATGATCACAGAGGAGAAGGGAATAATGTGGCTTTTTTTTTTACATCTGCACTTGGACAGGATGTTAAAATTTATCTCTCTGATATGGACCTTGCTAATGTGATTCACGGCATTGCTGATTTTTACAATGTGTGCTACATAGGGCTACCTTAAATCTGTTCATAAATCATGGTGTGGAATGCACAGTGATGTATCAAGATACTATGAGCATATGATACTAATGTGCCATGATCTACATTGACCTTTTGGTTTCCAGGTGTTGGCTTTAATTTATAAAGCTCTATGTGGCTTGAAACCTGCCTGCATTAGGAAGCATATTTCTTCTTGTGTGCTGCTGCCACAGATTGAAATCAGTGGGGCACCTGACTTGAACCTTCTTAGATTAACATATAGAGGACTGTTGCTGACAGGGTATTGTCTGTGAGGACCTCTCAAATTTGGAATACTCTTCCCCCCTTGGTCTGAAATCATTTACATGTCCTGACATTCAGGAAATACTGTAAATTATGGTGATATAACTTTGGCCTAAAAAGTAAACCTTGACTATAGAGTGAATAGATTTTAAAGAGTCTGACAAATAGCAGGAAATCTACTTCAGGCATTTGACTGACAAAGCATTTCACTGTCATCAGCTGATAGAATGATGGTTATGACAAACCTGCTTAGAATTGCTCTCCAGCTTCTGCACAAGCCTATCCCAACGCTGGGCAAAGTTTTCCAGCCGACCGTCCAGCTTTTGAGCCACTGCTTTATTCTTTACTGCTGACAGGAGGTCCTGCATGAGCGAGCTCAGTTTACCCATTGTTTGTCTCTTCATTTCTAGATCTCCTTTTAGGATCTGTTAAAAAACAAAAATCGTTCAGACAACATGCTGGTAACTTAGGAGAGATCCATATGGAATTGAATATGGATAAGAATAGTTCATATAAATTCCCATTTTCAAGATTCTTGTTATCACAAAAGTTACTGGTAAGATTGACACAGAGGAATGAACACATTATAGTTTACAAGGCAATAAAAGATGACAGATGGTGCAGGTCCAGATATCATAGCATGTCTGAGGTGGTGTTATAAGTCACAAAACCAAAGGCTGTGTGACTTTAACTACCCTAAAAGTGCATCAATGTTAACAAATATAAAAATTAGAAAATAATATTTTTAAAGTTTTGCTATACTTTGTGTCATACTGGTTATTTGAGCTGGCCAGGAAATAATTTCATTTGGGGGGGGGGGGAGAGGAGGGGAATGAGATTTTGGAAAACATTTCATCCTGACCCAGGACAAAAAGCCAAAACCTTGAAATTTTTCAGGGAAGTGAAATACTGCTGAATACTCTGAAATGTTCCCTTCTGCAGGGATGTTTTAAACAACGTATACTCCTACTGGACACAGACTCCCATGGAAACTTCCCTGAGCTCCATTAGAAATTTCAACAAAATGTGCCACATTCCCATGGAATCTTTCCATTTCTATGAACTGACATGTTCCGATGGAAAAAAAGTTCAACTGGAAAATTTCTAGTCATCTATACTCGTTATATTTCTACTGAACTTTACCCCCTAACAGAGTCACTGCCCACACACTGTACTCACCAGCACCAAATTCTGAAATACTTACTCAGTTACATAGTACCCTATTCCAGGAGTGTTCCCATTGAGTTCAAAAGGACTAATCCTAGGCCTGGTGTACACTACAGGGTTAGGTCAAATTTAGTCATGTTAGGTCGATTTAAAAAATGAATGCATCCACACAAGCAATCCCGTTCCGTCCACCTAAAGGGCTCTTAAAATTGACTTCTGTACTCCTCCCTGGCAAAGGGAGTAGCGCTAAAATCTACTTTGCTGGGTCAAATTTGGGGTAGAGAGGACGCAAATTGATGGTATTGGCCTCCAGGAGCTATCCCAGAATGCTCCATTGTGACCGCCCCGGACAGCACTTTGAATTCCGATGCACTAGCCAGGTACACAGGAAAAGCTCCGGGAACTTTTGAATTTCATTTCCTGTTTGGTCAGTGTGGCAAACTCAGCAGCACAGGTGACCATACAGTCCCCCCAGAATCGCAGAGTATAGAATGTTTCTACGCTCCCCCTATCATCCCCGTCCCTGAGATTATCACAGATTAGAAGTCGAAAAAAACCACACTCGCGATGACATGTTTCCCAAGCTCATGCTGTCCTCCCGCATTGATAGGGCACAGCTTAATGCGTGGAGGCAGTCAGTGGCAGAGGCCAGGAAAGGACATGATGAAGCGTCTGTTGGGAGAGCAAACGGACATGATGATGAAGCGTCTGTTGGAGCTGCAGGAAAGCCAAGAAGGGCACAGACCCCTGTTGCATCCACTGTATAACTGTCTACCCTCCTCCCCATGTTCCATAGCCTCCTCACCCAGACACCCAAGAATGCGGGGGGTGGGGGGTGGATGGGGGAGGCTAGGCACCCAGCCACTCCACTGTAGAGGATGGCCAAAGCAACAGAAGGCTGTCATTCAAACAATTTGATTTTTAGTGTGGCTACAATAAGCAATGTGGCCTTGTCCTTCCCTCCTCCCCCACCCCACCCGGGCTACCTTGTCCTTTATCTCATTTTTTTAATTAATAAAGAATGCATGGTTTCAAAATAATAGTTACTTTAGTCTGAAGGGGGGAGAGTGGTTGGCTTACAGGGAATTAAAATCAACAAAGGGGGTGGGTTTGCATCAAGGAGAAATACACACAATTGTCACACCGAAGCCTGGCCAGTCATGAAAATGGTTTTCAAAACCTCTCTGATGCGCAGTGCGCCTTGCTCTTCTAATCGCCCCGGTGTCTGGCACAAAACGATTGTCTGCCGTTGTTTTCACGGAGGGAGAGATAACTGATTAAATGTACCCCAAACCACCTGCGACAATGTTTTTTGTCTTATCAGGCACTGGGAGCTTAACCCAGCATTCCAATGGGTGGCGGAGACTGCAGGAACTGTGAGATAGCTACTCTCAGTGCACCGCTCTGTAAGTCGATGCTAGGCATGGTAGTGAGGATGCACTCCACCGACTTAATGCACTTAGTGTGGACATACACAATTGAGCGTATAAAATCGATCTCTAAAAATCGACTTAATTTCATAGTGTAGCCATACCCCTAGTGTAAGCACAAGTAGGGATTTCACAAACTGGCTTCACATATCTTCCTGAAACATATTAGCACTCACGGAAATAAGCCACAATATATAACCACCTTATGGAAAGGAATACTTACTAACTTTTATTATTCCATTCAGAACTCCACAAATACTTATGTTAGACACAGTAAATACTAGAGTCTGTATTAACAGCTTTCTCATAAAATCATGACAGTAGGTGACATGGTACCAGGTCTGAAACAAAGGATAGCCTACACAGACAGCGACATAGTGCCTTGAATTGTCTGGGAGGCTTCGCCTGACTCTACCCTACGGGTGCACATCAGTAGCAGAAGCTGGACTGTGATCCATCATAAAAACATGGTTCCTGATCATTGTCATTGAAAGAAGAACCAGCACTCACATGTGATAACAACTAGGACTATGGAGCACCGTTAATGTGGCTATACCTGTGCAGAGTTTCCTCACCCCCATTATTAATATACTTTCTCCAGCTAGTTATTAGGTTTAGATGTTTTTCTTTGATAAAAATCAACTGCAACTCCCCCCCACCTTTTTTTTTCTTTCAGATAATCAGTTGCTGCTGTAAAACATATTTGTAATTATTTACCTATTGAAAGGATGAGTCAGGCAAGAAATCCAGGACTTTTAGATGATTGTTTATGTATGTCTGATTATATAGTTGTCACTTCTTATGAATATTCTTATTAGGCTGAATCCATTTTTAGGGATTCAAATATATTTTAATGGAATACTTATCATAGGGACAAATTATACATTATTATTAATCATAATATCTTCTTATACAGCACTTTAGCAAGGCAGTGTGGTCCCCCGCCACCCTGGAGATGGATGAGCTCCTCTGGACACCAAAATGGGCGGAGCCAGCAAATCCTGCACCCGACCCCCAGAGGTCAAGGCGCAGGCCAGAAAGTATAAAAGCCCAACCCCAGAGCTCACTGGAGGAGCAGCTGCCGGAGAGGCCAGATGCCCGTGGACTAGCTGCCAGTTGTGAGACCCTGGCAACCGGAGGCAGACCTGAAGACTGGCCCTCCCAACGCAGACCAGAGCCCGGAGAAGCTGTCAAGCCTGCCCCTTGTCAGTTACCCAAAGGAGCTGTCAAGCCTGCCCTTCACCTGTGGAGCCCATGGTGCTTGACTCCCCATAGGACACCGTCCGGACCCAGGTACCTCTAGAGGGAGAGTTAGGAAGTAGCGTGGGGGCAGCCGACCCTAGTCTGGCTGCAGCACTGCCAGAGCCTATGTCAGTGTGTTGTGGTTAAGATCCCCACTGACTCATCAGCAGGCCTCCTGTTGTGTCCCCCTGCCACCCACCTGAGCCGAGAGCCTGGGCTGGTTTACCTGCATTTGCTCAGCCCCTGCCTGAGGGCCTGAGCTATTGACTCTCTGCTGCTTCGCCCTGACCCAAGGCCTGGGCCTGCCCTAATTATAACTGTTTGCTCAGCCCCTGCCTGAGGGCCTGAGCCCTGGACTCATTAATGTCCACAGGCCAGACGTGAATAACTGTCTGTGTTTGCCTCTACTGCTGCCACGGCGAGAGACTCCTGAGGCCAGGCAAATTCCCCATCAACAACTGGAAGGAAGTATCAAGGCGGTGTGGTCCTCTGCTGCCCCGGAGAGGGACAAGCCCCAGCCAAACCCCTCTACAAGCACTTTTTATGAGTAGATCTCAAAGCACTTTACAAAAGAGGTCAGTGTAATTATCCACATTTTACAGATGGGAAACTGAGGATCACTGAGGTGAAGTGACCCAGCAGGCTATTTTAAGAGCTAAGAACAGAACTTTTACATGGCTTCCCAAGTCACAGGCCTGTGCTCTATCCATTAAGTCACCATGAACTCAATACAACACACATCCAGCATGGGCTCATGTGGCTTCTACATCACCCACTAGGATGTTAAGGAATGTGAAGCAACTATGCCATTGTGATGGCCAGCAAGCAGTAGGGAAAACAATTAAAATATAAAAAGTCTGAGTTCCGAGCATAGAGAATAAGACAACTATTTTAAAGATTTTAATGTAAAAAGAAATGCTTTAGAGACAGGACAAATAACCAGCTACATTAGAAATAGTCTTAGGGAACAGAAGCTCATTGGTAATCTATGTGCAAAGTAGCAGTATCTAAGCAGCTTTTCTTACATGACCTTTAAATTAATTGGGTCCCGAAAGAGATTTAATACTAAATGAAGCAAACTTGTATATGTTAATACAGAATGAACCATGTGAAACACACAATTTGCAGATACTGAAAAAAGGCTGCTACTTGCTATGGTGAGTTTTATTTGAACAGGAATTCTACAATATATTGCATGTATAAATTTTATGAAAAAAGAAACAACTTAATTGAGTTGGCATAATTGTCAAATATAAAAGACTGCTTTGCTTGACCACCTGGTACAGACAGAGGTGAGTCTCGGGCCTTCTCTGATAGAATCCCATCCCAGAAAACACATATAGAAGAAAGATTATCTGCAGGTAATGGTAGTTCTTTGGGTAGAGTGTGAGAATAGATCCAATTCTTGGGATATACATTCACCCTTGAGTCAGAACCCTTTAGAAAAATAGTCAGAAATAGGGCTGCACATACACCCTCATATGGAATGCAAAGTTAAGCCCTGTATAGAGAGACACTACAAATAATCATTCCTTAATTCCTTTTATTTACTCAGAATCTTTATTTAAGTCTCTGTCTCTTAAATGTGGGGACAGGGAATTTTAGATCCACACTGATGATCATGGTTGACTGGGCAACAAAATGGCAGATGAAATTCAATATCGATAAATGCAAAGTAATGCACATTGGAAAATATAATCCCAACTGTGCATATAAAATGATGAAGTCTAAATTAGCTGTTACCACTCAAGAAGGAGATCTTGGAGTCATTGTGGATAGTTCTCTGAAAACATCCACTCAATGTGCAGTGCCAGTCAAAAAAGCGAACAGAATGTTGGGAATCATTAAGAAAGTGATAGATCGATAAGACAGAAAATATCATAATGCCACCATATAAATCTATGGTACACTCACATTTTGAATACTGCATGCACATCTGGGTACCCCGTCTCAAGAATATATATATATATATATATATATATATATATATATATATATATATATATATATATATATGAATTTGAAACAGTACAGAAAAGGGCAACAAAAATCATTAGGGGTATGGAACAGCTTCCAAATGAGGAGAGATTAATAAGATTGGGACTTTTCAGCTTGGAAAAGAGTAAGAATAAGGGGGGATATGATATAGATCTATACAATCATGACTGATGTGGAGAAAGTAAATAAAGTATTAGCAAGTTGAGATGAACCCTAGGATTCTTCCTCCCACCCATGTCAATGTTTACCTTAATCTGCTTACAAGTGCGAAAACTACAAACGGTCTTGTCTTCACCAGGATTTTACCTTGTGTTAGCTAACGTGGTAAGGATAACCCGTTTCCCCCCGCTCTAGTGTGGAAACTCTTTTTTCCCCCCTCTAGTGTGGACTGCATCCCAAGAGACTCACAAAGGAAACCTCTTCTATTTAAATCTTGGCTTAACAGTGAAATCCTTGCTGATCTTAAACACAAAAAAGAAGCTTACACGAAGTGGAAGATTGGACAAATGACCAGGGAGGAGTATAAAATATTGCTCAGGCATGCAGGAGTGAAATCAGGAAGGCCAAATCACACTTGGAGTTGCAGCTAGCAAGGGATGTTGAGTAACAAGAAGGGTTTCTTCAGGTATATTAGCAACAAGAAGAAAGTCAAGGAAAGTGCGGGCCCCTTACTGAATGAGGGAGGCAACCTAGTGACAGAGGATGTGGAAAAAGCTAACGGACTCAATGTTTCTTTTGCCTCTGTCTTCATGAACAAGGTCAGCTCCCAGAGTACTGCACTGGGCAGCACAGTATTGGTGGGAGGTGACCAGCCCTCTGTGGAGAAAGAAGTGTTTCAGGACTATTTAGAAAAGCTGGATGAGCACAAGTCTATGGGGCCAGATGCGCTGCAGCTGAGGATGCTGAAGGAGTTGGCGGATATGATTGCAGAGGTAATAGGTAAAAAAAGGTAATAATTGGAGATATACCAATCTCCTAGAACTGGAAGGGACCTTGAAAGGTCATTGAGTCCAGCCCCCTGCCTTCACTAGCAGGACCAATTTTTGCCCCAGATCCCTAAGTGGCCCGCTCAAGGACTGAACTCACAACCTTGGGTTTAGCAGGCCAATGCTCAAACCACTGAGCTATCCCTTCCCCCCCCCATTGGCCATTATCTTTGAAAACTCATGGTGATCTGGGGATGTCCCAGATGACTAGAAAAAAGGCGAATGTAGTGACCATCTTTAAAAAAGGGAAGGAGGAGGATCCGGGGAACTACTGGCCAGTCAGCTTCACCTCAGTCTCTGGAAAAATCAGGGAGCAGGTCCTCAAGGAATCAATTCTGAAGCATTTAGAGGAGAGGAAAGTGATCAGGAACAGTCAGCATGGATTCACCAAGGGCAAGTCATGCCTGACTAACCTAATTGCCTTCTATGAGGAGATAACTGGGTCTGTGGATAAGAGAAAAGCAGTGGATGTGTTATTCTTTGACTTTAGCAAAGCATTTGATATGGTCTCCGACAGTATTCTTGACAGCAAGTTAAAGAAGTATGGGCGGGATGAATGGACCATAAGGTGGATAGAAATCTGGCTAGACCGTTGGGCTCAATGGGTAGTGATCAATGGTTCCATGTCTAGCTGGCAGCCAGTATCAAGCAGAGTGCCCCAAGGGTCGGTCCCAGGGCTGGTTTTGTTCAATATCTTCATTAATGATCTGGAGGATGGCATGAACTGCACCCTCAGCAAGTTTGCAGATGACACTAAACTGGGAGGAGTGGTAGATATGCTGGAGGGTAGGGATAGCATACAGAGGGACCTGGACAAATTAGAGGATTGGGCCAAAAGAAATCTGATGAGGTTCAACAAGGACAAGTGCAGAGTCCTGCACTTAGGACGGAAGAATCCCATGCACTTCTACAGACTAGGGTCTGAATGGCTAGGCAGCAGTTCTGCAGAAAAAGACCTAGGGGTTACAGTGAACGAGAAGTGGGATATGAGTCAACAATGTGCCCTTGTTGCCAAGAAGGCTAATGGCATTTTGGGCAGTAAAAGTAGGGGCATTGCCAGCAGATCGAGGGACATGATAATTCCCCTCTATTTGACATTGGTGAGGCCTCATCTGGAGTATTGTGTCCAGTTTTGGGCCCCACACTACAAGAAGGATGTGGAAAAATTGGAAAGAGTCCAGCGGAGGGCAACAAAAATGATTAGGGGGCTGGAGCACATGACTTATGAGGAGAGGCTGAGGGAACTGGGATTGTTTAGTCTGCAGAAGAGAAGAATGAGGGGGAATTGGATAGCTACTTTCAACTTTGGAAAGGGGGTTCCAAAGAGGATGGATCTAGACTGTTCTCAGTGGTAGCAGATGACAGAACAAGGAGTAATGGTCTCAAGTTGCAGTGGTGGAGGTTTAGGTTGGGTATCAGGAAAACCTTTTTCACTACGAAGGTGGTGAAGCACTGAATGGGTTACCTAGGGAGGTGGTGGAATCTCCTTCCTTAGAGGTTTTTAAGATCAGGAGCCCTTGACAAAGCCCTGGCTGGGATGATTTAGTTGGGGATTTGTCCTGCTTTGAGCAGGGGGTTGGACTAGATGACCTCCTGAGGTCCCTTCCAACCCTGATCTTCTATGATTCTATGAAATCAGAGTTTTTTCTTACTGAAGGCTTAAGACTCTTCAGGAGAGTTCTTTGAATTTCTCTGAACTGCCAGAATGCACATGAATTAACACGATCTCTAAGCATCTCTAAGATGCTGGCAGGCTTAAGGATCTGGCTAGAGAAAATTACCCTCACTTTTCAAAAGGAGATAAAGAAGATTTAACAGTTAGACTAGAGGTTCTGATGCCAGACCTGGAAATCTGGGAGCCAAAACTAAAGTGCCCAAGTAGGCGCTACTAATGTAATATGTGGTTGGTCCTGTTTGGAATTCCCAATAACCCCTGGAAACCAGGAGGAAGGGAGATAGCAATTTTCTATTGGAAGAGACTAAGGAACAAGACATTAACATGGGTAATAAAGTCAAATTTCCCTCCTTTAATTCAAGTCTAAGGAAATCAGTGTGAATCCGAGTTGTGTGTCCTGCTCCACAGCCTAATTTGTCCTCTCCCTGAACAAGTTGGCCTTATCAGAAATGGAGAGCCTTTACATCCATTTGTACTCCTAAACCAGGCCATCCTGCAAAGTGAGGCCACTGAGCAAGTCGCTGCATCAAATGGTCCTTTTACATAGTCAGTGGCAGTCAACAGTAGTGAACTTCCAAGCCCAGGTCGACAGATTTGGGCTTGTGCTACATGCCTCCCTAGGCATCAGAACCCAAGCTGTGACATTCACACAGCTATTTTTAGTTTGGTAGCTCAAGCCCAAGTCTGTCATCCCAGGGTTGCTGCCCCCGGCTGTGTAGATGTAACCTAAAATGTCATGTGTCAAATAAAGGGCACACTTTGCATCTCAATGACAGACCATGACAATCACTTCTTCACTTTCTCCAGAAGGTAGTCCAACAATAGAAGTATATTCCAAGTATATTCCAAGAAGTATATTCCAAGAAGGTAGTCCAACAATAGAAGTATATTCCAAGTATATGCGGTCAACATTATCAAACAGCTGGCAATCCTCATCTTCATGACATTTGTTAAACTGGGAGAAAGAGAAGGATGATCAACTATTCCCTAGGTTGTTGCAACAGCAGCAATAAGAACGCGGTGCAGGATGAGTGAATATAAATGTTTATACACCTAAGACAACCTACCTGCCCACTTGGATTTCTGATGGGACAGGGACAGGTCCTAATTCTAAAAGACAATTATCATTCAGTTAAATGGATACTCTGCCTGTCTGCTACCATAGTTCAAAGATATTAAAAAGGGAGTGTTACTTCCAACGTACCATGATAATTCAATACTGAAAGCCTCATCCATCTTGTGAAAACTATGGAAATTACAATGGGACTTTAGAAAACATGTCCATACAGTCTCATCTAATAAAGAATCAGCAGCTGCTAGCAAATAATTCTGGCTAACCAACCAATAGTTGCAAGAACAAGAATGGGGTAAGGTTGGTGGTGGGGCCCTTTACCTAAAAATGGGTTACAACAGTCATTTCCATGAGGACGGTTGGGGGTCAATGGACACTGCTTTCCAGAGGACACATACTTAATAACAAGTATACATGTATATTCCATTAATTGGAGTTTAGATAAAATTACTCAAAGGAAAATCTCTCCTTCTTGACATGACGTCTTCAATCAACTAGGAAAGAAGAACTTGGAGGCCCGACCCCAAACCTGCAGGAATCAATTATGACAAGTATACTTTTAATCACTCCTGCAAATTAGTGATATCCTCCCTTCTCAGAACCTGTGACAAACCATTCTATTCTCTTGCTGCTTGCCAAACCCTAAAATGTGCTACATTGCTGAACAATGCTGGACTTTGTCTTCACATTTTTCTCCTCACAAAGGGACAACACAACACCTCAGGCTGGCCCTGGTTACATGAAAGCCCTATATTCAACTCTCTGACAAGTCAATCACAGCTCACTGACTGGTTACAGGACTAGAATTCTGATGAAACAAATGAAAATGTAAACAAATTTAAGCAGAATCCTTTTGTGGTAAAGTAAAAGCATGGGCATAATCCTAAAATGAGCTTTAGTCAAAGTAAAAGCTCAATTCCAAAGAATACCTTCTAGATTCTATACTGTCATTCGCTTTAACAGTATTGACTAAAAGACTATATTTCAGACCATGGAAAATTATGTTTGGCAGAAGGAAAAAAAGGGTTAGCACAGTGTATCCACAGCTATGCATGCTTAAGGTTATTATAACAGATGGCCTGAGTTTTGGGTCTCAAATTGTGGCATATTTTAAGGAGCATTAAATTCTTAGTCACTGTCTAAATCAGCAGGGATATTTACCATCAATTCTGGACCAGCTGCTAGATATCTGTTAATTAGTTTAAACAATCAAACAGTAAGATTTTTTTAAATTTTATTTTAAAAATACCTTTAATTTGTTCACAGTGAGGCCAACATATTTTGAATTCTAAGCACATCTGAGAATTATTGAAACAACTTACAGTAATAATACCATAAATTTTTCATATACCAAAGGCCAAAAGATTTCTATACATAGTACAAGACAACTAAATATAGTCAATATTATTTCATATACCTGAAATTGATTTAATTATTTTAACTAAATAGGCAGTTATAACCCAGCAGTAACATGCTGGCTGAAAAATTTCACAGTTTGTAAACTGTTAAAACTCCGCTTTACATGGATGTTATGTTATCCATGAACCAATGTTCTTCTACATATCTAAATAAATAGTAGGTGCACAAGAACAGATTACTTGCACAATTGCTTTTAACAAAGACAGTTTTTCACCTTCACTGCATAAACATGGAGGTGAAAATGTACCCCTCCATCTTATTGTAGGCACAGTCATGTTAATTTGTGAAATTATTTAACACTGAGAACGACAGAGTTTAAGGTCAGAAGGTACCACCAGATCATCTAGTCTGACTTCCTGCATATCACAGACCAACAACACCCACCCAGCATCTGCACACTAAACCCAAAATTAGACCAAAGTATTATAACCCACAGGAGACCAGACTATTATGTGCCTCAGGCAGAGAGCAGGAGGACCAAGGTGCTTTAGTGTCCCAACCCCCCACAATGGCAGGGAAATGATTAGGTGAAATATACAGAGATAATCCTGGCAAGTGATGTGTACCCACACACTGAGAGGAAGGTGGCCGTCCCTGGTGATTCAGAGGAAAAATATAAAAATACCCTCCTAGAATACACTGGTTGGAAAAAAAAAATCTCTTCTTGACCCCTGCAAGTGGCCAGCTGAAATCCTGAAGCTTGAACATTTAGGAATATAAGACAAACTGGAAGTGTTTCACAGGGCTCTTGAGCTCTGCTGCCTGCCATCACAAGCAACCCCATCATACAATTGCACTCAGACATTTGTCCAGCTTTCTCTGAAAATTAATTAAGTTGTTTGCCCTCACAACTCCTATTGGGAGGCTGTGCCTTAGATGGTTAGAAACCTTCCAACTTTCAGTCTGAATTTATTCATGGACAGTCTATTTGTTCTTGAGCCAACACTGTCCTTCATCTTAAATAGTTCTTCACCCTTCCTGGTGTTTACCCCACTAAGGTATTTGTAGAGAAATCATATACCCTTCTCAGCCTTTTTTTCACTAGACTAAACAAGCCAAGCTCTTCCAATCTCCTCTCATAAGATAGGCCTTCCATTCCCCTGATCATCCTAGTTGCTCTTCTCTGCCCCTGCCCAGTCTGAACTGTTTTTAAAGTACAATGAATTGTCACTCTATGCTCGTTTTTTCATTTTTCATTTCAGAAAGCACCACCAAAATCAAAACATATCAAGATCCAGATGCAGCAAGCATCTCAATTAGAGTCCATTAAAAGTCCGGTCAGCGGCGCAGAGGGGCTAAGAGAGGCTCTCTCCCTACCCTGGCTCTGTGCAGCTCCTGGAAGTGGCCGGCATATCCCTGTAGCCCCTGCTATGAGCACCAGCTCTGCAGCTTTCATTGGCTGGAAACCACAGCCAACTGGAGCTGCTGGAGCAGTGCCTGTGGGTGAGGGCAGTGCGCTGAGCGTCCCTGCACCTAGAGGACACAGGGACATATTGGCCACTTCCAGGAGCCACCTGAAGTAAGCACTGCCTGGAGCCCTCACCCCAACCTCTCCTCCTGCACCCCAGCTAGAGCCCCGAGCCCCCTGCTCCAGTCCTGAGCCCCCTCCTGCACCAAACTCGCTCCCAGAGCCTGCACTCCCTCCCACATTCTGAACCCCTCTGCCCCAACCTGGAACCCCGCCCTTTACCCCAAGCCCTTATCCTCAGCCCCACCCTGGAGCCGACATCCTCTCCTGCTCTCCAAATCTCTTGGCCCCAGCCTGGAGCCCCCTTGTGCACCCCAACCCCTCACCCCAGAGCCCCACTCCCTCATGTACCCCAACCTCCTGCCCCAGCCCAGTGAAAGTGAGCAAAGGTGGGGGAAGTGAGTGATGGAAGGAGGAGGGGATGGAGTGAGTGGGGGTGTGGCCTCAGAGAAAGGGCAAGGCAAGGGACTTTGGTTTTCTGCAATTAGAAAGTTGGCAAACCTAGTCTTAAGCCTGGCCGGGATTGCAAGACTCTCACGTACAAAGTTATAGAATGCAAAGTAGTATGTTTCACTGAATAAAGATGATGAACTGCATGTTTTTCATTTCCAGGAAAGAGCACTGAGCTGGTAGAAGGCCAGAGGGGTTGTGAAGAAAAATATACTGATGCTTGAGAAGCACTCAGGCCTGGTCTACACTACGCGTTTATACCGAATTTAGCAGCGTTAAACCAATTTAATGGTGCACCATCCACACAACAAAGCCCTTTATATCGATTTAAAGGGCTCTTAAAACAGATCTCTGTACTCCTCTCCGACGAGGGGAGTAGCGCTGAAATTGGTATTGCCATGTCAGATTAGGGTTAGTGTGGCCGCAATTCGACGGTATTGGCCTCCGGGCGGTATCCCACAGTGCACCATTGTGACTGCTCTGGAAAGCAATCTGAACTCGGATGCACTGGCCAGGTAGACAGGAAAAGCCCCGCGAACTTTTGAATTTCATTTCCTGTTTGCCCAGCATGGAGTGCTGATCAGCACGGACTATACGAGAGATACTGGATCTGATCACTTTATGGGGAGACAAATCTGTTCTATCAGAGCTCCGTTCCAGAAGACGAAATGCCAAAGCATTTGAAAAAATCTCCAGACAGAGGCCACAGCAGGGACACAACACAGTGCTGTGTGACAAGCGTAACGGAAAGCCAAAGAATCAAATGGACGCTCATGGAGGGAGGGAGGGAGAGGGTAGTGAGGACTCCAGCTATCCCACTGTCCCCGCAGTCTCCGAAAAGCATTTGCATTCTTGGCTGAGCTCCCAATGCCTGAAGGGTAAAAACATTGTCCCGGGTGGTTCAGGGTATATCTCATTAATTTGCACCCCCGTGAAAGAAAAGGGGGAAAAAAACATTTCTCACCTTTTTTCAATGTCACCATATGTCTACTGCATGCTGCTGGTAGACACGGTGCTGCGGCGCTGAACAGCAGCATCCCCTCCCCTTCCTTTCCTGATGGCAAACGGTGCAAAATGGTGGAAAACCGTCTTCATCATCCCGAGTGCTCCTGGCTGGCCTCGGTGAGGTCGGCCGGGGGCGCCTGGGCAACAATGGGAATGACTCCTGGTCATTCCCAGCAGATGGTGCAAAAGGATTGAAAACCATCCTCATCATAGCAACTGGGGGCTGAGCTCCATCAGCCCCCCCCTTTCATGTCTAATAAAGAATCTGTACTGCCTGGACTATCATAGCAGCGGGAGGCTGCCTCCCCCTCATTTTATCTCACTAAAAAGACAGTGTTTCTTATTCCTGCATTCTTTATTACTTCCTCACACAAATGGGGGGGACACTGCCATGGTAACCCAGGAGGGTTGGGGAAGGAGGGAAGCAACAGGTGGGGTTGTTGCAGGGACACCCCCTAGAATGGCATCATCATTTCTGTGGGATCTCTGGGGCTCTGACCCGGAGCGGCTGTGCTCTCTGGTTCTCTAGTATACTTGCCCCATATTCTAGGCAGGACTGACTATTTTTAGACAAAACATAAAGAAGGAGTCATTCCCATTTTTGTCCATGCGCCCCCGGCCGACCTCAGTGAGGCCAGCCAGGAGCACCCATGACAGCAGCAGACAGTACAAAAGGACTGATAATCGTCATCACCAATTTCCAATTGCAAACGGTGCAAAATGACTGATAAACGTCATCGCCAATTTCCAATTGCAGACCGTGCTATAGCTGGTAACCGTCTCTGCTACCTTGCAAAGGAAAATGAATGCTGCTGTGTAGCACTGCAGTACCGCGTCTGTCAGCAGCATCCAGTACACATACGGTGACAGTGACAAAAGGCTAAACGGGCTGCATGGTTGCCATGCTATAGCATCTGCCAGGGCAATCCAGGGAAAAAGGGCGCGAAATGATTGTCTGCCATTGCTGTCACGGAGGAAGGATTGAGTGACAACATTTACCCAGAATCACCCGTGACACTGTTTTTGCATTGAGATCTCAACCCAGAATTCCAATGGGGAGACTGCGGAACTATGGGATAGCTACCCACAGTGCAATGCTCCGGAAATCAACGCTAGCCTTGGTACATGGACGCACACCGCTGAAATACTGTGCTTAGTGTGGCCGCGTGCACTCGACTTTATACAATCTGTTTTAAAATAAACAGTTTATGTAAAATCGGAATAATCCCATAGTGTAGACATACCCTCAGATACTATGGTGAGAGAACCATAAAAATGCCCAGGGGTAAATTAATAATTTTGTAGTGTCTGCTGGGTTTGGATGGTGTTCAATAAATATGATCATGGCCCACCCACTGAATGAATAGGATACAAAGAAATAGTCAATAACTAACTACCCATTCACTTAATATGGCAAGAGTCCTCTGTGGAAAAATAGTACATGATCATGTAATTCAAGACTATATCATAATATATACTCACAAGAGGGCTGAATTATGGTGTACAGGTACCCTTAAATCTGGCATTTCCTAACTTTTGAGTCTGACTTTGTGACCTTATTAGTGTTTTTAAACATATTTGTGTCTAATATTATTTATATAAAATAAACTATACACATACAACACAACATTGTGAACTGAAGCTGTGTGTTTATTTTATATATACATATATACAAATTAGATATTAATGTTGTAAATGTATATAACAGAAAAAATATGTTCAGAGAACACTACTAAGGTTGCAAAGTCAAGTGGAAGAAATGTAGTTCTTTCATAAGCAAAATCAGTCTCCATGCTCTCCAGATACCAGTCATCCCAAGAAACATGGAAGCTGTTCAACTGGCTGGACCGAAATGTGCAGTTAGACTCACGAATGAGGAAAGCAGAACAAAAAAACTGGATGGAAAAATACATACAGCCAACTTTCGCAGACTGGCAAGCATTTCATTCTGATCTTTAAAGCCAGTTGTATGAATCCTGCTCACTGCATCCTCTTTCTCTGTAAGCCATGAATCGAAAAGGCACTGAAAGAAATTGAGAAGGAAAAGCCTTCAGTAAGACCATTCAGAGTGCAATTTTCTGAACAATGTTCTGGTTTATAACTGCTAACATTATGCACCTGCTCCTCAGCAAATTGCTGCCACTTCCGAAGAATATCCTGCAGAAGGACCCAGCGATCCTCTGTCCATCTACAAATGGCTGCCCACCGATCTCCCAGATCCTAAAAAGAAAGCAGCACACACACCACTTAGTACACATTTAGTGTTATTGAGGCTCATAATATTTTCCCATGGCATTGAAAATCTTGATGAAAATACTTTGATAACCCTCCCGTTTAAATCTCACTCTTAAAATCATAAAACGTTGTGTGTTATCCTGAATTGGATATCAGTATTGTTTGAAACAGAAGTGCAACATAAAGAATTTGTGCAGCAGTAAAGCCAAGAAAAGGGAAGCATTTAAATACCAAGATATGGATAGTATAGCTCCATTATGTCTGATACTACTGTGGTTTCTAAACTTGCTGCTGCCAAAAACACAACAATTTGAAATGTAATTAGGGTTGTCCAGAGTCTTGATTATAATGGTAAAGTCCCAGATGCACTCAGATTATTCCTATCTGCTATAGGATAGCATTGTCAGCATAGAAGATCAAAGTCCTTTATTTTTCTACAATGTTCCAGTGAGAATTATTGAAGCAAAAATTCTCCAAAGCACTAATTAAGTCATTTTCTATCGCCTAATGGATATCTGTATACATGCACACTATTACCATTTGAGATTCTTGCATGATTCATGGTTTAAAAAAAACAAAAAACAAAAAACATATTCTCGCTCTCCATTTTTAGCAAAAATTCAGCTCTGTCTCTTACTTCCTCACTTCAGAGACAAATGCCTAAAATAAGAGGCGAGAGGTAATGTAGTTGTGATTGTGCAGGGTGCTGTAAAGCTCTTTTTTTGCCACAAGTTTAGAACGAGTGCATTACTCATGAGTGCCCCAAGTGAGTTATTCAGGTCTTCCCAAACAAATAGCAGTAAAAATGTTATTGCAGCCCATGCCATCATATGCTTCCTTGCTGTTGATCTCATGCACACGGTTTGTGGCAAGGGGTCTCTTCAAATTTCACCATTTATTAGTATATTAGTAATTAAAGAAAGAATTGTGTCCATGGTAGGGATTGTTGTTTATGATAACAAAAATGCAGCATCTAAATAGTTGACTTTTAAAACAAAAACAAAAATTCTTATTCCCCCCTCCCCCCACACACACCCCAACCTCTCATACAGTGCAGCAATACCATGGATCTACAGCATGAGTACAGGATCCAGCAACGTTCTGTAGTAGGAATTGCATGAATGTTATGTCACATTCCTCAGTAAAGTAAAAGGAACATTGCAGATGTCATCTGACTGTGCGGCCAGGCATAATACTGACTGCATGCCACAGCTGAAAAGTCAGCGTGTGACATGCTTTCCACTTCATTAAGAAGCAAACCAGAACTGCTCTCATACATTAAATGAACAATTTCCAATATGAAGAGTTGTCTGAAATCTTATACTGACACACATTAGAAACATAAAAAATATCACTGATCAACCTTCAGAGAGAGAATGGTAGATTTAAAACAGTGCCATTTTTTTCAAGCAGCATATGCACTTGATACCATAAGACTGAGGAATACCCACTTCCCTAACATCTGGATGTACAGGTACAAACTATGCTGCTAGATTTTTTGAGTTCAGATTAAAGTTCATGCTCTCAGTATTTTATTAAGGAATGTCCTAATGGGTATTAGTTTAGTTTCAATATTAGATCTGGACAAATAATGCATAAAAAAGCTTTCCACAAATAGCCATTTGATTTTTTTTCATTAAATAATTTTATCCATGTATATGCCCCTTTTGTTTGCTTTCCATAAAAATTAATGTGATCAAGTTTTACAAGCTCAGTTAATACACATTTCAAAAACTTCTGTATGTGAGTATCCCTGACTGCACTCCAGGGGTGACCACCTTTCAGACTCCCATTTAACTTCAACAGTATTTCACAAATCTTTTTTTTTTACTGGCTTTCACAGGTACTGACTCTGATGTTCAGCTTATTGAGGAAATATGCCAACATACTATGAAAAAGTTTTTTTCCCCCAGGGAAAGGATTGTAGTATGTATTTTGTGGGGATTTTTTTTCCATTGAAATTTAGGGGAGATCACAGTAAAAGGACAGACACAGAAGCAGAAAAACACACCACCAAGGTCACAACCACCATCTTGAACATATTCAGAAATACAGCTGGTCAGAAATTTTCTGATGGAAGACTCTTCTTCCACGACAGAATGCTGATTTGTCTAACTAAAAACGTTTGATGGTGACAGACTGATTTAGTCAGAGTTGTAATTGGACACAGGCAACTTCAGAAAATGGCCTGATTTCTTGACAGCTCAGCTGGTGAGCTACTGGGAAGCTTGAACTTCCAGCCTCCCAGGTACCCTTCAGCCTGCCTCAGAGCCAGGACTTCATTTCCCTTTCATAGAGAACTTTGAAATGTTTGCCTTTCCTTACCGTCAGAAAGAAATGGAAGTTTGAAATATCAAAATCCTTTACAAAACAGAATTATCTTTCACCACACAGCTGTACCCAAAATACTGCTTTACTGTTCCATTTGAATTTTCATTCCTTGGCTTTCACTTGTGCAGGTATATATTTTTCTGCCTGCCAGCAAACACTTGTGTATGCTCTTTATGTAGTCTAATTTGCAAGCATTATTATTTATTTACACTAGCAGAACCCAATAGTTACAAATACCAACGCCTGGCACGTATGCAGGTGTTAAGACTATTTAAAGGATTTGTGCAAGCATTAGAATTCCATGTTTCTGCAAAGTGAAGGCACAAGTATGTGTGTGCATATTGCATGTGCACAGTTGACAAGTTCTTTCTTCAATCTGTACGCTTAAATGTCATCTATTTTTTTCAGATCAATCACCAGTTAATTTAGTTTAGAATGTTGTTGCTATCTCTAGCCCTACTTGTAAGAGACTATTAATACATATCTGTTGTGAAGGATATAGTGCCTATTTATGAATACTGGATATGACCAGGTTATTTGGGATAGTTGCTGTATGCCTATATTGGAACACTGGAATGCTAACTGTGTGCATATGTTGGATTAGTTTAATAGCAGGGTTGTTAGGAAATTAGTAGAAAGGCAGCAAATAACTCCAGATAATCAACCTCCCAGTAAACACAGCAGGTATCATTAAGAGAGGGAGCCTAAGTTAATAGCTGGGAAGATGCTACTTCCAGGCTCCAGCCAAATTTACAAGACTTTCTCTGCCAAGACTTGGAATCAAAAAGACATTGAACAGTTAAACAGCCACTCTGTAGGTGGGGAGGCAGTTGTGAGGAATCTGTCTGCAGTGAACAGACAGCTTCCACTGGCGAATCTGAAGCAGCAAGCCCTGCATGGCCCACTACGACAAGGTTGATGGTAAGGAGGATTGATGGTAAGACAGATGTGAGTATTGACCTTTTTGTTGCGTTAAAATCCCTTTACTCTTGTGTTATTTTTTTCCCTTTGTGTTTTAGACTAAACAATACTTTGGTTTGAGAAAGGTGTGTGGTCACTGGTATTAACCACCAGTCATAAGCTTCTGAAAGGAATACATGCAATTGGGCCTGCTGGGTAAGTATTGTTAGACCTCAAGGTGCTGTAGCCTGGAACCTGGTTTAAGAGTGGGAGAAGCACACGATTTCACCCTGAGAAAGGTGACGGCCCGGGGCCTAAAAACTAAGGGATGCACTCAAAGAGACCAGATTGGAGCCAGAAGTGCAGCTAGCTCTCTAACTGTGCCATCTACACCACACACATGCACAATCTAGTGCCATCATAAAATCTGTGCAACACACTCAACCTGTATATACTTGGTGCTTTAATAAACCCAATTTCACAGAGCTGAAAACAATTATAAACCAAATCATCTGGGAGGAAGAGTTTAATTAGAAAATCGTGCATGTTATTTGCGAATTATTTAAGAACACCTTACTAGATGCCCAAAAAGCTGCAATCCCTCAACTGAGGAAGAAGCTAGTGCTGGTTAAAATATTTAACCAGTTTACAGTGGAAGTGAAGAAAGCTATATTAAGAAAAAGAGAAAGAGAAAGGAAGAAAGAGAAAAAAAATGATAGTAATGAACATAAATCACAAGCTAGGAATTGCGGGAAATGATAAGAGAAGCAGAGGGACACAGGAGAAATATATGGCCAGCAAGTTAAGAACAATAAGGATTAAAAAAATATTCAACTTGCACCCAACAGTTTTAATAGAGCTGGCTGAGCTGCTTGCGGACTATTAATGTTTATTTTTAATAAGCCTTGGAATTTGGGGAGTTCCAGAAGGCTAGAAGAAAGCTAATAATGTGTGCCAAATTTTAAAACAGGTAAGCCTGACTTCCATACTGGGCAAGATAATGGAGTGGGTGATACAGGACTTGATCAATCAAGAATTAAAAGACGGTAATGTAATTAACACAAATCAACATGAGTTTATGGAAAATAGATCCTGTCAAACTAACTTTTTTTTTTTTTTTTTTTAAACAGAGGGAGTAATTAACCATTGGAACAATTTACATTTTCATGGTGGATTTTCCATTACTGACCATTTTAAATTAAGTTTTGATATTTTTTCCAAGAAGATCTGCTCCAAGACTTATTTTGAGGAAATTCGATGTCCTATGCTGTACAAGAGGTCAGACCAAATGATCATAGTGGGCCCTTCTGGCCTAAAATCTTGGAATCTATCAGAAGTACAACACTCTCCTTTCAACCCACCTCTGTAGAAAAAGTATATGAACTGAAAAGATGGGAGAGGAAAAAGGAAAAAAAGACATGGGATATTCTAGTTAAGGAAGAACTCAAAGGAAAGGAGAAATTGTTCTACACATCTCAAACTACAAATATCTTCTCTAACAAGAGACCTAGAAAAGGCCACTCAGGCAGCAAGGCTAGTTGTAGTACCTACTTCTGGCTCTAATGTGCTTATGACTTTATTGGAGTGTTTGCAGAGAGTAGACGATGCCCTCAAATTAAATTGCACTATCTTAAAAACAGAGATGGAGGAAGGAGTTACTACTTAACCTGAAATTATTGTTACAGATACAGCACTGGTCACAGCAGATTTAGCAGCTGCACTGGTTGCATCCAGCAATATGGTCTATAACCAAGATGAGAAAACAATGGCTGTTGAAATATGTAGACATGTTCACATGCAAAGCAGAACAGGAAACACTGTTTTTTATCTAGTGTAAGTGTGAATTTTGGCATTCCTCAAGATTTTTTTTAACTTTATGCCACAGAATTATCATTATTTGTCACTGAGCGATGTTCACGTAGGGGGAACAATTAAGCTATGGTGAGTGTGGACTTTGTAGGCCACATGTTTCATTGTCTGTCATATAGATATCTGATTCCTCATGGGCAAATAATTTCATGCTGTATCCTTCAAGCTAATATGTGACTAGCAGTATCCAGGATGGAGTGTTACAATGCACTGCAGTTTCCAATGTACAACACGATACATTAAAATGGATAGAAAAAGTGGATTTGAAAGGCGTGGAACTTGTATTTGCTGCACAAACATGCACAAGTGCCTATCATTTAACACATAACAGATGAGTACATTGTTCAGGCGACTGATCTACAACCCTTTATAACTGTCACATTATAAACACTTCATAATAAAGATATGATGGAATTATTCTCAATAGCTGTACAGTCAAGTACCTTTCCAATTCCTGGAGCCATAAGAACTGACATTATCTTTCTTGCTGATATTTTAGCTACACACAAATTTCCTGTCTCCGCTTATGCAACCCCCCCAGCCCTTTGAAACTACTACCGGAGGAGTTGGTCTTTGAGTGCTGATTACCTATTACCAGAGATTGGATTTCAAAGGCCCAAGCTGTATAAAGAAATGTTTGAACTGCCACCAGAGCGATGGTTCTGGTTCTGAATCTGAGCCAGCTATAAACTTGTAACCAGAGGGAAGATCTGGTTTTGGGTTTTGAAGGACTGGCACCTACCAGAGTCAGAGATTGGAGTTGGGAGTGACCTCTTGTAACCTTTATAGCATTCCAGGTTCTTTTATTGTTTTTAATGTTTTCTTTGCAATGATTTTACCTGAAGAATAAATGTGCTTGCTTAGAAAGAGCTGTGTGCTAACTTATAACTGCAGACAATTACACTGTTGATGACCTCAGGAGAGAAAGCAAACATACCTTTTAGGCAGTCTGGCTTGCTGGGAATACCACAGTATAAGCAGGGCACTATGGCACCTTAAAGAGCCCCCAGTCAGGAGGCAGTGTTCTCTGCCCATGAGAGGGGATGGCTGTGGAGCTGCGAGCCTAAAGTGGGTATCCTTGGTGGACCATGGATGGCAAATACAGGTGCAGTTACCATGAAGCTGCGATACTTACCTTTTACTTTACAGATTTCTATTGCACACTAGTCTTCTGAGGTTTTCTAAATAAAGCAACTTATCTTATACTTGAGCAGCTTTGTTTATACCTCCACAGATTTTTTTTTTTTAGTCTTTGCTCTCAGCATCTACAGTAACAATTATACACATGGCTGCATCCCAGTGATCTATATTTAGAAACATTCTTCCTTAATCCAGTGGCCTGCACCAGCTCAATGATGCAAGGTCACCCCAAATGCTTGATTTGCACACTTGAGAAGAGACTATGTTTCCAAGAAAACTAAAGAAGACAAAATACAACCCTCCGCCCCAGAAAAGCTGTACAAGTCCAAAGCAGCACAAGAATTACACTTCTTTCTTTTATTGTCTCTATAGTTAGACCGGGCAAAGTATTTAAAAAAAATGATAGATAATGGGATTGATAAATGGTTTAAACTGTGACCAGTACTAAACCAATCACTTCTAGTGACAGATTGTAGCAAACATGACACAGAGGTTTTGGGGGTAAACCTATTTAAGAAACAAATTTGTAACAAATTTACAGGAACAAATACCATGTAAGAAGTCTTCACTTCTATGATAAGCATTGATTATTTAATCATATGGTGCTCACTTCTGCCACCTTTACTTATGCTGAATAGGATCTTACTCTGCTGGTAGCCCCACTGAAATCAATGACTCAAACTTCAGCCGAGGAATAACTGTGGGGCACATTTTGGGGCTATCAATTTCGATCCAGAGCATAAATCATAGCAGCATACCTTCTCTCTCCCCTGAAATTCTACCCTCTCTACTCTTAGAAAAGGAAGTCTCACAGATTCCTACCCCAAATGAAAACTGTTTTGTTCTTTTTTTTTTTAAAAAAAAAAAGAGTCCTTTGAGGGAATGCTTTTTTAAATGGATATGAAAAGGTAAAATAGGAGAACAATAATAGCCTGATAAAGATTGAATGAAGCAAACATGGAAATCAGAAAAACAAACAAAATTAACTGGCAGGAGCACTGAGAGTAAGCATACAGTAAATTATAATAAGCAGTCTTGAGTCTGCAACTAATGGAAGAATGTTAGTAAAAGATGCTTCTCTAATGAAGTCATGCTAACCACTGCTGGACTGGATGGACCAGTGGTCTGTAGAAATTTTGTTTGTGTCTACATGTCTAACACACAAAAACAAGAGAGAATTTCAGTACATTGAAAATGTATATGTTCTGCAATAGTAATTATGGTATTAACCCTGATTTACTTTTCTCAATCTATTCTGATATAAGAACTTTTTACGTGTACTACAACAATGGATGATAGATCAAAAGATAACTTTATAAACGTTAGTACTGATACATGATAAACTATGTAAATAAAACTACCTTTAACATCAGGGCCTGGGTCTCAGTTTCCCTCAGCTTAAAAAACAGGAAGGACAATCAGGAAGCACATTAAAACTCCACAATTCTCTAGATACAGCATTCGGCAGAGGGGGCTGTTCTAACTTGAGTTAGCTGGTGACTGTTCCTAAGGGTCCTTTTGGCTACTGAGTGCAGTTGGAGCAAAATAGGCTCCAGACACAACTCATTTTTGCCTTCTGTGCCAGGAAATACTGGAAGGATAAAGTCCCTCTGGTCTAGTGGTATCAAGGTTCACATAACAGAGTAAAGACGTTGGTGAATTTAAATGAAAAATAAATTCATTTTATTGACTAAAATGGATCATGACTTTTCATGTCCAGGTGGTAATCCCCTATTGACTGTTTAAGTCTTTGTGGTGAACAAAAGGAGGTTGGTTGTGACTCAGATGTGGGGGTTTGGTGACTCAAAGAACACAAATCTTGTCATTTTCTTGTGTTGTGGGAGGGGGCTGAAGGAGGTTAATCTGATTTCTCACTTCCAAAGGATGTTAGTGGAGGAATTCTTAACTCCCAGTCCAGGTAAGAAGCTTGTTTGATTTTCTGGTACCACTGTACTCTAGTACTCATTGTCTCTAATACAGCGGTACTAGTGAATCAAACAAGCTTGTTACCAGTACATCAGCAGTCCACAGAGAACTGGCTGGACACATGGTACTAGCTCTCCTTGTTTGTATTGCTATGTCACATTAAAATAAACAATTAAATACTTTCTTAATATTAATTTTCCATTTAAGCAATTTCTGTAGTTCTTGAAATGGAAGGGAAGGGGGATGCTCATAATTTCTCTATAAAAATGTGGCCCATGATATGACAAAGTTTTAAAATACCTGCTCTAGTAGCTTTACCTCAAGTTTACCTAAGAGTGACTCACTCTTTCAGGCAGTATTCAAGCCTCTCTGGTGACATAACAAAGGATGTTGAGAAAAGATTGCCTGGCTGTTTAGATATTGGATCAGAAGGCAATTTAGGATCTGCTTTGGTTGAAGGTTAATAAGACGCTGCTGCAGTCTAATTTCTTTCTTTTATACCCTCTTCTGGTATACTGGTCTAGGTATCCAAAACAGTTTAAGAGCCCCCACTGGGAAGCCAGATAATGAAATTCAAATAGAAGATGACAGATTATTTCATTTTGACAGACAAATATTGACCCAAAAAGAACACTAGTACCTTATATTTAAAAATGGAAGGGGCAAGAAATGCAAGACAAGGTCTATCATACATGGATAGTTGAAGTAACTCTGAAATGTTAGAAACAGTGTTTAATGAGGGACAGTTACCTGTCTGCTCTCTAAATTTCAGGAAAAGGGTAAGCTGCATTAGACAGCATGTCCAGGGAAGTTTAAGAGCATATTTTCAAGAAGTAGGCTCAGGTATACAGATTTTTGTGTGTGCCAAGAGAAGTACAAGTTGATTGTAAAAATCCCTGCAATCTTATAAAAGACGGAGTTATGACCTGTTGATAAGGATAAAAATTGCCACTATTAGGTGATAAAGTGAATACTATGTTGTGAAAGGTGCTGGGATTGATTTAGTGGTGCATATGGTGCAGTAACTGTATGAGGTTTTTGCATCCTGGATTCCCAGGGGCGGAGTTGATGTCAGTACCATCTTAGAAGCATTAGTTAGGCAAGCCAAAGAGCTTTTATAGGGTTTTTTTGCAAGGTTGTAGGTAAGGCCAAATTTGAATGGGTAGCTGCAAATAACATACTGTGGCTCTTATGCTCCACATACATATACACATGAAAAAGTGGGATTCACTGGATACTGGATGGCAAAAGTAGATTTTAAATTTATGAACTGTTAATTTCATCATAAAAATAGTGAATCCACATTTTCCCCAGCACAGAGTTACTCAATTTTGCTAAAGCTAGTGGTTTTAATTAATAATTTTGGTTTAACAAGAGGTTTGTCTTCCAGAGAGATACTAGAAAAATTCAAGGCTCCTATGGAAAAAAGCTACACAGACAACCTTAATTCTGGTATTTCCTATCTTAAGTGTTTGACTTTGCTACCTTAATGTTCTTTTAATGTAGTTTTTTTGAATGTAATATTATTTGTGTGTTTTTACAATGAATTTTTAAATAAGCATTTGATAACATTATCGTGTCTTTTACAAAACCAAAGTTGAGAGAGTTAATAGCAGGTAAACTCTGATTGGGGCAAAGTGAAATTGAGCGGAGGAAGTCATGACATTCCCCAACATTTTATTTCACCATTTTCTCACGTCTGAAAATTCACAAAAGCAGTAATTTGGCTGTGAAAACATGGATAGGCAAGATGTTTACCCTCCCTCCCCCCCCAACAGCAGTTGTTCTAAAATGGTCCCATTTTCATTAGAAATGTCTGAGTAACAAGAAAACTTGACAGAGAATGGGTCATATTTTTGAAGTTGTAAGACATGCCAAAACACTTAAGCGTCTAGAAATCTGACTTTTAACAAGAGTATTTTGACTATCTGTGAGTATGTAAACTAGCTTCTATGTCTCACTTTGCTATTGGAGCTACAAGTGAAACACCCATATGAACCATATATAAATAAAAAATGCACTAGTATTTCTCAGTAGAAACAGAATGATTTGTTCCTAAGTACAGGTACACTGTACACAGTACTGCTAGTTTGTCACACTCCATAGTACATCATGCCACTAACACCCTAGAACAAGGAATCTCATTCAGCTTGGAGATTTCAATGCATATTTTCAAGGTGGAGCTATGCCATTAAAAAAGCATCAGAGTGCCACTAAATGTAACTGCTGTTGCCACCACTAGTACAACGAGGAGGAGGAGATCTGATGACTTGACCTTGGTCCTGAAGATGAGTGAGGATAGTAGTGTTGAAGGTGTAGGGTGGACCCACAGGGAGAGAAGAAGAGGACCTCAAAAATTTCAAAGATCGCATTAAGTTTGGGTGCTTATTTGTTTTTTAGCCACACTTTTGAACTTTTGGAGATGTGCATATCACTATTTTGTATCCTGAAAAAAAGCATAGGTTGCATATTCCCTATAAGTACTAAATTAATGCTAAATTATTGTCTATGATTGCACTATTAGCTTTTTTCAACTCTCCACCTACATGCTCTCTGAACAGCAAAACAGCAGCAGCAGAACATCTTTAATTGGGGGGGGAAGCCTAAATTGTGTTGTGAAAAGTCTCTTGTGCAGGGAACAGTAATGTAACTAATTATATTTAGTACATTTTTTAACCTAAACACACATTTCATTTCCACGAAATGAAAGGAGGAATTACCCTCCAGATGATTCACAGAAAAAGCAGTCTACCCAATACTAATTTCATTTCAGAGGACGATGGGAACCACAAAGACCTATGTGAGAAAAGAAAACTAAATCTCAGCTAAAGTGACAGATGAAACTGAGGAAGATTTTCAGATTTATCTTTCAAATGTAAGGCATTACAAACTTCATTGCAATAATCAGAGTCCTTATGTCTGTGAAAATCTGGCAGTGAAGTGGCAGTGAAGATGCTGCAAATAATTCAGGGCTAAGATGGCCACCTTAGAGCTTTCAATTCCCAATGATAAAATTATATCTCCTCCGTACTTTACCATGGAATTTGTATTCCACCAATACAGGGGCAGTTCAGTGTGCCTTCAAAAGTCTAATTCTTTTCCATAGTAAGGGGAAAAAACATGTTATCCTGTCTTACACTCAGAGATTTCATAAACATACCTATAGGCTTTTTTTTTCATGCTATTGTATCAGTATGTCTGTTAATAGTCCCCACCCCCCACCCCCCGCGAAACTAGTTTCTTCTGCACTTTTGAATCTCCTAGAGAACACAATCAGCTTGGAAGTTGTACATCATAGTCACAAGAGAACTAAACAACAGAAGACAATGAAAACACTGACTGCCTCCAACCTGAGCCTTGAGACCTAAGGATCACAGTGTGTCTGGTCCTGCCCAGATGTGCAAGACCTCTGTAACTAGAGCTGTTTGAAGTTTTTTCAACAAAGTTTTTTTTCCCCCCATTGAAAAATTACTTTGCCAACACACAATTCTATGGGGAAAAATAATTTTAATTGAAAAATTTTGTTTTTCCAACAAAATTTAGAAATGAAATTTCTTATAATTATTGCTGAGCCAGCTGTTCTTCTGGGCACTTCTGGTACTGTGCCATCCCTTCACATACATTCCACTGAGGGTTACAGTTTAAAAGCCACATTTATACTGCTCAACGGCAATATATCTGTGCATATATAATTAAGAACAGTATCTGCTTTTCTGACTTTGTGCTTGCATATTTAAGAATTCCGGTAATAACAATGGGCACATTTTTTAAACCCGAGTGCCTAAAGGTATGCTCGTTAAATATAGGAAATGCCATGCTGGATCAGAGAAGACTAGCTGCATTGTGTGAAAAAACACTTCCTTTTATCAGTTTTGAATTTGCCACTTTTCCATTTCATTGACTGTCCACTGATGATTATCATTTGCACTGCAGTAGCACCTAGTGTCCCCAGTCAGAGCTCCACTGTGCTAGGCACTGTGCAAACATAAAATATTGTAATCTCTTTTGGGGCTGAGTATCTAAAATAGATGAGGGGCAACTGATAGAGGTGAACGAGGGATTGAGGGAAAACAAGCTAGTAGTGAAACCTCTATTTGGTATAAGAAGCAGTGGTCACACTTTCTTCCAGTAGACTAGGTGACGTAACATTTATTCTGACATTCCCTACCATCCTTTTTACACTATGAATGTGACATTATTTCAGTGGAAGAGGCATAATTTATCACTTATTGTTCCTGTACACAGCATGGAAAGTTTAGAAAAGATCTCTAGTTCTTGGACTTCCCCCCCCCCTTTTTTAATTTTATTTTTTTTAAGGTTAAGTAAGATTAGATGCTGTGGTATGTTGTTCCATGTTATGACAATTGTCCTCAGTTTATCAGCCACAATGGATACTGCATTTCTTTAGGAACCACTCTTCTTGTAATTTCAGTACCTCAGTGACACAGGATAATGCAGCATCAGGAACAGAGATGGTTGCAAAAAACTCAGTTTTGTTGTTGAACCAGATGAACGTGAAATGCCTGTTTATGTCCGAGCCCTAAAGCGGTTGCAGCCAACTTGTTTCCCTCTCATTCCCCTATTTGGGGATTGAGCATGAGACTAAACTGTGTCAGAGATAAGTAGCCTGAAGCAGCTGGCTGGAGAGATGACATTTCACCAGGATACAAAACAAATGCACACAGAAAAAAATGAGAAAATAAGATAAGGTGGTTGATATTGCACACAGGACAGGTATGCTTGTACCACTGTGTCTGGAGTAACTCAGAGCTTACCAAATCATTTAAAGCTCATTTTGATCAAATATTTCAGACATATTGTCAGAGTGAATGTTGTACCAGAGAACCTAAAAGAAGGATTTTGTGTACATAGTGCAGGAAGGCTGGACAATTGCTTTTTATCTTTAGTTTACAGATGGCATATAACCCCTTTTTCT
The DNA here is from genome assembly GCF_020497125.1 of Mauremys mutica. NCBI lineage: Eukaryota > Metazoa > Chordata > Testudines > Geoemydidae > Mauremys > Mauremys mutica. The sequence goes on along the minus strand of NC_059072.1, from coordinate 215,929,816 downwards.
GATTTCATACCAAAAAAACTTCACATTTTTAAATATTTAAGGCACTTTTCCCCCCAAATATTTACATTTAACCATGCAAATAAAAACAAGACTGACAAAAATATTTTAAAAACAATCACAAATATTTCTTGAGGGATGCTTAAGATGGATGCTATTTTTTTAAATATATAAAGTAATTCAACGTTTACCTGAAGTTGTTCTTCTAGTGCAGCAGTAGCTTTATCTCCACCACTTTCATCCACCACAACTACCATATGAGTAAGGGAATTCACCCTGACTTGTTCCTGTTCCAAGTCTTCTTGAAGTGCCTAAAAAGAAAAGAGGAAAAAAAATCTATTATCGCTCTTTAGACAGGAAGATTCCATCCCCAAACACAGTTCTGTGCCAGAGTAGAATCTCATTGACTAAAAAATGGGAATACATGAGCAGTAAGGTGCTACAATATGCAAATATGGTTGTCCCTTTCTTGAAAACTATCTAGTACAATCTGTCTTTCCTCTCTAAGTGTTTAGTTCTCTCATCAACATTCAGAATGAAACTTTGGATTGAAAAAGATTTGTTGAGCTTGTGTAGTTGACATTTTATAAATATCAATAGCTTGCTCATTTTAAATGGCTATTAAATTACTTTTTTAACAGTGTTTGTATGTGTTATAGTATTACACATAAAAACTATGTTAAAGAACATTATTAACATTGCAATGTCAAATACCCAAAACTTAGGAAATACTAGTATTAAGGTTGCCTGTGCAACCTTAACTTTGCCCTCTCTTGTGTGGGTGCATTATGATGCAGTCTTTAATTACATGATCACATACTATTTTTGCCACAGGACCCCTGCTTCAATCAGTACACAGGATGATTGGTGCCTACTTAATGAGCAGCTATTCAATATGTTTTTTCTCCTCATTGTTCAATGTGTAGCCCCTGCCTTATTTACTGTACACTATTCGAACCTTGCTCTGAAGATAATTTACATTTTACCTTAATGGACTTTTTTTTCTTTTCTTTACTGAGTATTAACTACCTCATGACCTTTTCCTTGGCACTCGACATTATAGTCCGAGTGCATTACAAACATTAATGAATTTATTTTCAGATGAGTGGAAGCATCCCCATTTTATAGGCATAGCGAGATTAAGGCCTGAGGACCTGAGGACCATAGTACTTAGCATTGCATAACACTTTATATGTTGCAAGTACTGTTCCTACTGACTGCAGTTGCAGCTGCGAATTCTTAGCACTTCTGGAAATCAGATCCCAGGGTCTCAAGTCAGGAACCCAGAGAGGAACAAATGGAAATCACCTGTAAAAATTTTGGTTTCAGTACTTGCCCAATATCACATAGGAACTCTGTAGAACTGAATTCCATAGGGCAGCATAAAACTGCCTCAGACATGAGACTATCCTTTCTCTTCCTGTGACCCCTTGCTTGTTCAGCACACTCCTTCCAACTTCTGCAATAAGTGAAACAGAGGTCCTACAGACAACAATATCCTTTACTACACAACCTTGTTGCGTCCCCAGAGCAGCTCTGCCCTGTGCACTGAACAAGGCAAAGGTCCAGTGGAAAAAGCCAGTATGTGATAATGTAATTAAAGACTATAATAAAACATATGCACAGGAGAGGTGAATTAAAGTTGTCAGCTTGTTGCCCCAGTCTTTCTCCCTAGACTTGTCCAATTCTATTATTTCCATGCTCCCCCAGGTCTGGAAGTTGTGCCCTCTACTGCCTGACCTAGGGGAGGGGATCGCTATCAGAGTACAGGCTCCCTGTTATCAGTTCTGATGCCCAGACCCAGATCCAGTTAACACCACCCCAGAGTTACAAATTGCAAAGAAAATCCTGCCCAGCTCCAGGCTGGAGCATGATCAGCGAAGACAGGACCTTTGGGGATTTATACTGCTAAAATCTAACAAATCTCTACTGAGCATAAGCAAACTGCAATATTTAAAAGTTTTATAACTTAGCCAAATGTGGGCAGTTTTTTATGGAGATGGTAACAGCACATCCCTGTCACAAAGATGACCCATCCATCAAATGTTAATTCCCTGCTCTAAAGCATGGGGACACTAGAGCATCTAAAACACAAGTTAACAGATTATATTTAACATGGGGGTCGGGTCCCACAATTTTTTCCCTACCCTAATTCTCAAGAATGACACAACTGTTATGGTTGAAATTTTCAAAGAAAAAAAATCAGTGGGAGACAGATCTAGCATGGAAAACTTCATCCCAAATGGTTCAAGTTTGGCAAAGTTATAAGCAACTGAAAAAGCTCTTGTATTGGGAAAAGTCAGGAAACCTTAATATGCAGAAATCACCATCCATGTGCATGTTTCATGTTTCAGAGTAAGGAGTAAACAGTGAGGTGGCAAAATTTGCAGATGATACTAAACTGCTCAAGAGAGTTAAGACCAAAGCAGACTGTGAAGAACTTCAAAAAGATCTCAAAAAACTAAGTGATTGGGCAATAAAATGGCAAATGAAATTTAATGTGGATAAATGTAAAGTAATGCACATTGGAAAAAATAACCCCAACTATACATACAATATGATGGGGCCTAATTTAGCTACAACTAATCAGGAAAGAGATCTTGGAGTCATCGAGGACAGTTCTCTGAAGATGTCCATGCAGTGTGCAGCGGCAGTCAAAAAAGCAAACAGGATGTTAGGAATCATTCAAAAAAGGATCAAGAATAAGAGGGAGAATATCTTATTGCCCTTATATAAATCCGTGGTATGCCCACATTTTGAATACTGTGTACAGATGTGGTGGTCTCATCTCAAAAAAGATATACTGGCATTAGAAAAGGTTCAGAGAAGAGCAACTAAAATGATTAGGGGTTTGGAATGAGTCCCATATGAGGAGAGATTAAAGAGATTGGGACTTTTTAGCTTGGAAAAGAGGAACTAAGTGGGGAGTATACATAATAGAGTTATACATAATCATGAGTGGTGTGGAGAAAGTGAATAAGGAAAAGTTATTTACTTGTTCCCATAATATAAGAACTAGGGGCCACCAAATGAAATTAATGGGCAGCAGGTTTAAAACAAATAAAAGGAAGTTCTTCTTCACACAGCGTGCAGTCAACCTGCGTAACTCCTTGCCTGAGGAGGCTGCAAAGGCTAGGACTACAACAGGGTTTAAAAGATAACTGAATAAATTCATGGAGGTTAAGTCCATTAATGGCTATTAGCCAGGATGGGTAAGGAATGGTGTCCCTAGCCTCTGTTTGTCAGAGGGTGGAGATGGATAGCAGGAGAGAGATCACTTGATCATTACCTGTTAGGTTCACTCCCTCTGGGGCACCTGGCATTGGCCACTGTCGGTAGACAGGATACTGGGCTTGATGGACCTTTGGTCTGACACAGTATGGCCGTTCTTATGTTCTTATGTAACACATTTCAGTTTACACCTGTTTTCTCTTGGTAATTATACTTACAAAGTAACACCCGTGTACTGTCAATTAACATGTTGATAATGGAGAGACTTTCATAAATGCAGGGCAGGAAGCCACCTCCAACTAACATCTAGTCCAGCCCCCTGCGCAGAAGCAGGACCAAATCCCTGACATGCATTTGACTGCTCTGTTCTTAAAAACATTTAATGACAGGGATTCCACACCTCCCTTGGAAGCCTATTCCAGAGCTTAACCACCCTTATAATTAGTATGTTTTTTCTAATATGTAACCTAAATCTCCCTTTCTGCAGATTAAGCCCATAATATCTTGTCCTACCTTCAGTGGACAGGGAGAACAATTGATCACTGTCGTCTTTATAACATCCCTTAACATATTGCAAGATTTATCAGGTTCCCTCCCCGGTCACCTTTTTCTCAAGACTAAATATGCCCAGTTTTGGGTTTTTTAACCTTTCCTCATAGGTCAGGTTTTTTAAACCTTTTATCATTATAATTTTTGTTACTCTCCTCAGAACTCTCTCAAATTTGTCCACATCTTCCTTAAAGTGTGGACCCAAACCTGGACAGTTACCTTCTGTGAATTACATATAACACTCCTATTAATGCACCCCAGAATGATATTAGCCTTTTTTTTGTAACTGCATTGCATTGACGACTCGTATTCAGTTTGTGATCTACTATAACTCCAGATCCTTTTCAGCAGTTCTACAGCCTTTCTAGTTATTCTCCATTTTGTAGTTGTGCTTTGATTTTTCCTTCCTCAGTGTAGTACTTTGCACTTGGCTATATTGAATTAAATCTGTTTGATTTCAGCACAATTTCCAATTTGTCAAGGTCATTTTGAATTCTAATGCAGTCCTCGTAACCCCTTCCAGTTTTGTATCATCCATAGATTTTGTAAGCATACACTCCACTTCGTTATCTGAGTCATTAATGAAAATATTGAATAATACAAGACCCAGCACAGACCCCCAGATAATACCTATTAGACAAGCACTCCCAGTTTGACAGCGATCCATTGATCAGTACATTTTGAGTATGGTCTTTCAATGAGTTATGTGCCTACCTTATAGTAATTCCTTCTAGACCACATTCCCTTATTATTTTGAATGGTCACAATCAATATAGTGGGGCAGATTTTTGGTTTTGTTCCATTCCCTTGGCAAATTCTTTGCAGAGGACTTACGCAAGAGGGAAAGTCCTCTGCTTGGGATTCCCCTGGTAGAGGGGAGCCTCAGAAGGCATGGAGAAGGCATAAGCAAACCCCTTTCCCTCTTTCTTCACAGACTGCAAGGAAGGGCAGTAGAGCGTGTGAATTTCACTAGCTAGCCACAGACTAGAATCTACGAGAGAAGAATGTTGTTCAATAATAAGAGCTTTGAATGGCACAAAATTATTAACTTCAGGTCACTGGAATTGTTGAGACCAGAACTCATGGTCTCTTCCTGATTTTCAGCCTGGTACACCTCCCCCTAGGCCAAAATAGTTGCTGTTGTAGTCCTCTTTTCCTTGCTCTCCAGATCTAGAGTTTCTCCCTGAGACTGGAACACACTCAGTGCAGTCAGTAGACAGGGAGTTCTATGAGGCATTCTCAATGCAGATGGGATGTTCAAAGATTTTAGAATCAAGCTCTTCTGAGCATGTAAAAATAGCAATTTTCAGATACTTATAATTTGGATAAATTTTGGTATATTTTCATGGGGACAGCAAAAGACACCTCTTTGATCCCAGGGCTATCCCACTGCCATAGTTGCCAGAGCTTTTCAGTGAAATTATTGAGGAGGAGTGGAATTAACACTGGCAAAACTATCTATTTTCCCCTTTCCTTCCTGTCAGGAAAGGTTAAATATTAAAAAACAAACACCACCAAAACAACCTGAGAAAGAGAAATCTTGGAAAATTTCAGCCAGAATAGGTAAAGTCTAGAAAAGGTTTAAGCAACTGAAAACAGGTCACATAATGGAAAGTGTTAGGGAACCTTTGCTATATAAATGTCATTACCTGTAGCAGCTCTGCATATCATATATACTATATTATTACTCATTCTGACCTGTGTACTGGATGAAACCAGACATTCACTATGTCCTCCAATGAACTCACGCTGAAAAATTATAGAAGACAAAAACACCACATCACTCATGGGTGGACACTTTTCACTTCATACCCCTTCTGGGTGACAATCTAATCTTTATTACCCACTCCCTCTCAAGTGACATCTGTTACACCCTACTCTTAACTATCAATCCCAGTTTGTTTTTAGCTCAGTTACTGATTTATTTCCCCAGACCTAAATAACTGTTTGGTTTGAAAATTTGAACCTTCCACCAACAGAAGTTGGTCCAATAAAATATGTAACCTTACCTACCTTGTCTCTCTCACTGTCATGGCAATTCATAGGAACAAACTATAATGCAAGAACAAAAATAGGATTCCTTCCTATTCTTAACAACAACTGCATTGTATCAAGTCACTGGTGAAATAGAACTGGGCACCACTCACACACAGTGACAAAAGCACAATCGAACAAATGTTGGGATAACAAAAATAATAAAGTAATCTAGCAGCACCAAAAGCAGATTTAGACAGAGCTCCTATTCTGCTTCACGAACTACCTCCCCACTCTTGTCACTAGAAGTGTACTTAGCTGACTGATTCTCTGGCAATTAAATCAAGGAGTAACAGGATAAAATAACAATACATCAATATAGTCTCAAATAATAAACTCTGCCTGCAGTGGACAAACTGCCCTTTTCCACAGCAGCATACAACAGATGTTTCAGAGAATAGAATGGTTGTCTCTGACAGATGATGCATATAATTGTGCCATGTATCAAAGTAATTGGAACCAAAAAAGAAAAATGGGGCTATTCATACCCACCCACTCAAATATGATTTTTGTGGAAGGCGTGTGAGCAGCTGTGTACAATTGCTGTTCAGTGACATGAAAACCAGAGAAGGGCCCAGGTCTGAAAATTATATCCAGATCCTCCAGTCAGCGGGGTGTTTGGGTTAAAATGGTTCAATTATAACGTCAGAAGGTTAAAAATCCAGTCAGCTACCTGACTACATCGTTAAGAGAGATTTGACAGGAGAGTACCCCAATTTTCACAGTGTAAGCCTCAGATATGCAGAATGAAATCCAACAAGCTAGTTTCCTATGCCTAGAGGCAATGGGGATTAAGCAAGGCAACAGTTCAAATTTATATCAGACATTTAAGAATGAGGCAGGCATCAGTCATGTAACAAAGACAAAAGATCATCAGAGGATAGTCATCTTTCAACATGACAGAATACAGCAATGTTATACAGAGAGAAATGTAACCAGCATCTGCGATACACAGAACAGGGGGAGACTGTAAGCAAGGCAAATAGCCTGAAATAATACAGGACTCTCTGCTCTCTCTCACTGTGTGCTCCTTGTATTCCCCCCGCCACCACACACACACTTATTAATCTTAAATAAATCAAAATCAGTGGTAGGATGACAGATTCTCAAAACAAACCAACCAACCCACCCAACCCACCACCCTGAAGGCCATTAATGACAGATCTGTTCCCAGGTCTACTATTATCATTACTTCTAAAAAAAAATGATTTCCAAAATATACAGTTATCAATTTGATCAAAAGAGGCACAGGCGGAGTATTGTACTAGCTCACAGGGATCTGTGTAATTGCAGCATCTTCCTTAGTAAAAAAGTCAAAATGTCTCCTGCTAACACTTTTCCAACCTGGCTCTACTGAAGTCAATGGATTGTTTTTTAAAGGCCAGAATTTCACACAAAATAACCAGAATCACTACCATGTGTCAAATTGTGTGACCATTTCCAACCAACCTAGGTCAACATTACAAAACATGCACTGGGATACTGATGAAGGAATCCAGATGGGGGGAAAATTCCATGGTCAACCTTGATTAAAATCCAAGTGTGGAGAAAGTTTCCCACATACCTTTTCATTGTTAGGGACATACTGCAAACTCCAAAAGTGTCAACTTTCCAAGGTTTTATTTTTATAATGAAAATTTTGCACAATTCTCCAGCAAAACTCTAAACTTCTGAAAATTTTAGCCAGTTTAACTGTACAAAGTGAAATCTACACAATTTTAAAAGTGCATTTTTGTTTAAATCACAAAATTTTAAATATGCAGCCTTTCTAGGCAAATTAACAATCTTCAGTTTCTCTCAGGTAGGCAGATTTCTTTAAGTTTTTAAAATGCATAGCCAAGACTACTTGCAGAAGCAGCAAAATACCTAAAATACAGGTCACATGTTTTTTTGCAGTTTCTTGGACAATTATGCCAAAGTAGTTTGGCAAACCTAATGTGGGATCTGTAAACATGGTCCTTTTTGTGGACCTAAAACCCTCTGGAGTTTGTCTTTGGCACAGTTCAGATAGAAACTGTCCTTTCCGTACTGTTCAGCTGAAAGTCTCGTACAACAGTAAGTTAAGAAGGGGAGCTTGCTGGTAAGAATTCCTCTGTCTTTTCCTGGCCATAAATAACAATTAATCCTAGATCTGTTTTACTGAATGGTTTATCTTCTTAGGATTGGAGTTCACTCACTCTACCTGGGCCCACAAAGAGAAATCGGAGTATCAGTCTCAAAAGCATGAGCAGTATTTGACACAACGTACAGAAAAGGGAGATTAAAAATAACCAAAGATACACAGTTTGAGTCAAGAGGCAGAAAATAAAGTGAACAAAATAGATATTCTAGGTGTGGAAGGAAACAAGGGGCCAGGAACTAATCAAAGGGAGATAAGGAGAAAGAATAAGTATGACAGAAACACACGAGAGAAAGAGAGTGGTTGCTGCATTGCATCCAACAAACCAACCCTTCATTCTGGCTGTAACTGCCCAATTTGATGTCATCTTCTCATTTCTGCTTTCTGAACTGTCCAGTTCCTCCTAGCAAATGCCACAATACTAATACTATGCAGTAATTGGGAATGTATGCATCCATGCTAAGGATGTGAAACTTTCAAAACAAGAGATTGCTTATACCTTATCCTGAAATTAAGTACGCACTGTTTCGTTTGTGTTCATATCTAATGCAATAAAACTTGGTTTCAACTGTTTTCCTCACACACTGTATACTGTCCTGAATTTTTTTCTTTGCTGCAGTATTCAGCTTTGTTATACTGCAGGAATCAGGGGGCACTGATGTAGAATATAATACAAAATAAATTCTATGTGAATGTTGCAGATAGTTTTGAAATGTCTGCAAACATCTTGTCCTCCAGTTACTACCTACAGACAGTAGGTAGTATTGAGAAGAATTTTAATCTATGCCCAGTGGGGAGGGAAAAAACCTCTTTTTTATTGCTCTACTGTCTGAATGATCCCTTGGTAGAGACGATGGAGTTGAAACTTTATTTTTTAAGTATGCATCCACAATGTTAAATGACTCATCACATTCAGAAATGTGGAATCAGTATATGGGAGAGGTAAATTTCTGAATACCCTCCACTAGGGTGGAAGTCCTAGCCCCACTGAAGTCAGTGATGAAACACTCCATTGACGTCACTGTGGCCAGAATTTTACTCTCAGAACAAAGAGATGCACCCATTATATCCATTAAGATCAAAGTTCTTAAAGGGAATGTGGTGTTTCACTGGCACAAGAAATTATTAGCTTTAATGCCATTAGCACTCAAATACCATACACGTCAAAAGAAAAAACAAGAACCCAGTAACCAATTTCTGAGTGAACTTGTCATATATATTTTTCAGTTCCAGATTATCTTTCCACCTTTACTTGCCATTTTTTTTTAAAAGTTTTACTTAGTGCTCAGAAGATGGACTGGACTAGAAAGCCTGGAAACTGAAATCTTCTATTTATCCACAGACCAATTACAGCATAGGAAGCATCAACAGCACCACCGCTAGCTTTTCCAGAGTTCCTCACTAGTATGAGAGTTCTTCTGTGTCATGGTTAAGTGAAAAGTTCAGTCTCCATGCAGTTCTTGGCCTCTGCTTCCGCCCCGGGGCGGTATATTGGTTTAATTTCTGATGGTAGGTTTTGTGATGTAAAGACTTGCCCTTTACAAATTGAGGTAAAACTATCAACTCATTCCAAGATGATAAAAGGGATCAGATGGTAAAAACTTCTGAGTACTATAACTGAACTGGATTTGAACTACTAACAGAGTGAAGGACACCTTAATCTCTTCACACTTTCCGGAATCACATCTCCCAGGCTTAATGTTTTTTTCCGACATTTATCTTCCTATCTTCTATCATGATGCATACATGTTATATATATATATACATATATACATATATATATATATATATATATATATACACACATACACACACACACACAAATACACAGAAAGAATGACTGAATTTAGCACAATATTAAAAATCTGCATTATGTAACTCTATTTTTAAGCCTCCTTTTAAAAGTGATTATCACAGCCTTACCAGAATTCTACCTTATTTGCTGTATTGAATTTATTTGCCTATGTTCATATTAGTTTTAATTTATGCAGTTTTTAACTCTTAATCATTCCAATTTAAGAAACACTTTTCTACATGAGAATACAAACAAGCTTGGTCAAATATCTTTCTTTCCCCAAGTCCTGGTTTGTTATTTTTCATAATTAAATACATTTTTCAAAAAAAATCTCTTCCATTACAAAGCTACAGACTACACTTGGATAACTTTACAATGCTCCGGGGCTACATACTCAGAGTCCCAGTACTGCTATTGAGCTTTGGAATCCCAATTATAACAACTAATTGTGTCTCGTTGCTACTAGAGCACACAAAGAAGAAAGCACAAGATGACAAGAGGAAAAAAAACATGGGAGTAATAAAATCTGAAATGTTATGCTTTGTAATAAAAAGGATATTACAATTGCCTATTTTCTTGATATCCAACCAGAATTTCTAGTCTAGTAAATTATGAATATGAGAAGCAATAAAGAAAATCCCAGTCTTATTAAAAAATTCTGAATTGCAATGCAATCTCTATACAAAGACTTGGTCATTCTGAAAAGCTTAAACTTCAATAAATGAATAAATGAATGCAACCCACTCTTCTCTAATACTAGTTTTGGAGCTTTAAAAATGTGAAAAGGTTATTGATATATGTTCCTTCTTTAAACAATATTTTGACTCCAACAGTAACATACGTATGTAAAATAGCTTACCTTGTGTTCTTCTACTTGATGTTTTAAATCTTCTAGATCAGGGCCCAGGGGCTCTGACTCAATTTTCTTTGTTCTTTCTTCTGTTTTTGCTAGCCAGTTAGATAACTGTGTTAGTTGCTGATTCTGCAGGTCCATGAGAATTTTATGTAAGCTAGAAACAAGGAAAATCATCACTTACATTTGTACATGTAAGAAACCAGTAAGCAGAAAGGTTTACTTACACTTGCACTTTTTAAAAAGTTAAATTTAATACTTGTATCAGAAGGTGCTCACAAGCCAGCCCTGGTATAGTACTGCAAGTTTACCCACCTTGTCCTACTAATGGGTTTAAACCACTACCTAGAAAGGCAATATATTCATCTGAGATGGTAGTTTGGATTCCAAGCCCATTCCATTTGCTGAGACTGCCAACCTAGGTGCCATTTTATGTTTTCAAATGGATGGAAACAGGGGCCACAACTCATTTCTGTGGCAATGTACTAAGAGACAGCCGGTGGTACTGAAATTGGCCCATCCTGATCAGCCCGATTTGAACCTGTCAATGTGAAATCTCTCACTTTAGTAGCTGGGCATTATCTATTTATTGCTGGCACTTCAAACCAGTGCATTTTACTATTAAGAGCTGGTCAAAAACTGGAAATTTCCACCCTATGGGAAATTCTAATATTTTGATGTGGGAGGGGAGAGGGGAATCCTCATTTGGAACAAAGTCAAAACACACTTTTTTTTTTTTTTTAAAAGGGCCATAAATGTACAGAAAGTTTCTATGCAAAAAATGTTGAAATATTTTGTTTCTGCTTGGTTTAACATCCAGCTATGTCCGCATAAACTGTCACAGGGCCTCATGGGAGGAGTCACAGATGCCAACTTTGTGAGTGTTTGGGGGCTCAAGCACCCACAACAAAAAATAGGGGGTGCTCAGCACTCACCAGCCACAGCTGTTCAGTGGGCTGGGGGGGTCTCGGGGGAGGGACGAGGCGGAGCGAGGGCAGGGCCTCCGAGGAGAAGCAGGGTTGGAGCACCCACTAGGAAAAATAAGAGTCAGTGCCTGTGGGAGCTGCAGTTTGGTTGCCCCATGTTCCTGTTCTACTCTATTGGCCATGATGAACAGGGCCAACCCAGGTGGGTGCAGCTCAGGGTTCAATGAAACATTTTGTTTCATTTAGACAACCTGGAAGGTTTCAATTCAGGTCTACCTGAGCTCAAATGAAATATTTTATCTCTTTTTACGTGGAAAATTTTGATTTTGCTGAAACTGCATTTTCCATTCAAAAAACATTTTGATGGAAAAGTCCTGTAAAGCTCTAGTTACTAAACCACGCCTCCCTCCTCAAAAAAAATGCAATAGCTGTTGATGATTAAGCCTAGACTGACTCTCTGGAGAATGTTCCACAGGAGGGACAGTTGCTCATAATATAAGCTATATTTACAGAATTTCAATTCATATAAAACTAAGTTTTAATTGCTGAGGTGGTTAAAAGAGTTCCAAATGGAACCATTTTCTATCTATAGTTCTGTTTAAATTGAAAACAATTCAGTAAAATCACATTTATTTTACTGAAATTTAATTTGAGAGAAAAACACCAGGAAAATAGTTCCTCAAACACCCTTTGTTCAACATTCTTGGAATTAAATGTTTCTATTTTTTTTAAAAAATGTATTATATTATGTAGTATAATATATAGTTTAAAACATCAAAATCAAAGCCAAACAATGTTTCAAGCAATCAGATGGTTTTATGCAAGAAAGGTCTTGTAAGATATCATTGAAAAGCTTATGATTTACAGAATATGATTATCCTATTTGTATGCATGTATCATATCATTTTGGTATCTGAAGTTAGGAATATTGCCTATGCTTCTATTGCAAATGTGTTTACACCTGGGGAACACCCACTAGTTAGAATGCAATCAATCTAGATTGCTAGCTGGGAAGGGCCATTAGGGAGAACAAAAGATCTAAGAAGATGCTAATCTTCCACTGGGGAGCCTTCCTGAGGATGCTACAAACAACCTCCAAGTCATGGCTGCTCTGTCCCTACTGAGACATGTGACCAAGTCACCTGGTACTGAACTCTATCTTGGAATACCAGTGTTTTTCCACTGACTGGAATGGGAACGAAGACAGAAGACAAAAAGAGTTCTGTATCTATTGGGTTTCCAGGAAATGGGGCGGGCGAAGCCCGCCCCATGCTAACGGAACCCCCCCAGCCTAAGGGGAGGTGCCACAGAGCCTCAGAAACCCACTAATTGCGGGGGACAACTAATAAAAGAACAGGGATAGGAGTGCGGTCAAAGGGTCATAAGAAGGGAGCCTGATGGGGACACCGAGCAGAGAACCCCGGACAGCGCCCACTGCTCCTCGAAGGTGTCAAGGGAGCCAGCGGACGCCGCCCAGAGGAACTCCGCCCGGAGACGTGAACGGACTAAGGATCGGAAACAAGCCCCACAGTCGCAGGAGTCTCCATTGGCCAACCGCCTCTCCCTGGTCACGTAGATGGCCATTTTTGCCAGGGCGAGGAGGAGGTTGACCAGGAGGTCCCGCGACTTCGGGTGCTCACCCTGCTCCTGCCTCAAAGGGCATAAAACAGCCCTGGGAAAGGGCTGCAGTGGAGAAAAGCCAGGCTGACTGGGGGATGCAGCTACAGGTGGGGCCACGCCCCAATCAGGCCACAGCTGGCCCTATAAGAAAGCAGAGGGCCAGAGACTAGGACACACTGTCTCTAGCCTTTTGAGAGAGAAGGACCTGGCTTCCTAGAAGCTAAGCAGGGTACTGAGACTGGAGCAGGGCTGGGGAACTCCAGCCTAGAAACCCCCCAGGCTGCGGGCCTTGGTAAAGGGCAAAGAAAGGTACTGTGGAGCAGGGCTGGGGGAAGGCCAGAGGAGCTGGGGAGGTCTAGCCTGGAATTCCCCCAGGCTACAGGCCTTGTTAAAGACCAAGGAAAGGATATTGGCGTTGCAGAGGGCAGCCCAAGGGTAGGAAGAGGCAGCAGGTCCAAATTCCCTTTGCCGGTGATGAGTGGCATTTACACTGCAGTCTGCCCCAATGAATGGGGGCTAGGTCGAGACTGGCAGTAGCCGTAGTCTGAGGAGAAGTGGGGATACAGGGTGGAGGTTCCCCAGGGAGAAAAGACCCAGATCTGTGGGGGTACTGCCAGGAGGCAACACCCCAGCCTGAAAGGGGCACCAATGTCCCAGAGGGACTCAGGCCCAGCGGTAAGCAGGACACTGATCTGCAGAGGGCGCTCTGGAGCTGGAAATGCTAAATCCCTGGATGACCAGCAGGAGGTGCCACACCGGTGAGTCCCACACCGTTACAGTTCCCGCCATATGCAAAAGCTATTTAAGGCAAGGGAGTGACATCATTGTGGTTTTTCACTGACTCCCTGCTGGAAACACCTGAGGAACTGGACTAGAGGAGGAGGGCTGAATCCAGGCTAGAGGGATTTCTAGCCTGTGAAAGGAATTTGCTACTCCTATCCAATCTCTTGAGTATATTAAGCTTAGATTGCAGTTTTGTTTATTTACTAGATAATCTGCTTTGATCTGTTTGCTATCCCTTATAATCACTTTACATCTATGTTTTTTGGTAATATCCTTGTTTTTGTTTTGTCTAAAACCAGTGTGTGGAAATCAAAACTGGGGGCAGAAAGCTGTTGCATATATTTCCCCACATTGAAGGAGGAGGTGAATTTCATGAGCTTACGGTCTACAGCACAAGAAGGTATACTTTTGGGTTTACACTTCAAAGGGAGGATGCCTTAGGAACTGGGAGGTGCCTTATAAGCCTTCCCATGCAGAGGTGATCTCAGCATCTGTGTGTAGCTACAGCTGGGTGTGTCCCTACCTGTATGTCTGCTGGAGGGGGCTTGTCACAGCAGTACCTTGTAAAGGGAGCCCAGGCTGGTGGGTCAGGGGGACTCAGTGGTACCCCAGTTACAGGTGGCACACAGACATATTTTGAATTTTTCTTTGCAGAGAATTTCATTTTTTTTTTTAAATTTTGTTCTGATTTAAAATGAAGAAAAAATTTGAAATTCCTGATGAAAATTTCCATCCTCCACACAGCTCTAGTTATTTGTTTTCCTAATATAATCATAATTTGTTCCAAATCATCAAGCACATATTTTATCTAATTTTGGTAGACTGGTATAGCTTTTGTATTTCACAATAAGCTTAATTTTCTCATTGCTTGAACATTTTTTAAAAATAGTCTGAAATATTTATAGAAGAAGTTCTCAGCTACTTAATATTTACCAAACATTACTATGCACATATTCAACTTTAAATGTAAGGAATAATTGAAGATTCCACTGCAAATATTGACTTTTTGATAGTAATCATTATACATAGTGAAAAATTAATATATATGTTTTTAACATAAATACCCAGTATGTAGTTAAACAGATGACATGGCAAGTCTCAAAAGCCAGAAGATGGTTTAAATATGGGCTGAGAACAACTGGTGTTGAATATGTCAAGCAGAAACTGACACTGGACATATCTTCTGGATCTGCCCATGTATATAGCTTAAAATATTTGAAAACAAGTGCTATAAAACTTTAATAGTAGGAACAACTATTCAACCTGAACTAAGATATCAATGAAGTGAACCTTTCACAATTCAAGCAATAAATTGATTTTGCAAAAATGTGTATAAAAATGTTACTACTGCGTAGGTAGAGAATTCAACATCACCCATGTTAAAAGACTGCTTTCTGTGCACAGGAGAAACAGCTTCTTATGAGAAGTTAATACCCCCACTTAAACTGATATCTTGCAAAATTTCAGGTGAGAGTATATTTTTGGAAATTTAAAATATTTATATAAATATAAATCAATGCACAGAATTATGTTAGAATAGTTTAGATTTTAGATAGCTAGTTCTTTTCTTTTTATTTTCTTCATGTAGTAATTCCCTTTTTAACAATTTGACTTTGATGGTATTTCCCCCCTCCCACACAGCATGTTTAGCAGGCTTATTATCCTTTTGGACACACACACACACACAGGGCCGGTGCAACCTATTAGGCGACTTAAGCGGTCGCCTAGGGCACTAGGATTTGGGAGGCAGCATTTTCTTTGGCAGCGACCGCAGCGGCCAGATCTTTGGCCGCCCCGGTCGCTGCTGGCATTTAGGCAGAGGGAGCTGGGGCAGAGGGCGTGTGGGAAGCGCCGCCTGCAGCAAGCAAGGGGGGGGCGGCATGCAGGGGAACTCCCCGCTCCAGCTCCCCCCGCTCCACCTCCTCCCCGAGCACGCCGTGGCTGCTTCACTTCTCCCGCCTCCCAGGCTTGCTGCGCCAATCAGCTTAGGCGCCACAAGCCTGGGAGGCGGGAGAAGTGAAGCGGCCACGGCGTGCTCGGGGAGGAGGTGGAGCAAGGGTGAGCTGGAGCATGGGGGGGGTGCCTCAGGGCAGGGAGGGGTGGGGAGCTGCCGCGGGGGGGGGGTGCCTCAGGGCAGGGGCTCGGGGACGGGGGAGGGCGCAAGGTGGAAGTTTCGCCTAGGGCGCAAAACATCCTTTCACTGGCCCTGCACACACCTTGGAAAAACAGGAGGGTCAGCATCAAAAAATCTCATCATTTTTGAACAGCTATTTTAAACAAAGCCATAGGTAAGTTCATTTGTAGTAGTCAATTTTTGTTTTAAAGTTTCTCAACTCACCACTTAATCCTATACTTTGTGTATTGATTCTAGGTGCTGTAAATGAAAGAACCTTTCTGAAAGGATAACCACTAAAGCAGGTAGGTGCACAATAAACAGACCTTTTTCTGTAATTGCTTAATTTTAAACAGATAGTACTTCACTAGGGCTGAAAGGAACAGAACAAAAGCCTATGGGGAAAAAAACCCATTGAAATCAATGGGCACTATCTCTATCCCAAACTTGTGTCCTGCTGTCCAAATTAAAATCCTGACTTGTCTCTATGACATCATCTTGTGGATGTGTTGTTGTCAACTCAAGCTCAGCATGTCTAAATGAAAGCTCTGAATATAACTCTCCCGGCTACCTCTTTTATTGACCACTGTGGACACCACCACCATTCTACCTGTTACTCAGGCCCATAACATGGGTATCATCTTTGACTCAGACCTCTCTCTAGGTCCTCACATCCAGGCTACATCAAAGTATTGCAGATTATCGCTGAACAACATTGCTAAGATTCAGCCTACCCATCCACACAGCTAAACATCTCATCCAGGCTCTTATCTCATGTTTGCAAATCCTTTTCTTTGGCTTTGACAAATTCTTGCATCTATTCAGAACACTGCTGCAAAGATCATTTTTCTAGCCCATCACCTGTCCCCACTCTACCACCATCTCTCATTCAGTATAGGTCAAATCCCACCTCCTGTCTGACCATGATGCCAGCTTCCATCTCCCAGTTATTAAAATCTGAAATGAGCATCTTTGTGATCTCTCTCATGCTGCCTCTCATGCTTGGGAGAAGCTCAATGGAAACATCCACAAAACTAACTCATTATGCTCCTTAAAACTCTCCTTTGCCATGAGGCCTACAAAAAACTTGACAGTGGTTAGGCTGCTGGTGTGCTGAGACCACTATAGGCAGTATATTGTCCAGTATTGCCTCATTGTTGTACTTCTCAGTCTGTCTATATCCATCTGTTGTCTTAGATTGTAAGTTCTTTGGGGTCTTTTTTTCCATGTTTGTAAAGCCCCTAGCACAATGGGGTCCTGGTCCATGGCTGGAACTCCTAGGCATCATGGCAATATATATTACTACTCCTGCTACTACTACTATTAAAATAAATTAAAATTCCTAAACTGCATTTCCCCCATACTAAAGAATCAAAAAAATAAATTTTAATTATGTTTTAAGCATTTACTTCTAACTTCTGTAAAGGAAGAGATGGAGTTTCTTTTCTTTTGTTTTTAAAGTCCTTAGGAGATGGCTCAGATACTGCAGTGGTGTGTGTCACTATTAGAACTCAGATGGTTTCTACTTAATCCAGTAGTTTGAAAGTCAGTATTGTAATGTTATAAGTGAGTGGTCCTTATAGTATGTGAGCAACATTTGAACAAAATGTGTAATAATGCTAAGAAATATTAAGTTTATTACAGAGCACAAAAATTTTATTTCCTAGGATATTTATTTTGCACATCAATTTTGGAGCAGGAAGCATTGACTGTCAATGGGATTTGGTTCCCAAGTGCCTAAAACCCTTTTGAATATGAGTCTGTGGCTCCTAAATCAGTTAGGTGTTGCAATGCTGAGTACAGCAACACCCAAACACCTTTAAAAATCTGTCTGAGACACTTCTGAAATTCCACTCTGAGTCAAACAAACTGGATCTTCCAAATGTTTTATTTTAAAAATCCTGATTATTTAAGAGTATTTTCCCTCTTCCATAATCTGCTCTCAAATAAAGAAGCTGTAATGTTCCAGAGATATCCACTCTAGATTCCTGAGTAGAACAGAAAATACCCTTACAGAATCCTTTTCAGATTTACACTGAGCACAGTGCATGCTAGGATAGGTCTTCACGAGTGTTATGCGAACAGCTATACAGTGCAGCCCAAATTCATAGTTTTGTACCTCACTATAGAGTCTGTGTCTTAAATTAAGAATCTCCCTGCCAACTGAGACAACAGAAATGTCTTGATCTATTTTTTTGGTAATACAAAATCAAATATGATTTTGAAAAGCACCCAGAACTTCTTTACATAGGCAATATACTAAAACAATTTTAGACAGCTGCAGCAAAGTTTAATAATAAGTAAAGTCAAGGAAGCAGCATTAGGATCTGGAATATCAAGATTGGATTAGAAGTTGAATATGGACTAGAATCTGCGGACAAAAATATTATGAGCCGTGCTTGTGAGATTTCAGCTCCAAGTGACAGAACACCCAGGAAATAGTTTAACTCTTTCAAGATTAGACAGTGGTGATTTGTGGAAATTAAGACCTCAGCTCAGTGTGCCTAAAAATTAATGGGAATTACTCATTTTATGAAATTACATTTGCATGTAAAAGGGAACAAAGGAATAGGCTCCTTGCAGTTTTAGTCCAGTCTTTAAATCATACCAGTAGGATCAAGTTTAAATCCAAGGATTTGAATTCAAAATAACCCCATCCTCCCAGGATTCAAATTCAAGGTTACAATCCTGATCGGTCTCTTGTTTAGAGTAGACTCTTCCACAGAAGAGTAGCAACTGTCCATATTTGCCAAAGACAGAATTTTTATTTGAATGCATAATCAGTACTTAAAAGGTAGAGAAACAAAAGGTTATGAATCTTTTTTTTTAAATGTTCCTTTGTAAAGAAAGAGAGAAAAAGAAAGAACTCTTAAAAAGCAGTATTAATAGAGCATGTTCAACTGTCTAAAAGCAGAATGCTTGCTTTCCCATGTGACCTTCATGCATGTACCACATGTAAAGACATCAGCATTTTCAACTCCCAAGGTTGCTAACGTTTATTCAAACTAAATGTATAGTCTATTAATTTTAAATTCAAGAGCTGACAGTACTGTATGAGAAAAAGATTTGTGGAGCATTTGAACCATCTGGTTTTTAAGATTTGTGTCTGTTAGGGGCCTGATCCAACTCCCATAAAAGTCAACTGAAAGACATCTGTTGATTTTTATAGGAGTTGGATCAGGCCCTTAAGGTTTGCTGGGGATAAACTCTAATATTTAATCCATTCCTTTACCTTTTGTGCCAACCACTCCAGTTGCAGGAAAAAAGTATATAGTGGATCCAAACAACAAAAGATACACTAGCCCTGTACCTAATTTTCCCCATTCTGTTCCATTACCAGGTCAACCTATGTGGCGTGTTACTTCGCCCTGAACAGGGCTGTTTTGGTGCTTGAGTTGTTCTGAAGACCAGGAGATCACTGATCAATGTTTGGTCACCAGGTTGATGCCATTAGTCGTGATTTCTCACTTAACAGAGTGGGCCATATGAAGGCTGTTATTTTCCACCATGTCTTCCCATCCACCCAGATTTTAACAACATCTGGTCACTACTGCTTGAAGTCGTGTAAGCCCTTTTGGGCTAACCTTCTAACCATCTAACCTTCTATAATGCAACTTCAACCTTGATGAAGCTTGGAAAGCTGAATTGAATTTATAAGAAGTCACAAATAAACACCTTGTGAAAGACTCGATGCAGAATATCCCTGGTTTTGATCTGCCATGAAGCTCATGGGCAACCCTAAACCGTATCCTCACAAACCATGCCAGATGCGCATACTTGAAACACAAATGGAAAATTAAAGATTCTCCAGTGAGCGACGGTGTTCACCCAGAACAGACCATGAAACATGTAACAACTCAATGTCCGATTCACAAAATCGAAGGAGGCATCACAGCAATACACTCTGCTATTCCACACGCAATTATCTGGCTTAACTATGTATATGCAAAATTATAGTTGTTGCTCTACATTTATATCAGTCATATAAAAGACAACTAGGTCAACAGCTGAAGCAGATGGATTGGTTAGCACATGGTTAGGAGACAGTAACTTCTTATTACAGGGTGAGTTAATATCAGACAGAAAATCTGATGGGTACTGAGACTTAGGTTAACATAGCCTACAACAATTAAGCAGGTTGCCCTTCTTATAGGTCTCTCTTCTTATTAAAACTGAAAACAATACTTTCAACTGAAAGAGACCTAAAAAAAAAAGCCCTCAGTGTTCCTTAATTTTAAAATGATCCCCTCTCTCTCCCATCTTTAATCTTATCTAATTTTCTCTCTCTTTTTTTTTTTAATTAAATGAAATCACAGAAGACAGTAAATCTAGTATATCATTTTAGAAGTACAGAAAGAAAACTGGGCCAGTGTCTTTCATAAAATACAAATAGGTACAATATGCAATCTGGTATTTACCATCAATATTTTTGACCAATCAACTTTACATTAAAAAAAGCCTTTCACTATCAATATCCAAGTAACTATATTTTACCCTTTGTGTAAAGTATGTCTAACACTGTCATTAGGAGGTGCGACTGCAGCACACATAGGCACAGCCAAGCTAGCTTTGATTGTGTTCTCTTACTAGAAGTCGGAGTGTGGCCACAGTGGTACGCATGGTGGCATAGGCTAGACATTTAAGTACAATCCTGGCCAGACCCCTGGGTACATACTTGGGTAGCCACCACAGTTACACCACTATTTTTAGTGAGCTAGTTTGAGAATGCTCCCGTGTCCTACAAATACACCTCTCAATTGCAGTGCAGACATACCAAAATGTTGCTTAGTAAAGTACAGCTGATTTAGCAGTTAGAAGGGCAAATGCAGCTCTAAATGAAACAAAGTTATTTTGACATATCAAAGTGGTCTGGAGGCTTATTATTATTTGAGAAATTACTGTATGAACCTGATTAGTTAATTAGATTAATGATTAGAATAAGGTTCTCTCAAACTCTGAACCACTCTGCCACAATTATACATAGACTAAAATGAAACTGTACGATAGCCTTACTGAACATTTCTGTCTTGATAGAGTTAAGTGACTCAGCAGTCACCTTTATCGATTCTGAAAGTTTTATCAGTTATCAAGGGGGGAATTACATTGTATCACAAAATGTTCATCAACCATTGTTCATTTCTGCACATTCTTCAATACATGCCTACTTTTCACCATGGGCATTAAAACTTTCCAATTTATGGGAACGATAATAGTTATCTTTAGCTTTAGCACCATTAATGCTTTTTATATTGTCAGGTACAATGCTGAGCAGAGCTCATTCTCTCAGCATGGACCTTCTCTGAAGTGCGGTGATGTTATTAAAATCTTGACATTTATTACATAGAGGAATAAAATTCATGAAACAGAATGAAGGCAAACACCATGATGTAGTAAAGGGAACAATTTTAATGGCACTCAGTGTACTCATAATTATAATATTTGTGAATCTTGAATAGAGCTGGTTATAATGTTGGTGGTCAGGAGTTGAGAATAGTCCTTGACTCACAAAATAGTAGTGCCAGAACTCCCTGGACCCAGTTCTCCACCCTGGAATGAGAGAGGGTGGGTTGGTAACCTGCGCAGAGCCCAAGGGAGCCCCGTAGACCCACCTTCTCAATTGGGAAGGAGATGGGTCTGGATTTAAGGGGGTCAGGAGCAACTTCCAGACCTGCCACCTGAAGCCACAATCTTTCCTTCAAGAGCAGGTCTGAAAGTGCCAAAAGAAACAACTTCTATATTTTTTTAAACAAAATTATTTTTCTATATTTTGAGCAGCTCAGGCTTGGATGTATTTTAATCTGGGATTGTCTTTAAGGCCCATCTTTACTATATGTTGTCTGAGAAATATATTTTGGCTTTAGTAGTCTTGTTCTTTGGCTTTTGTTTTCTCTGTGTATTTATTAATGTATTGATTCTATGTCTATGTATGGGTTTTTCTGTTTTATACATTTTGTTATGAAAAGCAAAATTATGTTAAGATTAGCACTAGAAAGAAAAATTAACAAAAGTTCATCTTGCAAGTAAAAATACATGTAACCATGATGATATTTTCTTTTCAAAACAAGACGTTCACATATGTTTTATAAGGGGACACACAAAGGAGTTAAATTCTTCATTAAGGGCTCAGTCTAGTACCCAGTGAAGTCAACAGAAAACTCCATTGACTTCACTGATGGAAAAAACAGTCCGACACTGTACTGCTGACAAAAACCGATTTGATAAAATCAAATCCAGAGTTAAATGGTGGATATAAACTACTTAGGAAATTAATGCAAATTTTTCAGATAACATGACATTTATATAGATGATTTATAAAGATGATTTTTAAAAGTATCATGTTGAACACCAAGCTTAGCTGAAACATATCCATGCTACACTATAGTATGTTACTTATGCTAATGCTGGATATAGAGATCCTAGTACAAAGGCAAGTTTTGATCAAGTACACATGTTCTACCTTTAGAACTCAGCACTCAACTAGAAATTTTGAGAATTTAAAGTAAAACTTTGATAGTGGATGGAACTTTCTTTTGTATGACATTATAATCCACATTTTTACTATAAATTCCACTTGTATTTCATATATTTTCTTCTTATATTTAATAGTTACTGAAGACTCTGTACCCATACAAAGACTCTATTCCTTCTCAACTGTATCTTCTCCTCCTATATGATACAGCACTAAAGGTGGTAATCAGAAGTTTATGAAATCACAGTTGTTTCCATGGCAGTAACTTGTGATGTTAAAAACATGCAATAATGATTTCATTACTGTATCACACAGGAAAAGATCTTGGGCTTACAAATTCTTATTGAAGCACACATATCAAACAATAGGAGAGAAAATAACTGAAGAAGCATGCTGCTTTTTGTATTAATGTTCCCTTTCATCAAGTATATGCCAGTTTTAAAGTCTCTTAATCTAGAATAAGAAGAAAGAAGTCATTTAAAAAACCTGACAGTAGAATCTGCATGCATTAAAATCTCATTATACTTACCATTTCTCCATGTTAAACCCATTATTAAAACACCAAAATCAGATTTCTAATCTTTTTTATTTAGATTCAAAATAGAATGGAAGAGCCTATTCTAAAACCATGGTTAATAAAAGAGTAATTAAAGCTTTAGTCATGCTTATCAGAGAGGAGAAGGGAGATATCTGACTATCCGGAGCTTAAGTAAGAGATGCTATTAGGAAGAAAATAGAAAGATTTAATACAATGCTAACCAAAGTGAATGGTGTATATATTAAAATGTAAGTTGTACAATATTTGATAAAGTGAAATACTGAATACAGTGTAATTTTGATTCCAAAACATTTGATATTGCTTTAGCTACACTATTTTAACAGAATAAACTATGTAAATTGAAATGCATTTTTCCTTGATAACTAATGAAAATGCTGTGTTCATTATAAATCTACTGGTGTAAAGAAGGAATTTTGCTCTGTTTGGACCACATTGCATAATTAGGTAATTTTTTGAGACATTTTCCTCCCAAGCCTCAGGATTTGGCCATTATCACTGCAAGATACTGGACTTGATCGACAAAGAGTCTGATTTAGCATAGCAAATCCAATATTTGTACTTATAAAGTAATCTTAATTTAAGGCACTGAAATTATACTGGTAACAATATTCAGGTTTTTTTCATTTTTAACTATTTGTTCATTTTCCTTCCCTATATTCCAATTTTAATTCTTCACAAAACATACCAAAACACGCAGCATCTGGTAAATTATTATTTATTCCTAATTTTATTCAAAGGGAAATAGCTATAGTACATACAGCTCTTTAAGAGCCAAATAAAATCTTAATTTATAATATAATTTAAGTTCCACTAATGTTCTCTTCATACATCCCTGGGTAGCTATCCTGCATTTTCTTGGCAGTGAATATAGCATTCCTTAGTCTTATTTATCATTTGAATTACTGAGAGGCTTATGATCTGTTATTCCTCACAGTGTCAGACTATCTGTACATGCTATGAGGGAAATTAATTATCCTATATGATGTATTTCATGTTCTTGAATTTAATCCAGGAGAACTTGGTGCTTCCGGTATTTTTTCCCCGTGTCACTCATGCCCACTATGCTTGAAGCAAGAATAGGATACCAATGCAGGGCAGAAGAAGATATTTTCATCAATACGTACGTATGTTTTGGTAAATATTAAATGTAATATTAGCAAATACTTGTTAGGGCTATGAGGCTATTAAAGGTCCAAACCTTCCTTGTTTAAATCCATGGGAGTTTTACTATTGACTAAAAGGGGCACAGGAACAAGGCCCAAGTGCCTGACAAAGAATCCTGAACAAAAGAGAATGACACAGATTCTCAAACAGGCACACAAAAAGCACCATTTCAGATCCCCAAAGTCATGGTTATATTAAGGAGGTTCATGAGGCCTCAGCTGTTTTGAAGGAGCTAATTGTTGTTGTTTTTAAAGCAATCACCAGTAATCATTTCTCATCTCTTACTGCCCAGGGTAGGAACTGGGATGTGGGGACAGACCATTGTGGCTGTGGGGGGACTTCTTGAAAGAGGAGAATTCACATGGGTTGTGGCAGCTGTGGAAGGACAAGCAAGGAAAGAGGTAACAGGTGGTCTGGGCAGCAGGACTATGAGGAGTAGTTGGGCTATCAAGCACATATTTAACAGCACAGTCTTACAAGCCAGCAGCACCCAGCAAAGATGAGGAATGGGTAGCTAAGAGCGAGGGTCTGAGGAAGATTAGGATGGCAGGAGCCTGAGACAGGAATTGTCAAGGAGAGCCAGCCTTATGAAAATGTAGGATTGCAGCAAAGTTGGAGTAGTACAAATCTAACTGATTTTTTTTGGAGGTAATATTTTAGACATGGCTTAGCTTGGGTTGATTCATGGCTATACAGCATGCAGGCAACCCTCTGAGGTTGCTGGAGTGTTCTCTGGAATCTCAATTTTCATTAAAAATCCTCTGGTGGTTGTAAAAAGCTCTCAAAAACAAAAATCAAGTGTAACCAATGCAGAGGCTTCTACATGAGTCTGCAGAGAACCTGGAACAGTGACTCAGAAGCGTGAACTGCCCATTCATTTCAGGTCTTAACTCAGATGCCCAGCATGACAACTGGTTTGTCAACATTGTGGACTATTTTATTCCTCATGTAAGAAAGCAGCGGAAGGATCACAAATATGCACAATGTATTAAGAGTGATTTCTCATTTGGTGCCAACACTTATTCCTTCCACCCAACAAGAAGCCAAGCTCAAAGAACCTAGTGTCGGTGACTAGGACCTGGGCTGTCACACACAGTGGTTAAAGCAGGAGTCAGAGGCCAGAACCATGGGTCAGAGCCAAAGACAGAAATTGGAAAAAGAGGATCATAAATGAGTTACCTGGAATGAGGCAAAGCAGGAGCAGCACTGGGTCCATGGCTGGGAACAAACATGCACAAACACTATCAGAGCCATGGATGAATGCTTTGAGCAGCTGCTGAACTGCTGCTGCTGGGAATAAAAGTCAGTCTGCTGATTCTTCCAACCCATCAGCACACTAACTGCACTCATTAGGTTGCCTGGAGACTGTCTCTGCTGCAGGCACTGCTTCCTGATACCTAGAGAAGCCCAGGGGCATATTAGAGTCCTGCCAAGGGAAAGCCAAAATCAAGGAACACAGTGGAGCCCTATATTTTGAATATCTGCACAATATTGTGATCGGTGTCATTTTTGCAACTCACTTGTGGATGGAACTTGGAAATATGCCACCAATCTTCCCTCTCCCAAAAAATTGACCACTGAGTAAAAAAGCAGTCAGGATCAATGAGTTAAGAATGCTGGGGGTGAGCAACTTTTTTAGGACCTGTGGGGAAACCAGGAAGGCAAGCTGAGGGAAGAAGTGGCTGAAACTTGAAGCACCAGCACATCTATCCATCTAGTACTGGTGTGCATCCCCAATGCAGTAGAATGAGTGCCTGTCAGCCATTCTGTTCAACAGTGGCCCCAATGTCCCACTAAAGGGTTAAATGAATCAATCCTTGCATCTCCTCTTTAAGGTAAATGAAGGAGATAGAGGGATCATTTCAGCAACTCTTCAAATGCAGCAGCTGTTTAAACAGTACACAGCAATACCACACAATTGTCTAAAACAAGGATAGAGAATACGGTCTCAAAATTATATTATTTAGTTAGGAAATGACACCACATTCATCACCATAGTACCTGTGAAACTACCAAAGCAATTTTATAGAGGAAAAATTCAGTTCAAATTTGGCCAAGTCTCCAGGAAGCGACAAGAGGCCAGGATCTTGGTTTTACCTATTCGAGGTAAAACAGTATTTTCCAACACACTATCGGAACATTCATTTTATCTCTCTCTCGTGGTCCTAATCAAAACTAGAGCTGGGCAAATAATGATTTTTTTTCAGTTCACTGGAAGTTTAAAAAACAAAAAACTCATTTGAGATCAAAATGAATATGCTTTCTGAACTTTTTGGCAAATGAAATAGTTGTCATTTCAGGTTGAACCCTGTTTCATTTATACAATCTAAATGTTTTAGTTTGATTTTTACAATTTTTTTCAAATTGTAGCATTTTTTAAACGTTTTGAACGGAAAAAATACATTTTTTTCATTCTGAAAAATGTTGAAAATATTTCCGTTTTTCTTCTTTAAGTCCAAAACAATTTGGCAAATCCAACCGGCTTTGCGAAACATCTTTGTTGCCAAATCTGCATTTTTCACAAATAATCCACTCCACAAACAAAGAGCAAACCAAGCCCTCCACTCCTGCGCCCAGAGTTTTGGCCAAAAATTGCCACCCAGTATTACTGAATCACAACCCTGTGTCTATATTATGTGGAATGACCAGGAGAAGCATAAAGTGACAGACCCATAAACCCCTCCACACCTCAAGTCTGTTCCCACTGCAAGAGCACCAGGTGCACTGAGGGACATGGATTTCACGTCAAAATCCCCATCAGTACCTGGCCCAGCCCGGGAATGCTAATGATCCAACCAGCAGACCTAATTCAGTGATGAATCCTGGTCATGTGTTATCTGAGCCACATTGTGCATATGTTAAGACAACCGGAGTATGGGGAGCCCCTTCAAAATTCTACTGTATGATGTGCAGGGGAGTAATTACCTTCAGTCTAGCTAAACTCCCCTGTAATCTCAGGTGTGCATTATAGTCTCTTTCACTTTGTCTTACTCTCTTTTGTGCAGCATTGCTATGCACTGTTAATTAGTTGTGATGTTTCATCCTATAGGTGAAGTAATTCCCATATACTATACAGAAAACTGGCACAGTGATAAAAATTAAGATAGAACCATGATAATTATTATAAAGAATATCAATATCATTCTATGACAAGGAATGATAAGTCTGAGAATGAAATAATCTCTGAAAAGAACTATCACATTTCTTTTTCTGTAGTGTTTTTTCCTCCTCCTCATATTTTTCAAACATCAGCTTACTTGCTATAAGCATATGTAGAGGTTTTAATACTCATGTATATCTCTTCAGAGATGATTGTAACCTTTGTTTACTGTTTGGCTCTCATGACTTTCTACTACAGAATATTTTTCCATTGACTGAATTTTTTTAATAGTTGTAAAAACCTCCATAAAGTAATCCTGATTACATTACGTTTTCCTCTCCAGTAGTACATTTATCACACAGATGCTTTACTGTAGAGAATAGTATTTTAAAAAGCCTGTTGTTTTTCTTTGGGTCATTAGTGCAGTTCTACAAGAGCCAAACATTTTCAATACATATGCTGAATGCATACCAGATATCGCCTTTGGCCTCCTTTTACTGTAGAACAGCAACAGCAGCATTGCACTGCTCCAGAAAACTCTGATGCTCTGACCTGCTAACTCTCTTTTTGAACTACTGGGTCACTTCTACTGTTATATCACATCAGAAAATCTCTCCTTTTTACTGATTGCTTGCTTTTGTTTCCCCCATATTGAAGAATGTGCTCTTTTCCCTTATGTTTTCTATGCCTGCTTTCCTAGAACATGGGCAGCCTCATTGAGCTCATCTTTAAGTAATATTTTTCTTCCCTGGAGGATGTATTTGTCAAGCAAATTAATTATAATTTATTCAGGGAGAATAAAATCATATGTTGCTACAATGCCAGGTTGCCATCTCTCATTCTTCCATTCCTTTAAATTCTCTCAAGGGGAGTCCTGATAATGAAGAAGTCATACTTTGATGAATTACCATTTAAGGTATAACATATGCACATTAAAAATAGGTCTAAATATGTCATTTTTATGAAATCTCTCTTTTCCAGCAGTGGCTCCCATATCCTAATTTTACAGATGGAAATCTAAGTGTAGATCTCATAATTGTCCATTGATCCATGGAATAAGTGGCAGGATAAAAATCAGTCACTCTCTCACTGCTAAATTCCAAACCAATGTAAGGAAAATTCTTTTTCCACCTCCCTTCCCCGCAAAACATAAATAAATTGCTCATTGCAACATAATGTCACTAACACCAAAAACTTAGCAATGTTCAAAAAGTGATCGGGCATCTATACGGAGGACAAGAATTTCTAGAGTTGTAATAGATACTGCTGACAAATTTTGGAAGAGATTAAATTTCACGCTCAAGCCAATCTCCAACTATGAGGGATTACTATTTCTTATTTGTCCATTGCACATAGCCGTTCTGCTCTTGGATCAGGAACCCATTGCACTGTGGGCTCTATATAAAAAGAGATGGTCCCTGCCCCCAAAAGCTTACAATCTAAGTATAAAACAAGAGTTAACAGACAGAGGAGGACCAGAAAACAATGAGAAAATTGGTTAGCAAGATAGGCAGTGAGTCTCAGCACAAGAGCAGCCTGCCCACAGCTGGGCTGTATGTAGGCACCACTGCAAAAGTGTGTCATATGGAGGAATTTTAATTAGATAATGAAGCAGTTTTCTAGATGCTTATAGGGAGCTTCTCCCAAGCATGAATGTGGCATGGGAGAAAGCATGAATGTGCTCGTTTAAAAATTTAACAAGTGAGCAGCGGGGACTGGCAACATGGGCTGATTGGAGTTGGGGAGTCAATATCCCCCCTCCCCTTTTAGTATCCCCTTAGAACCTAGACTCAGGCATGGGAGCTGGAGCCAGATGGGGGCATTTCTTAATAGCTCACATCCCCACCCACCCCCACCACCACCGTTCCCTAAAGGACCCTTGGGATATTCTCTGAATTTTACCTTATTTTTGCTTTTGTTTCATTTCCTGTTTGTCGGTCCCATCCCTCCCCCTACCCCCACTAATCGCCTGCCTCCAAGAGCCTCCTCTGATTTAATTCCTTGCAGTCAGGCTGGATAATATCAAAATTCTCCATGTATGGCCAAAGCAAAGAGCTATGATGATGTTCTTTGCAGTAACATTCTGAATGGATAAGAGCAGGACAACATTACTTCAACATCCTTTTCTTTTGCCTAAACAAATGTAATCAAGATATGATATGAAGAGGACTGGACCAGAGTTTGAACAGTATGGATGGATAGGAAAGGTTATATCAGAGATGTTATACAGAATGTTCCAGAAGTAGATGTAAGTCTAGGTGTGAGGACCTAGAGAGGTCTGAGTCAAAGATGATGCCCAGGTTACGAGTGACAGGCAGGATGGTCTTGAAATCTTATCCTGCCCCTTAGCTTCTGTTACTCTGTCCTCTCCTAGTTCTCCTTCTATCTCTATAATTGCTCCTTCAAACATGTTCTTTGGAGAATCATCCTCCTCCAACTTTCTATTGGGGGGCTGGGGGGTGTCCACTGGGCTCTGTCCTAGGTCCCCTTCTCTTCTCCCTCTACACCTTGTCCACAGGTACTGACTTTTGTTTTTGCCAGTTTGTGCTCCTCTTCACCCCCTCTCTTCCCCATGCAAGCCTAATCTAATCTACAAACACAAAAATTCAACTACCACCTCCATGCTGAGAACTCACAAATGTACCTCTCTACTCCAGATCTGTCTCCTCCTGTGCAAACTAAAATCTCATCCCTTCCCTCTGACATCTTCTTGTGGATGTCCCCTCATGATGGCCACACTCAGAGACAGGATGTACTGAACTGGATGGATCATGGGTCTAATTCATTATGGCAATTCCTACATTCTTAAGTTCCAAATTCTGTCCAATCTTGGAGGAAACTTGTATCTAAATCCAAACATGGTAGCTCAGATGTGACAGTGACAGACATTGCATAAAAACCTAAATAAAACATAGCTGAATAGTCTGTGTCCATCTCTAGTTTAAAAATAATCATTTTAGGACCCAATGTAAAATTCTTCTTCTATTTGTTTTGGTGTTATCACATATTTTATTGTATAAAATGGATGGTGTTCAGGTTGGTGGTGGAAATCATTACATTTTTGACTAGCTCCCCTAAGGCAAGTTAGCTGGATTTATTCTCCAAATAAGAAGTGGCTTATAACAGCATGACAAAATGCTACTACACCACTGAAGAAACTCATCTCTTTAAAAACCTATTTCATGAAAAATTACAGGAAATAGCCTTTTTCGTGTGCAAAAGCAAGAGAAATCCTCAATACCTGAAGGCTCCTTAAGAAATGTTGTCCCCCAGTGTATTAGGATTTGTAATGTTTATATCTTCCTAAAATATGGCTTTATTAAGTACAGTAATAAATAGCAAAATCTGCGTTCTAGTTAATTCTGGAAGATACAGTGAATGCCAATATTGGTATCAGCGTACTGTAATGAAAGAAACATCATCCCTAACGATTTCTACAGTTAACATGAATGCAGTTCACCAGCCTGTCAGAGATCAAAGATCAACCTTGATCTTTCACCCTCCAGAATAGACTCTCTTATCACAAGTCCATAACATTACAGAATATTGCCTCTTACTGTTCATATTTAAATCCAGAAACAATCATCCCTTCTGATAGCGACAGGAATATCCAATATACTTGCTATGTTCACCTCCCCAGTGTAAGTCAAAGATACAGACTGCATATTCAATTTGAGGAAAAATTCAATTCCATTTTAACAGTAATTGCAAAAACAAACAAACAAAAACAAAAAACCCCTAAAACCCCACCACAACACTGATGAAAAGCCTCTCTATAAACTTCAGTTTAGAGAACAGCATCAAAAAGGGGCTTTTAATGGACGTGTGTTTGCAATTCTCTCTCAATAATATAGTAATCTCAACAGATTTAATAATTTCCATTTATTGAAAATAAATGCCAAGGAAAAGTTGAAATAACTTCTTCCCAATAGGAAGTCAAAATCATGTGGCAATTTTCTATTACAATTATATATATATTTTTAAAATTGCTAAAAACATTTATTAACTATTTGCAAATTCCCTGAAAACCACACTTTTATTAGGTCTGCAATAATCCTCTGTTTACATGTGACAGCTTCTCAGTGTCATAATGGAAGTTGTATTCACAACAGCAGAGACTTATCCAATAGCGTAGGTCTGAGAGGATAATTTTGTCATAAATGTGTTCAAGGCTTGTAAAGTAGAGTGACAGTTGTTCATTCTAGATCAGTTGCAGTCTGATTTGCTTACAAAATATTGTGATGAAGTGGACAAGCCCCACACAAGACCAGGGGAGGAAAGTAAAAACAATTTCCCCTGGAGACAGAGGCTGAAGCCAGTCCTGCTCTACTGCCTAGCTAGTAGTATCAAACCTAGAGGAAGTGCCTTCTGGATGGAGGGGGGCGGAAATGAAGGATAATGCTTCTAAGTTCTGCTACAGTGACGATCTTTGGCCTGAGGCAAAGAAAACCTGGTGTCTCAGCTGAGCATCCAAACCTTGGTAGATTGCATGGACCAAACTTTTTACCATCTTCGCGTTCCTTTGCAAATAAAGTCAAGCTCCCGGAAGAGGCTTTACTTTGATCCATGCTCATACAGAGAATGTGGATTAAAAGCCACATTTCATTCAAACACTTAGGGTTTCCTAATATATCTTTAGTAAAATCAAGAACATTTGTCAGGTGTTTTAGTATAAGTGTTAACTTTAGGATATTTTCTTCTTGTTATTTATTAACTAAAAGTGTAATAGTCAATTATGTAAGCAGGAATATCTACCCAACACATGAACCTACTCATTCTTGTCTTCACCATAACATTCTGCCTTTCGCTGAATTGGGGCTAAGTGAGTCCTAGACAAAAAAAAATAAAAAAATCTGAAGATGTGTAGCCACTTCTCCACTTGTTCAAAGTGCTGAGTGAGTGAATTCTGGGAAACTCTGTATGCTGCAGTATGGCATATACGTTTTAAATGATAATTTATACACAAACAATATTTGAAAATAAACATGACTTAATATGGACAAGACTGAGGTGGTGATGATTGTGCGGAGCAACCAGATTATTTATCTGAGATTTGTCCATCTTTGTAACATTTGCAGCTTGAGGGTTCCGTTAGTGTGACAGAATGTACCTGTGTTCACACCCTCATACTATTGTAATAATCTTTGTACAAAGTATGCTTTTCGAAGTATCATTTGAAAACCTCATAATTCATTAGTCAATATTGTCCTGATAAAACGTACGTGGCAACATCACATTTGAAGTTATAAGAGACCACTGCATGGTCTTCTTAACAATGTTCCAAACTCAGGTTGGCGAATAGGTCTGTCTCAAAAAAAGGAATGTGTGTTCTGCTCAATTTGCATTTAAGCAGTAAACAGAGTCATCAAGCAGGAAGGGAAACAAAAGAAGCTCCAATAGGTGAGGAAAAAGCAGCAGGGAACATCCTTTCCTATATTTATTTATATTTATTTCCCCATGTTTATTCCTCCCCCTCCCACCGATCCTCACACCTTCTTGTCGACTGCTCCAAATGGACCATTTTGATTACCACTACAAAAAGTTTTTTTCTCTCCTGCTGGTAATAGCTCACCTTAACTGATCACTCTCGTTAGAGTGTATATGGTAACACCATTGTTTCATGTTCTCTGTGTGTATATCCTACTGTCTTTTCCACTGCATGCATCCGATGAAGTGGGCTGTAGCCCACAAAAGCTTATGCTCAAATAAATTTGTTAGTCTCTAAGGTGCCACAAGTACTCCTGTCCCTTTCCTATAGACATTCTGACTCCTGAATCTCAGCTGGAAATGTTTCCCAAGTGGTTGGATGACAGTATCAAAAGGAAGGATAAAAACCCCAATGAACCCCTCCCTCTTTCTCTTGCTGTCCTTTGATTCATGCACCAGAAGGGACAAAGGAAGCAGCCACTGAACTGGAGAAGGGATTCTGACCTAACAAGTTTGATCAGTCAGACTACTGAGAGCATGTGGTGAGAAAAACTTTGTTTTGAATTTAACATAGATTGTTAAGTTAGGCACCAGTTGTGTTTTATCTTTATTTTTCTTATAATCATTTCTGACTTAAAACTACTCACTTAAAATCTCGCTCTTTGTGGTTAAATAAACTTGTTTTATAATCCAGTGTGTTTAAACTAAACTGTCTGAGAAACTCCATTTGGGGTAACAAGGTGTGTGCATAATATTTCTATGAAAGAAATATGGACCTTACATGAATTTGTATTGTCCGGGAGAGGGCTGGGCAATACAAGACATATTTTTTTGGGGGAAATCTAAGACTAGCAGTATGTTGGTGTCATCCTGCTGTATAACCTTGACTGAAGAGCCAATGTGTGGCTGGTTGGCTGCAGCACACACACAGACACAGCTGGGAGTGATTTAAATACTGGAGGCTGTTTGTGAGCAGTCCAGGCTGGAGGCTACAGAAGTAAAGTATTGTAACTTGAACCCCAGGTTAGAGGGCTGGGGTGACATAGCTACTCAAGAGTCTGGATTGTACCCTGGATATGTCAGTTAGATATGCTGATCAAATAGTAACAACTGCCAAGATAGCTTTATTTTCATCTGAACCTGGTCCTTGAATATGAATCTCTCTTTGTGATCCACATCTTTGTTACCTCCAAACTGGATTACAGAAACGTGTTCTGCAGAGGCCTATGCTTGAAAACGGAGGTGGTGCAGAGTACAACAATGAAGATTTTTAACTGCATTATCATAGCATGAACACATGGTACCAGTGCTTTGGGATCTACACTGGCTGCAAACAGCCTTCCAGGTGGAGCTTAAACTATTGGTTTCGACCTATAACATCTTGAACATCCTTAGTGCCCATCCATCCTGAGGGCTTGCCTCCCCTCCCTGAGTTGGTATTAGCAGAAACACTAAAGTTGGGGACTCTTTTGTGAAGGAGCTGGTGGCAGAGCATTCTCTCCAAAGGCCCCTTGACTTTGTAAGTCCCACCATCCCATTGGGCTGAAATAAAACAAAAGTATCATCCCTTCAGGACATGCTTCTACATCCAACCTTTTGATCATTCAACTGCAGATATGTCTGTGAGCTGGAGCTGGCAATTTGATTCGGTTAATAACATTTTTGCTACCTGGTAGTTGTATGTATTGCTGTGAGATTTTATTTTAATTTATTTTTAATTTTTGCAATTTGCCTGTAAATCATTGCAATGGCACATAGTGGCCTCATCTTGTATCTCTCTATGAAGAAGTGCAGTGGCCTACGGACATGGACAAGAGAAACATGAAGACCATACATAGTTTAGAGATTCTCTGAGTAAGATACAGAATGGGATCCCATCTGTTGTGTTGTTGCAACAGTTAAATAAAAGTATTTAACTGAAGCCTGTTACCTCCTACTTCCATACTAGTAACAGAAAACAAAGTTCTTCATTTTAGCATTAAATCCCTGGTACAATAAAAGACCTGAGTAAACTGATATATTTTGCACTGCATTTCAAATGTCATAAAAGCCAGCCTTTGGCAGATTGCAGAGAGTCATGAGTCAAGGACCATCAGCTAATACTACTGTGTTCCTATAACTGGAGTTTAACTTTTGGATAGAAGCTGGTTTCAGTTTTTTGTCAAAATTTCACTTGGACCAACATTTTCCAGCTAGCTCTACTCTTTACACAGACAGAAGCAGCTTGCCACTTAAAGCACAATTACTATGACTGTCTCAGACACCTCTAGATACCAATGTAGGGTCCTTCTAGGACTTCACATATGATCACCAACACCTTGAGCAATCAAGAAGCAAATATAGACCTCCAATCTGAGGTCTTATGTACTTACATCCAGTTGATTTTACTGATGAGAGCAGCTATAATCTATAGTAATTAATATTGTATTTCTATAAACACACTGGTAATGGTTAGTTGATTTTTTTTTAATTCTCCCCTTGATTCATTTTGGTAGAATAATAAATAAATTTTAATAGTAAAATATCTTACACTTCAGTTCCTGTTGTTTTATATAGAATCAATATGAAAACAGATAAGTTAAGTAAACAGAGCTCCATAAGACACAATATGACCAAAACAAACTGTTCTGAAGTAGAGTTATTTTATGCAGATGAGATTTAAGAGCCTCTCAGGAAATCAACAGATAGGGGGAAAAAAAGATGAGAACCTGGACAATATCCAATCCCTCTGCACAATCTGAAAGGCAACTGGATTCTTTTTTAAAAGGTTGAAGGAAGGAAACTTGCAGGGATATTTCCTCCTCCCATTTTTGCAATCATATTTCTGCTCCAATCCCCTCTACATCCCACAACATCAGCCTTCTCTGCTATACCATGCCCTACCTATAGAAAATGTTCTTGTATTGGATTGTGTATGGAAATCGAAATACAGAGAGTCAGAGTCCTGCAGCTAACCTGTAACTCATTTTTTTACTCTTAATCCATTCTTCCTTTCTAAAGGCTTCAATTCCCTGACCTCTCACTCATTTTCTACCTCAAACCCTTCATCTTTTTCCTTCTCCTCCCATTTAACATCGCATCACCTTACTTTTCCAACCCTTCAATTTTCTTGTGAGTGAAATGGTCTGTAGCTTTTCTGCTTTTAAGAAAATTATCATCATCTTCATCCTTTTGATTTCAAGGTTTACATCCTGGCTACATATAGTGCAAAGGTGTACATTTCTACCAAGCTAGCAAGTCTAGTAGTTAATTTAACTGCAGCATAAAGGCAGAGTATGTTATCTTTTCTTTAATATGAATAAGAATTAAGTTACCAATATCATATCAGAACGTTTGCTGTTTACTTTGTCCTTATGTGTGTTAATAGATAGAAGAATAAGGTATCCCATTTTTAAATAACATATCCATTCTTATATTAAGTATTACATGTGAACAAATAATTATATTCTTTTATTATTGGCATTTCACCTCTTATTTTAACTCAAACCCCTTTCTTCCCTTTATATTTAACATATGTTTAAGTATTAAAAGTATACAACATAAACATGAAATGCTTTAATCTACCAGTGATTTCACATGTCCAATAAGAAATCAGAATTGCCATAGGAACCAGGCTCAAATTACTTGACTAGTATAATGTGTTCTCAGATCAACTCCTCTGACAAAAAATCTCAGCAACATTTTGTTGTCAGTCTCCATATATTCTATTAAAAATGGATTAATATAGACTTGCAGGCTAGGGGATGCCCAAACCTGGAAACAAGTTTTTCTTATAGAATAATTCCTATTCTATTGACTAAATGTTGTGTGTTGTTTGAGGAAATGTTCTGGAAAAAATCAAGGATAGGTTGAATAAAAAGTATTTAAAATGCTGTTAAAATCAAAACTGTTGACAGCTTTCCATCTGTTCAACTTCCATTTTCAAATCAACATGAAAGTTTAGAGTGTGATGCACTTGAAATTGCAGATAAACTAAAATTTAGGATCAAGTATACATTTGCAACAAAGTATCACCCTCCCACCCCTGTATTATTGCAATCTAAAAATTTAACCCCCCCCCCCCCCCCCCCACACACACACTACTTACTTGCTTTGTTTTTCCATGCTGGCTACCCTGAGACTTTCCCAACGAGAATTAAGCAGATTCATTTGTTCTTGGATTTCATTTTCTTCATCATCTGAAAGCTTCCCAACTGTTATAAGTTGACTCCCCACTTGCAAAACATTACCAACACGACCCTGGTGAGCTGTTAATTCCATCATAAAGCCCTGAAAATAAAAGAAAAGTAAATCTTAACTAAGATTACAAGGAAGAGGGATACTTTGTAGAAATATCTTCAATTCCACATATTTTCAACAACAAATTAAGTTGGTTTAAAAATTCATTTTAACTTTGTAACCCAATGTAAAAATAAACACCTTCACCTTGTGTAAGAGGCAAGGTCTCCAGTGCTAAATTTAAAGCCTCCAAACCCAAATGGAAAAGGAAAGAACAGGTACTGACAATAGTGCCGGTGACATTTTTATAATTTTGATTTTAATGTACCATACAAAAAGATGAACAACAATTAATAGATGATGAAGCAGTGTTTGCACTGGTTTCTCAGTCTCTGTGGTTCACATATACCTCGTGGGTGTGAAACTGCTCTTTGACTTCTTCTACATCACTGGATACATCTCCTTGTGCTTGTAATGCATCTTCAGTAGAGAGAAGCCATGTGAGTACTTCTTCTAAAGCTGTTTGGTAGCTGTCCAGGTCCACTTCTACCTCCATCAGTGAACTGCCAAATGACCTGTCTTCAGGAGTGTCCAAATACTGATCAAAAATAAAAATAAGAATTTTGGCATTAAGCAGAGGCTAATTGCACAAACAGCTACATTCGATGAATAAATAGAATGCCTTCCTCTTAATTCTGTAGAACAATCCTCTTTTTTACATAAGAAACTTTGATAAATGGAGGATCTGGTGCAGTGTAAAGGTGACTATTTGAAGTCAATAAAGTAAGGTCTATGAAAAAAATCAGCTACATTCAGAAACAGACTAAAATTAATGTTTTGTCCTAGAGCTCATGTTTTTCTACATTTAGAAGAGTTATTACACATGACATCAAAAGTTAAAGTTACACGTATGGTGTATTCTTCAGTCAGTATTTTAAACAGAAGTACAAATGAAAAAAACTATCACCCGTCATTCAAGCTCTTTAGAATGACAGAAATATATTTAATTTCTATAGCATCTTGCATAACTACACCATCCTAAATGGTTTACATAGCAGTGAACTGCATGTTGGTATTGCATCACCAGCATGCAGAGAAACTGAGGCAAATGCAATATTAAACACTTTAAATATTGTTTTTAATATATGCAATGGTGGGTTAGACTAATCTGCAGAGTATCATTTATCCAAGATCACGTTATAAAGTTCACACAAGTCACCAGACCAAAAAAAAAAAATCCAGGAAAAAGTATCCACTACTATTATTATTCACTTCCCCTCTAGGGCCACCCACACATCTGCTCTCAGTCCAGTGCCATTTACAAGCAAATACTTCATGCCACCATGCTGCAGGATACAGAAAGAGCTAACAGTAGTAAGCAACATTAAGTAGTCATTGTCCCTTTCACCCACTCCACTGGAGAAACTGTTATGAGACCAAGGTAAGAAATAAGGGGCTTGCTGAAGATGGTTTCACCTAATTAGTGAACAAGCTGTAGAGAAGGAAAAAGTAAATCTGATAGCAAATTAGGAGAATAATGATTTGTGTTCATCTTGCTTTTATCATGAAGGATTCCAAAGGTCTTAAAAACTGATAGAGTACTATATAGTAATCACTTCTACTGACATGCAGACATCTATGGCAGCAATAAGAGATAGGAACTGCTTAAACTATGCACAGTGGTTTCGGATTGAAAGTGATGGCTTCCATATCCAACTGAAATTAAAGGGGGGATTTAAAGTAGACAGAATGCAATTACTCAGATTGAAATTTGGCAGCTCCACCCTCAGAAAAAGTGCCAAAGGATCTTCACAGAGAACAAGTGGTTAATGTAACTTTGGCATTACATCCCAGCCAAAAAAAGACAGCACCAATAATAAGCTGCCAATATTTTATGAAGAGGATCCCACAAACATTTTCCTCAGTAATGTATGAAAACCCTATGTTTCAGAGGCATATGTCCAGCAAGAAAGCAGAGGCAAACAACTGATTAGTTTGTTTTCCAACTTCAACAAAATACTGTCTCATAACAAAGGAAAGAGGTAACAAATAAGTATCCAAACAATTCCAGCTACCAACTAGCTCTGATAGTGCTTATCTTATACATATCAAGATATCACATCCCAAGTTAAAATGATGCAGGAAGGGAAGAATACAAATCTTTGTTTGCAGTAATGAGTCTCTATGAAAAGAGATCATGTATCATCATTATTATATCAGCAGTTACTCTCCTTCTCCTTCTGTGAAAATGTGGAATATTCCCATCTCACCTGTGAAGCATTAGAGAAATATATCAAATTCTAGTGAAATGGAGGAGAGAGACTAAGAGGTCAAAGGGTTAGTTACAACATACTGGACAAGTTTCCCATCTGACAACTCTTCCCTCCATAGATCCAAAATGAATTATTTTCTGAGCTGTGTTAAAAGGGCAGAATTTAAAATGCACTGTCAACTCTTACTCCACTGAAAGGATATTTTTGAAAGCAAAGTGCTCCTAGTCATTTTGATCAAACTTCTTAATTCTCTCAGTTTCCCATAAATATCTCATGAAACAGTAAATATTGACTTTGATTTCAGGGTCAATAGGTGATCTGCATATAGTACAGTCAAAGCAAAATGACAGCTCCAGCCACACACACAACCCAAAAGATAACTGAACCACACTCAAAACTCAACATAAAGAGTAAGGTAATATCTTTTACTGCATCAACTTCTGATGGTGAAAGTGACAAGCTTTCCAACTACACAGAGCTATTTTTCAGGACTGGGAAAGGTACTCAGAAGGAACAGAGACTTTAGCATAAGTAGTTAGCACATATTCTAAGGGGCAATTCAAGCTGAAGTGGCCCACTAGCACCCTCATAGATTTCCACAACAACAACTTCAGCCACCACCACCACCTGTCAATTAAACTCTCTCTGGAACACTACTACAAACAAACTTCCTGGACATCATGATCAGCTTCAACTATGGAATCCTACAGACAACTATATACATAAAAACCAATGCATCACCACACCTGACTTCATCAATCCAGAAACCAACCCAAACATTCCAAGAAATTTGCTATCTATAGCCAGGCACTCATACCACAGAATGAGTGCCTCCATTTCTCCAAAGAGAAAGTCCAGAATATACACCTTAACACCCTCAAAACTGCCTTCATCAAACAAGGACACTTCAGCAGAGAAGTACCTTGCCGCATGGAACAGGTCACTCAAATACCCCAAGAGAATCTGCTCAATACAAAAATAAAACCCCCTCCCCTACCACACCCCCCTAGTTGTCACCTACCACCCCACACTGGAACTCATATGGGGTATCAAACAACTAAAACCCATATTCAATGGGGATCTCAACCTGAAAAATCTTTCCTGAACCCCACAATGTGATGGGAATAAATAAATGAAATGGAACTTGAGAAGTAACACTGTAACACATTATACCTTAAAATGTTTATAACACTTAGGGCCAGGAAGGTGGGAAACGGTGAAAGAACATGGGCTTATTTGAATGTTGTTGTTTTTTTAATCCTATTTAAATAGAAAGCTTGTATCCAAACCCACCATACTGTAATTTCTATTTTGTTAGAAAAAATATCTGAAGTAAATAAGCAAGCTTTTCTTTACAGAACAGGACATGCCCCCACCATTTCAACTGACTGATTCTGTTTTTGGATGCACACCCTTTAGAGAGATGTCACAGGGTAAGCACAAATGAAAAATGACTATAATGAAATACTATAGTGCTGGGTGTGGAATTCCCCCCCAAAATACAGTCAAATGAAATCCTTACTAAACGAAGCAGAAATATTGTACGAATCAGAGTCTTTAACATTTGCAATTCATCAGGATTCAGACCCACCACAAGAGATTCAAACTCTCAAAGACTCTCTGATGAATCCAAACTGACTAGGGGCCTATTTCTAAATACTTAATTTTGAACAGTCTCCTTAGAGTCAAAGGATTTTAAATTACATAGTATATCAATGTACTATCCCAGCTCTCCCCATTTTTGTGTTTAAAAAGGAGGGACAAAAACAACATTACTTGCCAGTTTCATTCTATGCTCAATGGGAAAGAAAAGAGCAACAATGTTGGGAACAGGAATGGAGAGGTGTTACAAAACTCTGACTTTTATGACTAGCCACAGCTGATGGATCTAGTATGGAAATTATTAAACCCTAAAAAAAATGCTTTAAGTTTAGTGACAGTGAATTTCTTCAGTCAAAAATCAACATTCACATATTCTGAGAGCAGTTTCTATTCTCCATCTGTGCATCTTTAAGCTCTCTGAATGTACCAGTTAAGTTTGTATCTGGACTGAATAACACATCGATCTGAATTTGAAAGCTGCCCCTGGGACATGTTATTTTTTTATTTCAATTAAACACCGCTTTCCTAGCACAATCAAAAGTTATGAATTATAATGAAAAGTTACCAATCCTCACTGGGTAAAATTATTTTTCCATACTTTTATAGAAGCATAAAAATGTAAAAGATATAAGTAATTAGCTCTATAATTACCTATTTTATTGAACAGTACCATGCCCCAAGGTCAACTTTCAAATACATTATAAGTATTTACTTTTATGCCTTTGTGAATATATTATAGCAACTCAAACACTTCGCAAGATAGTTTTTTGAGGATATACTGTATTTCATCTTTTGTCACTTGTACAAAAATGAAAAAAAATTACTTTTATCCATTGATGCCCATTATTATTACTCTTCACTCACCAAAATTTAACTCTGATGATCAGTATCTCTCATATCTCACATTGGAGAAAGTGCATGATGGTGGGAGGTAATATAAGAATGTCACAAACAGTTTACAAATACCGACTAGTAAATTTGAATTCCTCCAACATGATTCATTTAAAAAACAACAGTTTTGGTTGACCCTCAAGTTACTGGCAGACTAGCCAGCCAAACATCCATAGTTGGGTTTGCTCAGACAAAGTAGAGCAACTATCTCTTTAATAAATTCTTTTCTTTTCTATTAAGGACTTGTTTGGTCTTTCCTTGGGTGGATTCTCAGGGAAAGAGAAGGGGGAGGTATCCCTCTGTAGTTAGATCCCGGTATCTCTCCTAGGAAAAGGGAGGGGGGAGGAAGCAGGGGGAATGGTTTATTTCTCCTGGGTGTAAGAACTCCATGGATTTGGGGCTCTTGGAATCCCCTAGGATTTTGGGGAAGGACTGTGTCTCAATCCACATATCTGATTGAGTGGTGGCAGCTTACTAGATCTAAACTAGGATTTTCAGGGGATGAGTCAGTGACCACGCTGACCCCTCCTTCATTTTTGCAGAAGTTTCCCCCTCCCCCAGCCATAAAGCCCTGCTCTCATCATTTGGCCAGCCAGCCAAATTCCCGCCCCCCACCCCTCAGGTGTGCTGTGGTCATTAGGAGAAAAAACAGGGGTGGGCACCCCAACAAAGTCAAAGCATTTTGGAACAAAGCATTTCTTTAAAATGGTTATATTACACATACTATTTTAAAAGTAAAAAAAAAAAAGATGGATCCTGAAAATATAAATATATTGGCACAGGGGATGGGAGGTAGATTTTCTTTCATGGAGAATTTTGAAGTTTTGGGGTTTAATTTGTTAGTCAAAATGAAACCAAATTTCAAGATCTCGATCTTTTGCACAAAGGATTTTCCCTTCTCTCCTCAGCTCTGTTCTTCTGCACAGAAAGCCCTGAAGTACCTCCCAAACTGACTGGTAACATAATACAGTGGAATGAAATCTGATATATTTAGAGGCTGATCCTGTCTCTGTTGCAGGAAATTAACTTCAGTGGGTCTCTGCGTAGGCAAACAGGTCCACCCACCTGCAGTTCATTGCAGGAAATGGGTTTATGAGCATGTTGAGAGTTCAGCTGTTTCAACATTATCTGTGCAGGGTTCCTGTATGTTTCAGGGGAACTTAAGTTATGGAACAAAACAAAAGCGCAAGAAAACCAAATAAAATAAATAAGAACAGATAATGTTTATGGGAATGTGTGAAAGGGATATTTATCTCAACAGTTTTCTCTAGTTTAGGAATTTATCGAAACCAGTTATTGTATTTTATTACATTCTATTATATCCTCACATATTCTACTCCTCCCTTCCCTTGAATATGCCAACTGCTGCTGTTTCTTTCCTGTAATCCCTTCGGACACATTCCCAAAACTTGGGCTGCAGCCCGAGCCCTTAAGTCTACATTGCAATTAGACAGCTTCATTGTCCGAG
The DNA here is from genome assembly GCF_020497125.1 of Mauremys mutica. Lineage (NCBI taxonomy): Eukaryota > Metazoa > Chordata > Testudines > Geoemydidae > Mauremys > Mauremys mutica. The sequence goes on along the minus strand of NC_059072.1, from coordinate 215,886,625 downwards.
CACTGTGAGCCCAAGTCAGCTGGCACGGGCCAGCTTCAAGTTTTTTAATTGCAAGGTAGACATCTCTGAGGTTTCATTCACCAAAGTGACACCCACACATCATGCAAAGTATGGAACAGAGACTAGCTGAGCACCGCCAGTACTCTCACTAGCTATAGCAGAGACTGGGAGTGGACTGCAAGGGGTTTATAAAAATAATTGCTTGAAAAGCAAAAAGCAAGAGGGAGGGATAAAGGGAGTGAGGAAGATCAAAATGGAAAAAAAAGTAAAATAAATAAATAAAATTAGAACAAGAAATTAAGAAGCCCAAAGGTACTCGACAATCAGAAGTAACAAAAACACAAAAATAAACTAAATATTACAAAAAAATTAAACACCGGGTTAAAAAAACCAAACAATTCTACACCATAAAAGGAACCAAAGTTATTGAATCTGATATGGGACAGATGAACCATGGGTCAGAATTTATGAACCAGAGCTCTATACAAAAGAGAATATTAAAAAGAGAGTGAAAGAGTGTTTCTCTAGTTTCATTTTCTAAAAATTAATCATTAATTAACTCATCCCAAAGGAACCAAAAACCAGAAAACTTTTGTTGTCAAAAGAAGCTAGCATTTTTGGTTTCCTCTGAAGTAGACATTACTGGAGTTGAAGTTGCTGTCAGAGAATGCATCTGATGAAGTGAGTTTTAGCCCACTAAAGCTTATGTCCAAATAAGTCTTTTAGTCTCTAAGGTGCCACAAGGACTCCTCGTTGTTTTTGCTGATACAGACTAACACGGCTACTCCTCTGAAACCTGTCAGAGAATTCTTTGTTTGTTTTAATTTTAACCAAACCTGGCAAGAACAGCTTCAACCCAGCTGGGAGTACTTCAAAAGGTAGAGAAGCAGATTCTGGGACTTAGTCAGGAATCAAAAATACTTTTTAGTCAGCTTTTTATTCTTTATTAATTTAAATAAATGTAAATTCTAAAATGCATAAATATCTTTAAGAAATGGATATTTTAAAACTGATTCTTCTCCAAATAGCTCTCAAACATAACCTGGTTATTAATTTTAAACAAAATTAAAATCTGTAAGTAGAATATCTATTAAAAGTAATAAATAAGATAATGCACAATAGGATCTATAGGCAGGTTATATACCTACCACCAGAGAACTCATGCAGTTACCTATATAAGCATTGCATTTTTACTGAGAGAAATGTTATATGAGGGATAGCAGACTCAAAGATCATATTCATTCCTCTTTCTCTACAGACGCACAGACAAAACGGAAAAATCCACTGAAATTGTCGGTATTTTTGCCAAACAAGCCCTACAGGATTCAGAATCAAATCCACAGAAGGAAAGATAGAATAGTAAAAGAGGAGAAAAGTTACACAGTAAACCACAGTTTTATTTTGTAGGGAGTTTAGTGCTCCTGTTTATGTGATAAGGATGCAATTGTTATAAATTCCATGTATACCAATTATAAAATACATATGTCATCTTGATTTCCCCATCTCTCCCAGTCACTTTGCAGCAACTTTGATGTCATAACAGAGACTATTCTCTCTTTTCTACCACAATTTGTATCTGGTTCTCTCTTTATATTACCTTCCTCCCCATCTCTACCACCAAATTCCTGGTGCTTGCCACTGCATCGCTTGCCTTTGACTATAGCAACCATCTTGCTGACTCTAGCATTGTGTCCCTTATGTCTGTCTCTTCTCCAATAAACTGCTGATGCCTATCAACTCCCCTCCCTCTCCCACCAAGTCCCTCCAACAGCTTCTCAGTTTCAGCAGTAAGACATTCAGGCATGTTATTCAGCTTTAAGGATTTTCATAGTTCTACTCCTGTGTATAACTTATTTTCCTACCACCTCCTTTCTAGAGACTATGTGCTGCTGAAGTAGGCGGTTTTGTTTCCTTCTGCAAGCAGCTCTGTGCCTGGAAAATTCTTCTTGAATCTGTCGGCCTGCTACCTCAATCTCCTCCTCAAAATTCCTTTTTAAGATTATTTCAGTCCACCTTTCATTGATGACCCCTTAACCTAGTCTTCATGCTGCATTCTACCCACTTATCCTGATAGAGGGAAGAAAAATGCTGGAAACCGTATGGTTTGCTATAGTGCTCATCATTCCTGTATCTAAATTTGGTCTGGAAGTCCATAATGGATTAGAGGGACTTTCCAGTCTTTCTCCCTTTCTTGAATGTTCTGTCTGGTGTAGCGTGTGAATATTATTTATCATTCTGGTGACAGTGGAAACATTTATCAAAGAGAAAGACCTAGCAGAATGTCTCATCTCCTCTGGAAGTTTAACAATGAAGTCTTGTCACTCAGGAATGCCACTGGAGCCCAGATTTGTTACCTTCCTGGACAAAGCTGTGTTTTTCCCCCATGAGAAAACACAGGATGTGGAGGATGTGTTCTGTAGCATGTAGGGATGGACTGTTTAGATATGGAGATATTATATCTTACGATGGTGGGTAAATATAAATGTCAGAGTTGGGAGAGAATTTTATTTAATTTATAATGTTTATAATGTTTGTTTTGAATTTTATAAATGTACCTATACATTATACTAAACACGTCTTATTGTAACATTCATCCTCACATTATTTGTCATACTCAGTGGTGTCAAGGACCTGATACTGAAGGCTTTCTCCACAAAGAACTCCCATGGATGGGAATGGGTGTTCTGCATTAAGAGGACCTGTAACATTATAAGATTCTTCAGTCAGGGACATGGCACTTGACAGACAAGTCTGTAAGCAGCAACTACATGTACGAAAATGTTTTCCAGCAGAATAGATTTTACTAGTGACACATTCAGCATATAAAAAGAACCAAATGACAGCTAACAATAGGCATATCTACAAGATCTAGTTCCTATAACTTCTGATAAACAGAACTAGCAAAATTATCTTCTATAGTGCCATCTGTTGACTCTTATTAATATGACAGGAACCATTTAAAAAAATATCTTAAAAAGCTTAGATTTAAGAACTTGATTCACCCTCTAAGCATCCAAAGAAGGCACTCAAATCTCCTAAAATTTGCCTTTTATATTAACCAAGGAACCCATAAAAACAGATAAAATAAAATAGAATACACTGAAAAAAACCTACACTATATTTTTTTCAAACGGGGAGGATGGAACAAAGTTTTAAAGAAGTAAATATTTTTTTCTGCTTTTCCCTGAAGGGCTGGTATTGCTTTCCATTAATGCCTCACTAAAACCCAGCTATCACAATATATTTTCAGTACAGGTAGAGAAGACCAGGGAGACCAAAAACTTATTTTATTCTCTATAGCCCTAAGCAACACACTGTCAACAGTCTTCAATGAAAACAAGATGCAACACACAGTGATATGCCGGCTGTAATATTGTAATACAAAATGATGGTAACTGCAGAGTCCCCAGATAGTCATAGATGACCAAGCCATAGAGTTTAAGGCCAGAAGGGCCATTAGATCAAGTTTGGCCTCCTGCATATCACAGGCCATCAGCACCATCCAGCACCCGCACACTAAACCCAACAACTGAAATTAGACCAAAGTTATAGCCCATAGATTAGACTAGACTATTATGTGCCTCAGGCAGAGAATAAGAGGGACTGGGGTGCATCAGTGCCCAAGGCCCCTGCAACGGCAAGGAAATGGTTAAGTGAGATATACCCAGATAATCCTGGCAAGTGACCCTCACCCACATACTGCAGAGGAAGGCAAAAATCCCTAAGGTCACTGCCAATTCCTTCCTGACCCCATATAGGGTGATGAGTTAGACCCTGAGGATATCAGCAAGAACCAGCCAGCCAGGCACTTGAGAGAGAGAAACAACACTCCATGCACATCAAAGCTCCGGCCTTCCCTGTTCAATGTCCCATCTCCAGCCATGGCCATTGCTGATATTTCAAAGGAAGGAGACTAAAAAAACAACCACCCAAGATATTGCTTCTATATAGGTATTTATATATATTTGTAAATAGGAGGATTTTTAAAAACAACTTCAGTCTTGCCAAACCCTATGATATTATGTGACAAGACTTTCTTCTAACAATGAATTGTATTAGAATATCAAAAATTGTATTGCCCTCTACCTAAAGCCTTTCCCACTTCCCTCCTGACTTGCTTCTGGATATCGAGTTGAAGACCCAGTCTCACAATCCCACTATTATTAAAAAAAAACTTCCAGGGAAATATGTTTTCTAACATGCAAACACCCTTTGCTTTTAAAAAAAGAAAGTTAACTTTGCTATTATGTAAGACACCAAAATTCAAGGATTTACATGAAAAAATTGATACACCAACTGCTTCATGTTGTTTGGCCAGGACGTTTCCTTTCAGATGGAGACTTAACCACAATGATCCAGGTGTGCCATGTCCTGATTGGGTTACTGGAATACACTCTACATGAGGCTGCCTAAGGACTATGGAGAAATTTCAGCTGCTGCAGAATGTAGCCACCAAATTTCAGGGAACACAGTGCAGATCACAGATGTAATAATGTCCTCTGTTTCCAGATCCAGTTTAAGCTTTCAGTTTTAATCTTTCATGTACGAAATCATTTGAAGTCGGGACACATCTCTTCTTGGGCAATTTGGTGAAAATCAGTCAGCAGATATGTTCAAGCTAACAGGGAAGAGCAGGAGAAATGGCATTTTCAATGAGGGGTCTTAACTTTCAAATTTTCTTTCTTTGTTGGATCTCAAGAGCCTTCATTTATTGACCTATTGACCTAGAAGGCTTTTCCAGGCTTTCTCTGGGAGGGAAGACTGAATGGATGGGCAGGAATGGTAAGGAGGGTTTTTTGTTAGCAATTGAATAATCTATTCACATAGACATTTTTAAGTACATGAATGTATTAATAATTTTGTAGATGTTTCTAAAGCCCTGGATAAGCACATTTTAAATAAATTAATCTAAAATTCTCTCTGAGGCCCATATATCCTTCATGCAGATTATTAATTATTATTATTATTTTGACAGAAGGGAGGGGGATCTAAGGGCTTTAGTCCCATGCTCCAGCAGGCACTACCTAGGCAGGGTAGGCTGTACGTGTCTTGTGGCTTTAGAACTTCTGAAGACTATTGTATGTGGCTTGGAGGATCAGTAAGTTTGGCCACTCTTAGCATAGTGTTCAAGACAAATAGCCTACAGAAAATACCAAAATGTCTCCAGTTTACCCACATAGAGGCTCTACGTCCCCTAATATGGCTCCTGCAGAAGCTGTGCTACCAAAGGCTACATCTCAGTTTCCATTACCTTTCACATTACTGAAGGGGAACCCCAAGTAAAGTGAGTTTGACAGAGTCAACATAAACTTACTCAGGAATTTACCTGAAGGCTTGTGAAATGACAGTGCTGAAGACAGCAACCATCTCCAATCCCATATGCCAAGCCTGAACCATGCAGGATTAATTAAGAAGAGTTGGGGAAAAGAGAATGGTGCCATTCTTCTAGACCCGTGTGTTTTCATCCCCATCTGCAGAACCAAATGATTACTGGAGTGATAGTTCAGTGGTTAATGTGCTAGCCTGGGTTATGGATTAAATTCCCTGCTGCATCATCAGTTTTTTGAGGGACCTTGGGCAATTAATCTCTCTGTGCTTCAGTTCCCAATCTTACAGATGGGAATAATATTTTCATACCTCTCAGAGCTGTTGCAAGGATAAATGCATTAAAGATTGTGAGGTATTGAGATACTACAGTGTGAGAGGCCATACATCTAAGCTGGATCTACAGTTCTCTACAGAGACTCTCTACAGTCAGTTCTCTACTGACTACATCTCTGTATGGCACACAAAAATGATGTTAAAAGGATACTGTTATGGTTGCAAAGCAAAGCTAGGAAATGCCAGAACTAAATGTGCATGTGAAAACTTTATTTGATTCCCTTGCACGTGTGCATCATGATACAGTCTTCAATTACATGATCACACTTTTTCCACAGGACCCCTGCCAGCATACCGAGTGCGTAGTACTCACTTAATGAGCAGCTATTCAGCATTTTGTTTTCTCTTCATTGTTCAGTATGGGGCCCTAGGCTTTATTTACTGTGCACTATTTCGACAATGCTCAAGGACAGAATTATTCTTTACTTTTTGGCCTTTTCTATGGTGATCATTGTTTTTGTATCTGAGTACTTCAAATTAATGATTTTTTACAACACCTCTGTGAGAGGAGCAAGTATTAATTATCTTCATTATACAGATAAGGAAATGGGGCAGAGAGAGATTAAGGTCAAAGGTATCCATTAATTTTGTGTGCCTGGTTTGAGACTCCTAAAACTTAATTTTTCAGAACACTTAGATAGGAATTATATAGCACTTCATATGTTCAAAGCACAGTTCACATTGATTTCAATTCCAGCTGAGAGTTCTCAGCACTTCTGAGAATCAGACCTAGTGTCTCAGGTCAGGCACCCTGAAAAGTTTGGTTTAAGTGATTTGCCCAGCATCACACAAAACTCTCTTGTACAGAAAAAGAGAGAGAATCCAGTTCTCCAGGGCTGCATTCAACTGCCCTGGAAATAATTTTTTCCTCTTCCTGCAATCCCCTGCTTCATTCACAAAACACTTTCTAGCTTCTGCAACAAATCAGACCAAATTCCTACAGATAACACCCTCCTTTCATTATATAACCCTGATTCATCCTAAAAGCAGGTTCATCCTGTTCATTGAATAAGGCAAAGATCCTGGGAAAAAATATAGTACGCAATTAACTACTATATCATAATCCACATGCAGAAGACACTCAAATTAAGGTTGAACTTTCTTCTCCAGACTGCATGGCCCCAGAAAGGGGATTACACAGAGCATAGAAGAGAAGTTCTTCCTGATCTCAGTTCAGGTGCCCAGATCCGAACCTGGCATAGCTGCAGCAGCCCAGAGCTGCAAATGCAGGAAAAGTGCTGCTTATCACTGAATTAAATATACCTAGTGTGGACAGAATCTTTGGGGAATTTAGCTGCTACAATCTAATAAGTCTCTACTGAGCATGTAGAAACTCATTTTTTCTCCCCAGAGGCTTATAACTTGGCCAACTTTGTACAAATCTGTGCAAACACCACATTCCTGACAGAAATGACCTCCTGCCCCTTGCCAAATATCAAATCCTTGTTCCAAAGCAAGGAGGTACCGGAAAGATTTGTTTATTAATTTGTGCAAAAAACAAAACAAAAAACAAACAGGCAAACATCAGGCATGGAAAATTTCAGCCCAAACAGGTAAAAGTTTGGCAAAGTTAAAAAAGCCTGAAAATATGGTTATATAATGGAAAGTATTGAACATCCTTAAAAATAGGCAATGATACCAAGCCCACCTATAATAATGGATTTTTTCCCCTAGGGCATTTTCAGGATAGGTGCTTTTCACATTGGCAGAATTTCTTCCCTTATCTCTGAAGAGTTGATACATCCCACAGGACCTTATCAAATACTGCTATCAATTTTTCTTAATTATAGGTCACTGGCCACTGCCAAAGGTAGGGTGCAGTACCTACCTTAATGAACTAATGGTCCTACTTGCTAAGGCAAACTATATGCTCCAGTGTACAAAAAAAGCAGACATGAGGATGAAAAGGCAGGATGCTAAGGTGGAATGACTACTTAACTGTAATTGCACTGGAGGAAAATAAACAAAGAGAAACCATAATGGCCTGAGCAAAGAAAAGATATTGATTTCAGTGTAAAGGAATATTTGTAGGATGAGGCAATAAGTAACCAAGTATTAAAAGGTTATATAAAATCCCCAATGCTGAAAAGGGTCCATATATATTTGAATAGTTAAGATTTTATTTTTGTCCTGCGATATGGTTGAGATAAGGGATGACTGACTCGAGAGAAAAGTAACGAGTGAGAGAGATGCATATATACAGCTTCATTTTTTATTTAGATTCACCACAGTGTACTCTGGAGGATTTTCTGCTTCAAAGGAATTGATTTGAAGATGAAAGGACCAACATTCTAGCTTCTTCTGCTGCAGCAGCAGTGAGCACTGTATTAATTTGAACTGAATCTGTCAAGGCCAGAGGAATTTGTAATGCATGTTAGATAAATATATTCTTCTCATATTATAAATATACTGGGTCTATGCTTCAAGCATCTTTTCTTTATTTCATAAATAAAAAGCCACTAAATAAGTATTGATGGGGGTGGAAATCCAATGAAGCCACCTAAGCTGAAAACCGTAAGTGCAAAGTGAGCTGAAATGAATGGTATGCAGATTAAAAACTGTATTAAATTTTCAAAGTCAAAGATTTTTTCAATGTTTTACTCATATGTATACTGGGATGTTTTTGTACCAAAGATGGACTTTAAAACAGATTAAAAGTTTATTATTTTCTCATGCTTAATTGAATTTGTAAAGTATTAGAAATAAAAGATGTTACTGAAGGATAAGGATGCAAATTTTAAATATAGCAGTAAAGTTTAGATACTTACATGGAACAATCCAGTTAATTTCCTTCAAAATAATCACGGTTGGTTTATTTTTGTAAGTTGCTGAGCATTTGCAGATCACATGGACCTCCATGGGATATGTGGGTGCTCACCAGGTTTGCAAATAAGGCAGTCGGTCTTAAATGAGTTAGAATAGTTTGAATAAGCATAATTAAGAAGTCTGATCAATCAGGTCACTACCACTAAACATTCCCTTATTAATTTATATTTGATGGTTGTACACTATATTATTTACAGTAACAGAGTGTCTTGGTGAAGGAGAGTTGCTGATGGAGGAAGGAAATATCAATGTTAAATGTTTAGCAAAAATATCCAGGAGTCTAATGTAATTAGTTAAGTTATTTAGGCCTGGTATACACTAGGACTTTAATTCGAATTTAGCAGCGTTAATTCGAATTAACCGTGCACCCGTCCACACCAGGAAGCCATTTAATTCTACCTAGAGGGCTCTTTAGTTCGAATTCGGTACTCCACCCCGACGAGGGGAGTAGGGCTAAATTCGACATGGCTATGTCGAATTAGGCTAGGTGTGGATGCAAATCGAACTTACTAGCTCCGGGAGCTATCCCACACTGCACCACTCTGTTGACGCTCTGGACAGCAGTCCGAGCTCAGATGTTCTGATCAGCCATACAGGAAAAGCACCGGGAAAATTTGAATTCCTTTTCCTGTCTGGCCAGTTTGAATCTCATTTCCTGTGTGGACGTCGTGGCGAGCTCAGCAGCACTGGCAGCGATGCAGAGCTCTCCAGCAGAGGAGTCCATGCAATCTCAGAGTAGAAAGAGGGCCCCAGCATGGACTGACCGGGAAGTCTTGGATCTGATCGCTGTGTGGGGCGATGAGTCTGTCTGTGCTTTCAGGAGCTGCGCTCCAAAAAACGGAATGCAAAGACCTACGAGAAGGTCTCCAAAGCCATGGCACTCAGAGGATACAGCCGGGATGCAACGCAGTGCCGCGTGAAAATCAAGGACCTGAGACAAGGCTACCAAAAAATCAAAGCGGCAAACGGACGCTCCGGAGCCCAGCCCCAGACATGCCGCTTCTACGAGGCACTGCATGCCATTCTCGGTGGGTCTGCCACCACTGCCCCACCAGTGACCGTGGACTCTGAGGATGGGATAGTGTCGAGGGGCAGTTTCTCGGCGATGTTCGCCGATGGGGAAGATGAGGAAGGGTTTGTGGAGGACGAGGCAGGCGACAGCGGTTACAATACTGCTTTCCCCGACAGCCAGGATCTCTTCATCACCCTCACAGAGATCCCCTACCAACCCTCCCCGGCCGTTAACCCGGACTCCAAATCAGGGGAAGGATCAGTCGGTAAGTGCTATAAACATGTAAACATTTATTTTTTAACAAAACAGGAATAAAAACTATATAAAAAGAAGGTCCTATATATAGGGATCGAACAAAACTCCTCTTGGGACAGTTCTATGAAGCTCTCTGAGAGGTACTCGAAAAGCCTCCGCAGGAGGTTCCTGGGGAGAGGTGCCTTGTTGGGTGCTCCGTGGAAGCACACTCTTCCGCGCCAGGCCATCCTGAGGTATAATGGGAGCATCGCCTCGACCAGCATGGCAGCATAGGGCCCTGGTCTGTGCAGGGATTCATGCAGCATGCGCTCTCTGTTTCTCCTGGAGACCCCCTTCAGGGTGATCTCGCTCGGCGACTGCTGCATCTAATTAGGGGAATTACTTTAATGTTACTATTGTGAATGCTTGACTTTTCCTTTGCATAACAATGATCGTCGTTTAACAGCCACGTGTTGTAGGCTGCAGAGGAAAAGCATACAGGGATCTTTCCCGGGGACAGCCGCGAGGGGCTGGAACAGGGTCAGACTTTATGCTTTCCAGATTGCCTGGAGCAGGAGGGCACTGCTATCCATTAACTGTTAAGCAGCCTAAAGTTTACGGCTTACCAGGCCTGGCTGCTACACGGATTCTGCTGTCCTGCCCCGCTTGCCGATCTCCAGTGCAAGACCCCAGGCAATGAAAGCGAATGCCGAAAATTCGAACTTGTCCTGAGAGCACATGAGATTAGGTGCCCTGTATGGTCTTGTTCACAGAAACTGAGTAGACTGTGTTCAGTGTTCGCAAACATGTATCTTTGGAAGGAAATCACTTCCTTTTTCCCATCACACAGCTGCGGCTCTTTCCCGAACTGCCCCGGCATCCCCCTCACAGAGGCTGGCGCAGATTAGGCGGCGAAAGAAAAAGACTCGGGACGAGATGTTCGCTGAACTGATGGCCTGCTCCAGAGCCGAGGCGGCCCAGCAGAGCCAGTGGAGGGAGACCCTCTCTCAGCAGCAGTGCTCACACAGCGAACGGGAGGACAGGTGGCGGCAGGAAGACCAGCAGGCGACTCAAACGCTGTTTGGACTAATGAGGGAGCAAACGGACACGCTCCGGCGTCTTGTGGATGTTCTGCAGGACCGCAGGCAGGAGCAGAGAGCCCCCCTGAACTGTATCTGCAACCGCCCTCCCCCGCCACAAAGTCCTGTCCCCCCCTCACCCAAAATCACAAGAAGGAGGGGCGCTAGGGGCCGTGAAAACTGTCACTCCACCCCAGCAGAGCGCTCATGTACCAAACAGCTCTCATTCCCTAAAGTATGAGAATTGCTTGCCTTCCTGGCTCACCCGATCCCAAATCCCAGTTTCATCCCCCAGCTGTGTAGTTGAGTATTAAAAATAGTTTGCTGTTCATTACTGTTTCCGTCATGTTTCTTTGCAGAAGACTTTGTGTGAAGGGGGGGGAGGGGTTTGTTAATTGCATAGGACAGCCACCATTAACAGGGTACAGACATGGGGGCAGGATCAACAGCAGGTCACACACAGAATGCAGTCACTAGGCACCCGGGTCACTCTGGGAGGTGTCTGCTGCCCCAGCTCAGTCTGGGAGGTGTATGTTGCCCCAGGGTCCGAGCGCCTGGCATCCACAAATGGCAAGGCAGGCTGCCCTTACCATGCCCTTCCACCCTAGCCATGAACCTCTCCGATGCCCTGAGCCCCAGCCAGAGCCATCATCCCCCCACACCTACTCACCCTTCCCACACACCCCTCACCCCTTCCTGCAAACCCACCCCTTCCTGCACACCCTCCGGTAACCGTCCTCCCCCCAGAGACCGCTGTAGGAGCAGGAGCCTGTCAGTCCTCGAGTGTAGAAGCGGTCTGTACATCACTGCACACCGTACCCACCACAGTCTGCGTCCCTGTTGGAACCCTTGAACGAGAATTCGTTAGTAAAGAAAACTTTGTTAATTAAAAATGTTCCAATAACTTTATTTTTAAACGTCTGTTGGAAGGGGGGAAACCTGGTGAACGGGGTATGTAACCGCTGAAAAAAGTCAATAGTAACCGAAACAGGGGCAGGTTCAGCTTCTCTGTAAAGAGACTGGACAGTCATAGGTTACCCTGCTCTCTGAGGAACCTAGCTTTCAAAGCCTCCCGGATGCACAGCGCTTCCCGCTGGGCTCTTCTAATCGCACGGGTGTCTGGCTGAGCGTAATCAGCAGCCATGCGATTTGCCTCAACCTCCCATCCCGCCATAAAGGTCTCCCCCTTGCTCTCACAGAGATTGTGGAGCACACAGCAAGCTGCAATAACAATGGGGATATTGGTTTCGCTGAGATCCGAGCGAGTGAGTAAGCTCCTCCATCTCCCCTTGAGACGTCCGAAAGCACACTCCAACACCATTCTGCACTTGCTCAGCCGGTAGTTGAAGAGCTCCTTGTCACTGTCCAGGGCGCCTGTATAGGGCTTCATGAGCCAGGGCATTAGCGGGTAGGCTGGGTCCCCGAGGATCACTGTAGGCATCTCCACATCCCCAACACTTACTTTGTGGTCCGGGAAGAAACTACCTTCCTGCAGGCGTCTAAACAGACCAGAGTTCCTGAACACACGCGCGTCATGAACCTTGCCCGGCCACCCGACGTAGATGTTGGTAAAACGTCCCCTATGGTCCACCAGTGCTTGCAGCACCATTGAAAAGTAGCCCTTTGGGTTAATATACTGGCTGGCCTGGTGGGCCGGTCCCAGGATAGGGATGTGAGTGCCATCTATAGCCCCACCGCAGTTTGGGAATCCCATCGCGGCGAAGCCATCTATGACGACCTGGATGTTTCCCAGGGTCTCCACCTTTGAGAGCAGTAGGTCAACGATTGCGTGGGCTACTTGCTTCACAGCAACCCCCACGGTAGATTTGCCCACGCCAAAGTGGTTCGCTACTGACTGGTAGCTGTCTGGCGTTGCAAGTTTCCAGAGGGCTATGGCCACTCGCTTCTGCACACTCAGGGCTGCTCACACCCGGGTGTCCTGGTGCTTCAGGGCAGGGGCCAGCAAGTCACAGAGTTCAAGGAAAGTGCCCTTACACATCCTGAAGTTTCGCAGCCACTGTGATTCATCCCAGACCTGCAGCACTATGTGGTCCCACCAGTCCGTGCTTGTTTCCCGGGCCCAGAATCGCCGTCCCATAGCATGAACGTGACCCATTGCCACCATGATCTCCACAGTGTGGGGTCCCGTGCTTTGTGAGAGGTCTGTGCCACTCTCACACTTCATGTCCTCACCACGCTGCCGGAGCCTCCTCGCCCGATTTCTCAGCAGCTGACTGTGGAAGAGGTGTTCGATAAGGTGCGAGGAGTTGACAACGGCCATCAGTGCAGCGATGATCGCAGCGGGCTCCATGCTCGCAGTGCTGTGGCATCCGCGCGGTCACTGACCAGAAAAGTGCGCTAACAGAGTTCCCGCCGGCGCTTTCAAGGAGAGAGGGCGGGAGTGACGGTTGAATGATGACAGTTACCCAAAACCACCCTCGACACATTTTTCCCCCAGAAGGCATTGGGGGCTCTACCCAGCATTCCAATGGGAAGCGGGGACTGCGGGAACTGTGGGATAGCTGCCCAGAATGCACCGCTTCCAGTGTCGACGCTTGCCCCGTTAGTGTGGACTCACAAAGTCGAATTAGTGTCCTTAGTGTGGATACACAAATTCGAATTCATCAGGTTGAATCCACAAATTCGACCTAAGTTAAATCGAACTACTCTTGTAGTGTAGACATACCCTTAGTTACTGACTATGCATTATGCTCCTCATTTATGGTCATAAGTCCCCATTAAAGCCCATTACTCCCTCCTACCCTTTTCATGAAGGTTGATAGGAACATAGGACAAAAACAATTGCAGAACGTTAATAAAGCAACCAGTCAGAGGAGAGATGGAAAAGACCGGCCTACAGTGGGGCTATTCCTCCCTGATGATCACAATCTTCAAAAATGTGTAGATTTTCATGCCAAGGCATCACTGAGCACTAGCAATAAGAACTGTTCCCACACGTCAGGATCCAAAACAGTTTAAGGGGCTAAAATTGTCATAGAACAAGAGGGACACAATACCAACCTGGCCTCAAAGATAAAACAGTCTTGTAGTGTACATTTTTGCCAATGAGAGACTCCATTCATGAATTAATAATTGAGTCAAACTGTAAGCCAAAAGTCTTGAATGAATTGTCCTGTGTATTCAATGCTGCTTTTGGATTTGTTTTTCAGGAGCAAGACATACTAATTAAGAACCATGATTTATTAAATAATTTCAAATTCATGAACTCTAGTAGGATTTATTTTCTGGAGAATGGGAGTGGGTTGAACTCCCATAGGACAGAATATCAACCTACAACTTCTTATTGTGATACTTATTTCAAACAAAACATTGATCCTATTATCATATTGAGCTACAAAAACAGGATGGTTCTGTTAAGCATCTTCAACTTTTAAATACATATTTTAGGAGCCACTTTAGGTTCACCCCTCTGCAGGCTAAATCCAAGATTTGATAGTCAAATAAACCAATTTAGATACTGAGTGTAAAATGCAGAAGTGGTTGTAAGGTGTGATGTAAAGCGACACGAAGGCACAGACTGCATTTATTTATATATTTTCTTCTGTTTATTCACTTTTGAAACAATTTTAATGTGAACGTCTAGAGAATCAAATGCAATACAAGAACAAGCATGTACATTGCTAACTGTAGTTTTGGGTGTACTAGTTTAGGCTGCTCAAACAGCTCCAGTTTAAATAAGAAACTTCATCTTATCTAAGGGTTTTATACTACTGCTCATGGCCATAGTATCCAAGTGCCATCCAGGTAAAATTGATAACAAGAGTGAACCCTACTGGGCTTCACAGTCTCCTACTCTTCTCCCTTTATGGGGTAAAAACTATGCATGGAACAGATTTGAGGGGGGCATATTTTTGTTTTGGGATTGACTAATGTGTTAGTTTCCTCCCCCCCCCCTCTTTTTTTTTTAAAATTTATAGCCTGTGATTTATAAATCCAGCTAGTGCCATATGAAGTCATTTAATCTACTTATATATTTAAATATATAAGCACTGAGAAGATATTAACAAAGATACCCTGTCAATATAGCCCTGAAAGTCATGTTTAGAAACTATACAGTCTTCCTGAAGTGGCTCCTTGAATCTTCTATACCCACAAACTAATTCGGGAAATAGAAGTGTAGAGCATAGATGAGGGGTTTTTGTGCTCTGACATAGTGTCTTAAAATTTTAAGTATTCCTTTAATGATGCAGCCACCATGTTTGTCCCATTGAAAACTGCTTAAAAAAATAAAAGCCTGGGGAGGGGAAAAAAAAAAAAAACTTACTTTCCTTTCCATCTTGATACAAACTGATGGCATCTGGATTACCTAGGGGGTCCTAATTAAACTAACTCCTGGTACCAAAAGCCAGTGCTGTCTACATCCTCAAAGAAGAAATGAGCACAGATGCCAAGTCAGTTACAGGCACCCCAGCTGTTTCTTGGCAGATACAGGCCCCTACATCCCACAAATACTGTGAAATCTGTCCCTCCCTTTCATTTCAGTACAAAAGGGAAGGTGGCTTTGCTTACATATGCAAATAAAAAATTACCATCAACAAAAAGAGTTGCATCTTTTTTTTTATGGGTAGGGAGGGACAGTATTGCATGAGTGCACATAATGCCATTTTACTTAGTCACTGTGATATACACTGTACAATGATTTTGCATGTGGAAAATGAAATATTTATTAGCATGATTAAAGCACATTGGTCATTTAAAAACAATTACATTGTAGAGATCAGCTTTACTATAGTCAGTTATCACCTCTCCCCACAACATATTTGGTTGTGTACCGTGAAGTTCACATAAAGCGTGTACTCACTTTGTATCGTTTATTTTTAAATATTCTCTAATAAACTTTAAATTTGTTTAGCCATTTGTAGCACGAGGAAGATATCCACAAAATGGTGTTCACACGATAGGCTAATATGCTAAACCCACATATTTAGAAGCCATATTTATACTCTTTCTGAGGCAGTCTAAAACCTCCGTGTTATCTGGTGATGGTGAAAAAGGGCAGTGTAAAACAACAGCACACACAATTACCCTCAACACCACGTTTACCACTATTCTGTCACACAAATTTATCTTTGTAGTTCATGCTAAATTATTTCTCAATACAATCGTTAGCTACTATGCTATAGATATGTATTAAGCACAAAACATTATTTTATAGTAAGGTGAGTTCTGTTGCTAAAAGGAAATTCACTTAACTAATACTCACTGCTCATAGATAATACATAACCAAAGGGTAGGAAGTGGATACATACAAAGAATAAATATAAATACTTAGAGAACAACAGTGAATTAAATTAATGGGTTCTGCTGACACAAACTACAGGAAGGAAGTTTGTTTGGCTTGTGTAATTACCAGAACCCTTCAACAGATTTATATGCCAAAAATTCAAAGTTTGCTTGTTTTAAAAATGTACTCTACATAATAAGGTGGATTGTCTTTCAGTAACATTTCCTTCCTCCTCCTTTCAGACAATCCCTCTTTTTAATATTTCACTTCCTCCTTTCTCATCTACCACTGGAGTCTACAGCATCTCCATACTGAGATCTGCCAAGAAGCCCTGTCTGGATTACTGCTGGATTTTTTTTTAAGATGTGTTCTTCCCCATATAAAATTCTTCCATAAGTAACAGTGTGTTTAACGTAGCAACCCACAGAATATTTCATAATACATTTTTGTATGGCATCTTTTGTGCAAAAGTAAAAACTTCCATAAGGATTCACATATGATTACAGCCTATGCCTAAGAGTAATACAGATGTTTTCCTGTTTGTATAAAGCACTTTACTTCTTTTTAAATACCATACCAGCATTAAGGATTGCACCAGTACAGATGAACATAAATCACAGTATCACTTACAGGTGTCATAGCATCTGTACATGTGGTAGGTATGAAGAAAGGTAGAAAACTAAGTAAAAGGGAGAATGGGTGAGGTTGGGAAAATTAGAAAGCTTGGGGCATAAGATCTGATTGATACAGACCAGGCTCAAGATCACAGACAAGGCCAAGAGATTTGTCTTGGAACTGGCTTTAAAAAGATTCAAGGAGTCAGCACAGAGAGGGAAAAAGGGAAGATGTGGTGGGACAACATAGGAAAAAAATTACTGCAACACTGCAGAGAGATAGGAAAACAACAAATGGAAGCGTTTAAGGAGGGAATGAGCTAACAAGTAGGAATAGATGAGATCAGAGATGCGGGATGGGGGGGAAATTTCTCCTCTAGGAGAAAGAGGAGGTTGGAATTGGTCCTGAAATGGAATGAAAAACAGGTAAATTGGGATGACTGCAAAGAGGTAGTACTGCTGAATACTGCACAACATTGGAGTGAAAATACCCAATATTTAAGTCACTTTTTTTTCCCCCAATGGTAAGGATTTTTAATGAGAGAGAGAGAGAAAAAAGTTGTGAAACTAATATTTGGGTTATAGAAGGAGACTATTTTGCCCTATCGTCCCAGTTTTGGCACCAGCGTTTAAGGGAAAAATTCCAGAATACCCCTCCCATGTAAAAAATTACAACCATTTTGGGGGTTCTCCCTAATTTCAATATCTCTGTAAATAAACATAGCACTCCAGAATCTCTCTTCCTCAGTTCACAAGTTTGGAAATATCTCAGCAATGGAACTCCAGTGGTGTATCCTGAGTATCAGAAGCACTATCTTTGTACTCCTGCTTTCTTACAAACAGTTACTGCAATTCATTATGTTCTATGGGGCTCATATTTTTCTAAGCATATGATAAAAAGTGTTCTTTTCTGATCAAAAGGTTGCAGCACAAATACCCTGAACAATCAGGATCACATTTTCTGTAACTGCTCTATCAAAATGGAGTATAGACATAGGTAATAAAGGTAATAATTGGAGATATACCAGTCTCCTAGAACTGGAAGGGACCTTGAAAGGTCATTGAGTCCAGCCCCCTGCCTTCACTAGCAGGACCAATTTTTGCCCCAGATCCCTAAGTGGCCCCCTCAAGGATTGAACTCACAACCCTGGGTTTAGCAGGCCAATGCTCACACCACTGAGCTATCCCTCCCCTATTAGTTTTACCATCATTTCATATAAGGTAGGTGTTCCTGTTCAATCCATCCATCCATCCGCTGAAAATGTTCAAGTGAGATACAAGGGGAACTACAAATCATTGGTTATGTGCAACTGACATTTTCAGGGTCATGCACATACTTTCCTAGCTTTTTCTGAATTTGACTAAGATGCTGCTTTTTGTTATCTATGAAAAGTAACATTCCATTTTTGGTCCACTTTGTTACAAAACAAAATGAGAAAAGCATTTTATCACCTAAATTTTACCTAAGTGAAAAAACAACATATGATTCCTTTCCTCCAATTTTTGAAAAACTTCTGCAAGTATTTTACCTAAAATTATTGATTTGATACAACTGCTTTTCATTTCATATAATTTCTCTTGTAAAATTGAACTGCATCACCTCAGTTGGAAAACAACAAAGAACAACATCATCATCAACATCATGATCTAAATATTCATGGTTTCACAAAATCAGTGAAGAGGATTATCTTTTTTGCTTCATACTACATCCGTACAACATTCCTAGGTGATCTTAACATGTGGCCAATTAAACATCAGGCATCAAAAATATTAGGAAATTTAATCTCAGTAGCAAAACTATGTACACTGTTTACGAAGTTTGCACAAAAGTATAAATTTAATGTAATGCTTTTTATACTTATTAATCTTGATCCTTCAAGCTGATCTGTACAGATGGACTCTTACGAGCACCCTGAACCCCAATAAAGACAGATGGGCTCTGTCTGCATGGATCAACTTGGACCATCAGAGCCTAAGTCCAACAAACTATTTCACTTAACGCCTAAAGACTTACTCTCATGAAGTTAGCAACACTATACTGTTGGAGGTGGATAATGTATTAAATATAACAAACACGAAAAACTAACAAAAACACTTATGTAGCAGTGTAGTGCTTATGTACAAATATAGTGCTTATAATTCAGTAGTTCCACTGAACTCAATTGTATTTTCATGCAGAAATCAAAAAAGTAATTGACAAATTTAGTTAAATGGATTGCAAGCACAATCAGGCCAAGAATTAGGAATTCTTTATCCTTGGAACAGCACGGTTCCACAAGTGTTATGAGCAGTGCAGGATGAGCAGGCTTGTAAGCTTACATCCTTATTTATCCAAAGGTACAACATAAGCAACAGCAACTCTTTAAGATTACCACCAAAACGTGCCTCTTTTGGGTGAGAAGATAGTTTCCATGTCCATTTGATGCATGATCTGAGACTGAAAAAAGCATTTTTATTTATGTGTGATGTACACGCAAGCTCTCTGAGGAATGGAGTCAGACCACCAACTAATTTAATAAACCACAAAATAGCCACCAGATGACAACTTCTTATCACTACTGACCCAGCAGTAAAAGGTTCCATTTCACATCCCCCTGAGCCATTCAACAAATCAGTTTAAATTCTCTTCCTGAGACACCGTTAGGTGTTCTAAATCTATTTTATTTCCCCTGAAAGGCACTCTGAACTAGTTGAATGCCACGAGCTTTAATAATTTGACCTATCCCAGAGAAAATCCTTAAATAAATTCTTTTATAACACTAATCTTTCAGCATAAACCTTCTTTTGGTCATGTTATGATGAAGATAAAGTATAATTGCATTTTAAATTAGGCATACCTCTCAAACAAACAAAGCAAATATTCACTTGCATGTTCTCTGTATAGAAATTCCACCATGTCACTATTTCACTCTTTGGGCATCATCAGAAATCCTAACTGACTGAACCAACAAACATTAATATTGAAAATGTTCATCTCCCCCAACCTTTGGATGTATAAACTCAATGCTAGAATTATTCAATAATGCAGTTCAATGCATATAACTTTATGGATATGAAAGCTTTCATTACTACAGGCGGTACTGAATGGGACGATATGCCAGCAGAAACTCTACGTACAAAGATAATGTTTACACAAGAAGTATGCCAACAGTAGTTCTACAACAGAAGACCATTTCCGCTGATAATCAGAAAAAAGGAAGTCAGTTTCTTGTTCCATATCAGAGCAACTTACATTCCCCCTCTACTCAAATCTCTAAAGAACCCGAAACAAAAATTGTGATCAAGACATACTCTAATTCTACACAGTAGCATTTTCAAGTCGCAACAGCTCTAACATTCAAAATCATTACACAAACTCTTAAAAAAAAAGAAGTGAACAGTGTCTAAGACTCTAGGTCAAGCCCTATGAAGACAGAGAATTGAACTACTGAAAAGAGCAGTTCCAAAATTATGAAAAAAAAACAGTTTGCTAACATGCTTTTACTTTCGCAGATGGACCACATTGACAGATTACCTTACTACAGTCAAATGGGCAAAAGACAGAAAGACACTCACCATACACAGCATTAGTGATTTATACCAGTAATGTGCTGGAAGGGACACTTGGTGCTTGAAAGAACCACTTTTTAAAATTCTGCACCGAAGTGAATGGAGCATCAGGGTGATTGTACTGGATTTAGCTCACTCACTCTCTGGATACTACTAAATCATCCCTGCCATAAGAGACTCATCCCTGGGATAATAAAATACATTTCTGAAGAAGAGGTTTTTGTGTTTGTTTGTTTTTTTAGAGAGAGAGAGAGAGAGACTGACTTTTGGAACAGAAAGCCAGAATGCACCAAGTGTCAGGTGTTAAACATTGCTAGGAAAGGATTCACGCAGAGCTGCATAGAAGTCATCTTGACCCCCTCCAATCTATCCCTTCTCCCTCAACACACTCACATACTTCAAATGTGTGTCAACTGACACAACCTGTCCATCGTGTTAGATCACTGTAGCTCTGTATATTTCCTATAAGTACTAACTTTCTCATCATATACAATTCCATTTGTCCAGTAGTGCTGCCTCCTTCCTTAGATTTATATTTTGTTTTAAATGTGGAGAACAAATTAATAGCTTCTCCAGTGCCTCACCCCTGCAATTTGCAAACATCCCCTATTCCACTTGTATTGTACATATGGTTTATGACAGACAA
The DNA here is from genome assembly GCF_020497125.1 of Mauremys mutica. Classification (NCBI taxonomy): domain Eukaryota; kingdom Metazoa; phylum Chordata; order Testudines; family Geoemydidae; genus Mauremys; species Mauremys mutica. Next base: position 215,865,759 of record NC_059072.1, on the reverse strand, counting down.
GGGAATATTTTTGTGAAATCCCCTTATCAAAGTATTAGCAGCATATCACCAGAATACAACCTGGAGACACAAAACATACTGGAAATCAAAGGTAGACTGGCTTCCTGATCATTGTCACAGATTAGAAATTTAAAATAAGAGATGCTTTCTACTTCACTGAACAAAATACAAACTACAAGAAAGATACTTGGTATCAGACATAGCAATGGACTTTCTGTTAAAAAATGAAGAAAACTCTGTAAAACTTAAGATGAAAAACGTGAGAGACAGACTGCAGAAATAACATCACAATATGTAGATAGCTGTCACTGAAGCAAAGATGAACAGCAATACAAAAATGCCTCATCAGTATAAAAGTCTATTACTACTGTGTAAACTGTCCTAGACCTAGATCATGTATTAACTTCTGCAAAACTTGCATACCTTGTCATGTCAACTAAGTTATGAAATAGAAAAAGGGAGGAAAAAAGTTAGAGACTGAGATAGGAAACTAAAGATTAAAATAAAACACAAAGATTTCCATTACCCAAGGAATTTACACAGCAAATATTCAGCTATTTTCAGTTTTTTGTTCTAACAGCATGCCTAGACTCCCCTCTATCTACATATGTAAATTCCACTTATATTAATGACAGATCTGCATATCACCCCTGAGTTTACAAATTCATTTAATTCTTTTGGAAAGTGAGAACTGAAGAATGTGGAATATTTTCACTTGTGCATGGGAAACAATAGAAGCTTATTATGTTAATTTTTGCAAGTGATTTGCAAAACATCACATTCTAGAAGCTAGTTTATAAGAATGTTTTAGTCTTTTGTCCCCTCTGATCCAATGATGCTAAAAGTGCTAAAAATGTAAGTTTACAAACAGAGTTAAAACTAAACTATGAAGCAATATTCATCATTTAAAATAATTTCTGATTAGAGATACATTGATCAGGATAGTTGGAACTGGATCCTTCATCACATCACCCAAAGGTCATTTAATTTGCTATAAAACAAGCTGAGGCAACACAAATCAATGGGCTAAGCACCCATCCTCTAAACAAATCAGGCCTCTTGACAGTGTCTCAAGTTGAGCACCATAAACTGAGGCATCCAAAATTTCAAGTCACTTTTGAATACAGTGGCCACAATGTCTATTTCTATTCTAAAATACTCTATCAAAACATACATGTAAGAATATGCAATAAGGCAATCATTGTGTCACAATCTTCTGTAGAATTATTTTTTCCTGTATTCCATAAAATCTTCCTTTCTTAAAGAGGAATATTGTGGGTATATTCTGTATTTTTTTGTTTTTTTGGTCATTTTCCAATTTTCATTGCACTTGTGTTATTTTTCCAGGTATAATTTCAGGGAAATCTCACTTAATCCTTCTGATTGCCTCACTTAACTGATCCCTACATTCCATACATTTTAATGGCTCTTTTCAAGCAAGTTGTGGTTGCCCAAACTTTGGAGTGGAGAGGAGTCACTTGGGCATTTCCCTCCATACTGCTGGCATGAAAATGTGAGACCCAGGCTTTGATCTCCCACATGGCAGCATGTGCATACTTCTGCTTGACCATCAGGCCAACCCATTTCATTTTACACTTTAAGAAATTATTTTATGAAGAAAATATTTTTATAGATTATTTTCCTGTGACATTTAGGCTGATTCCTAGCAAACAAGCACTTACATACTAAGTGTGATAATTACCAAACACCACAGAGTTTCATACACTTTACTATATTATCCTTTGTACAAAAGCATACACGTATACATACTTCCACAAACTTACTTGAAGTTCTCGATTAGGGATCATAAGGCGCTGCCTTAGCTACCTGGTGGGCTATGTTGCCTGGCCCATTTGGATGGTCTCTTACTCACAATATACACACAGGCCATTCCTTTTCTGTATGTGGATTTTTAATCTTTAGATTCCCAACATCGGAGAATATAGTGCAGGCATGTGTCAGGCGGAGCCTTCTACCCAACTTTCTCTACAACACCCAGCTCAATCTCTGATCAATCCCCTCACTTCCTATTCCTACTAATTATATATTTTCCCTTGTTAAGTTAAATTATCTCTTAGTCCAGTCAACACTCTCACCTTAACAGGTTAATTGTCTCCAGTAAAGCCTGTAATCTTCTCTGCTATGCAATTAGTGAACAAGGTGCTACAGCTAGCACTCTGTCACAGATGGTTGGAAAAAAGAGCCATCCAAAGGCTTTACACATAATTCAAACTCAACCCAAATCTTGTTTTAGCTTCAAATACACCCGATTAACTTCCTTCCCACTCACACCCACACACTTTCATGGGCCTGTGTATTTCCAGAACAGGAAGAGAAAATCATGTTCTTGTGGTCTTTCCAGCATAGCTGAAAACCTAAACTACTTCATATCTCACCTACTTTTGTGAGAGCCAAGAGGTCCAGATGAGTTTTTGATATATGTCCATTTTGATATATGATATAGCGTTATTGCATCTAACTCAGATAAGAGCTTAACATGATTGAGAGTAAAGTATAATTTCTCAGTACTGTTACACTCCCCCTCCCCCACAATGCCATACCTCAGATACAAATGCCTCCAAAGTTTGGGTTGAAGGAGTATTCGATATTCACCACCAGATGTGAATTTTGCAGCTCAGATTCATCTCTAGTCAAGATGTAGTCATTGATAACAGGAAGGATACCGTGAAAAAATATCCCAGAAAGTCTGCTGAATGATAGTACAGTATATGGTCTGCATTTCATAAAATCAACTGACAAAACCCTGGCACTGACTATCAGTACAGTTAAGCAGTCTGACCTTTCAAAGGTCAGTACTGTCTGTAAATATGCAGAGCTGACTGACTGTCACAAATCCTGATTACTTACTGAGCAAGCAGATACCCCAGGACACTCTCACATTTCTTACAAACCTCAGTCAGACATAATTCAATGGACTCTGATTCAGTTGTTTTACAAGTTTAAAACACAGAAGAAAACTTAGTAGCTTCCTTTCACCCGATAATGATTTATACCGAGATTTTCAAAGCAGCCCATTGCAGTTAGGCACCCAACACTCATTGACATTCAATGAAAGTTGGGTACCTAACTTTATGAGCCTCATTTAAATATCCCAGCGTTACATTCCAACTTCAGATGCATTTGCATTGCACTTACAAGCAATTTTAAAATAGTTTAGATTTACCTATAAAAACTGCTGGACGAGTTGTACAACTGCTGGTGTAAAAGGCATAGCATTGTCACAACTAGTTCTAAAATAGAATAAAATAAAATAAAATAAATAAATAAAATAGATGTATTCCTCTCAATTATGGCTATACCTGTGGTGCAGGTGATTGAAACGCTGCACAGTATGCATCAATTTTTTTGGAACCAACATCTAATAAAACCCCCAAACTATTTAAATTGTATGTAGTTATAGTTAAGAAGATCGAATAGTGTTATATCAGTATCAGATATAAAGGCACAACATATACATGTCTGAATAGCGAGAGAGACATGTGACAGACATTGAAACCACATGCAGTATCTATGGGGACCTGTGACCAGGGCCGGCTCCAGGCACCAGCCCAGCAAGCAGGAGCTTGGGGCGGCTAATGGTGAGGGGCGGCACGTCCAGGGCTTTGGTGGCCATTCGGCGGCGGGTCCCTCACTCCCTCTGAGAGCAAAGGACCAGCCGCCAAATGGCCACTGATGACTGAAGTGGAGGTGGTAGAGCTGCAGATCGCGATCACAGCTTTTTTTTCCCCTCCCATCTCTTCTCTTTTTGCTGCTTGGGGCGGCAAAAACCCTGGAGCCGGCCTTGCCTGTGACAAAACCATTGGTGCTAACTGGCAAAAGGTTCAGCATCCTTTACAAGCAACTCTTGGCTCAGACCTGCCAAACTCACTGCACCTAACACGCCACTTTTATGGTCTTTATCTATGAAGTTATTAATCCTTGTGAGATATGTATACGGGTAATATTTAAGGAATAATGTAACTATGTTGAAATTTATGCCCTTGGAGTGAAAGTGAGTCACCAGGGAATAGCATGTCCCAGTGATGGCCCATTCAAATGGGAGGGTTATGTAATGTATTGCAGCATTGTTCCCCATTTGCACCAATCCAGGAAAGTCAATGGAAAATCAAAGACTATCTATACACACCAAAAGCAGCTGGAAGTGAAAAGTGAATGATAGGACAGCAAGGGGATCGCCTGGCTGTGAATAAAGACAAAAGACTGATTCAGTATATTACAGGTTGGAGATCCATTCACTGAGGTATCTTAATGAGAGCGGGTGCTTCATGAACACAGAATCTGGGACTTCAGTAGGTATCCATTGATCAGGAGCTGGACACCACTCGGGGCACTTTGAAGAGACTGGGGGTGGGTGCCTCTTTGTCAACCTACAGGGTAAAGGCAGGGCTGGTATAGCCAGATGGATGCTTGAGTGGCTGAAAGGCTGGTGGTGGTATTAGGGAGCTAACATCCAACTGGCACAGGCAAGACTCCCTAGTGCTGCAGGCAGGTGGCAACAAGATGACTCTCAGCCCTGGGTTTCCCAAGAAGCATCACATGACCATGTTCTATTAAGTCTGTGTGCAGCTGTGGGCCAGGGATTGTATGCGGCTCCAGGGAGGAGCATTATCACAGCTTCCCCATGAATCAAGAAGAGTGGGCAGTGATAAAGGTGAATTACTTAGGTTGTAAACAGACGCCAGAGAAGTACCATTCCCTAGAGTGATTTGCATGTATTGGTTCCATCTGGGTTTTCCAGAGACCAATAGACAAAAAAAGAGGGTGGAGGGGTTAATATTAAAAAGTTTGGGTTTAAACTGTCTCAGGGCCTTCCTTTTTGATCTAGCAAATGGACAGGGCCCCAACCTTGCAGAAGGATTGGAAAGACTTTGGCCTACTAGGGCCCCATAAGACTAATGGTGACCTCTGGCAAGCTGTTAGCATGTTTATGGGAACATTTATTATTTTTACAGGTTTTTGCTATAACACTTAAGAATAAATGTGCTTGCTTCAAAGGAGCTGTGCGGCATCTTGTAACTGCTGGCAATACACTGTTCATAGCCCTCAGAGAGAAAGCAAAGCACAGGTGCTGGCCTTTAGACAGACAACCTGCTGGGGATATCACAGAGTAAGGCAGGGGGCTGTGCAACCTTAAAACCACCCACTCAGAAACTAATGTGATGACTGGAGACCAGAGATGTGACTGGACACTCCTGGAGTCACCACAAGAGGGTGTGGGAGGAGAGATACAGATGCAGTTACCCTGAAACTGTGACAAGGAGTAGAACCCAGGTCTCCTGACTCCCACTCCAGTGCTCTATTCACTAGGCAACAATGCTGCCCCACATAGGATGCTGTCTCCCTAGGATACATAGATAGATTTGAATTATGAAGAGGAACAGAGAGGTAGACTTATAAAAAGCAGAAATTGACTGCACTCTTCATTGTATCCAACTCACAAACTGAAGATATGTAACACTGGTATTCCGCCCAACACTCCATTTGCTTATACCTCATCTAAATGAAAATGCAATTAAATTCACTCAGCTACAAGTTGGCACTACACAGAATATAGTGCCAAGTTAAACTTACTTCACTGATCAAGCTAATGCAATATAAAATCTTACAGCAAATAATGTGTCCAATATAAGCCAAATTCTTTTCCGTTTACCAGCCAAATGGACCTTCTCAGCATTACTGGTTTTTGTTTTGTTTTTATAGCTAAAGTCTGGATAAATTAATTGATAACATTGCAGATAAGGAAATTGCTTTTTCATCCTAGCATTTGGGAATAAAAGAGAGCAGACAAGCGTGGGGGAGATTTGACATTTACTTCTACTAGCTCAGATAAATGAGCCTAGTGTGTAAGAAATATTCATCTTTTAATAAAGACCTTTTCCCCCCAAAAATCATGCAACAAAATGAGCACAAATCTACCATCATACGGTAAAATGTATATGGAAGATTTGAAGAACCCACAGTGCGATTTCAAATTCTGTAATTAAATCACAGACACCATCCAGACTAATTCACTGGTTCCACACACCTCTTAGATTAAACCATTTGGGAAAATTCTAATGTTTTCATCTATGGAAACATATGGGGAGAAAATAGACAAGAATATTATGTTACAAGCACCTTATAACTGAAAAGTTCTGCTTTATTGTTCTGCTTTATTGTTCTGCATGTCTATTGGGGTAGGGAAGTCAACTGAAAATAACAGAAGAAAAAAAAATAGGGGTTGGAAATAGCTGAAAAGTTTACCACAAAGGCTATGAGACAAAAGAAACTATAGAGACTATGCACAGGGTATTATCTGCAGCTGACACCGAGCTGGGAGTTGTTGTAAACACTCTGGAGGACAGGATTAGAATTAAAGATGACCCTGACAAATTGAGAATTGGTCTGAAATCAACAAGATGATATTCAATAAAGACAAGGGCAAAATACTATACTTGCGCAGGAAAAATCAAATGCACAGCTACAATATGGGGAATAACTGGGTAAATGGTAGTACTGCTGAAAAGGATCTAGGGATTATAGTGAACCAGAAACTGAATGAGAGTCAATCATGTGATGCAATTGCAAAAAAGGCTAATATCATACTAGAGTGTATGTAAGACATGGGAGATAGTTGTCCTTCACTACTCAGCACTGGAAAGGCCTCAGCTGGGTTTAAATGTGAAGCAAGGGAGATTTAGATTAGATATTAGGAAAAATGTTCTAACTATAAGGTAGTTAAGCTCTGGAATAGGCTTCCAAGGGAGGTTGTGGAATCCCCATCCATTGTTTTTAAGAACAGGTTAGGCAAATACCTGTCAGGCATGGTCTAAGTTTACTTGGTTCTGTCTCTATACAGGGGTCTGAACTAGATGACCTCTTGTGGTCCCTTACAGCCCTACATTTCTATGATTCTACCAATGCAGGAAGTCTAGATTTAGATACTCCTTTGGGTCTCCTACTGTATAAGGGATGGAGAAAAGGATAAGCTCTACTGCCAAGTTGGGTTGAACATGAAATATCATTGCTGTTGGACCATTCTAGAAAGTGAATTGCTTGCTTAAGTCTTATTTCTGTTTTTACAATTGCATAAATGTAAAAAGGAGGGATACTTGATGGTAATGGATTCAAGCTAGTCTTTAAGTCCTTTGTGACATGTAGCAAAGGAGAACCCATCTTCATTTGTCAGGGAACATGTATCATAGGGAAGAATAAAAGGCTGAAATCAGTACTTTATTTTTGAATTTGCATTCTGTCTAGTAAACTTAATGCAACTCCCCTGCCCAACCCACATACTGCCATAAGCAATTCCTCTTTATAGTTTCAATTCTGAAAGTCTAAAAAGGGGCCAAGTACTTAATTTGATTTATTTGACTGGACATTTTGAATACAGGTATAATCAAGTTATTCTGCTACTGTGGTTAGTCTGTAAAATGCTTCCTTGTACAATAAAATAAAGTGTGTATCTTCCTCATTTGGCTTCCACGCGTCAGCTTCTGGCATACCACATCCATTTACAGTAGGTCACCAAGCCTACCTTTCAGAGAGACATCTGTACATAAGTAGCTTTAATAGTGTATTTTATTTAGTTAGTTTTATTCTTCTATGCATTCTTTTGCTGTTAATTTACATCTGGAATCTACAGTATTTCAAATTCATGAACACAGATATAGGCTTGCAGTTCCCACTGTCAGTATAACACGAGGGAGGGAAAACAAATAGAAGCAAGAAATGTTTGAAATATCAAAATTCTCTCTCTCCCTGGAACCTCTCTCAGGTTTAGTGTTGAATATTTTTGCTCGCACTCACCAGAGCTATACTTCATAATGGGCCGTTTTTACTCTCAGCAAATGAAGAACTTGTGGCTCACCAATTACAGAATGTATTTTATTCATTCTTTTACTATTGTTTAACTTTTAAATTATAGTTAATTTTATTTATTTATTCTGAAATATATTTCAGAAAACTAAACTTAAAATCATAATATTAAGGCTGCAAACACGTGTCATGTTAATTACCTCTATGAGAAATCAAAGACAAAAACTGACTATCGATAGCATGTATGGAAAAAATATTTCACTGGTAGCAGGGGAAATGAACTACACATTTTTCCATCTCTAAAGTTCAAATAGATAAATGTTAAGACATCAATCAATATCAAGTTAAGAAAGTACAAATCATTTAATGCATTCTGTGATACAGCCAACTATCTATTAGTATGGTAATTTCCTTATTAGATTATGGGTTGATTTCTGATAGAAGAAAACAGAATATTTGACTCAGAGCTTTTCTACAATTTATGAATGATATGCATTACTCTCATTATGAACCAGTACAATAACTTGGCCTGGTCCTTGACAAGAGCCATATCATCTTCCTCATTCCAGCATCACTTTTAACCAAGTCACCTGAAAATCTTCAACTGTATTTTAAATAATAAATGATATGCAGAGTATACCAGAATCTCAAGAAAAAATGTCAAAAATATTGCCAAAGACGCATAAGAAAGTTGAACAAGGTCAGCAGGAATTTGATCCTCAGAACAGAATATCCAGAACCAAAACATGCCTGTGTTTTAAAGCTTTGCATTGCAAAAGTATTTGAGAATTGCCTAAAATTTGGCAGAACAAATCTAGCAAAAAAAAAAAAGAATCTAGTTTCTTTCACACAAAAAATCAGAGCAACACGACAAGGGAAAAATATGAACAGCACTGTGACAAGGTATGACTTTTATAATTTGTTTTTTTATAATTGTATTTCTTATGGGAGCGGACATTTCATTTGACAGTAGGAGAAAGTTTGTCAAGCTTTAAATATCCCAAAGGAGAACAGTTCAGCATGTGGGCCATTTACACTCAAGTTGGGTGTTTAAACATCACTCAGTCTTATCTGATTTATTTGATCCCTTGTTCTATGCAGAGTTGTTGTAGCCATTCAGGTCCCAAGATATTAGCGAGACAAGGTGGGGGAGGTCATATCTTTCATTGGACCAATAAAAGATATGACCTCACCCACCTTCTCTCTCTTATTTGATCCCTGGCAGTTGGGCTTTAGGTCTTATCTTGACAGTTGCTGATTTCCTTCTGGTGATGGACAAAGAGAGGTGGTCCATTATCATTCATTTAGAATTGTCAAGCAGACATTTAAGAAGGTTTGTTGATCCCATTGTGGATCCGACCAGTGACTGAGATAATGCTGAGTGACTGTGTTTGAGCTGGGTGAATAATGGATTTTTCAGTTTGCTGGCAATTCCATACAAAAACTTAGAGGCAATAAAGAGGAAGGACACAGTAAGAGAGACAGATATTAGAGGAGAAATTGAGGAGTGCAATGTGAAAGATTGCAAGAGGAAAGGGGAGGGAAAGCCTTTAAATTACACAAAGCTTTACAGATTTAGGCCCCTGTCCCAGAAAGGGATCCACATTGATGTTAAATGCCCATCCATGAAGATCCATTTGTCGGATCAAGGCCTTTACTGTGTATTCCTTTATTGTATTTCATTTCTATATTTTTACATACTGGAAGTTCTGGTACTATGGATGTTATTAAATTGAAAGAAGTTACAACTGTATCTCAGAATTCAGTACGGTCAAGTGTAAAGCTGTATGAGGTTAGTGTATGGAATTAAACTCCTGCATCCAGCAATGGTACTAAAGTTCATTGGACATTAGTTACTAAAGCACACATACATACCTGAAGGCAAAGCTAAACTACATTGTTTTGGTTAATCCAAGTTCTTGTAAAATCCCAAAGATTCTGGTCCATTACAGCTTGTTTTAAGGAATCTCTCTACTTTTTCCTGCATAGCTCAGCTTTTGGCTAGCAATAACTTAACACTCTAGTTAGCTTTTTGCAATGCCGTTTTCCGTATAAGTCACCTTTATTTCATGGTTCATCTATTGTATACTTGGCCTTGGAAATATTATAAAAAAATAATGTTATAACTCTAATCCTGCTTGCCTTACTGTCATTTAAGAGGACATCTCTGAGGGACACATTGCCACAGAGTAAACAGGAGAGTATTTGGATCACAGCCTCAAAGCAAGGACAACTCTTCTCTTAATTCACTGAAAAGCCAGTGAGTTTGCATTACCACTCGGTACCCTGGTGTCTCTTGTGTATGTGAGTGCTAAAGGGGCATGGAGTGAAGGTCTGTGAGAAGCAATCTCTGTCAAGAAAGATTACCCTCTGCCACCAAATTTATTTAAAGTACTGTGGAAATTCCTGCTACGACAAGATTCCAAAACACTAGAGGGCTTCTAGCCATCACTCTCTTAATAATAATGTGTCCTAAGTAAATTCAGTGTAAGTATTATAAGTCTTAAATAACATTCAATATCAAGTTTTGTTTTCTGAGCTAGTTATTGTACTTACTATCTGCTAGGAAAAGTCCAATTCTGTATACATGAAAATTCACATCAGTGGGAGCACAAGAACTTGAGAAGAAATATTTTATCTTATCTGTAAAATAGCACTAATGACCTCAAGGTCAGAAATTTCCTGACAATTAATGAATGGTGAGGTTGAGGGCCTGAGGTAAAGCTACAGTTCTCAATTCCTCTTGGAAGTCATTAAATACCAGGAAATGCCCTTCTCCTTGGCTATTATTGCTTAATTATACAGCTCAAATTATTTTAATTCAAAACTTACTGAAGCTTGTCAGTCAAAGACTGGTAAAAATAATCCAGCATTCAAATGCTGCAATTTACTTAAAATAAAAGGTACTGCAAAAGTAACCCTACTTCTTGGCAAAAGAACAAAAATCTATGACACTACAGGTATGATATGTCAGACCCGAATATGATATGTGTTTTCATTGGAAAATGATGTTTTGTCGAACATTAAACGTATTAAGTTTGATAAACTTTTGATGAACTAAAGGCAGTGTGCTGATAGATCCCTGTCTACTTTCCTGCCAGTTCATCTGGAACACTTCAGGGGACACTGGAGCTTCCAGGGTCCATGGCTCTGGGACATTCCTGTCATACAGACTGCCTTAGGTCTGAGAAACAGGGTCTTCCTGGCTCTGCAGTACTGGGGCAGCCCCACCATGCAGATTGGAGTCGGCTCCAGACTCCTGGGCCAGCTGTCTCCCAGGGATGTCTGACTCCTGCAGCCTGGGCCATTAGTTGCCAAGAGTTGGGCAGCTTGAGGAACCAGCTAACCGAGAAGTCTGGAAGTCCTAGGATCCCCAACCCATGACAGGGCTACCCCAAAGCCACAAACCCTGGAAGCTGCTGACTGAAGTTGACATGATTCTTGTCAGCTTCACTACTGTTCATCACTGATTAGAAGTGGTGAAATTGAGAAGAATCATGTCAATTTCAGTCAGCATCTTCCAGCATACCAGGGAGTATATTTTGTTTCAGAAAGACCATGAGTCAATGTTTGAGACAAAAATTGTACAGAATTTCTGGTTCACAAACATTTTTTAAATTTTCCATAAACTAGAAATTCAAAACTTTTGGCAGCTCCATATTCAAATAAGACTGCCAAAGGCATATTTATATACACAAATACTAATCTAAAAACAAAATGTAGATGTTGGACATCCTATTTAAAGTTATGTTTGAAAACTGTGCTCTCACATCTTTTAATAAATATAAAGCCAAGGGTTTTTTCCCCCCTAAATGAAGCTTTTCCAAAGAAAAATGATTGCCCCTCATGAAGGACCTTCTGCAGTGGTGAGCTGGAGCCGGTTCCCACAGGTTCTCAAGAACCGGTTGCTAAAATTAGACCTCTGTGGAGAACCGGTTGTTAAAGGGCCAGGGGGTGGGCAAAGAACTCCGGTCCATGGGCCAGACCATCCTGTTGCTCCCAGGATTCCCAGCTGGGGAGGCTGAGGCTCCCCGGGCCCTTCCCCCGCTTCCCCCCAGCTGCAGCATGGCCAGCCGCTGGCACCAGCTGGGCAGCTCAGCTGAGCTCTGGAGTCGTCCTGCTGCCACTTTTTGAGTGGCCCGGCAAGGTGTGGGGGGGCTGCTGCAAGCTCCAGGGCTGGCAAGAGGGGAGGGGAGGGGAGGAGGCAAGTGGGGCAATTGGCCCAGGCCCTGCAGGGCCCCCCGGCCCCATGAGTATGTTTCCCCCTGCCCTGGCCCCTCCCCTGTCCTCCGCCTCCCCTTAAATCAGAACTTTTTATAGGGAACCGGTTGTTAAGATTTTGGCAGCTCATCACTGCCTCCCATCATCTATCACAACTCTTCTCCATCTTTGTCTCTCCCCTTTTGGCCCTTTCCAACCTCTGTTCACTTTTACCAGTCCTTTCCACTCCACTGGCTTGGTCCTTTGACCATTTATCCTCCACACTACTTCCTCTGTTAGCCCCACCCCATCCTCTTTAATGTCTTCATTCCTTTTTGGCTGCAAATCTACCCTGCAAATCTCAAGGTATACATTCACTGTCAGCTTCCAAATCCTTTATCGTTGAATTACTTATAGCAGGATTAAGAAAAGCCTAATTGCAAATTATTTATATGTGCAAGTTTTACATCTCCGTTACCTCTCAGCCAGTACAGACTGCTTACCTGCCTTGCTCTGCAGCTGCATATTTTCTGTTCCCCGAAGGCAGTCTCATTAGTGAAGCTGTCTATGTGGCTTCCCTTAGAAAAAAGGGACCGTCAACCTAGTTCTTAGAACTTTGTCAAAGATACTTTTTGAATCCCTCTCAAGTTTCTTTGTTTAATCTCTGTCAAAGCCTGCCTTCTTGTTGTATCACTTTAGTTCACTGAATATCTGAACAAGGACCATTTTCCATCATATAACTTACCCTTCATTTTTTCCAAGCATACTTTTTCTCAGACCAGTTCTAATTTTGTACACAGGCATAACTCTACTTTCCACCTCATTCAGAATAATATTGGCTTAATTTTGCCAAAAACATCCTATGAAAACCTTCAGGGCCATAAGATATTGTCTTTACAGGACTCAACTGTAGAGAGACTTCAATTTTTAGAACTCAGGGAGGTGAGGTAAGCAGCCAGAGGACAGTGCCATAGTGACATATGTGGGCACAAGTCCAAAAAGCAGGAAGTCCAATATTGCTGTCTGTGGCCAATATGAGAAGGCTGGTTGCCAATGTGGTGGGGGCCACTCAACTCTAGGGGCTTCCAAAGACCAGAGGCCACAGAGACTTCTTGGGTGTTCCTGGAACACATGGTTGGAGGAGAGGAAGGTCAGAAAACCACTGAGGCTGGGTGACATAGTATGACTGTTGGCCAGTCTGTTCAGGCTGAGAGGAAAGACAGATAGACTCTGCACTCACCAGTGTTTGTTGCCAGTGATTGACTTCTGTGATGGTATTGAGTGGAGGGGCTTCTGAGGAAGATAATTGATAATGGGAATGGGGTGCAGGTCTTGCATAATCTGCTCCTCAAGCAGGAGAGTGACATTCCATATTCTGAGGTAAAGTACTTTGGGTGCAAATTTTCTTCTTTCTGGCCAATACAGAAGTTTATCATTTCTGATCATATTTTGCCCCTTTTGGCAGCTGACACATGCACCAGTCATCCTGTAGTAGCTTTACAATAGAATTAGAGAAAGATGTTTCAAAGTATTTGGAAAGTGTTCTTATTGCATTTGCAGCTGTTTTGAGTTCCAAGTAATTCACATTCATGCTTTGACTAGATATCTTACTGGACCATTTCTCCTCAATCAGAACTCCACCAAACACCCCAAATAAAGACACTAGCACCCGAGGTAATTTACATCAGATGCAGTTTCATCAGAGTGCTGCGGAAGATTCTTCTTGGATAGTCACTATCTTAATGAAAGACATCTCGTCTTTGAGTCTCTTAGTGTGAAACAGACTCAGGAGCTTGTAATTATAGTTCTATAAAGATGAAAGACTGCAGAAGTCTGAGAGGAATGATTGCCCGTGTATCCACACAGAAAACCATCATCTCTAGGAGATGAAGACCTTGCCAGCCAGTCACCTGGGAAGGTCTTTGAAATTGGTAGATCGAGTGAAGGAGACTCTTGAGTTTTCCTAGGGGTAAACTACAAAGCGAGATATCTTATTCTGAAATTAACCAGATGGGAATTTAAGGAAGTAGTAGGGGAAAAGAGAAGTTGGATTAACATTGATGTGCCTATCACAGACTCTTCAACAGAACTGGCTTTGATCAGAAGCTCATCATGGTAGCAATAAATCTAGAGACTATCTTCTTCATTCTGAAAATTATGATCACAATCAGTTTGGAAAAGATTTGGAGAGCCAGTGAGAGTCCAGAAGTAACCTTTATTTCTTACAAGAAAGAAAAAAAATTGAACTGTCTTAAACAGGTGGGATTATGAAAGTATCTCACCTTCATACATATACAGCATCAATTTTCACTGTGGGCTGTTTCCTGGATTAGGAAAGTAAAGTTCTTCATCTTAAACCTTGACACATCAATTCAAAGATGAGAAGTTAACAGCTAACTGGAAACTTGGTCATTTTCTTTATCACTAAGAGTACCTGCCAAAGGAGTGTTGTTCTCTAATAATGGCTAAACAGGTGGCAAGTTGTAATCATTACTACTAACTGGGTAAAAAATGCACTGATCAGCATGGTGGGTGCATCCTGTTTGTCTCATCCACCTGTTATGTCTTAACAGTATGTCTTATTATACTGTATGCTCTTATTATACTGTATTATACACTTATTACACTGTAAGCTCTTTTGGGGTACAGGGACAAGCAATTAGCAATGTTTGTACAGTTAGTACTACAATAGAATCCAAATAAAGTAATTGTCATCATGCTGAACATATAGAAGATATAAATCCCAGATTTATAACTTTTGATCTTTTCTGAGGACTGGAGCAAGGTTTGAATGATGCAAATAGGTCCTTCTGTTACTCTGTGAGATATTTTTGTGAATTATTTAACTTCCATTGTATTGTTCTAAAGGTTAAAAAATATCTAATGGTGGCTATGATTACGAAAAGTCAAACTAAACCATCAGTTTCTATCCTGCTATAGTATTAGTTTAATATTTCAGTAGAAGAAATTAACTGTTGTATTAATCATTACAGTAGCATGATTGATGTTACCTCTTCAGCAAAGATGTATGGAAATTTGTAAAGGATTTTCTTCATGGGCTCCATAAATGACGTCATGGTTTAGCAAAGTATCTGACACCATAACAGAAGACTCAAACAGGGCGTTGAATTAAAAATGTTATTTTCAAACATATTTTAGACAGAATAGCTGGCTCCCCCACTACAGAACTCAAATTGCTATGCTGGGCCAAATAGATGCAGTTTTCTTTTCCAAAACAAATTCACAGCAATCATACCACATTATACATTTTATTACAATCTACATGACACTACAGTTCTTACACTTTTTGAACTATGTAATAATGAGAAATCTGAAAATACCTAGTAAGAGGATTCCTAACCTTTTTTTCCTCACTGCACTGAGTTGCGCTGAATGCATTCAAGCGGGTGTATGGTCTCTGATCTTGACTTTGGAGGGAATCTGTTTGTGGGATATTTAAAACTATGGTACACCTACAGTATTTTATTATCTAAGTTAAATCAGATCATATAAAGAACATTCACAGTGAATATTTTCCCTGTCCTCTCCCCTCAACTACCTGAGCTCACTGAAAATCATTATGCAACATTTTCTTTAATGAACACAGAAAAAAAAATCGAAGATATCTGCTTTTCTAGAAACAAACTACCTTAAAAAACATTGACTGTCAAGTGCGTCTATTACCTCTTACATTTAAATTGGAGTTGGCTTTTAAAATCAATTCTTTTTAACATTTCTAAAACCAAGTACAACAGAAAAAAAAGACGACAATTTCTAACAGCATGTCAGTATTTGAACGTTGCTTAACATTTAAAAAATAGCATGACACATTTTTGCCAGTCAGATTGAAGTGTTCAGCAAAAAGGCACCACTTGACAGAACCTAACAAAAAATTGAAAAAGGTAGATCACTGAGATAGGAAAAAGCAAAGTACATACACAATTTCACAGCAAGCACAGGCAGATTAGAATAATTTTCACAACAAACAGTAATGTTGACAGACCTGTGGAGGGAACTGCCTCCCTTTTTGGTCAGGGGACATGACATAAGCAGCTTGTGTGTACGCATAGCTTTTGAAGCGAGGTTTAGGAGGAGGTGAAGGGGTGTGCACGCGACCTTGTGCTACACTGACTGTGATCTAAGAAGGAGAAATTAAGGGGAAAAAAGCAGACATACATTGATAAACATGTAGAGTACAGAAGTAAAGTATTGTTTTCAAGAACAAAAGAAGGGAAACAAGAGAGGGCACCAGCAGTTAATCTTAGAGATAGCGCTAGCATGCAGCAGTCAAATTTACGCAGAAAGTAGGGAGGTGTTTTCATTTAGTCTGACATCCCATCACGAAAGTCAGAAAGACTCCTGCTTGAGCTGCCAGGCATAATGGCAGTACTAAGTGAAAGATCTTTCTCTATAATCCAGCTAAAGCTGAAAACAAATAGCCTGGTAGTAAGTCTTGAATAAAAGAAGCCAGCATTCATCAGGTCAACTACCATGAATGGGACCGAGTCTCCCATAAGCAAGACACAGAGTTAACTCAATGGAGTGAGTAAATTAGGTCTAAGTCTCCAACCACTTCAGCAGAGATTGGCTGAAGACGGATTCAGAAGCAAAACTGAGGTGGCAAGCACAAGAGGAAGTGCCTGTGAGACTTTGGGGCTCTAAAAGGGCAAACTGTAGATGAGCACAGCTGAGCTCAAACACGAGTCAGTTTAAATTAAACATCAATGAAAACACATTTAATAAACAGAATAGACAACAGTTATTCCATGTCTTATGCCTATGTTACTTCATATCAACAGCATTTTTATTTCAACGGACCATTGTTTTGATTATTGATATGTTAGAATGGTACAGCATTTCTTAAAAAAAAAAGAGAAAACTGCAAATGTTATTAAACAACAAGTATAACACTCTTACCCTTAATTCTGCTCCTTCTCAAGAACCAAAATATTTATGACATGCTTTTGAAGAGAATATATCTGATATTAGAAAGTAGAAATACAAAGCAAAAATCTGCTGATTTTTTACTTTAAAACAGCCCAATACTGCATGCAAAACAATACAAACTACAGTTTATGCAGACATTTCTATTTGATAAATTTCTTCACTGCAGTTACAGATATGCCTGCAGATATTCTCTCTCTCTCTTTCTTTCTCTCTGGCCCTCTTGAAACATATCTTAAAACTGTCATGTTGTGAGCAGAAACGTGAAAGAACTCACTGTGACAGACAGACAAACAATATCCTGTAATATCCTGGATAAACCTTACTGAATTAAGGGTAGCATTTCTGCAGTTTTGGTATTACAAACTGAAATGTGTGTACACTATTGAGAGATTGTATGAAACTTCTTTAGCATGAAGACAAGATAAATGCAATCTCTGGAAGATACAAGGAAATACAAAGGCCTTTTAGGAAGTGAGTCAAGTGTATTTCCTTAGGAAATATTTTTAGGTGAGGGGAATTCAAATTCTCTCTCTCCAAACCCAACCTTTTGAAGATATGCCCTGAAGAGATAGACTGTTTGAACATTAACAAACTGCTTCTGGAAACTCCAGATGAAAGGATAGACTAAACTTGTCATGGGGGTGCTTGTTCTGAGCTAAAGCTGTGAAGAAATTCTAGGTTCACAAGGACTCTCCTATAGTGAGGAGTTGAAGGACTCATACTGCCAGATCCCCCATGCTAGAGTTGGGGTGATCTCTGGTAAGTTTTATTAGCATGTATATAAGTTCATTTATTGTTTTTAATATATTTTCTCTGTAATGCTTTTTACCTTAAAAATAAAGTGGAATTGCTTAGAAAACTCAGTGTAGTAACTTATATCTGTAGCAATCATGCTGTTATCAGTTTCTGAAGAGAAAGCAAGCAGGTGTGCTTAGGCGGACTGCCTTTGTTGGGAAACATACAGCGAAGGCACAGAACAGTACAGCCTGGAAATACCATGGTCAGAAGGGAGAGAAATGCAGGTCTTTACCCAAGAGAAGCAACAGCTGGGGAGCTGGAAGCCTGAGCATGGGTGCTTTGCTGGACCACTGACTGGAAAAACAAGTGCAGTTGCCATGAAGTGTGACACTCACCTGTTCAGAGAAGCGTTGTTGATGACGTAATTGTATGTGTTCTTCTCTAGTGACCTTTGATTGCCGTGGTAATGTTTCCACTTCCTGGATGGCTTCAATGGTGACTTGCTGGGGTAGAACTTGGAAGAGTGATGTCACGTACATTAAGATTGACTTCTTATCTGGATAGGCAGTTGCAATATCTGGAAAATATATTAACATAGATCATTTCTGTTTCCATACTAGAGAGTATGCAGTTGAAAAAAACCCAATCAATTTCAAAGGAAGTTGACATACTAATGAGCAGTCGATTGTCCATGTGAGTCCTCTGGAGACTAATTAGAGCATTATATTCAGCTCCAAACTTTCCTATCAGACTTGCATACCAATGAGAAAGAGACAAGGTTTCATATGGTAATTGATTTATCATTCATACAAATTTCTCTTAGGTAATTCTTCTTCAGTGTAACTGAAAGTACTGTGCTGTCTAATTGAGTGACCTTCATTAGGTAGGACAAGGAACAGAAAATCAAGCAAGCTATATTTTCTTTTGGACCATGTTAACACTGCAGCTAACATGGGCAACCTCAGTAGTTTACTAGTTATAGATTATACAACATTTTAATGCTCTTTGGTTCTGTGGAAAAATCACAGGTTTTTCTGATGATTATGCATTCACCTTTCACATTTATCTAATGTCTGAATTCCCTGACTCTTCAGAAACAGTCACTGTTCTACATAGCCTAAGCTTTATGATGTCCATGGAAGATATTTAACAAAAACAAAGATTATGGATGTTAGATGTGATAGTATAAGTCTAGTAATCACATGCCATCTCTTTACTTGGACACTACCAGCATGTCTAGATGCTTTTGCAGGAAGACAAAGCAGATCTGATTCTCTGTGCATAGCCATGATACGCCAGCAGGAAAAAAAAAGTTGATCTAATCCAACATTCAAGTCAATAACAATTTGTAAAAATGTAAGTAATGTGGTAGCTCTTTCAAGTAGTTCCTTTGTTATTTGTCATTAAAATTTACCTCCTGCACTCAGTTCAGTAAACCAAGATGTAAAAAGACTGTTGTATAAGAAATTTATCATTAATCCCAACAATGCTTAAACATAAGCATTGGCAGAAGGCCAAGAGATATCCATAGCAAAGAGGTTTTACTGTCAAATCTCTCCTAGCTTAGCTAAGAGGCAGAAAAAGTTCAGTTCACATATTCATTTATTCTTATCACTGGTGCAATAGCACTACAAAGTGGTCCCTGATTCTCCTTCTTGGAATTTGAAAAGCACAAAAGCAGACATTATACATTAATTCTCCATACATTTTTGAGCAGGCAAAAGGCATCTGGCCCAACATGGCCAACTTTGCCTTTGGTTCATCTTGATTCACCTTTCCGATTTTTCTCCACCCTTCAATCACTTGTTTCCCCAATACTTAAGCATTTGAACTCGTATGTCATATTTTTTTCTTTTAATCAGCATTGCCCACTAAATTATTCCATTGACTCATTACCAATTGTTTTACATTGTCCAATTTCTCTGACAAACTCATCTTTGACAAAATATTATGTAGAATCTATTTTTATTGTTTGATTATATTTGTGCTTTGAAGTTCAGTTCTACTCTTAAAAAGTGACTGCAAAAATGGCATTTGAGTTCCATGTTTACAGCATCAGTGATTGAAAGATCAGAATATACTTATTTTAAAATAAATGATTTTTTTCTAACTCCAAGTTGCGGCTGGTTGAATTTACTCCCTCACTAAGTCCACACTGAAAGTGATGCAGTTGGGCTGCCTCAATTGCACTCATCAGCTGTGAGCCGATGGAACTGGACATGAGGCAACTGGCCCTTCCCCTTGCTGAAGCCTTCAGAGTGCAGCTTCCGCTGAGCGAGCACAATGAGGGTTGTAGAAAATTGCAGGAAATGCTTCCAGGAAGGCATTCTAGTACACAATCCAGTGCTTCTCCAGCTAGCCAACTCATCACTAAGTCCCACCCTGGCCTGGTACATTCAAGGGCAGAGCAGGAAAAGGCAACAACACTGATTCAGGAATCCCCTGAACTTCTGGCAGTTTCCAAAACCAGTTTCCAAACCCACTCCTGCAGATCTGGTATCCTGTGGGGTCCCATGGGTGATAGTAGACTCCACCCATTCCACATCCCTGTTAAGGGGCTTCTATAGAAGGGTCGGAAGTGGATCTGGGCAAACTTTAAGGTACCAGGGCCTAAATGCTCTGTCCTAGAAGTCACAGCTGGGCTTGAGTCCATATATCAGGGACGGTAGTAAGTGAGCAGGGGGTCAGGGTAATTACCAGAGCCAGGTTCAATAAACAAGAGTGGGGGTCAAAGTCAGGGTGGGGTTGGAAATTGGAGAGGAGAGGCAGTAGGAGGCTAGAGTCTGGAAACAAGAGTCATGGTCAGAGTCTGGCTTCCAATCATACCTTGAGGTCAAGAGTTGCAGGAGGGCTGAAGTCTAAATTGTTGTCCAGACAACTTCCAGGGAGACCCTCTAGGGTTAAATAGGGCAGTTGGCCAACCAGAGGGCCAAAGGTCTTGTCACTCTAGCTCCCTAGGGTGGTACTCCCCGTGGCACCTATTATCCACAGTACTTCCTGGATGTGCCTCTGTGTGGCACTGTAAGAATATCAGTGGTCCCAGGATCTGCAATCCTAGGTTCTACTCCCCATATCCTTACACCCATATGCTGAAAATGGTTTGTCCGTTTTATTAGGCAAATACACAAATAATTACAATATGCAGATATCAGGATAGACTGGCAATCAGGGGAAAAGAGGTTATATTCTTTGGATTATTTAGT
Source organism: Mauremys mutica (assembly GCF_020497125.1). NCBI lineage: Eukaryota > Metazoa > Chordata > Testudines > Geoemydidae > Mauremys > Mauremys mutica. The sequence continues at coordinate 215,844,853 of NC_059072.1, read as the reverse complement.
CACAAGAAATAGTTGATTATCTATTGCCAGACATGAAAAAAATCAACTAGGGATCTGAAAGTCATTCTGGCTGTGATTTTTCTTTCATTTTTTCTAAACTCTATGCCCAAATATTGAATCATCATCTGTTAACTTGTGCTACCCTATTGCATTCAGATTCTGCCCTGAAACCTGAGTAAAACTATTCTCTTAATCAGCCATTTGCCTGGCGGAGCTTAAAAGTACCACCAGGTATGTAGACAATTTTAAGATCCTTAAGCTGTCCAAGACAAAGAGAAAAAAAAAACACAAAACAAAACAAACTTACCAACTCAAGAGAAACATGACACCTCTCAGAATTATCCATACGTCCTTTAAAAATTATTCCTAAAAACTAGAATATTTAAGAAAGTTTCTCAGAGTTTCTAGACCAACCCATTTGAGATAATGCTTTAGACAAAAAATATTGGAAAGCTCTCCAAAAAATTCAAAACACCTTTATTTAAGTCCTAAGTTCAGAAATGACCCTTTCTGAATAGCCTCAAACTTTCCCAAAAATTGTCAGGCTAGAGACAAAACATAAGAAAGGTTAGACTAAAAAGAATGCATTGAAAAAGTCAGACTGGCGGTCAAAAGAGAATTTAAAATGGAAACAGTTACAATCTTAAACAACACAAACCAAGCACTAGGGCTCAAGAATACTTCACACAGTTTGCAAAACCTGTTCTCAAACTCTGGGAAGTTCACCTGTTATAATTTCAATGCACATTTTCAAGTCACTGCTGAAAAGCTACTACTGCTGGAGACTTGTACATTTTCAAAAGTGACTAGTGATTTGGGGAGCACAACTTGCAATATGTTACATAGGAAGTAATCTTTCGGAGAACTGTGTTCTATAAACCAAAGCCTTTTAAAAGGTGAAAAGTTGAACACTCAAATTGTGGCATTCAAAAATCACGAGGGGCTTTTGGAAACAGCCTGCAAAACAGATTTGTGCTAGTTCTAGAGCCTTGATCTGCCACTGAGATGTACTAGTGAGCGGAAACTCATAATGCTAATTTCATCATTCATTTTAATATGTGATGTAATATTGTGCCTCTTGAACCCTCAGTTATTTGGATAACGTGGTTTATCAGAAAGAATCTGGGATTCAGATACAGAACTTAAAAAAAGAATAGATGAAAACCCCAAATAATAAATGATCCCCTCCTTCTGCATTCCCAGCTGATCTTTGTAATTTATGTGAGATTTATTAAGGAAATAATTAGCATTGCTAAGATTTTAGAGGGATAGTTTTGATTTTCTGTAGCAAATCACCTTAAGTTAACCCATGTATTTATTTTTATTGAGGACTACCAAATGTAATGAAACTGGGAGCTTCTAAGCCAGTCTATTTTGGGTGTATCCAATGTCAAAAAGAAGTCAGGCTTTTCATAAAGTGATATAGCAGCCAATTTTATAAGCCTCATATTTCATAAGTGGTTTGTCATAGACAGTTCATATTTTGTCAACACGTTATCCTCTGTCAACAGACAACATATTGCTGGTAGAAAGGAACATTTTGTAGAAATCAATGAAGGTGGGAGGGAAGTGCTCAAAGGTTAAATAACCTTTGGATTAGAAAATGGTATACAGCAAACCTGTGAACCTCTTATAAATTAAAAACACTTTTTTTATATTTAACACTATTTAACTGTTGGAAGTGAAGCATGGCTTTGGGGTGGAGGCTAACAGCTCACAACCCCCAGTTTGAGAACTCTTGCTTTAGTTATATCTGTCCCTATCTTCGCCCATCCTCCTTTCTCAAAATAAGATTTTCCTCTCCATCCCCTGAACAAATATATGCCTAGATTCATTTGGGGGTTGATTCTATTCACTTTTGGTATCAACCTGGTGGCAGAGTAGCTTTCAAGAAGTAGAAAGATGAGATACAATAGCAGAGTTACCTGTAATGTATGTTAACTACTAAAGCACATTTTGTACTTTTTAAATGACATTTTGAGAACCTCATTTTGAAACATTTTGCATTATATAGATGGCAGAAGCAAAACCGAATTCTGAGCTCTGTAAGTGTTCAAACCTCTTGATCTCCAACTACAGAAGTCAGATATCCAGAGAGTCACTAAGAAGGAAATAAAAAAAATAAAACTGAAAAATTCCTACACAATACATAAACCTCTGGGTTACTATAGCTGCTTTAACACAAAATTGTTCAAAGTAGCGTACCATGAATTCTATCTTTCATGTAATTCTTTAGGGAATATTATAGCATATAAATAGACAGTTCCAACTTAAAAATATTAATACATACATAGCACTGAAGTGGAAAAATTAATAGCTCTGGTGATAATTACTAAATATTTATGACTTCCAGTGAATACCAATGGGACTTAGGCAGGTAAGTGCATAAGTCATGTTTGTAAATGGGATTTATGCACTTTTGAAAACAACGCAGCTGTTTAGAAGGAACTTTCAAATTATGCAATAATTAAATCAATTTACATTACATTGGAGATAAGATAGAACTTATTTAAGTATAAGATACATTAATTTCTATAATGTAAACTCTTCCTTGCAGGCACTGTGTCTTCACATATGTTTGTTCAGCACCTAACACATTTGGGCACCTGTCCTGATTGCAGATCCTTAGGTGCTATTATAGTATAAATATTTAAAATGATAATAATGCAAAGCAGGACACAATGACATTGGTTGTCATAGCAATTTTTAATTAATAATCTCTAAAGAAACCTTTGGAGTCATCTCTCAATGTGAAGGCTGAGGACAAATAAGCAGCTGCTGTGTTCCATTATGGAGGAAGTTATTTGATTCGGAAAGATCTTTCTGAGACAGACAGCACTGCAACTTTAAAAAAAAAATAGATATATATATACACACACACACACTAATTTCTATAGATGAATTTCTGAGACACTGCCGTTTATTATAAATAGTGCAACAACATTTATACATCTGCATCCTTGAATAGCACAGTGAAGATTGCTTTCATGACTCCCTAAATTGTTATTAATTTCAGGGGAAAAAAATGTTTCAGAAAGAAAACAGATTGATTTCCCAATATGTGAAAAATTAGAGTTCATATTTCCATCTCAAGAGAAAAACCCCAGCACATTAATAACAATTGTAGAATATTCCTTATTTTCACAGAATTTCATTTTCAGGCTTCTTTTCAATGAAGGTAGAGTAGAAAAAAAATCCTTTTTATAAAATACAGAAAAAAATAATGGCATTTACGGGTAATTTTTTCCAATATGCCTTAATCTTGAGATGGAGGAGATAAGTAGTTTTGTTATGAAACTGTTTCTTAAAAAAACCACTCTTATCTTGGTTAATCAGGCCGAGCAAAGTCTGATTAGCCAGCTGCCTGGGGAAATCTTGAAACACCTCTGGGATAGGTAAGCATAAAAATTCATTACCTAAACCCCAGGACATTGTTTCCAAGTTTACTGCCAATCACAGGAGAGTAACATGAATAGCTGGACAGGATTAAAGATAAATGATTTATAGCAGGCAAGGTGTATGAATTCAAGGATTATGGAGATTGGTAAGGCTGTCATGAAGCTCGAGTGATGCTTCACCTTTACCCAAAAATATCATCTCCTCAGAAATAGATCAAGATTCATTTACAGATCTTCCAATGAATTTCAGTTATTCGGGCAAGAGACTCCTGCCCCTGGGAACAATGAATTCAGACTGGGATTTTCTAAAGAGACATCAAATGCCTCAGACCCAGGGCAGATCTGCCTGATGATTTATTTATGTGATTTCTCATTTAGGAGAATCTGATTGAGACCACCAACAGATTTCAGATATGCTACCAAAACCCACTAGGTAACAGTTTTGATCACTACTAAGTTGGATCAGATATGAGCCAGAATCCCCAAATGAAGTAAATAGTTATGTGGCAACAGAAGGTCAAACGTAACAAAAATCCTTACTCCAGTATATCAACATGGATTGTACACCAACCAGAATGACAAGTAAGAATTCATTCCTACATATGTATGTAAGAGATGGGTTAAAATCAAAACACCATATCCAATACCCTCAAATCTGTGAAAATTTAGATCCAAGCTTTGTAGCTCATACCCATACAGCCTTGTGTATACTTATGATTCTGTTTAGTAGATCCCTCTGCATTCAGTATAATTGTGCCTGTAGGACACAAACATGATTCAGCCTAGAATTCCTACCATAGCTAGGAACTCTTCAGTCATAGATTTAATAGGAGCCGAATTGATTAATGCAAATTTTTGTCATTTAATTATTTGAGTAGCAGTGGACAAGTAACAGTAGCAGACAGAGAGCTGGTGTTTTGTTTAATACTAATACTAGTCCAGTTAGCAATGAGCTCTGACACTATATTGTGTTTTGATGGATAGTGGATTAGAAATGCTAGACACAGGAACAGCAGCAGCTACAGCAAAGGTGGCTGTGGTGGATTGATCTATTGACATTTGGTTGGTGAACCATAAGAATCAATAAAGCCTTTGGGAGAAAGGTTCACAAGTGCAATGCTAACCTATTATTTAATGATAACCTTTTAAATGTATGTTTGGATTTTTTTTTCTCCTCTCTTTATTCTGAATTCATAGAAGACCAGGGCAGATTATTTTTTTCCCCTAGATTTTGCCAATATGTAGCTTGTACAGTTAGCATTTATCTGCTTTTGAATTTTAAATAAAACTTCTAGTAATAGTGGCCGATTGTCAATATTTATCGGCAAGTAGTTTTTTTAAAAAACTCAGTATTTAGGAAATACACCTCTACCCCGATATAACGGGACCTGATATAACATGAATTTGGATATAACACAGTAAAGCAGTGGTGGGGGGGAGGAGGGGCGCTGCACACGCTGGCAGATCAAAGCAAGTTCAATATAATGCGGTTTCACCTAGAACGCAGTAAGGTTTTTTGGCTCCCGAGGACAGCGTTATATTGGGGTAGAGGTGTACTGTTTTTCTAAACAAACATTGGAAATATCTACAATAATTAATTATTATTAAAATTCAAGGATGTATATTATATATTTGGAACACTATTTGATCTAATTCATGCCCCTCCCCCCCGGTATATTGGTTGCCCTAGTTATAAAATTTGTTCCTAAGCACGGTTACAGACTATAGCAGTGGACTGAGGCGAGGAGAAACCTCCTTCCTTCTGTGTTCAGAGATGAAGAGTGGGGCAGGGAGGCTCCAGGGCACTGGTAAGGAGCTAGAGAGGCTGCCAGTTAAAATCAAGTCCAGAAAAGGAGTGATCATGGTTATCTAAGAGTTGCTCAGTGGCATATATGAATGAGCACACTGATTACAGTCCAGTACCCAATACATAGTTTTCTGCGTAATACCCATTACTGCAGTTGACACCCTTAACACCAAGTACAAGCAAGCAAGCAAAAGAATGAGTGAGCATGGACCAAAGTACAATACATTCTAATCTCTGGAGAGTGGGCAGGCAGGGCGGTGAGCCAGGAAACTGTGCTAGGCAAAGGTTTGAAGGAGGAGGACTGCAGAACAAAAGGAGAGAATACAGAAGTCACAAAGGATTCAGGAAGCACGTACCCATTTTATTTTAATAACATAAACCTTCATGTGCAGTGGAGCCGAGGCAGAAGTACCAATAGGGATGTTAGAAGCACTGATACCCAGGAGTTTCGCAACAGAATGCCTAAAGTTAGGCTTAAATTGATGGTTAGGCAGCAATACAAGGATTTAGGAGCCTAAGTATAGGCAGCCATTGTTAAAATCCTGGCCAAAGTAAGCAGAAGCTGTGGAAGCTCAGCTCCACTGAAAACTGGGACACTTATTTAGGTACCCAGTTATGGACTTAGGGAGAGGTTTTTCAAAGGCACAAATGTTAAGCACACATCTCCCATTAACTTACAGTGAAAGGTAGGCTCCTAGCCCCCTTGGATGCCTTTGAAAATCTCAGGTATCAGTACCTAGCTTTAGGCACCAAGTTTGAAAATATTGGCGTAAGCAATGCTTTGTAATCACTGCTATGCTGTAGGAGCTACACTATTACTTTAGTTTCCCCTAGGAAAGCCCACGAACACCAGAGCCAAATACTTTTTTATATTCTTCTCTTCCCTCCTTACACAGCTCTTCACACCCTCCAGACTGAAAATATTTTACAGAACTTCTTCAGACTCAACCATCAATTCAGCACATACATTCACAATAATTAAAACTCTTGGTGTTCGTAAGAAAAGCATATTTTTAAACTTTTTATCATTTGGGAATTTATTTAGATTCATTCATTATTTTCATATCTGATGCCAAAACCAGAATAGTATGTCTGTCAGTCACAAAGTGAAGTTGTTCTCTGCAATGTCATAACTTTAAAAGGAGCTGATAACTAGCTTCAGAGATAATAGGAATTTTTTTAAAATGTTTCTTTTGTTTTATTTGTATATTCATTTTAACTCAACCAATCAGTGAACAATATAATAGTGTGCTGGTAAAATATTCATCGTAACTGGGCATTAGTTGGTTAGTCCTGTGTCAGGTGGCACCTGAGGTCTGAATCACTTCAGCATAAGCAGAGAAGACAAGAGGAAAATTTCCATCTTTAACTTTGAATTGTATGTCATTTTTTTTGTACTCTGAAAGATATGAATAAGATCCTTGGGACTGCCTATTTGGGGCCACAGTTTGGAGTGGTGAGAGGTGAGAACAGGAAGCAAAAGTGGCTATAAGTTTTGGTGCCGCTGTACATGGCACAAGCATGTTTACAACAGTCAGGGATCACTAGAGCACAAGTAAGTTCCAGCCTTTCCCAGCCATGCACCCCTTATACCTGGACTATCTCAAGCTCTATGCCACCTGGGGATTCAGAGCAGCACAATGTAGCCTTAGTGAGGCAAGGATCGGGACTGAAGTCTTTTCAGACTTGTAAATATGAAAGCAAGAGACCAATTAGGAAAAAAAAATAAGAATTTTGACTGAAACAATAGGTCAATATTCATGACTCAGAAAACGTTAAAGTGGAAATATTTAGCTTAGTCATCTGTCCCTTCTCACCCCTCCATCCACCCACCCCATTGGCACTGCCATGAAGCCACAAGCCTGAAAAGTCTTGCAACTTCTAACAAGGACTTGGCTTCCGGACCCGCAGCTGGGAGTGTGGAAGTTCTGAGAACTCCTGTTGGAGCCAGGGATCTCAGTGCTTCCAAGCTCCCTGCCATGAAGCCAGGAGCTTGGAAAACTTGGGATCTCTTAAGGCTTGCAGACTCTGACACAATGCTAGGAGCCTGGAAGTCCAGGGATAGACTTTCAGGGCCAACAGCTCCAGGGCAGCACCGTCAAACAAACTGCACTGTGCTGGGGTCCCCACGCTTCCAGACTCCCAGGACATCTGGCTTTCTATGCTGCCCTGGGAACCAGCTGGCCTGAGTCTTGAAGCCTTAGGGTCCTCAGTCCCCTGCATTCTGCACAGAGGAATTTCCCCAGAACCAGGGAGCTCCAGCAGCTACTGACTGAACTTGACAGTCTTGGCGGCTTCACTGCTGCTTTTGAAGCCCAGCAGTGAAAATGACAAGAATGTGAATTTCAATCAGTAGCTGCGAGGGTCTCAGGAACTGCAGTTCATTTCAGAAACACCATGTAGCAGTGTTTTAGAAAAAATGATTGCTTTTCTGATTTTTAGTTCATGAAAAATTTTGAAAAATCTGTTATCGTTCTGAATCAGAACAAAACCAAATTTCTAAATATTGCAATTTCCTATGAAGTGGAAATCTCGAGTTCCTGCTAGCTCTTATCTCTGGATGAGTAGCCATTTTGAGTTTGGTGTATACCAAATCAGAGCAGTGACTTCTGCTCAGGCTGAGCAGCTACAGCCACCCTTTGCTGAAAAGACTAAATTCATTTCCCTCCATTTGTTTACAACAGTGTTTGTTTGTTCAGTGAAATTGTAGGCTTTAATGCTATAAACGATACCCAGATTGTGAAATGTCTGTGGATGACCATTAAAATGAAAAGAAAGCAAAATTGGCAGTGTAAAGAAATGTCAGGTGTTGAAAAGCATACAAACAAATCACATCAGAAACAAGACTGGAGAAATGCATGTAAATATATAATAACTGTAATAGAATATGAATGGCATAACTGACACTTTGGCATTTTTATTTCCTAGAAAGCTTCCTGATTTGTCAGTCTAAAAAAGAAAGGTGAGACTTAACAGGGCAGGAAAGGAGAAGAAAATGTATTAGGAAGCACAATACTGCCTGAGATAAGAAATGTCATATGCAGCACAGCACGACAACACAGACAGTTTTCATGTAGTTTAAAAAAAAAAAAGAGGTAGAAAGTGATCATAGGAAATAATCACAGATCTCCAGAGCTTTATAAAAATACATATCTGGAAATCTTTTATGCAGATAACCAAAGTGTATACAATGAAGGGCAAAACATACATCATAGATTTCGATTACACAGACAATGACCCACTAGAATAACTAAATAAAGTTGCATATCTCTCATTGCATACTTCAAACAGCCATCAAAATAAGGTAATTTAGTTAATCAAGGATCCAGATAAGATTTCAAATTAAATAGAAGTCATACTCACTTTATGGCACTAAAAATAATAAAATCAGTAAAGTTAACATATAAGTTCCTTGCAGTTTTAGAAATATCACTGGTTCCAGTGCTATTCCTCATTTTACGTATAGGAGATATATTTGCAACCAGCAATACCTCTAAAACTGCAAGGAACTTTTAACTGAGCCCACTGTACCTTCATCCTCATGATCACAGTACTGCGATGCTGGAAGATGTTACCAGCTACCTTCAAGCGTGTCTTTGATCTATAGATCAATCACAGTCCTTATTAAAGTTAATGGATGTACTAAACACCCTTAATTCAAGCTAAATGGAAGGAGCAACTAAATTCCCTTTTGTTTAGTGATAGCTGAAGCAACAGAAGCCTTGTGGAGCATAGCAAGGCCTGAGCAGCCGCTAAACCATATGTGCTGAAGGGCTTCCCTAGAGACTGATTGCAAATGCAGGGTTGTGGGGAGTGACTGGTTGCAGCTGTGTGTGAGAGACAGAAAGAAACCATAACAGCAAACGGTATGTTTACACAGCCGACGGGCTTTAATGTGGCTGTGTAGTCGCGGCTCCAGAGCTGGGATAGAGCTCTTCCAGCTCTGTAATAAAACCACCTCTGCGAGGGGAATAGCTCCCAGTGCTGTAGCACTATATACACTGCCACTTTACAGTGCTGAAACATGCATCGCTAGGGAGGTGTTTTTTCACACCCTTGAGTGAAGAAAGTTTCGGTGCTGTAAGTGGCAGTGTAGACAAGGCCAGCAGGCAGTGGTGAGCAGGGCCCTAGCAAGGAGCAGAGACAGGGCTCCTTAGGGCATAGGACTCACAGGAAAGGTAGGCTTGGAAATTGGAAATAGGATTGCACTAAAGAAATACTGGATTCAGATCATTAGTTTTTCCTCCAAATGGAAACAACCTAGCAAGGTCCCAAATATTGGGCTAATTGTTCAGGGCAAAAATGGGCTACCACATCAAAAGAATGAATGGTTTTAACCCACTTCAGTACTTAACTGTTTAGAATTCAGAATTTTGCCATTGATTTTAAAAGGAACAAGACTAGGCCCCTAAAAGCACATCACACATTTATTTTGAATATGTAGCAACAACCTGAAGTTCCAGGGATGAAATCCTATCCCTGTTGATGTCCGTGACAAAACTCCTATTGACTAAAATCTGGTCATGATTTCACTCCAGGTATTTTAAAAAATTAAAACAATTTTCATAAGAAAATTTAGTTATTTAATTACAACGCTGCCGATACATCTCTGAAACAAGCCAAAGGAATAATAATCATAAGGGTAATCACTGAATATCAAACATATCAACTCCAAAAGCTTTGAGGAAAAAAAGGTGGGCTTTGGAACATGCCCAAGCATGTCAAATACAGGTTCTGCAATGCATAAATTATATAGACAAATTATGTCAAATCAGCTTCTAAAAACCTGATTTAAATATATAAAAATGGATGTGGAAGAGTGGAGCATTAAGGAAATGCAAAAAGAAGTCAGTCTACTCTGTTTACTAGAGCTGCAAACCAATGTTCCATCTGCATCGAAGCTGAAGTGAACAAGCCACTCAAACCACTTATTGGTATGTGCCTGGTTGATATGCTCGTCATAGCAGAACATGCAGGCTCATTAGGCTCATCATTTTGAGTTAAACAACAACTAGGCACTTCTGCAGTGTTTTCAGTCTGAAGACCTCAAAGTACTTTACAGACAAGGGTTGGTCAAAACTTTTCTAGTGAAAGAGTTCTCTGTAGGAAAATGCTGATTCCACAGAATCAAACCCTTCTGCAGGAATGTATTGATTCTGTCAAAAATGTTTGACAGAAATCAGGCAGTCAGGCAAGCTGGTTTCCCACCAGCCAGACTGGTTGTGATGCCTGGCTCCCCAGCTGTCAGAGAAGTGCTTTGCCAGGATTCTCAGGCTGCCTGGTCATCGGACTATATTTCCCACTGTGTCAAAGTTCATACAAATTGCCAGAAGTTACAGAGTGATCTAAAAAGCATTTCTATAGAAACCCCACAAAACTTTACAAAGATCCTGCAGGTTTTCTCCACAAACTAGACTGCAGGAATTCCAGGTGATATCTATGTTTAACACTCAATATAATATCATAATAGTTATTTTACCTATTGCTTTGGCCCTGCAGAACAACATGGTAACAATGTTCATTGTTGACTTGAGAAATTTACTTATAGTATGGAACATCACTACCAACCATTCATGTTGATAGGATTGCTTGCTCAACTGCTTCAAGTTACACAACTGCTTAAATGCTTTGCTGAATCGGCTTGAAAGAATTGTGACATACTATCAAAGACCTTGTATTTATAACCTAGTACAGTTAGCTATAAAATAAAGCATTATCAATTAGCTAAAACATGACAACTCCATTTCAATTGCATTTGCTTAAGGTGGTTAATCAAGTGGACAATACAAAATTTAAAAAAATGCATTAAGTGGGGTTAATTACATCTACTAGAGCAGGGGTGGCCAACCTGAGCCTGAGAAGGAGCCAGAATTTACCAATGTACATTGCCAAAGAACCGCAGTAATACATCAGCAGCACCTCATCAGCTCCTTCCCCCACCCCCTGCTCCCAGCGCCTCACAATCAGCTGTTTCACAGTGTGCAGGAGATTCAGGGGTGGAGTGGGGGCAGGGCTGTGGCAGAGCCAGGGGCTGAGCAGTGAGCACCCCCCAGCATATTGGAAAGTTGGCACCTGTAGCTCCAGCCCGGAGTCAGTGCCTATACAAGGAGCCGCATATTAACTTCTGAAGAGCCGCATGTGACTCCTGAGCCACAGGTTGGCCACCCCTGTACTAGAGTCAGGAGGGATGGATAATAGCATAATGGCTTTCTGATCCAATTGGTTAAGTGACTATCTGTTGTATAAAATGTTTTCAGACAATAATTCTAGAAGTAACAGTAATAAAAATACAGGCGTATCTCTTGTGAGGGAAAGAAGTGTGGAAATTCTAAAGGATTGAGTAGTTTTTGTGGAAAAACCTGTGAAGCATTATGTTCAGTGTGAAATCTATCATGAAGAACAGGATACAAGGTAGTTGGAGAAATATACAAGTCTAAAAATCTATAAAGCACGTTGGATGGACTTCACTTAAGAGCATTATGCACAACATTAGATAAGGATTATCCCACTTTATAAAATAATATAATGGTTCTTTAAAAGTGCAGTCAATAGCAACTAAAAGATATAAAAGTTTCAAAGGCATAAGTTCTATGAAAAGGTGGGGAAAGTTAGAAACAGTCAGTTTTTCTTTTAGAAGATAATTTTCCCAAAACGAAATAATGCACCAGAGTTGCACTCAATCAGCAAATTTCAGGTCCAGGTTCAGATTCTGAAGGAGGATTTTAAAATACAGACACACACATACACACACTTGCTTGGATATAAATGAAACAGGACAATAATAAATTCTTTTTTATTTGTGAAATGGAGGAACCTACAACCAGCAGCGGCTCCAGGCACCAGCACTCCAAGCGCGTGCCTGGGGTGGCAAGCCACAGGGGGTGTCCTGCTGGTCCCTGCGAGGGCAGCAGTTAGGCTGCCTTCGGCGGCGTTCCTACAGGAGGTCTGCTGGTCCCGCGGATTCAGCGGCAATTCCACAGTAGGTACAACGAAGCCACGGGACCGGGGACCTCTCGCAGGCAAGCCGCTGAATCCACAGGACCAGGGACTCCCACAGGCAAGCCGCTAAAGGCAGCCTGCCTGCTGTGCTTGGGGCAGCAAAAAAGCTAAAGCCGCCCCTGCCTACAACTAAGAATCTGTGCTGGAGGCTGAAAAAGTTGAGGGATTCTGCCTCTGACATGTACCTCCCTTTCACTAAATCCCACCTCTCTATGGAATTTTGCCTTCACAGGCTGGGATGGTGGGGTAGATTACTAGCCCCATGATGACAGATTCTCCACCAAAACTCATGGAGCAAAGTGGCACTTGTTACTGCAGATAGATTACCCAATAATTTGTACAACTTCTCTGTAGAACCGCCCAACTAGGATTCATGGCTAAGTGGATGCTTTCAGTGGGGGAGGGAGAAGAGAAGAAAAAGGGAGAGAAAGGGAAAGACTCTTGGATTCCATTAGGTAAAAATATAAACTAACTGTTTTCTGTTTTGTTTTGCTGATGCAAAAAATAAGAAAATTTTGGGGAAAAGACTTCTCGATTTTTGACCAACTCTAGGCATGATACTATTTCTAGCAGCTTCTGAAAGTTGCCTTTCTAAATGAACACTTTCATTGGTTTCACACACTACTATTTCAAATATTTCTTCTATGTTTTCATTAGTTTGCAACCTATCATGATTCACAAATCATAACACTCCTTCCTTTGCATGTTCAGAACAGTACATTGATTATCCAACTTTCATGGAGCAAATACATTTGGTTAATTATGGGTTCACATAACCCAGGTAATTTTTCAATGCAATTAATAGTGATTGAGGATCATGGTTCTGTTTTCTGTAACAAGGAATTCTGAATTATTAAGGTTTTATTGTGTATCATAGTTCTGACTTATACAAAACATTCACTGAGAATATCAATCAATCCAGACCAAGTGCCTGTTATGGCAAATTAGAGTCAGCATAAATGTGAGCTATGGAGAAGTGCATGAAAGGTTATTTCTTTTTTAAAAGTGTATTTTTATGAACATGAATACATTTTACTCTCAAAAACAGAATTTAAGTTAAAATAATTACAGTCACATACAACAGTAATAGGTTTGTATTTAAAATGCCTAAAAGTTACAATTATGTTTGAATACTTTTTCTAAAGATGCAAAGTAATCCTCTCCAGGGCTGGAGGAGGAGACACAATATTTAAGAGAGATTAATATTGGTGGAATGTAGCAAATGAATTAATATGCTTATCTCCTTTCTATTAGAGTGATTCATGAGGAAATGTGCAGATCTAATGATAATTTCACAACACGCTTTTCTAAATAAATTATTGACCATGTGCATTTTGTTTAGGCACCTTTCCCCCAAAAAGAGCTGTTTAAACAAACATTAAATACAATTATCTTGTAAAATAATAAATCAAACCACCCCCCAAAATATATTATGGCTTATAAAATAAACAACTCATCAAACTGGACAGTCAAATCCCTTAGGTACGTATTCCAGAACATTAACTCATTTTCAGCAGGAAACCTCCATTTGTATATGCATTTCTGGGGTACTAACACCTGAGCACACAGGAAATGCATTTTGGATCTGAAATTCTATCACCTGCATGGCCACTATAAGAAACCCCAATATAGATTCTCCTTTCCCTAAACCCTCTTGTCTGTCTCTTCTTAGATTGTGACCTCTTTGGAGCAAGCAGCAGATAGTGATAGTTACCGTAAATAAATACACTTAAAATAATTACAGATGCTTGATTTCAATAGGAATTGAGAATGCCCAGCAGCTTTGGAAAACCAAGCCAGTTATTTAGGTCACTCACTATGTATTTAGCTAGCTAACTTCATGAATAAAGATTTGATTTTTTTTTTTAGCCAAAAGGACTTCCCAAGATCACAGTGAGTCAGAGGCTGAGCTGGGGTGAAGATTTAGGAATTCTTGGCTCCGATTGCCATGCTTCAAGCACTGGACCATGACACTGGTACTGTATTTTGCTCAAACAGAGAATAGTCTTTTTTATTATTTTCTCTTCATTAAATTGTTAAGTATATTCAAGGAGGATACTAGAGAACTGAACTCTTAACTGTGTGCTGTGGATGAGGAATTGTCAGCCCTTTTACTCTGTTACACAGACACCTCTCTTTCTCTCTCACACCTTCCAGTTCCTGTGTTTTTTCATTCCCTTTTCACTATCCACTTTTAATTCTCTTGATAAGAGAGACACCATTCTTATGTGTGTCTTCTGTTCTTAATGATATATACTGTACTCTCTGATCGCATGTTGTTTCTGCCTTTTAATTGTCTCTGAATTGCATCTGTTATGTTAAATCCTAAAAAAGTTTGCAGGGTCATAAAGTTACTGGTAAAGCGGTGACTATATGCAACAGCTGTCATCTTCAGCCATGACAGAAAGTTAATTCCCTCATCCTACCTTGTTAAGGTTCAGAATGGAGCATTTCCTTTGTCCCTTTACCCATGTACCATGTGCGAACTGTCAAGAGCAGTTCAGGATATGAATGAGCACTGGATAGATGGTATGAATAAAAATGGGAACTTTTTTGAAGAATGGCCAATTAAATCCCAACTCTCACTTATAGCTGTCATTGCAGAAATCCTAAAGTTGTCAGGGGAAAACAAAATCTTACAGTGGCCAGTCAAGAGACAGTCAGAAAAATCACATTTTTGTATCCTCTGTTTAAATCAGAGAGCACCATGGAGCCTGAAGGATTTATAGGACACTGCCAACTTGAAATCTTGCCAATTTCACAAAATTAAAGCAGTTTCAAATATTAAATCTGCCCCTGAATCCCCTGTACAAGTTTTTGGTTATACAAATCACATTTTCCCATTATAAAAGCATTCTTGTCTCCCCTTTTCCTAGATGAAAAGCCTCACACAAACAACTGGGCAAAATGATTCAACTATAAAAGAAACTGTGAAATTGACAGTACAGAAAGGCAATGAACAATCGTAGGTGTTACTTATAACAGTAGATTAAAAAAATAATCGGAGAGAAGTGAGACATTTTAGGGGACAGTTCCTTTAAATATTCAAGCAGTAGGAGGGGAGACCAAGTGAAAGCTCCTGTCCTTCTACCCTTTGACAGCCTAGAGCAGTGTTTCCTGCCTCATGCTCCAGGGAAGGAGCAACAGAAGTCACATGAACCAAGAGAAGCCTGTTATTAAAACAAGTCTGTTATTAAAACAAACGTTAAAAAAAGGTCACAATAATTTCAGTAAAGAATAGGGTCAGATGGGTAGGGAGAACTGCAGGGCGATTATTGAACTAAGAAGCAGGACACAGATGGGTAGAGGCTGTGGACAGGCACCCAGAGGGACCAGGAAGTCACAGTGGAAAACCGATAGTCCAGCTCAGCTCAGACTGCATCTCCTGACCAACTGCCCACACAGGTTCACAGTCAATACCCTCTCCCTGTTTCACACTCACTAACCCCTTCCATTTTCAGACACTGATCATCATAAATGTTGATATTTATCAGCAACTACAAATCAAACCAGCAAACACAAAACAGGGGCAGGATGGACAATATTGAGGGGTCAAGATGGAGCATGGAAGGAGTGTAGGAGAAGAGATAGATGTAGAGAGAGTCAAAAGGACTACAAAGTGATATGGGATGCGAAGGGAGGAGAGGGTAGAAAGGTGGACTACAAAGGACAAGCAGAAGCACAGAATTAGTGGCACAGTTCACAGAACTTGGATACAGAAACTTTTGTGAGGAAGAGCAACGGGAAGAACCTGCAGGTGAAATCTTACTGGAGTCAATGGCAAAGTTCCCACTGACTTCAATAGAGTCAACATTTCACCCATCTCTCACTGAAATTTTTTTAGAAATAAAGAAATTACCCCTTATTTTTTTAAACTAACAATCAGATTCGAAGCACATAATCCTCTGTATATAAAAAGTATTATGATGGAGTAAACAATGATGGAGGCTTTACCACTGCACATGTGTCTATAGATACTATATCAGTGCAGTAAAGACAAGTTGAGGTTGTGCATTTGAACATGAACTAGTTGTAAGCACTGTGGCTGGTTTTATGATGATTTTAAAGGAAGTTTGTTGTAGAATTGAGGAGTCAGTGTGTGTTTGGGTATGATCAGATTTGGATTAGAAGAGAAGAGATTTTCTGCTGGGAATAGGAAGTTGAGACTTATTTAAAAAAAACCAAAAACCACAATTTATACTGAACTTCTGAACAAAATCTCAGGTTCAATTTTGTTCAAGATACAGACAAAAAGTTCCAGTGTAGATTTTATTTTATTCTGATTTGGTTCACATATTTCAGTTTCTGATATAGCTACACAGAATAGCCAGAACGACGTCCAACCACAGTGCTGTATTAACTTCCAATGTCTCCTCAACCCCCATTTCACCTCGTGGAACATTTTCTTGGGAATCTAATACCTGTTCTCCCTACCCAGCTTCCGCCTTTGCCTTCTTAAAATGGTTTTTATTTTCAGGTAATACCTTGCCCATGCGCTCTTGCACTTTCTCCCTTAGCTAACTTTGAAATCTCTTGTTTTACAATGTCTTCTGTAGTCAACATTAGCTACATTTCAGCTATACATTTTAATGCACATCAATCCTCCAGAATACTTTCTTTTTCCTCTATAATTTACCCAACCTTAATGTAAGGGTTTTAATTATTCAATTACTATCATACCTATGTTCTGTAATCTAACTAAAATATAGAAATTTTTCCTTAGGAACTATGCTTAGGAATCTCACTAGGGATATAACAGGACCATTGCATATATTACAAGCATATTGTTTTGCTAACTGGTTGGCAAAGAAAAACAAAATACATGAAAAATGTCTGGGTGAAAAAGATAATCCTAACCAACATACTGGAATCTAAAGAGAATTTAGGAATTGATTAAGAACTTATATTTTCATTACACATTGAAAAACCTGAGTATTTTTATTCATAAATAGTACACAAGTGATCTATATAACGGGATTAAGGTAGGTCTATCAGACAACAGAACACAGCCACAATCAAACTATAATTTAATTTAGTTCTGAACATTACAAGACATTTACATCTATTTAGAGGGCAACAGTATGTGTTGATAAACAAATGCTTAACAAAATATAAACAACATGTGGGCAGAATTCTCTTTCTCCTGTACATTTGAGGAGAGATAATTATCTCTTATCATTTTGACCAGCAGTCAACCATTTGAAGAAACCTGATAAAAACACCAGTTTCTCACTTGGCATATCATCCTTCCAAATGTTTATTACAATTTCTTGAAGAGTATTCTTGATTACTGTGGGTGAAATTGCAGCAGCTGAGGTTCAGATAATCAAGAAATGTTTGCTTAAGTTTAAAGCAAAATTCACTAAATTCTGAATCACTAAATTCTAGAGTGAAAGTTTGGGGCATTAGAGAAAGAAACCTATTATAAAATTCAGATCTGGATGCAGATCTGTTTTTATTTTGTCCATCCCTAAACTTGTCTTCTTTAAAACTTTAATTTCATAATTTTCTATTACTTATTAAAAAACTCAAAGACAAATTACCCTATGGGCTCATTGTTCTTTTCCTTGCTTGAAGTGATCTTTTCATAATCCCAACTGTCCCTTCATTATTGCTAGTGGTTATCAATTATTTCATTTTCAGTCTAATTTTATGGTTTTTTTAATTAAAATTTTTTTTAAAATCTTATGCCCAGAATTTAATAAACATTTCAAAATAAAGTTTTTGTTAGCACATGTCCTCCAAATCTCCTTCTGCATGTTAGGTTTATAATCGATCTCTCCTAGGCTGAATAATTAAACAAACAAAGACTGCTCTCGGTATAGGTTTCAAACAAACAAACTGTGCATGAGCACCACAAAGTGCAATTGGGCACAGCCTGGGTTTGTGTATTAGACCTACAATGAAGAGCAGTGAGGGTTATTTTTTGTTCATGTTAATTACTCAGCATTGGAAAAATCGATCTCAAATCCAAACACATAGAGAAGATTTGAAGGTCATTCACTAACAGAATAATTCAACTTTCTAAAATGAGTTAAGTAAACTGAAAAGATTTTGAACACTACTAAGACCTGAGATAGAAGCTTGATTCTGTCCCACAACAGCTGATGCCATTGCTATTACAGAAAGCACCTAACAGATGCATTTTCAATCCTGCTGAAGGATATCTAGAACTGCAAAATAATTGATGTTATGGTTAGCCGATAATTCTGAAAATTTGAAAAATGTCATTTCAGGCCAATTCCAAAATATTTTTTGGTGAAAGTAAAAAAATAATAATAATAATTTTTGCATCCGATGGAAAGTTTAGTTTGCTCCAAAACAACAACAAAAACGTTTCAATTTTGAGTGTTTTAGGCTTTTTAAGTTTTTAAAAAATTAAGTCATTTTGAATCAAACATTCAAAACATTATTTTTAAAATGTCAAAACAATATGTTTGAACTTATTTAAATTGTTGTTTTCAACCCCAAAAAATTCAGTGAAAGGACACAAATTGAGAAAGCGTTTCAATGTCACCAAATCTGCATCTTTTGCTGAAAAGAGTTTTGGCTGAAAATAATTTCATCGAAATCAAAGCAAAGAACCACAACTTTATGTCTTGCCAGATAAATAATGGATGAACCAATTTTCTATTAATTTAAGTTTTATATTGCCTAGAGATCAAGAAAGTCAAGTCCTCCCTGAGTTAGACACTCTACATATACTTATATATACACATCACTTTCATAAGGTAAAATTACAGACTATTGATTCATAAATTAAGATATGTTTTCAACCACTGATTTCTATCAAAGCATTTATTTAAAAAAAAAACAGTTCACCTTTAAATTGAGAAGGTACAATACTTCTTTCTTTTAAAAGACATTGTTGCAGTTTTAGGGTAACTGTCCCTTTGACTCCCTTCAATGGTCTGCAGTAAGATTGTCCTCTTTAGCAGTCACCTCTCTATGTGCCAGGACCCACAACCCTTCTGTCTCCAGACTGGGGTTGTAGGCTGCTGTCCCCTTAGGTTCATGGTGATATCCCAGGGACAGCTCACTAAAGCTTAGCACCTGTGCTTTGTTTCATCTCCAAGGGCTATGAACAGTGTATGCCAACAATTAAAAGTTGCCATGCAGAATTAATTTATTCAGGCATAAAAGTGTATAGAGAAAAAAATAAAATAATAAAAGGAACTACACGTATACTAAATGCATCAGAATCATCCATCAGTCACACAGGCCATGGGCAGGTTAAAGTCCTTCCAACCCCCAAAAACAGTCCTTTAAAAACAGCCTTTGTACCCCAAAAGAGAAGCTTCTTAGACCCTGAAACAGGTAAAAACACTCTCTGCCCCTCTCCTGAGGAGGCACAGCTTCAAAGGCTGGGTATCTTAGCATTTTGCATGAATCACCCCTTCCATTTTAATTCCTGCAGGAACTGTGGTAACCCTTCTCCCATGGAGTAGAATACAATCCTTAAAAAAAATGCATGTGGTTGCAATATCAGTCACACAAGTGATCTAGAGAATATCCCAGAAAAAATAGAATGGTCCTAGTTTTGCATAGGTGATGTTTGTTTGTGTTCCCACTGTAGCAGCTCAATTTCTAAACAATCTATGCCCAAATTCTGAAGACACTAGCAGACCTCTGCACCTACACAGAGAGGCCCACTGAAGTCAATGTGTCTCTATGTGGGTGCAGGGTTCTCCTTGAGAATGAGCTTGCAGGATTGGGGTAGCACAAGTTGATACAGAAGTCAAGAGTGCCTAAGAATGATGGGGAATTACATAATTTGCAACTTCAGTAGCATCTGTTATCACACATTCTGTGCCCTTTCTGCTAAAATACCTTAAACTACTCTTGTAAATTTTGAATGCCTGCCAAAGTCTGAAATCCAAGAGTGACAGCCCTTGAGACGCAAGTCTTTTTATCCAGAGAACAAGTACAGCACTGATAGTTGCACAACAGTTTTATCCATCCACTCATTTGTTTCTTACCTGGCCTGAAGGAATCAGCCTTAGGGTTGAGAGGACAGACTAAGATCATGTCTAAACAATGGATCTGATCCTATAAAATCTTAAGGAAGTGAATAACTACTCACTCCAGCAGTCCCATTGATTTCAATGGGACGATTCAGGTAAGTAACAGTTCTCAGAGGTTTAAAACTTTGTAGGTCTGGGCTCTACAACTTTAACATTATCGGAACATTGTTATAACACAAGTGGAATTTGTAGTGATACAGGCATTATCCTTGTCTCTGCGATCCTGAAGCATCCAAGATTTTACCATGTTACTGGGACAGTGTCGTGCCATCTACACTATAACTTCCAATTGCTTTGTGACTGGAACAGCAGGAATCAATTATAATTGTAATGTAGACAAGTCCTTATGGTCCAGCTATACCAGAAGGACAGGAGACACAGGAGACTGTTTAATTAGGCCACAACTTTATTATATGATGTCTGGGACTACCCAGCAGATAAAAGTGTACAATGCAGGGAACTCCATGATCATTAGAATTTTTACCTGGTGATTCTGTCAACACCAGAAATCCTGGTCCCCAGCCAACCTGCTGCTGGGACCTTACCATCCCCCCCCCCATCCTCAAATGAGAGTTAAGGTGCGCTATGGGGGTGGGGGGGTTGGCTCCCTGCCATGCCAGTCACAGGTGCCTCAAACCACCCCTTCCACTCTTTTAAAAAACACCTCCTTTAAATCCTTTACCAACCCATATATCTGATCACTCTATCCCCTTCCTCTAGTGCACCTGCACAGGATATCCACCCCACACTTACATAATGTGTTGCAACATAGCCTAACTCCTGTTCCTTATTCCACCCTAACAAAGCCCCTCCCTGAACCTGCTGTGAGGAAGGGGAATCCCCCACCCTCTGTGTTGGCCAATCTAGAGGGGAGGGAACAATTATTTCCCACCCCTGTTAGAAAGCAGCAGCTAGCACAGGGATGGGCAAACTTTTTGGGCCGAGGGCCACATCTGGGTGGGGAAATTGTATGCAGGGCCAGTGCAGAGGGTTGGGGTGTGGAAGGCAGTGCGGTGTGCAGGAAGAGGCTCAGGGCAAGGGATTGGGGCAGAGGAGGGGTGCAGGGTGTATGAGGGGGCTCAGGGCAGGGAGTTGGGGCAGGGTGCAGAAAGGGTTTGA
Organism: Mauremys mutica; assembly: GCF_020497125.1. Classification (NCBI taxonomy): domain Eukaryota; kingdom Metazoa; phylum Chordata; order Testudines; family Geoemydidae; genus Mauremys; species Mauremys mutica. Next base: position 215,823,506 of record NC_059072.1, on the reverse strand, counting down.
GCTCCTGCCTGCCTGCCCTGTCCCCAGCCCCACGCCGCTCCAGGAAGCGTTGGGGCCCCTGGAGGATGGGGGGGATGAGGGTTCTGTGTGCACTGTCCTTGCCGCGCCTCCAGGTACCTCCCCCGAAGCTCCCATTGGCCGTGGTTCCCCGTTCCTGGCCAATGGGAGCCACAGGGGGCGTTGCCTGGAGGAAGGGCAATGCGCATGAAGCCCTCTGCCCCTCTGCCCCCCACCCGGGGGCCGCTTCTGAGAGCAGCGCCAGACCTGCAGCACCATAGGGGGCAATCACGCGGTCTGGATCCGAAGCCCTGAGGGGCCGGATCTGGCCCGCAGAGCATAGTTTGCCCACCCCTGAGCTAGCACAGTACTCATAATATATCCTGACAAAATTTTGTAATTTGCCAATTTAAAGGGTGGGAGGGTGGTTGCTGCTCTGCTTGGTCTGGGGAAAAGACAATTTCTCCTGCCAAGCTTACCCTTTATCAACTCCCTGCCCTTCTGGTCCCTGGGGGTGGGTCAGTATCGCCATGCTGACATGCTCTGCTTCTGCAGAAGCTTCCATACCTCTCTATCCTCCCTCCTTAATAAATTATAACCTTCCTCTGGCAAGCCAGACAACACCTCCCCCACCACCCCGCTTAAGCAACCGTGTGGCCAGTCTCCATGCCCTTTCAGTCTTTTCTGTTTCTGCTCAGATTACCAGAAAGGGTACCAGTTAGGTTGGTGATTTATAAGACTAAAGAAAATGGTTCCATCCAAGTTTTTTATGACCAATAATGTTTTAGCACAAAAAATATTGCAACCAAGTCAGAATATTTCTGTATCAGACCCTCTCTGACTGCAAAATATGAATTGATCATTGAAGTGAAAATTGATGGTTGCCTAGGTATAACTGATCACAACACATTTTCAGTCATGTGCAAACAAAATCTAGTCCTGATCAATAATATGTACACTTGATACTTTAAAAGGGACAGTTTCCAAAAGCTAAAAGAATCATGAGGAAAAACTAAGTGAAAATAAATATTTAGACATAACACGTGAATGACAATTGGGATTTGTATAAGTATGTTTCATTAGCTGGCCAAGAAAACCACAATGAAAAATGAAGGCTCTTTTGGTTAAAAAAAAATAGCCTGGTTAAGCAATATATAACAAATGGAAAAATGGGGAAGCTAATAGGAAAGATACAAATCAGCAGTTAGGAATTACAGACAAGGATAAGGGGAGTTAAGGGTTGCAATGAAATATCTATGGCTAGAGATGGGCTATATCTATGGCCAGTAGGCAGGGCCGGCTTCAGAAAGTGCGGGGCCCAATTCAAACAGTTTCAACGGGGCCCCGGCAGGGATGACTACAAAAAAAAAAACCACATGTAAAAACAAAACAAAAAACAAAACACATGGGGCTTGTACTCACCGGGCGGTGCATTGAGTCTTTGGTGGCACTTCGGCGGCAGGTCCTTCACTCACTCCAGGTCTTCGGCGGCACTGAAGGACCCACGCTGAAGTGCCGCCGAAGACCCAGAGCGCCGCCAGGTGAGTAAAAATTAAAAAGGCGCCTCTAGCCAGGGAAGGGATTCTCACTGGGTGCGAGGCCCTCTTAGGCGCGGGGCCCGATTCGGGGGAATTGATGGAATAGGCCTAAAGCCGGCCCTGCCAGTAGGATTGAGAACAATGAAAAAAAAAATCTCAAGAACTAATTAAATCCTAGCAGTGGTAATGGTCTGATCCTAGATAAGGATGGTAAAATTGTCAATCATGATACATGAAAAGACAAAAATATTCAATCAATATTTTTGTTCTTTACAGGGAAGGAAGCAGGACTATGTATACATATCCTAGTGACAATGAACTATTTTCTAGTCCATCAGAAGCTTAGGGAGGATGTTAATGCAACTATGAAACATTTTAAAATCAGCCTGACTAGATAATTTACACCCAAGAGTTTTAAAGGCTGTGCCCATGGAGATCTCTGAACTGTTAATGTTGATTTTTAACAAATCCTGGAGCATTGTTGACATAGTATATGGAGACTTCTATAAGACTTAGTTCTGCATGACATTCTGATACAAGAGTTAGCACTACATAAAATCAGTATAACCAATATTAAATGGATTAATGGCTGGTTCTCTGAGGAATGACTAAAAGGAACTCTAGTACAGCCAAATGAAAGGTCATATGTCTAAGAACAAAGAATGTTGTTCACACTTAAACAGTGGGGGACAGTATCCTGGAGTGCACTAATACAGATAAGAACTTAAGAGCATAGTAGAAAACCAACAGAACACGAGTGTCCAGTTCACTGCTGTAGCTAAAGAGAGTGAATGTGATCCTTGGATGTGTGAGCAGAGGAATATCAATTAGGAATAGGAAAGTTATATTCCCTTTGTATGTAGCATTAGTGAGATCATTACTGGAATACCGTGTTCAGTTCTGGTGTCCACACTTCAAAAAGGATATTGACATGTTGGAATGGGTTCAGAAAAGAGCTATAAGTAAGATTAGTGGTCTGGAAAACATGCCTTATGGTGGGAGACTTAAGAAGCTCAATCTGTTTATCCAAGAAAAGGTTAACGTACCTACATAGGAAAGAGATTTGATAGAAGATGGCTCTTCAGCAGAAAAAGAGCCAGCAGGTGAAAGCTGAAGCTCAACGAACTTAGGCTGGAAATAAGATGTAAAATTTTAAAAGTGAAATTTGAAATAGTAATTAACTATTGGAACACTTCACCTAGTAATGCCATGGTTTCACCTGAAGTCTTTAAAGCAAGAGTGGAGGTCTTTCTAAACTATAAGCTGTAGTTCAAACAGAAGCAATGGGCTTGTTAAAAAATTACTGAGAAGGTCCTACGTCTTGTGTTACGCAGGAGGACAGGATTATATACTAATGGTCCCTCGGGCCTTAAAAATCTATGACTCTATAAATCATTGCATTAATGATAACTAATAATCAATCCAGTATTTTGCAAATGTAAGGGGATTGTTGAGCCCTTACTAAAACTCAGTGGGGGTTTTTTGGTAGCTAGCTTCCAATACCAAGTGGAATGGGAAGGGTCAATGGGAAATCAGGACCCTGAGACTGACAGTCCCCAAGAACAATAGGGAGAAGCCAATGCTCTAGGTCAACCAGATTGATAGGACGGGCATGCTAATTAGGGAGTCAGGAGGGTGTGTGTGTGTGTGTGTGTGTGTCTCTCCCCTATCCTCCGTGTGAGCCAGAATTGCATGGAGCAGAGTGGGCTGAGCCAAGTTGAGAGCAGGAGCCTGAGCTGAGTGGGAGAGCAGGGCCATGCCAGGCAGAGAGAACCAGCCCAGGAAGTAGGTCAGTGCTGGGAGCAGAGCCACAGAAGCTCCCCTGTCATAAACAGATAGTTAAGGGTTAATGCCTCTTTTACCTGTAAAGGGTTAAGAAGTTCACCTAGCCTAGCTGACACCTGACCAGAGGAACCAATGGGGGAACAAGATGTTTCAAAAGGAAGGAGGGAAGTTTCCTTTGTTTAGTCAGTTTCAGTTTCAGCTGGAGTGGAAAAGATCAAGGAACCAGCCTCTTATCAGAGTAGTAAGTTTTAGAAAGGAATAAATAGGTTTATGTTTATTTTCTTTTGTGACTTGTCCTGGTGCCATTAAGGGAATTATCAAATTGGGTATTCTTGTGTGTGTTAAGATTTTTGCCCAGGGGAACATCCTGTGTTTTCAATCTATTGTCTGTGAGATTAGCTGATATGCTGTCCCCCAGAGGTTTTTTTTTCTTCTTTTACCTTTCTTTTCTTTAATTAAAAGCCTTCTTTTTAAGAACCTGATTGATTTTTTTCCCTTTTTTTTTTTTTAGATCCAAGGAAATTGGATCTGGACTCACCAGGGAATTGGTGGAGGAGTCTCTCAAGGCTACCCTGGGAGGGGAAGGTTTTTGGGGGAAAGGGAGTAATCCAGGTACTCAGAAATTCTGGATGGTGGCAGTGAGACCAGATCTAAGCTGGTAATTAAGCTTAGAAGTGTCCATGCAGGTCCCCACATCTGTACCCTAAAGTTCAGAGTGGGGGTGAGACCTATGACACCCCCAGACAGCAGATCTGCGCTGGGAGGAGAGCCATAGCAATAGAGCCATAGAGGCCAGAAAAGCAGCTCAGGGAGCTGGAGGAAGAGCAGCAGCAGTACTGGGGCTGGAGTTGGAATGGGAGCTGAAGCAGTCAAGAGCGGTGAGCATCTGGAGAGAGCAAGGGCGGTCACTGGGGAGAGGACCTAGCGCAAGGCGACACTCGCAGCCAAGAGACCTTGCAGGCCAAACTTGGAGGGGGACTGCAACTCCGACTGGGGGAAACTGACTTTCAGAAGCAGGGTCCTGCCACCTAGAGCCTGAAGGTGTGTGGCCACCACCAGAGTAAGTGTCCAACCTGTGGCATCCCTGCAATCAGGGCTGTCCCTAGGGGTGTGTGGGGCCCGGGACATAGACACCGAGTTTCTAATCTGCCAGGGGGTGCTCCCCCCGGCTCTACCTTGGCCAGGGGTGGCTCTATGTTTTTTGCCGCCCCAAGCACGGCAGTCAGGCAGCCTTCGGCAGCACGCCTGCAGGCAGCTTACTGGTCACGTGGATTTGGCGGCGTTTCTGTGGGTGATCTGCTAGTCCCGTGCCTTCGGCGTACCTGCCGCTGAATTCCTGCCAAAGCCACGGGACCGGCGGACCTCCCGCAGAAACGCCACCGAATCCATGTGCCAGCGAAGGCCGCATGACTGCTATGCCAAAATGCTGCCTGACTGCTGCCCTCACAGCGACCAGCAGGCCGCCCCCCGCAGCTTGCCGCCTTGGTGCCTGGAGCCACCCCGACCTAGGCTCCACCCCAGCCCTTTCCCCAAGAACCCACCCCTGCTCTGATTCTTCCCTACCCAGTTCTGCCATCTCCCCCAAGTGTGCTGCAACCTCGCCCCTCTCCCTTCCGCCCCAGTGCCTCCTGTCGCCATGAAACATCTGATCCGTAGCAGGTGGTAGGCACCAAGAGGGAGGAGGAGTCGCTGATCGGCGGGGCCCACCAGCGGGCAGGAGGCTCTGTGGGGAGGGGGAGATTCTGGTAGGGAGGCTCCTCCTCACCCCTCCCCCCCGCCTACCTGCCACTCACCTCCCTGTTCGTCTCCTCACCTCACTCACCTGCCTGCCTCCCACCTCACCTCCCCGCCTGCCTCCTCACAATTTTATGGAAGCCCAGGAACCCCTAAAGCGTAGGGCCCAGGGTGGTCACACCAATTTGCTGTATCCAAGGGACGGCTCTGCCTGCAGCACAGCCAGGAGGCTTGGGACGTGAGAGGAACAGACTGAACTGCCCTTACATCCCAGAGACACTGGTTGTGATGTCCTCATGCCACAGCGCAGGGTTATACATTATTCTTTAACCTTTCCCTTTTTTTCCTTATTTTTTTTAATTGCTGTTTAATAAATTGTATTTGCTTTGAACTGTATGTAATGATGAGTGGGTCAGGGAAGCATCCAATGCAGAGAGAGCATCACAAAGTGAGGACACCCTTGTCCCGCCCTAAGTGACCACAACAAGGTTGGGGGTCGAGCCCCCCAGGAATCCTGGGCCCAGCCTTCTTGGGGTTACAAGGACTCCACCACACAGGAGAGTGGAAGGGGAGCCCTAGAGGTCAGCCAGGCCTATAAGTAAAGGAAGTGGGAGCGAGAACTCGGCTCCTTTCATAGCCCATTTCACTGGGCTAATTTACAAGCCAGGAAAGCTCCCCACAATAGCGGCACCATTACCCTTCTTACACAAAGACAACATTTAGAAGTCAATTGTCTTGCTTGTGGTGGAAAAAAAAATTCAGCATAAGGTAAGATACAGTAAATCTCAAGAGGAAAAATAAATGGTGATCCAAACACCTCAGTGCCAGCCTGGATGCAGAGTCCTGTCCCTTTCTTTGCCAAACAAGGAATTAGTAGCAACTTAGACTCACGCAGTGGCTCCAAGGATGGTCCATAAACAACAGCTGCTCTAAAAACAAGGGAGAGAGTGCCAGACTGAGATAAGTCTGTTCTATTCATGGCTATGGGTCTGCATACGAAACCCTAAACAGCAGTATCATTTTCTTTACCTTTGTGTTTTGTCAATTGTTTCTCTGCAATCAAAACAAAAATATCTCCCTAAGAAAAGCTATCTGGCTGGCTGATTAGTTTTATGCTTAGTTGCTTCACCAGCTTATCACTGTTAATTGTAAGTGTGAGATCTTCACATTCATGACCCTTAGGGGGGAGAGATAGCTCAATGGTTTGAGCATTGGCCTGCTAAACCCAAGGTTGTGACTCCAATCCCTGAGGGGGGGCACTTAGGGATCTAGGGCAAAATCTTGGTCCTGCTAGTGAAGGCAAGGGGGCTGGACTCAATGGCCTTTCAGGGTCCCTTCCAGCTCTATGAGATAGGTATATCTCCATATATTATTACTTTTTCTCTCTCACAGTATCCTGTGTATACAACAGTTTGAGCTACAGTAAATCGTAATTGCAATAGTTGAAAACAGGTTCCATCTACTAAGATAAAAAGTTAAGTGGGCTATATAGATAAAAATGGATTTGTGTGTGAAATTCCAAGCACAAGAATCCACTTCATCATAAATTATATCCATTGAAAATGTAAAATTTAACTGAGTGAGAAATTTAAAAACACACCTACAAACACAGACGTATAATGAAATACCAACTGAATGACTGCTGCTGCCTGTTACTAGTACAATGCCATTGTTTTAGTCTTCAAGTGTTCAACTGTTTCCCATTCCTTCCCCCATCTCAACTCTTCCATCTGCCTTGTCCATTTTATAGTACCTACATTAACATTCCTTTAAGTACAGGAAGAGGTTAGTCATACAAAAAGTTGTGGTGGATTTTTTTTTGTAATATTAACAACAAGCAAGTGTGCGACAGAATTTGTGGGAAGGGACTTTAACACTGTCATTTTTCCTTCTAGCTGAGATATTTTTCTTCTTTTCTCTAGCTCCAAACTGATATAAATACCCCACTGAGATTTAAGTGCAAATGTTTAAGGTATTGAGTTAAACAACCCATGAAAATAATTACAGTTGTGAGTTTAACATACTTCAGACCTTACAACATTGTATATAATACTACCATTTATTTAATTAACTTCTCTCTAAATTTTGTAAACAATCAAATCAAAAATGTGTCTGAAAGGAAGAGAATAAATCAACCTTCTACAGAGGGAGAAGAGGATACCATTTCACTCTGTAGTACATTAACTGCTCCACTGGAGCAAACTAATTATTTTTTTTTATTGCACTATAATCAGAAAGTCTAATCTTAAAAAAAAATGCAAATGGTACTCCAAAGGCTTAAAGCGCTTATTAACTGTCCTTCAGGTATGGTATCCAAAAAAAGACCAATACCTTATTAATATTCTGTAATTGCTTGCTTTGTTTTGCATTGCCCCTACACCATACATTCCACTTAGTCACTGCTAAGTATGTCAATTAAACCTCAGAAACACTTTTATACACACCCATTTAACAGCCACTATTAAAATCAATTTATTCAGCAACGGAAAGGAGCAAACACCAAAGTGTCTTGCCACCTTAACACAATTCATTTTAGTCTAAGGAAAAAACATTGTCATTCATTAATGCATTTGCAAGTATTTACAGAGAACTTTAAAGAAACAAGGCTTGACCAACAATAGGTGAGGGATCATGGGTCTCAAAACCAGGTGTGTGGTCCAAAGCGGTGTCCAGACTGTGACCACCACCCAACAGCTCTCCAGAACCAGCAGGGAAGAAGGCTAGCAGAATCCATAAACTCGGGGTCATACCCTTTGACTAGAGAATTGCTAATTTTTAAGAAAGGTGAAAAAAGTGATCCAGGAAATGTTTGTCTGTTAATTTGACCTTGGTTGTATGCAAGGCCTTAAAGTCTATGAGTCTAACTCTGGTCCAACAGAGGATCTACCCATGAAGCTCCTTGACTGGAGCGTACGTCTATCTGGGCCAATCAGTAGGGACGCACTACTTAAAATCCAGGAGGTGGCATAGGAAGTTGTCTGAGCAACTGAGTGAACCTTGACCTGACCTGCACCTTTATTGGACTCTGACTCCAGATTGACCCTGGCATTGTTCCTTGACTCCAGTTTGACCTTTGGCATGGCTGTCTGACTCCAGCCATGAGCCTTGTTGTGATTCCTGACATTGATCCTGGCCCAACATTAGGTGCGACTCCCAGCCCCAAGTTCCCAACCCTTGGTGTGTTCCTGACTTCGGCTCTGGTTCCTGGCTTCTGACTCAGCTCTGACCAATAGACATTACCACCCACACACCAGTTCCTTCCCTATGTGCCAGACACACCTTCGATATTTTATTTTTTAATTGTCTACCACAGTACATACATGCTAGTGCACAAGACAGGAAAAATGTAAAAAAAATATAAAAAAAAATAAAAAAAATCAGAAGTAGTGCCAGAAAGAAAAATATACACGTAGGACATGATTTAGTGTGAAATCCTGGCCCCACTGAAGTCAATGGGAGTTCTGACATTGACTTCAGTTGGACCAGATTTTTGCCCTTGATTTTTATATTTGTTTACCTTCATGCGGTAGCTTTCTAGACTTAAAATTTACATTTTCCCTATGTATTTGAGACAGTTTAAAATTTTAGAGAAAGATGCAAGTGTTGCAGAAAGCTTCTGAAGTTAAATACATTTTTAAAAACTGGCTAATTTGTGAAATCATTTGTCCCCAAAAATTTTTTTTATCAGCAAGGTCTTCATTCCTTCATTCTGCAGCAAGACAATGGATCATAGGATGTCCTCGTGTAAGCATTCTTTTTCATTATGGAGTTTATTAAGAAAGAAATTAAAGCACTTGAGATTCTACAAGTAACCTAAGGGGATGAATCTTAGCATCTTATTGTGTAATATACAAACTGACCATATATAAACTTAGTTTTTTTCTGTTTATTTGCTCTTAGGCAACTTGTAAGTAATTCCATGCACATAAATTGAGTTAAGTATAAACAGCTAAGTAAAATGTCAGATTGTCAATTGTTGTTGTAGTGTTGTTGGAGCTGTGATGTTCCCAGAATATTAGAAAGACAAGGTGGGTGAGGGAATATATTTTATTGGACCAAGCTAGTCCAATAGAAGATATTACCTCACCCACGTTGTCTCAGGTCATCAACTGTGAATTTTTAATGCCCAATTTAAAGAAGAGCACTTTCTGTACATCCTCACGGATTCTTTCAACAGTTAAAATGAACATGCAGGTTTTAAATCCATGATTAAGTGGCTTGCTCTTCAACCTTTTGAACAAATACTATCACAACCTAGCAATTTTTCCATCTTATTTTTGGCTGCTCCATAAGAGACCCACACAAAATGAGAAAAACTTCTATAGCCTTGTCAAATTCCACATGAACACCTGCTTCAGCAGTACAGCACCTTCCCCTACAACTGACAGTCGATTTCAACACAATTGGAGAAGTTTGTTCTCTTATTGAGAGGCACAAGGAACTCTCATTAGCTCTACTGGGATCAAAAGCCCTAATTAGCATGAATCGCAGCATTCTCTATAATTTTGAGATGAAACAAACCAAAAGAATTTCCTGTCTTAAAAATAAAGCAGTGTTGTTGTTATGCCATCACAGTTTGTTACCCTTTCATCAATTAATTTTTCAATCAGCACCATCCTTAACAAGCTGATGACAGCCTGTCTAGACAACTGGCAAAGACTTGGTTTGTATTGCCACTTTAGAGACCTTCACACATAGGGGAAAAAGTAATGATTTGCAGAGATGTTCCAGTGCATATGCCAATTCTAAGGAAACAAGTTCTTGTGCAAAATACAAGCTTTTGTTTGGAAGTGAAAGAGGCCTTTGACTTGATCATTGCTGCTACTGCAGTTCAATAGGTAAAAAAAAAAGCTTATTTGTATTCAGTAAACTGGAGACTCTGGCTTAAGACCCAGCAGCAATTTTTCCCTTTATTAGACTGTGCTCAATAGCCCATTATAGAGTTGTGTGTAATGGCCCTCCAGGCACAGAGTGCTGCATGATCTTAAAAAATTATATGTATTTCTCTTATGGTGTTATTTTCTAATTTTAGTTCAAGAGTCATAACACAGAATTCCTTATAATTCTAAGAAAAAGACAACAAGTTGAGGCCTCTTGCCATATTACAAATATATACTTGAAGATATTTCTTTTAGCTACCTTCACCTCCAGCACAAATAAATATTGTTAAGTGCTGGCATGCATTAAAAAGGAGTGTTTACCACAATGTTGACTTTAAAGCAATATCATCCCACACTTACACTATGACACCACTCCAGATATCTGTATTGCAATAGAATGTTTCTCTTTTCATAAAGGACAGTGACACAGGGATATAAAAAATAAGATGTATTAAATATTTCAAGTTGGGCTCTGCTGCTGTCCTGTAAATTCTCAGAGCTGAACAAATCCCAGCAGAAAGTTATAATTCATTTTCACTTCTACCATAATCTAGTTATAACTGCAACAGAATAAAAAAAAAATCTTTTTAAAATTCTTTAGCTATAAAAAGGAACATTTGACAATTCAGCAGTCTGAAGAAAGAAATCGCTCTCTCATTTTGAACACAAGTAGGCACCATTACTTTTTAAATTTAACATCTCAATTCTTTTTACTGGGATAAAATATTGGTTCTTAGTAAATACAAATTAATACAAGAGCGTTCAGAAGCCACAATTTAAACACAAGGTGGAACAAAAATGAAGACAGCAATGCAAGAATGAGAGAGAATAGGATGATAAGAAAGGAGAAATCCTGCCTGCCCTGGTTCAGGGGCAGTTTAGCCATGCAGCCATTAATTGCCTCTTCTCGGACACAAATTACTCTGCTGCACCCTGACAATCTCATCTGTCTTTTCGGGGGCACTTTAAGAACTCACAATTCACAAAATAATTCAAAACAATCTCCAGAAGGAACCACGTGTATATAGAACTCTGGTACACACTGACCCGCTAGGCCCTAACTCTGGTTCAATGTCTCTCTCCCAGTTGTCCAAAGCATTTCAAAACAAAACTCGAAGTCTCCACCCCAGTTTCAGTTGGGCACAGCCCTTTCCTCTGAGGGTCTGGCAGTCTCTCCCTGCTTGTTGGGTGGGTTCTCTTCCAGGCCTTTCTGGCTGTAGAGTTTTCTCCTGCTCCTTGAATATTTTTTCCTGTTAACTGCAGGAGCCTTCTTTGTCCCTGAAGTTCATCTGCATACCTAGCTGGGCTTCCCCACTCCCCTGCAACTTCTATCTTTGTTTATCCTGGGATCATCTTATTTCGCCCAGGTGTGGCCAGTCCTAATCAGGGCTGGCTTAGTCCCCTGCTCTCCAGCCTATGAGAAGAAAAGCAGAAGGAAAGAAGCTCAGAAAATTGTTACAAGGAGAAAAGCAGAAAAAATTGTTTTCTGCTTAAATCGTTCACAGACTATTTACATCTTGTGCGGTGTTCAGATACTGTGGTGATGGAGTATGATACAAGAACCCAGAAAGAATAGATAAGGGGAAAGATGGAATGCAGTGCCAGTTCTAGCCCATTCAGTCCCTAAGAAAGAATATCTCCTCCAACACACATACTAATAATTAATAGGGAGCCCCTTCAGCTGCTCGGGGCCCTAAGCAATTGCTTAGTCTGCTAATGCCTACAGCCAGCTCTGGGGGATGGTAACTGCAGCAACTAGTAGGGGGAAGTAAATGAGGTAAAATACAATATTCAGTAGATGATTGTGCCAACATCTGAAGGGGACTCCACCATCACAAGAGTAGAAAAGGATAATATACAGTTTAGTACAGAATGTCCTTGGAAGGGAATAAGGCGAGTGCTGTTGGTCAATCTGGTACAAATTGCTTGGTGTAAGAAGTTACAATGTAACTGGGATTAATTCCTGATTTAGTGGAGGGAAGGTCCTCAGAAGAATTCCATCCAATACACAAAATATTGACCTGGGCAATAATGAGATCACAACATGCCACATGAAGAATTCCAGCTGCAGATAACATATGCTAGTTTTATGACCAATGGCAGTACAGGTCGACTTGCCTGGAATGTAACAATGGCACACTCAAATATGAAAAGACAAGAGTGGTAAATATGGCTAAATGAGGCAGAGTGGTCACATTAGTGCAGCTGGCAGTTCTGAAATTCATCTGGGTACATTTCATCTCTCTTAGCTGGCTTCTGTTCCTAGTGCATGCACTTCTAAATTAGTCAAGGATACATTAAAAATGCTTTAAATGATAGATAATGAAGTTGGAAACATAAGGTATATGTTTTCTTGTAATGTGTCTTTGCTATTAGCAAATATTTCCAATGGCTAGAGATGGGACATTAGAACATGAGGTCTCTGAGTTACTACAGAGAATTCTTTTCCAGGTGTCTGGCCCACGTGCTCATGGTTCTAAATGATCACTATCTTTGTGGTCAGGAAGGAATTTTCTCCCAGATCAGACTGGGGTTTTCACTTTCCATGGCAGGTATTTGTCACTTACTGGTTCGAACTGCAGTTAATGGTGGAGTCTCTAACTTAAAGTCTCTAAATCAAGATTTAAAGACTTCAGTAACTCAGTCAGAGGTTAGATGTCTATTACAGGAGAGTATGGTTCAGGTTCTCTAGCCTGCAACGTGCAGGAGGTTAGACTAGATCATGATGGTTCCTTCTTGCCCTAAAGTCTGTGAGTCTATTTTGGTGGCAAACAGGTAAGAGCAGGATAGTGGTATAAACCTGCCAGTATTTCATCTTATAGGCAGAATGAACAGAGTATGTAAAAAATGTATATAATTAATGTTTCCTTTGCAAATCATTAATGTGCAAATTGTGCTGTGAGTTTGCAGCATTTTTGTATCAGGCACACTAAAGCTCTTTTCTGAGGAACTGAAACACTGGCTTAAAATTTATTTATCAGTCTTTGTGCTCATTTTATCCTGAAACTATGAGAAGTGGTTTCCTTAATACCAAGAATATGAGTTGCACAGAATCAGATTATTGTCAAAGAAAAACACACACAGACGCGCGCGCACACAACAACAACAAAATCAAGAAAAACATTTTGACTTGAGTCTTAATGATTAAAAACAATTTTCATGTCAACTTGTGGGTCAGAATAATATATCACATCACATTTTAGTCTCTGAAGCCAACTATTTGTCTGCTTCAGTGATACAAATGTGAGGATGAATTCTGGCACTTGTCAGCCTATGATAAATTACTACCAGACTAATACTTGTCAGTACAGTGATAACTGATTACACTGTAAAACCGCACTGAAGACGAAAGGTGATGAACACTCTACAAAGCAAAGATTTAAAAACCACACCAGTCACTACAGTTCATGGCACAATAATTCTGCAGTTCCTTTTTTTAATTTATCAAAGCAACCTACCCATTTCCCAGTACCACAAACACAACTTAAACAAATGTGTGTACTCTGAGATATCTAGTAGTAAATAAAGCACAGTCATCCTGATTCTACCATTGATCTGTATTTAATAGGGCATATGATCTTCTGTGCCAAGTTTCTGCTCTGGACAGAAGTGGGGCCTGGGGTCTTTTAGAGAGCAGGTTACACTCACTGATTCTCTTCTTGACTGAAGTGCAGATTAGAGCAGCCTGGGGGTTCCTTTAACAAGTACCAGCTGGCAATTGTGCCAAAGAGACATCTGCCAGTTGAGGACAACACACTCTGGCCATACCCTCAACATACCCCATGCACTGAAGCAGCAGGGGAAATGTGGCATAGACAGTAACACTAGCTTTAAACTTTAAACTGCTAGGAGAGTCAAGTAGAGGAAGAAGGGCCAAATTGCATCCCCGGGTGCTGCCAGAGTGGTAGAACAGGGCCAGAACGAGGTAAAGAACGTAGCCCTACAACTAGCTAACTGCAATCCAATACTCACATTGTACACCACCTGAGTAGTGCAAAGGGAGTAGAGAAGGGACAGAGAACTTCAAAAAGGGGACTTAATTTTCAAAGGTGGTGAGCACCCACATACATTATTTCACAATGCTTCACATAGATCACTGAAGGTTTAACACCAAAGGCTACTACTGGGAGGTGCCAGGAATCTTCAGCTACAGTACCTTCAACTTGAATTGAGTGCAGTCAGGACTGGGTCCCAAAAATAATTAGCATTATTTAAACAGTTTCTTGAGTAGAGGTTCTCAAATTGGTATGTGGAGATTTGGCTGATCAGAGGTACAGGCTGCATTTCCTTATCTCTAACTGTTAAACAACATTACAATTCAGAATAAAAATATGTAAGTGCTTCCCAAATATTGTTTTCCTTATAAATAATAACACATAATAATAACACAGAGTTTATGTGATTGCAAAGGGAGGTAGCACACAAGGCAATCCTTGGATTAAAAAACAGTCCACACTTTGAAATAGTTTGAAGACACTTTTGTAAAGCAAATCTCGTGACACAAAGTATTTGCCTAAAAAAAGTCAGTTGATAACTTTGAAAATGGTACATCACAGAAGTCAGCTTTGGATAAATTTAAATTGGCCACTTTGTAATTTCTATAACTAGAACAAAGATGGATGATATGTATCAATATCTATCTCCCTCTGGATTTGTTTCTCTTTTTTAAACGTATATAAATTCCCAAAGCTCTGATTCTTCATTATTTGCAACCAAGGCTAGAAATGGAAGGAAAAAAAAAACAAAAAACAAAAAAAACCCCAACTTTTAATTCTCACACACATGCAGGACTTACCAACTACTATTCTACTGATCTCCTCAAATTATCAAAGACAGCTTTAGTCAATACAGTTAAGCAAAATATTGTTCAATAGTCGCAAAAGAATTGCAACCACCTGATCCAGGACTAAGAAACACTTCCAAAATTAAAAGGAAATATATTTATCTTGAATTTGTAACCAATGTTAACCATGTCAGAAGCAAAGTTAGAAGTCTGGAGTGCTCACTAGCATGTTACAATTTAGAATGTTTTTCCAGTTCACAGCTTTTTCAACAATGCTGGGTCTGAACTAGTAAGAACAAACAGAAAGAACTGGATGGGCTTCCGGATACAGAGTTCTTTTCTGCAATGTCTCTGTACGTTAACTAATTTTGCCATCTGTTTAATGGTGATAATGTGGTCATACTTCCTCACATGCGTTTTGGGGAGGATTAATTAATGTTTGTAAAGTGCTTTGAAGATTAAATACACTCAAGTTGTAAGTCCTATTATTAATTCTAATTTTGGAAAACTGCTATTTAACACAAACATAACACTTTGACTACAATATCTTAACACATTAGTAGCACTGCTAAAGATTATATTCGTCTTGAAATCTGTCTCATTAAAAAATCAACTGCAGCCTTTCATTAAATGTCCATTATTCCCATTGTACTGAGTGCCTTAGAACCACTTTTCACCAATTTCTCTTCTTTTCTGTTTCCTGTACAGGTTTGAAAGTATGTCCTAAAGTTTTTGTGCATGGCTTGGATTTTGTACCTGAGGCTCACCCATGGGGCACACCCCAAGGCAGTGATCCAATGGAGCTTCTCTTGGTTTTCTTCTGGACAGAGACCAGCTCACTTATCCCAGTTGACAGGAGATATGTAAGAATCATCTTGCGCCTCTCACTTCTGAGTTCAAAGCAATATGCCTCCTTCAGCTATATCATCATTCATTTTAGAACTAATGATCTGATTACAGACTCTAGTGCAGAAGTGATTCAGGTAAAACCTGACTGAACTGAGTTGAAGTGTTTATTACCAATAGTCAAGCTGGTGTGGTCAGAGCTTTTGCCCCAGGGAGTTTGAAGGGAACACAGACTAATGGCAGATGGGGTCAGGAAAAAAACACCACCTGTCAGCTGAGGAATTTCATATACTCTGAGGATGAGGCACTTAGGCGCAGGGACATCAAATACAAATGGTCCACTGTGTTTCCTCCCAAGGGCAACTCCTGGCCTTGGCTCTGATATTTTGAACCTTGGGATAACAACATGGATTGAATCTTGGCTCAGGTAAGTATCAGGCTACGGCATATGTAGTGTTGTGTCTTGGCAACAGGAATAACATTAGCCTCCTGATTACAGTTAAAGATCAATAGAGGAATGGCATCTGATCTGCCAATATCATGAGGACTGAGATCAGAAGATTTTCCCTTTCTGTCAGATTAGGCATCAGACTGCAATCCTGAACAAATGGAGATTGAATCCATGGGATTGTCTTAATTCTCAGCACAAAAATGGAGATTTTTTGACATGCTAACAGTACTACAAGCTTTTTCCTGACACTGGGCTTTGATTCTGGTACAGTTTATAAGGGTTATCTTATTAAGTTGAATTCAGTAAAACTTGCATTATTTTGGATATTTTCCATACACTTTTGCATCTATCCTCATTGGATCCTGCCACTAGAAGTCCGACTATAATTCTCTGGAATCAAACCTATTTCAAGTATCTAGCTTGGAACATGGATTCTAGTTGCATGCCAACAGCCTTCCTGTCACCCTTAAAGCTGCCTCAAAGAAAGGACTTGTCTCTTTTGGCCAAAGCAAATAAATTCTAGCCATTAAAAACATACAGAAAACACTACAAGGGGTAACAGATTCAGAAATAGATTTGTACTGTCAATTTCAAGGATAAACTGTTTAAAAAACACTAAATTCATGGGCAGGAAGATTATATAAACTCCACCTGTTTAAACTCCTTATAGAATGTGCGAATCATTCCTTTCCATTACTAGCAATGAGCTGGTACCTTAAAGAATCTGATTTTCAAATCTCATTCATATAATGAATAAGACTAAAATGAATTCCAATAGGTAGACAGACTATATTTATACAACTTTTTCTTTGACAATGCTACATAAATTCTACTCATATCCTCATGCTGAATAAATAATAATATAGTCTGTTTCTACACAGAGACTTGTCTGTTTGCACTAGAAGTGATGCTATGCTGATGAGAAAAGAAATTGATAATACCTATATTGGTAACATTGTAGTAGAGTTCCATAGATGAGTTCTGAGAAATAGAATATCAAGTTGCTGGGATTTGTTTTAAGAAAACAGGAAGCTTTGTACAAATTACAAAGATGGTTAGGAAACAAAGAGAAAAGAAATATTAAGATTAATGACTCCTTGCACAAATCTTTAGAGATTAAGATGTAGTGGGGTGAGCACCTCATCAAATAAACTGAAACGTAAATCACATAAATTGCAGTAGTAAAATTACTTTTATTCTCACTGGTTCATGAGCAAGGGGCAAGATCATAACTCATGATCAGAGAGATCAAATAAAATGAAGCAGCGAAAGAGTAAGGCAGAAGCAGAAGGAGTATAATGAAAAAGTTTTTTTTTTCCTCATGTTGGAATTCACTAGGCAATCATTGGTAAGTATTTCTGCTTGAATATTGCTTAAATAATAGTTACTTCAGAATAAAAACTGAGAATATGCAAATTGCAACTGTTTCCAAGTACTATACATAAATAGTCACTCAAAACTAAATAAGTTTTAAAGAGAGGTGAAGTGAAATGATTGTGTTGACTGGCAAAACTAGATGTGGGAGACAAACAAAGAGACAGCTGAGGCATAAAATAGTATGCAGCCACCTTTTACTCTTCAAGGCTATCTGAAATTAGACAGCAACAGGCTGAGGAAAAAACAATGAATTCTAACAAAAATAAGAGCTTGATATGAGTGGGAGACAGGCATGGGCAGGATGGAATGCAGTAACTATCCAGAGATGAAAGTTAAAACAAAAAACAATAAATCAGAAGTTAGCAGACAAGAATACAGCTGTCAACTAAACTTACACGTCCATTCCTGTGCGATTTATTCCTGGAGGTTTTAAAGATTCTCTGTGTTAAGTGGCTGGAAACAAAGGGTTGATATGATCTGATGAGTGCAATTGAGCTGCTTAAAAATCTATGATTTGAGAGAACTCAGAGAGGCTTACTAGAGCAACAGGGATTGGTGAAAAGGAAGGGTTTAAAAATAAAACACTTGAGAGAAATTTAACCAGCAGGGCTCAGCAAACTAGCAAACAGGCAAAAAACACAGAAACAGAATAGTTATAGACTAATTCCATCAAGACGGGACAGAATCACTAAAAGCAGGAGCCAGCCAGTTAGGGCATAAGTACAGCTCCTAGAGAGACTAGGGAAATTAAATACCTATTTTAAGACCAGGACACTGAGATGCAGAAAGTGCAACATCCATACTCTGGAAGAAGATTAGATTCAAAGGGGAGACTCAAAACAGCACCTGAAGATATTGTAGAAAACCAGTAAAGCCTAATCACAAAAGGGAGAGAACTGGCAGGTTAAAACCCTGGACAGGATAGATGGGGTTGTGGAGTAGTAAGAGTAGATAGATGAATGTGGCAGCAAGACTGGCCAGATGGTGGCTATTCAAACCACACAACAGACAGATTTCCCAGACCATGACTGAGGCAGCAATCAACTACAGTTCACGAGCAAGATCTTCTTTAGTGATTCCATTAAGAGACTTGATTGAGGGAGCAGTGGGAGGTGTATGTGGGGTGAAGTGGTTATGGCCAAAACAAACAATCATCCCCTATGTAAAACTCACCTGGAATTTGGGTCCAGTCCAAAATATACCCAAGACTCTTTGGTTCATTGAAACACAGCAAGTTTCTTGTTTACAACAAAATATAAAACCAACTGGCTCACCTATTCCTACTGCTTCATACTGTATTTTATGAAACTCCAGCACCAACCTTCTGGGTTCAAACTCACAGGAATTTAGGAAGGCTTTAAAAATTCAATAGTGGGTAGAACAGTTTTCATCTTAATTAAGGAAAGTCTGACAACCCTTCTTAATTAAGTAGGGGGGAAATGTTCTGCTAGGAAACATGAAGAATAAGAAATAAGAACTGAAAATCTCTATACAGAAATGTAAGAAATATGAGAAATAACCAAGCTGAGCTAGAAATAGCATGCAGTGATGCAAACATGACCTAGTGAGTGTAGCTGAAGCCTTGCAAGTAAAATGTTAACATTGATGGTGGTGTCATAGGTTGTTTTATGTTTTTTGCATATATTTATTTTTTTCTTATTTCTTATGTGACCAAAAATCCTAGTTGACATAAGGAGCTAAAGCATAATTTGCTATATGACTAAATATGTAGTTTTACAAGATAAGTCACAAAATGAATGGGGGATCTAATTAGTAGAGAGCCTAAATCTATTATGGCGCAGAATGAAAACAAATTTATCTCCTATATCAGCAACAAAAGCAAATCTGTCTTTTAATGTAATTAAGTTACACATAAAAGTAGAAACTTATTATGGTAATATATGTAAAGTGATTTTAAATCAACCAATCGGGAGCTCAGAAGAAATGTCAAGAGGAAGTGACAGAATATAGTGAAACATAAGATAGCAAGCTTTCTCCTCACCACCCTAAGAAGTCCAATTATCCTCCTCAAAGTAGAATGGGCATGAACAATTTATCTTTCTCCCAGCATTAGTAAAACACTTGTTAGTTTTCAGCCACGTTTTCTGTGTAAACTATTATGCGCACATATTGTCTTAAATTTGTGGCCTTGTAACTAGTATGAATAAATGCTGATCCCTGAACTGCATTGGATTTTGAGGGAGTCATGTTTGTTACTGTATTGTGCTCCACTAAAGGCCTATCTGCTTAGTTATCACTAATCAGAACAAAAGGATAAAATTTAAATCACAAGCAGGTGCTATTGGTGTGACCATATCTGCACTATTTCCTAGAAGCTGTAGCAGAAACCAGACAGAAGGAGCTGGGTAATTTTCTAGATGTACTACAGTGAAACAGAGAAGATGACAAAATATGTATATTTCATTTTAAAGGCATTTATTTATTCTAACTAAATTCCTTATTCAGTATTAGAAGAAAATGACTTTCTATGATTCTTTACCATTGTCACAGGAAAAGGTGAATACTTGTTTTAATTTCAAGATAAGCCAAAGAGACTGCACTTCTCTGATGGAACCCTGAAGAATAAAAAGAGGGGCATGTGTTGAATTGAGCTTTGTGGATTTGTCTGTGGCATGTAAAATCTGCTTGGACTTTTTTTAAAAAAAGGGGAAGATGGTGGAGAGGACTGTCAAAATAATTTACAAAGGCAATTGCGTAACATTTGAGTTTGAATACTTTGGATGTAAGAAATTAACAACTGAAGAGAAAATATACACTTGTATATTTGCTTCAGGTGCCCCAGGATTGGGTTAAGAATGAACTACCTTCTTCCTTGTGTTAATCCCATCAGGTGGGATCCATGCTATGAGTCCTCTCCTTCCAAAATGCTCTGTTCAATGCCATTTCCCCCATCACACCACATGCTTACATGTGGTGGAATGTGATAAAGGAAGACTTCTTGGGAGGGCCTCTATCTTGTTTGGATGGACTCTCTTATCCACATAGCTGTCAGCACTGTGATTTACATGACCAAATCACCTGAGCCCTGCACATCTAATTTTTTCATGTATGGGTTTCACTTTAAGTACATCTCTAACACAGATATTCCTCACATGTTTTTTCTTGCTTACACCACTCACCTATCTCAACATTCACATTTCTGTAGAACAGATCATTTCCCCATGTTTTTCTTTTGTTGTCCAACACCCAGCATCATACATTAAAACCGAACAGAGCATGGTTTTATAGGCTTTCCTTTTTAATCTTATTGGTGTCTTCCTGTCACAAACTACATCACTCATCGCTCCACTTGAGACAGGCAGTTATTATCCTAGCTCCAATTTTGATCCCCAGATTCTGCAACCCAGATATTTGAAACTTTGCGGTTTTGGTATTGTCTGCGCATCTAGTTTCAAGGATAATGCTTAAATGTTTACATTAAAACTATATATGATACCCTCTGCTTTTCCTCTGCTTCTTTTGAGCCCATGTCCCTCCAACACATCTCTCAGTCTAGGAGAGGATCTTGACGAATGATCTCCTCCTCATTGCATAGAATGATATCATCTGCAAACAGCACACTCCTTTTTTATGTTCCTTGTGAGGATATCCAGGATGAACATAAACAAAAAATAGAAGTTGAATGCTGATCCCTGATGCACGTCCACCTCTACTGATAGAACTTCTAGTGATGAAACAGATGAACTGACTATTGACATTGCCCCTACATACATAGCTTGACTAAGCAGCACAAAGTTCTGGTACCATTTTCTCCCTCATACATCACCAGATGACTTCCCTTGGAATTCCATCAAAAGTTTTTTCCAGATCAACGAACACTCTGGTAATGGTGTTCCTTTTCTCTCTAAAATTCTCTACTAACTGCCTCAGGGAAAAAAAACAGTTTCAATGTCAATCTTCCAGGCATGAAGTCATACCTATTTATGCTAATATTTATTTCACATCTTAGTTTCTTATCAATGACTCTTCAGCTTTATATCTCTATCATTTGTACAGTTGCCAGCATCACCTTACATAAAAGGTTGGAGATACTTTTCTTCAACATGTTTGGTATTCTTTCCCATCTTGTGATTGACTTAAGCAGGGATGTCAGCAGATGGATGCCTTCTATTTCTATCTTTTTCCATGCCTCAGTGAGGATTCCATCTGGGTCTAGGGCCTTATCATTTTTCATTTATTTTACAGAATTTGCCACTTTATTTGGTGAGATAGGCTTTAGTATACCAAACGTCGTCATTCTGAAGTCACATTGCGCTCTTGGGTTTTCTTCATTTGAAAGCTGTTCAAAATACCATTTACATCTATCCTTTACGTGAATGTAATCAGTCAACACCCCACAAGTTTCATCTTTCATGAACCTCACTTATTTTATATCTTTGGTATTTCTGTCCCATGCTTTTGGCACTCTATACATTCCCCCACCCCCCCCTTCCTCTGTTCCAAGTCTTGCATCAAGTTTCTTGGAGACTTTTCCTTTTGCAACTGCATGGCTTGCCACTTTATTCACATCCTTGTATTCCTCCAGATCTGATTTGATCTTACTCTTTTGCCAGAGTTTAAAACATCTCTCTCATTTTTATTACTTCTTATACTTCTTCACACCCAACCAAGTTTCTTTTTGAATAAAGGTTTTCCCTTTTGATTCACCCACAACTTGTTGACCACATTCAATATATCTGTTACCATAAAATCCCCAGATTTATCCACTCCTTCCATGTCTGGTACTGACATCTTCTCTAGAACTAACTCCCCAAAGTCCTTCTCAGTCTTCTCTGTAGATTTTGCCACTTCATCTTTGGTGTTACCCTCTTTGATTTTCTCTAAGAAACATATCTAAGAGGAGAAGTCCACATTGATTAGTAAGATTCTCTCCCACAATTACCTTTTATATCTTTTATGTTCTGCTGGGAAACAAGGAAGTTGTCAAACTGGCTTTTAGTCCTTCCACTCTTTTAAGTGTAAAGATGTCCATCTCTTCTCCTAAAGAACGTGTAGGATACCTCCAACTCAAGAGTTTGTGCCAGCTGTGATATTCTTTCTCCATCATTTAAAGTTTAATAGCCCTGGCCACCAGGTATGCCACTATATTAAGGCCTATTTCTTCCAACATGTCCACTTATGTCAGAACTGATAACTATTTCCTTATTTCCTGAATTTGCTGAAGAGCAGTGTCTAACATTTCATTGACATTTGTATCCTCATGCTCACAACAGCCAGACAGGGGTGCATATGCACTGACTATGTTTAGCAAGCCACATTCAAAAGCCAACTTGATCATCATTAAGCTGTCACTGATTATATTTACTGTCACCACACTTCCAAGAGTGGGTGAGAGAAATCAGAAAGATATAGCAGAGACCATCACATTGTACAGTCACCTACCACCAAGTCAGGAGTTGATCGTAATGAAAAATGGACACAGGATAAAACTCTAGATATACACAAACTCCATGCTGAGAAAATTGCAACTACTTATCATTGATTTCTGACAGTCTCCTCCTTCTCACGTGCATCTGCTGAATTGCTTTTCTGTTTAAGTTGCAAAGTACTCCTAGCTTCAGTTATATTTTCTCCTCTCTTTTATGTCTGAGGAGATAGTGTAGCTTCACAGTATGCAAACAAGGAAGAAAAGAAAAGCTTTAGTGCACTCTAAGGGAGTATAACTGCAAATAATAGGGATGCAATTAGGTGACAAAATATTTAAGAAGCGTCTCCTAAAAGTAAGATCTATTATACTGTGAAATAGTTTCCCTGGAGAAGTGGGGGAAGCTTGTATTTATATAAATATTGTAAACATCGTTGGAGTTTTAAAACTGAAGTAGAGAAAAACATCTGTCTCGAACAGTAGTAGTGTGCTGATCAGTGTAGCATCTAGGCACAACAGTAAGAAATAGTCAATCATGTGATCCTGTGTCTTCCTGTGTCTTACTGGTCTTCATTGGGAATGTTTATACCATAACATTTCTAAAACATTTAGTGTCCTGTCTTGTTTACATGAATATAACCTATATATCTAACTACTCTTTTGTTACAGTGTAGTGAACTTCATAAAAAGTGATATTTTATAGATTGCTCGGCACATGAATTTGAAAACACTTTTATAAACATCAAAACAGTAGAGGATAAAGGTATTAAAACATTTCCCCCATTTATTGGGGTACAAATATACCAGTGAAACAGACTCCCAAATATCTGAGTTCCGTATGTTACTTTTTCCAACCAATTTATCATTTTTACGACTCCAAAATTTAGGATACACACACACACACAACTGTGGTGTCATATATAAAAGTCACATAAGTATATATATAAACTGTACCTCAAGTTGTGCCCTTGTACAGGGGGTAAGTCCCTGACTAGAACCTACAGGCAATGTACAGATAATCCACAACACATAAGTGCATGCACAGCTGCCTGAAATGCTTTTTTGCTTTTGTCTCTGTCAACTTGAAGCAATAGATCACCAGCACTTTAACTATCAATGGCTTACTGAGGAGACTAGTGTTTCCACAAGAATTTACAAATACTAGAAACTGATAGCACTCATTTCTTTTGCCTGGGCATTAGAATTTAGCCCTTTTCTTTCTATTATTCAGTTCCAACACCATGGAATACCTGCAATAAATTGGCTTTTGTGAACCACCTGTAATATTCAGTCAAGAAACAGCCCCCATAAGTATATTATCTTTAATTTTCTCTGTATTGGGCAAAAGATTCTGCAAGTTAGGTACATAGAGAATATAATACTGTTTTAGTAAGGTAGAAATTACCAGCACTTATGTATTTTGGAAACCACCAAGATTCATCCATCCATCTACCAGGAAAAATCTGATAACAAGTTATGTAAAGCAAAAGTTATCTATGTCCCTGTTATTATTTTGTATCTAAATTCAGCATGTAAACACAGCAAAAAGGAGTGAGAGAAGCAGAATTTTGGGAACTAATCTTTCAGAGAGAAAATTTAGCAAACCATATATATGCAAGAAAATGTGATGGAGTGGTTCAAATATTTGGTTGGTACTTAGGCCTCACAACTTACCCATGACTTTTCTTGCAAGTAGCAACATGGCTATTCAAAACTCCCTCAGATAATTTTTTTTTATATCATATTGCCCTGTAGTCTCTTTCTGTAATCGTAAACTGCTGTGTATGTCTTTTGTTTTCAGTTTGCTTTTTTCTAATTTATGACAATAGCCTGCAGGTAGTAGTAGTTGCAGTTCATAATAAACTACATTCAGTAATCATCTCTACAGAGAATTTTTAGGGATTAATACCAAAAGCAGATTTGTGTTCTATTAAATAGTCACTTTGCTCTTCTACTGGTTCTGAAATATTTTGATTTTTCTTCTATTAGAAATAGGCCTTCACCTTATGAAAGCAGTGAAAAAACCCACACAGTAGCAGATTTGTTATCCTTGTAAATTGCCAAGTTTGTTATACTATCAGCACCAGACACCTCTCTAACGGAAGTTGTAGGGATTTGATGCATCATCACATTTGAAATAAATTTAGTGGTTTTATCTCACAGTTCTCATAACTCAAAATCTGTACAATAGCACAGATGGAAAGAGAGCTATAAAAGCTTCAATTGGGGTATCCCATAGGTTTTTATTTCCTTCCAACAAGGTGGGTTTTAGAACAATTGCAGGTGTTAGGTATTGCATTGCATTGCACCAACCTATTATGGATAATTAAACTGACAGACTAGTCATTTTAAACTCTTTACAACATATATTGCTAGTTGGCTTTCCCTTACACTAGTTGCTGAAAATACAGTATATTGTCTTAGAAAAGTAACGAGTGCCTTAGCTACTTTGCAGTTTAAAGCTTTTAGAAACATTTTAAAGGGAAAATGTAATTTATTCCTTGAAGATTATTCATAATATTTTAAACTTTCCTTTTACAGGTATGCATATAGTTCTCCATATATTTTGGAAGAGACCAATGATTGTATGCATTACTCAAATTATTAAATTGTTTAGATTTTTTAAGCCACTATTCATTATTCTTTTCTATTAAATATTGTTCATATGATTCCACACACTGCTATAATGATCTAATCGTCTTAGTAAACAGTTTGCTTTATTTATAAGAAAGTAAGAAAACAATTTAAAACCTTAATGAGAATCCATTTTTCTTCCTCAGCTTATTCAATATAATTGAAATAATTCAAATGCAAGAACAAAGGTAAGTCAAATTCATTATGACGAAAAGGTTTCAGAGCCCCACCTCCTCCCCATCTCATTCTTATAGCTACAGAGAAAAAGCTGTGCCATACATCTGAATGCTACAGTAAACTAAGTCCTATAAGTGGATTATCAAATCCTACTTCAGTGTCTGACACACACAAACTCAGAATCTCACTCAAGGGAATAAGATGACATCTGATAAGAGAAAAGTTCCAGTCTTCTTCATTTTTGGTGTTCAAGAATACTAATGATGAAATATGATCTGCAGGGAGTACAACTTTTTTGATAAATAATTGGTACTGAAATTGCTCTTCCTTCCCAATGATTTGGCAAGAAATTGCCATGGCAAGAGAAGTGTTAATGCCATCAACCAAAAGGTGACATTTTTGAAAGGAAGAAGAAGAAGAAGAAGAAGTAGAAGTAGTAGTACAGTTTTCCTCTTCACAACATGAATGATTTTTCATCTCCCTGTATTACATGTCCTTGATATTCCTGCCTCATGACATCTTAGAAATAGCTTTAGACAATACATATAGAGCAAAATGCAGAGTTTTAGCTATAGTTAAAGAGACGCTCAATTATATCTTTCATTATTCATTGTCTGTATGAAGTGAGCTTTTACGGGGGGACGGACAACTACTTTCTCAAATGATGTGATGGCTTCTGTTATAACTGCTCCATGCTTCACAACTATGGTTTCTGTACATCATTAGTCAGCTTTAACACATTATGTTCAGGTATGGTCAGATGCTTTAAACCAGTGGTTTTCAAACTTTATTTCTGGTGAAATTTGTTGATGCCCCCAACCCAACAGGGGATGAGGGGCTCGGGATGTGGGAGGGGCTCCGGCTCCCAGAACCTTTTCAGCAGTACTACAACCTTTTTTCTGTAGTGGAGCATTAGATTTTTTTCCTTCCAAACTGTAGTATCTTGCACTTGTCTTAGTTGAGTTTCATCTTGTTTATTTCAGACAAATTGTCCAATTGCACATGATCATTTTGAATTCTAAACCTAACCTCCAAGGTGCTTGCAATCCCTCCCTGTGAGGTGTCAGCTATAAATTTTATAACACTCTCTACTCCATTTCCCAAGTCATTAATGAAAATATTGAATAGTATAGGGCTCAGCCAGTCCCCTGAGCAACTCCACTAGATACAGCCTCTCAACTTAACAGCAAACCATTGTACACTCTGAGCACAGTTTTTCAACCTGTTGGGTATCCACCTTATAGTAATTTCATCTAGACCATATATCTCTAAATTGCTTATGAGAATGTCACGTGGGATTATTTCAAAAGCCTTACTATAAACCAAGATAAATCATATCTATTGTTTCCTCCCCTCCCCCCATAGGCCTATAAACCTTTTCAAGAATAAAATTAGATTGGTTTGGAATAACTTGTTCTTGACAAATCCATGCTGACTCTTCCTTATAATTCTATTATGTTCTAAGTTGATTGTTGAATAATTTGTTCCAGTATCTTTCCAGGTATCGTAACTAAATTGACTGGTCTGTAATTTTCCTGGTCATCTTTGTTCTTTTTAAGTTACTATGCTTGCCCTTCTCTGGTCCCCTGGCATCTAAGTTCCCTAAGATAATCGCTAATGGTTTTTAGTTTGCTTCAGCTGGTTCCTTAAGTAGCCTTGGGTGAATTTCATCAGGTACTGCCAACTTGAATACATTTGACTTGTTTAAAAATATTTTTAACCTGTTTGTGAAGGTAAATGCACACAGCAGTGCTGTCTAGCGGTCAGATGGAGGTGTGTCAGGTTGTCTTCCTCCCAGGCCTACTTCCTTCTTACTACTGCTCCATCCTATTGCCATTTGCCCTTTCAGTGACTCAGCTCCACAGCCAGCTTAATTTTCAGGGTATTTAAAGAGAGTCCAATAATAGGGAAAGGATGAGGGATTGAGGGCTTCCCCCTTGGGTTGGGGTCTCATGGTCCAAACCTTGTAACTTTGCAGTCTTCCCACATCTATGTTCCCCACTGTGGGACAGACTTATGTAGTTGTCCCTCTTTAGGGGCTGGTAGAGGAGCCTAGGTCCACCATCTCCCCTGGGCTCTGATGCAGGGTCTCAATGATAGTTAGCTAAAGTCCTGCACCCTGGGGTGCTATGTGTCTGTTTCCCCAGATCACTTCCTAGTTCCTACCCATCCCCTCTCTTCACAGGGTAAAGTGAAGAATTAAACCCAAAGATAAAGTCTCTAACCTTCACAGAGTCACCCCCTCTTCTTTATACTGAACTGACCAAGCCTACAACCAGTCCTAAGGCAGCAAGAGCTCTTGTGGTGCTCTTTCCCAAGAGCTCAGACAGCAGATCAGCTCAGCTTCACTGCCTGCCACCTACTAAGCTACTCTGCTTCTTTTTATCCTCCTCCTCCATTCTGTGCTTGCTATGCAGGTTTGGTGGGAGATGGGTTCACCGGGGCCCACAGCACCTCCCTAACCCCTTTATTTTTAGTGAGGGGTTTGTACACCCCATCACTGGCTTATGTTCCTTCCCCTTGTTGTTAATATTAGTTGTGTTAAGCATCCAGTCACAACAAAGAAAACGAAAAACAAACAAACAACAAGCAAAATTACCATTAAAACACCTTAGCCTTCTGTATGTGTCTATTATTAGCACTCCTTCCCCACTAAGTAGTGGGCTACACTTCACTTTGTCTTTCTCTTGCTCTGAACCTACCTATAAAATCTCTTCTTCTTGTTTTCTATGTCCTCTATAGGTGAAACTCATTTTGTGCCTTAGCTTCTCTCTTTTGCCCCTACGTGCTTGTACTCTTCTTTTATACTCCTCCTTAATTTGTCCATGTTTCCACTTTTTGTTGGATTCTTTTTTGATTTTCAGGTCACTAAAGAGCTATTGATGGAGCCACATTGATCTCTTACTGTTCTTCCTATCTTTTCTTTACATAAGGATAGTTTCCAGTTATGCCTTTAATCCTGTGTCCTTGAGAAATTGCCAGCTCTCCTTAACTCTTGTTTTCTTCCTATGGGATCTTACCTACTAGTTCTCAGAGTTTGTTGAAAAAAAAAAAACCAAAAAAACCAGCACACTTTTTTTGGGGGAAGTGTCCTTATTCTGCTGCTTCCTTTCCTTAGAAATCATGAAACTTATTTCATGATTACTTTTGAAGGGTATGTTTATATTCATTTTGGATAAAATGTGGTTTGCAGGGTGCTTACGCATAGGGAAGCATGCTTATGCATAGCTCACCACTCTAGGAACATTCTAGAGAAGGCCAGTGGGAGGGGGGTAAGCTCAGCATGTGGAATGGAGAACTATGAGCATGTGATAAACAAATCCATATATGGAAAGGTTAAATCTGATTGGTTAGAGGTTTGTGTTATGTAACTTGTTATGTAACTGCCATGTGCTATAAAATAGCAAGGGGAGGGGCTCGTTGCTGGAGGGACTCTGCCTGATTTTTTGTACCAGGGACTCTCCTTTTGTACATATTGAATAAAGCCTTGTTGAATTGAATCACATCAAATTGAAGCGAATCACATCACATCAAAGTCCCTTGATTCTACCCAGCATCAGACTCATTGGGAACCACAAAATCCCAACACTTTCACCCAAGTTGTCTTCCAACTTCAGATTTGCAACCAATTCCTCCCTCTTGGCCAGGATCAAGTCTAAAATGGGAGCTGCCCAGTTAATTCCTCCACCATCTTAAACAAGAAGTTGTCTCCAACACATCCCAAGAGTTGTTTACTGGAAATTTTGTGGTTGGAAAGAATACTTTTGTAATATATATCTGAATAGCTGCACACCCTCCCCCACATTAACACCAGGTCTTCTATTCTGGATATTTCTGTTATTTATTCTAGAAATGCCTTATTAACCTCTTCTTCCTTCTGTTTTGGTGGTCTATAGTAGAACCCTAGCATGACATATCATCTATTACTTTCCCCTTTTATCTTTTGGCTTGACTGCCTCTCACCTCATTCTGGATTTCAGAACAAGGTGTATATATTCTTTATGTACAACACAAAACTTCCTCCTTTTTTTAGCCAAGTTATATCCCTCTTACCAATATTTCAGTCATGAGATTTATCCACTAAGTTGCACTGATGACAATTAAATCATAATTTTGCTTGTGTACTAAGACTTCCAGTTCTTCCTGTTTATTCCCCATACTCCTTGCATTTGTGTATAGAGATCTAAGGTGTTGAGCAGATTTCCTTAGTGTTTTCCTTCTTGTTGCTCCTCTGATCCTATTGTAATTTTCATTCCCCTAACATCACAGTGGTAGCCCTCTGTCAAGATCACTTTTATACCTGTGGGCTTTTGTCACATGCCAGCTCTGAAACTAAGTTGGTGCCCTTCTCATTAGGATAGTGACTTGGTGTCCAAACACCATATTGACCAATGAAAACAGACCTAAAGAAGAACTTTTTGGGGTTGTTTTTACTCCAACATGGACAAAATTAAGCTAACTTGAGTGACATTTACACATCAAGTATAGGGTAAAATTCAGTGCTATTTATGGGGAGATATTTTTTCTCCAAAAATGTTCCTGTTTTATTAACCAAAGAATAATGCTGATGGGAGCACAAGAAAGGAAGCAAACAGAGGAGGTTGACCTTGTTGTTAAGGCATTGGACTAGGTCTCTCTTGACCTAGTTCAATTCCTTGCTCTAACACATGCTTCATGTATGACTTTAAGATGAAGAAAAATTAAGCGGATTCTTAATTTCACACATGTAAAATGACGAAAGTAATACTTCCATACCTCCATAAAATTAAAACAAGTTGTTTGGAAACAATGATGCTGGGGGACTAGGATTAGATCCCAACAGAAAAAAAAAAAAAGTTCTGCCAGCTAAATTTTACTGACAATACTTCAGCTTCATGGTGCAGTATCTTCCAGCTTCGTGACTCTGATAAATCACGTGTATTAGGATGCACGTACCAGTATTTTTTCCTGTGCTGACCATAGGCAAATTCTGGCACCTTTATTCACATTGATTAGTATCTTACTTCACTAGTAGTCCCACTTCAATTGGTCTGTATAGACTCTACAAGGTGCAGCAGAGAATTTGCAGTCCACAGAGAGAAGGGGCTAAGGTGGCTTTATGCCACAGTTGTGCACTCCCAATCATAGGCTGCTTTGCAGTCACTGGCACAATTTACACAGCGCTAAGGCCTGATTAAGTTATAGTAGCCTATCACCATTGACCTATGGGCGAAACTACCTATAACGTTTGTAAGCAGTGTATGCTGCAGCCACACTCCGGACATGTCCCTCCTGCCCCAGAACAGCCCTTTCCATGCCCCCTAACATCAAGGCTTGGAATGGGATCCCTGAAAGTCAGTTTTAGGGCTTTCTCCCACAGCACCTTTGCAGGGGAAATCCTCCTCCAGCTGGATCTGGAGTTTTTATGCTGCTTCAGCCCTTTTACCTGGTATAAATGGGCCAGAAAGGGGTGACACTCTCACCCTAATATATTTGATTCTTTATATTCTGCATATTAAATATCAATATTCTTCTGGTTTAGTGAAAACTAGAAGATACATTTACAGCTACACTCTCACATAAGGACAGTCAAATATTTTAACCTTATCTTTTTCAGTGTCCTGTTCTTATGCAAGTACTACAATCTTTGTGATTTCAGTGTGCTCTATCATCACATCAGGCTAAAATAATTGACAGCTTTCTATTTATAAGGTACAATATTGTTGACAGAAATGGATAGGGTTTATAAGATCTAGAAATGAAAAAACAATTTCTTACCGTCACAAGATTTGAGACACAATGTGGGTTAGGTAATATCTTTTATTAGACCAGCTTCTGTTGGTGAGAGATACAAGCTTTTGACATTACACAGAGCTCTTGGGGCTCAAAAGCGTCTCTCTCTCTCTCTCTCTCTCTCACCCACCAAAAGCAGTTGGTCCAATAAAAGATATTACCTTACCCACCTTGTGTTTCTAATATCCTGGGACCGACCCGGCTAGAACTACACTGGGTACACATCACAACATTAAGCAGTAATGTGGGCTCTATTTCCAATGGTGGTGGTGGTGTCTGTCGCTCATTACCCAACAAGATATTATTTTTGACATTTGTTAAAGACAAATATAAAACTATAAAAAAGTGAAACAAACATTTAAAGCTCAAAGGATCAAGAAAAGCCTTTGTTTTAACAAGCTTCATTATTTCTCCTCTCTCTGAACTGTGAAGACTGTTGGAGGAAAAAAAATTGCTTCCTTGTAAATCTCTTCAATGGTATCAGAATTATTTGCTTGGAAATAGAATCAGTCAGCGTAGGTGATAGCTCTCAGTTGGCAGTGTTAAAATCTGATCCTGTGTCCTCTTAGGACAAAACAGAACAGATGTACAAAGAGACAGAAAGGGGACTAGCATATGATAAGAAAATGTAGCATCTGTCTCTGAATTGTGCTATAGTTGCTAGAAGACCACAAGCACAGCACACAGTCCAATTATCCACTCCTGGAACTTTATTTACTCCCCTGGCTATGGAAAACATTTGACTAATCTGTTCTTATTTCCTTCTGTCCATTCTGTGCTTGGACAAAAAAGTGATACAAAATATTTTACCAAGATCTGGCTACTCATAAATTATTTCAGCTTATCTAACTTATAAGAGCAAAGAGATGCAAGAGTAGGTTTGTTCTTGTTGGTTAATTAAGATTCTTTGCAGATCAAAGCAAAGAGAAAGAAAACTGGTAAAAGGATCAACATGGAGGTAGAAATTGACACAGTGGGGTGGAGGATACAAGAACCTTAATTTCACAACATTTCAAAAGTTGCTCAGGTCATAGCTATGGAGAAGTGATACCTTGTGGTCCATTTTCTTTTCTCACCTGGTCGTTTCTGGACCTCCTTTGGGATCAGGAAAAAAAATGCAATAGTGTGATAGTAAACCCCTAGATATCAGCACATGATGGTGGTATTAATAAAGGTAGATGAGCAATTATCCTCAATTCCCTGCCAGATTGAGTAAGTTTCTAAATAGCTCAAAAAATGAAGTGTTCAAAAGGGGTCATAAACAACTGTGTTCTACCAACAGTGGCAAATCAAAAACAAATTTCTAACATTGCATATTGGAGCACTTCCTCTCAACTGAAACTAGCGCTGGCATACTGTTTTAGCAAGTTTGTAACCTTGAAAAATATTTAACAATTCCGTTAGTCTAAATACACTAGTATTGAGAAAGAACATGAAGCCTGTACTTTAAAAATATCATCAGTAATGAGAGATCCTATTAAGAATGTCATTTGCAAAGCAAACATCTTGATAAGCAGATGCAAAGCTGAGGATATACAATATGTTGGTGGTCAGTATTCCGACATATGGGACTAAAAAATGGCTCCACACTGTCAAGACTGAAAAGAAGTTGGACACCATTCAGAATAAGCATCTCCAAACATTTGAAAACATCCAATGGTACAAATTCAAGTCAAATGAGCAGATTTGTTTTCTAACTAAACAGGTCCCACACTCTCAAACAGTTGCACAATGCTCTCTAAAGTGATATGATTATTCACGCCAAATGCCTAACAATTTCCCATGAGAATCATCTTTGACTTTGACACAACAAAAACAAGATGAAAAAGACCTCCCAGAAGAACTACACACAATGGCTGGATAGCATCAATAGACACCTGTCCCTCGCAGGCATCCTACCCTGTAATGTGCCAGCTTTGACTTTGGACAGAACATCTGGGAGGTACACTATGTATTCAGTGGCCTCTATCCTGTCCAATAGTCAGCATGAGAACTAACCTGAAGCACTGTAACTTACTTTATTCCATTCTACAGTTGCTGTCTTTCGAACAACGGTGTCACCAAACATCTTCATGTGCTAAAAAGACCTTTCCTGTCTCCTTTTATTCACTTTGGATTATTTAGGATTTCAACAAAAGCAAGGAGTTATTTCTTTATTGAATTAAACCATCATAAAAATGCATCTCTGACACACAGATAGCCACTGATACTTCATATCTAGTACAGTGTTGGGTAATTATAAAATTACCATGTGGACATGACAGGTTTTATTTCCCCCTTTCTCTCTTTCTAAGCAATTTTAGGAAATAATACTGATATGAAAAACTAATACACCTTCTGCTACTCCATAGGGGTCCCACAATTATAAAAACTGTAGCATACAATTGGTTAAGTTCTTATTTTCTATTTGTTCTCCTTCTTAAAATAATGTGTTCAGGTTTTTCCCCACCTAAATTTCTTTGACTTGCAAGGTATTCTGTCCAGATGATATCAATAATTTCAAGAGTATGCTACCATGTACTTCTCTCTGGGTGGATTAGTCTTACAAAGTATTAAATGTGGTTTTTTGTTTCTCCGTCTAACACTGCCAATCCTGATGGCTGAAAAACCTGCTGCTATCTCAACATCCTCTGCTGATGCATCCTTTTGGGAGCCAGGGAAAGGAACCCTCTGGATCATCTCATGCCAAAATGAAGCTAATTAATATCCTCAAAATAGAACTGTTGCTGGAAAAAAAATAATGAACAGTGTAATTAGTATTTCTATGGCACAAGTATCCTTATGGAGTTACTTTAAAAAACACAAAAGCAAAGAACAACACCCTGTACTTCATTACCGCCTGAGGATACAGTGTATAAAACACAGATACATTAGGGAATGCAGTGTGATGACTATTTTCCTGTATTGCTTAAAGACCCATGCCTGCTAAACGAAATACAAGTAAAAAAAGACAGACATGCATTCCTAATACTGAAGAAATGTTTGTTTCACCCCAATGTATTGACAATTCTTCAGGGATCAGTTTACCTACATAACTCCTATGAAACTGTGTGGGTCATCTGAGAGTGTGATCTAAATTTTAAGGCTAGTCATGCAGGTTTAAAACTAGTTTTGTTTTGTTTTTAAAGCACTTTCGTACCTAATTTCCACCCCACCCCCACATATACAGTTGATTTAAAAAGGCATGCAAGTTCCACATTTGCGGCAGCTTCTTTCTTTTCTTCTTCCCCTTGCCCCCAACACCTAATTCCTTGAAAGAGTCCGGAGACAAATAAAGTACTAAATTATAGGACAAAGAACATCAGCATGTTTATTTTAAACAAGAGTTCTATGTAACATGCACTTTAATTCAAATTATGAACAATCTGGAGATATTCAAAACATAAGCAAGAGCAGGATAAGATGCTGGGATACAGAGAATACAACCTAGAACAGGCTCAAAGGGTATGCTTTAAATCCTGCCATGCCACCACAAATATTTCCTTTTCTGCCATGGTACAGAACAGGACTTGTTTACATACACACCCGCTACTACGTAACAAATCACATATTAACATTTCTTGAATATATTTGTTCCATACCCAATTTAACACTAGGCTGGAAAAGCTTTCTAACCCCCTAAATGCGGTCTTCTGCCTCTTGCACTTACAGCCTCTCCTCATCCCAGTCCCAGAACCCCCCGTCCCATTCCTTCCATGATGCCTCACTTCAGTTCTTGTCCCAGTGTCCCTCCCACTGACTTCCCTCATCCCAGTCTCCCCAATCCTTTTTGGCTCCACATCCCAGTCTCCCCCAACACCACACTCCCAGGCCTGCTTCTCATCCCTCCTCTGAATGATAGTCACACTGCTTCCTCCGCTTCACTTTCTTGGTATCAGCAGCGGAATCTGAGAGCACAAGGGTCTCCCTGATCTCAGTTTCTGTGTTCAATACCACAGCAGCCTGACAAACAGGAAGAACACTTTCAGGGAATGTCCTGCTCAGCCCCAGCAGTCTTTGGATGGAGCATGCCAAGTGCAGATGTAACGCCGACAGACCCCACTCATCAGCGAGCAGAATCACAGCAGGGACTTAGTGTATGAGCCTCTAATACATGAGCTAAAAGCCACCTAGCTCTTAGCCAAGGCTGTAGCAGACTCATCAATCTCTAGGGAAGCAGAGCAGGTCCCTCTGAAACATTTAGATATGTTCCTAATGGTGGCTTGTCTTCAAAGCATTCCAATTAAACCACCCTCAGACAATTCTTGTATATACATATATACACACATATACACACACACACACACCCCAGGGTCACTCTCCAGGATTATGGTGGTAATAATATTGGTTTAGGGAAGAAAAATATTCACATAATCTGTTCATGGACAATTTTTCTGTTCAAGGTTCTTTACAAAGAGAAAGCTGAAGCAAACATTGTGATCTGGTTCCTGGACTATCTTGGAATCAGGAGACGGACAGACATGTGGTACCAGAAAAGTCAACCATAGGCCTAGGCTGAGGATGACGACTACCTTGGTCTTCTCTCAGAAGAACGATAAGAGATGCAGATTGCCAAAATAGAATGCAAAGTGGTGTCACAGAAACAGATATTAATTCTTATTGGAGCCTTTTGAAAATTCTGATCTCATACACAGACATGCTTCAGTGATACAGAGTTCATATGGCATCTCTATCTCACGCTATATCATCCATTGGCAGAATCCTAGCTCTACTTGTATATTCTCTGCTACCACACCTGATGTGTGCAGAAAATCATCTTTTTTTGGAGGGGGCGGGGGTAGAAGGGAAGAAGTGTGTTGGACAACCTTCCTGATTTAGTTTAGGGGATGATTACTAAAAGAGGAAGCAAAACATTCACATGCTGGGACACAGTGATTCACTGAGGTCTCAGAGCACTGTTCCTTCCATGGACAACAGACTTGTTCCGGGTGCAACAGTCAATGTGTCTGTGATAAATGAAGGGGGGGTAGCTCCCTTTTATGGACACCAGCCAGCCAGCAGCTATAAAATCCCTCTCAGTAGCTGTTCTCTAATTTCTCTACCTGTAAAGGGTTAAAAAGTTTCACTGCTATGCATAGGTGAAAGGAAGTGAGTGGGCCCCTGGCCAAAAGAACCAATGGGAAGGCTAGAACTTTTAAAAATTGAAACAAGACTCCCCTTTTGTCTGTCTGTTGTGGTTCTCCCGGGGAGAGGTGAAGACAACAGCAGCTATGATGTAAAAGCTTGGGCTAGGTATGAAAAAATCATCAGTATCATACCTAGAAACTACTAATTTAAAACCCCAGATATGCAAGTAGATCAAAAAATGTCTAGGAAGACGTGATTAGGTAGTCCTTTTATTTTGTTATGGCTTGTGCTAACCCCAGGTGCTTTTGTTTTGCTTCTAACCGTTAAGCTGGATCTCAAGAAAGCTATTCTTGGTGCTTAATCCCTGTAGTTGCTCTTTTAAAATCTCTCTTTTTTTCTTTATTAATAAAATTTACCTTTAAGAACAGGATTGGATGTGTGTGTCTTAAGAGGTTTGTGCACATGTTTAATTAGCTGGTGGCAACAGCTGATTTCTTTCTTTCTCTCTTTCTTTCTTGGCTCTTGGGTTGAGGGTACCCCACAGGAAGGAATTCCCAAGTGCGCCTTCCTGGGCTCTCAAAGGGGTTCTGCACTTGGGTGGTGGCAGCATCTACCAATTCGAGGTCAGAGAGAAGCTGTAACCTTGGGAGTTTAATACAAGCCTGGAGTGGCCTGTATTAATTTTTAGAATCCTTGCGGGCCCCAAACTTCTGCACTCGAAATTCCAGAATGGGAAATTAGCCTTAACAGTGTCTGATGTGGTTTTCATAATAAATAGGAAGACGACAATCAGTCTTATCCCAGAGAGGGATTTCTCCAGGGCAGAGCCAAGTTTCTATGTGCACTGCCCATCAATGGGAGATCAACACAAGAATTTACATAGCAGAAGTCATTTTAACAGCGGGGCTGCTGCACCTGGAAATCTCTCTCACATTGTAATTCAATTTGGTGGGCTGGTGATTAACTTCTCTGATGTAGAAAGGGTAAATAAAATGTGTTCTGTAGCCTCAGTGTCTCAGGACCCAGGATGTGAGGTAGTGAATTCTCTCTTGCAAAGCTGGGCAAGGTCCCTGGTATAGGTCTTCCCACTATTCCGCAGGACAATACAAAAGATAGGAACAAGAATGACATTGGAGAATAGGCCAATGGCCATTAGTCAAAATGGTCAGGGATGTAATCCCATGCTCTGGGTGTCCCTAGCCTCTGATGGCCAGAAGCTGGGAAATGGATGATAGGGGATGGATCAGTCTTTATTCCCTCTGAAGCACCTGGCATTGGCCAGTCAGAAGGCAGGATACTGGACTAGATGAACCGTTGGATGACTCGGTGTGGCCATTCCTATAGATTCCTGTTCATGCCTTTCTGGCTGAAGAGGCTTTGGTTCTGATTAACCTAAAATTGGATCTTCTGATGTCTCTCCCTCACAGAGGAGGTCTGCTATTGCAAGACCAATCTTCCATCCAAGACAAAGACAGGTTTAAAATGAATACTTTGATGAAGTGATCATTGCTTTCGTGGACCCCAGAAGATAAGCCAATAAATATAACTTACTCTACAGGCTAGCGCCAAATCTGCACCAAATCATGTTAAACTAGGCCAAAAAAGGGGGAGGGGCTTTTGCAGTGAGGCAGTCAGCACAGAGGTGGTTGATCTCCTGCCTGCTGAAGACCAGAGCTCCTTAGAGCTGCATAGGGGCTCCTCTTAGGAAAGCAGTACATACACACTCACCGACGATTTGTTACAATCACCCGTTACATACAATCACTGACCATTTGTTCTCCTACAAGGAGATAGCATGGTATCTTTAGGAGTCACTTTAGCTCCAGTAATAACATCAGAACAACTCCTGTAGTGCAAGGCAACACAGGGAGAGGGGGGAAAAGTTACTCTCCCCCATGGATCTCCTCAGTGTACAACCAGTTCACATGCACAGTGCATTGATAACAGGATTTAATTCAATTCAGAATTGTTATGGAAGTGTAGTGGGGTGGTCACCCATGCCTGCCCTGAGGGGCTTAAAAAGCTCTGGGAGAGGGCTGTGGCAGGGCAAAGCAGCAAGCCTTGGCTGATTGGGGAAACAGCCACAGCTGGGGCCACGCCCCAATCAGGCCACAGCTGGCCCTATAAAAGGATTGCAAGCCAGGAGCTCAGATAGTCCCTCTCTAGCAGTAGAGAGGGGAAGACCTGGCTGCCTGGGAACTGAAAGGAGTAGAGCAGTGCTGGGGAATAGGGCAAGGGAGCCAGGGAGCTCCTGCCTGGAAAACCCTCAGGCTGCAGGCCTTCTCTAAGGCCAAATAGATACTGGGGCTGCAGGTGTGCAGCCCAGGGGTAGGGGGAGGCAGCAGGTTCAAATCCTCCTTGCCGATGATGAGTGATACAGAGTGCAGTCTGCCCCAGGGTGTAGTCTGCCCCAGGGTGCAGGGGCTAGATGAGGACTGGCAGTGAACACTGAGGCAAGGTGGGGATAGAGGTTGGGGATAGAGGTTCCAACCTGTGAGGGTAGCCCAGAGAGTGAGGGTACGGTCAGGAGGCAGCACCCAAGCTAAAGGGGCACCAGGCTCCGGGAGGGACACGGGGGCCAGCAACAAGTGGGACACTAGCCTGCAGAAGGCACTCCATAGGCTGGACAAGCTAATTCCTTGGATGATCAGCAGGAGGCACCGCAGGGTGAGTCATCGCCTCACTACGGGAAGTAAAGACAACAGTGACCTTCTAATGCTATCTATAAAGAACCATTTTTTCAGAGCATAACCACACTTAAAGCAAAGTCAGTGGTTTATTCCAGGGATAAAATTCAGCACACATGACCTAAATTCTGACATATTAAGTTTAAATAAATGTTTAGTCAAGCATTTGTCTCTCTCTGATCCTACATAAATTAAGCCATCTGTTGGAAAAGTAGGGTTACAAATTAATATGCATTCAAAGAAATATTTACTATAGAGATTAAGTGCATAGAATCTCTTCCTCCTAGTCCATTTCAAATCCAGACGTCATTCTCCAGGCAATGATTCTAGCTGACTGATTACCTGCCTGATTAAAAATAAGTCAGATACCTTCCATATTTCAGTCAAAATGAAATGCAGCAGTCTGAAGTTACCTCCATGAAATAAAAATAGCCCATCTAATAATATTTTAGCAGATTTTCTTTAAAAAAGGTCCATCAACCCCAGAGTAATGACCATACTTAGCACAAGAATGCATTTTAGAACCAAATAGACCAAATTATCTATGGACTTAATAAAATTAAATCAACCTTTAACTATCTCTGAAATTGTCTGTTATTAAAGATAAAAAGAGATGATAGACTCTGCTAAATTTTATAAGCAGATGTCCTTCCATATTTTAGAATTTTAATTAGTAATCTTCCATACTCCTGTGTTGCCTGTAATTATAAATTATTTACTCCCAACATTCTCAAAAAAAATAGCCCAGTTTTATTGATAAATGTCATGTTTAAAGGGTTCCTTGATTAATCTAATTAGCTTTAATAAAAAAAAAGCACTGCACATTATTAATACATATAGTATGAACAATCTGCACCCCCAATTTTGTGGAAAATATAATCTAAACCCAATTCTGAACATTGTAGCATAGCCAGTCTTTTCTTCTGGTATTGAGTGGCCAAGAACCGTAGACAATATTAGGCATCTTCATTAATTATCTGGAAGAGGTAAAGACCAGGACTAATATAACTAGCACTCAATTTTATCTAGCATACTAAATTAGGAGGTATAGTAAATTCCAGTGAGGAGAGAGAATATGATTAAAGAGGTTAGAGATATGGGTAGGAAATAACAGCATTCAACCTGGATAAATGTTTTGAAACATGGGAGGGATTTCTTTGGGAAACATTAGTGCTAGAACACACAATCACTAACAATGGACAGAAAATTATACATGAGTGTGCATTGTGATATGATGGAAAATATAAGCCAATTTGATTCTGGCATGCCTGTACAGTGATATGTCACAGAACAGAGTGATACCTAGCAAAGAGTGTACTGAATCAATCCAACAGGAGGAAAAAAAATGTACAAAACAAAAACCTGTAGTGAATTCAGAAAATAGCAATAAAGTAAGATGGAGAATACTGATAAGTCTACAAGTATTTGAAAGGAGTAAGCAGCAGGGAACGAGTCTGATTGTTTAAGGTGGACCAAGAGATCATCTCTAGGAGTAATGTGATGAAGTTAAGCAAGGGGAAATTTAGAATGAATATCTGGGGAATTTTCCGATGTTGAGCCAAATAGCCTTCTTTTGTACAAGTCCCCATTGGAGAAGGTCAGGAAGGAAGAAAAGCCCATGGTGTTCTCATTGCAGCATTTCCCCCCACATATTTCCATTCGAAAGGGAGAGAGTTTGCTCCCACCTTTCAAGTAGAGGTTCAGGCCTCAGAATCTACAAATCTCAGGAGGTTCCCTGGAGGAAAGGGCCATGTACCTCAGCATCTGCCCAGCACTACCAGCTCCACTGTGTTTCCAGAGTAGCTATGCTACCACCAACTCTCCCGGCCTGGCTGCAGTGTAACAATGCTATCATTGCCAAACCCCCATCTCCCTCCATTAAGGGGATTTTTACATTCTGGAGTAGCATTTAACAGTTAATGCA
Organism: Mauremys mutica; assembly: GCF_020497125.1. NCBI lineage: Eukaryota > Metazoa > Chordata > Testudines > Geoemydidae > Mauremys > Mauremys mutica. Next base: position 215,782,468 of record NC_059072.1, on the reverse strand, counting down.
GCCTGAGGCATAGAGGAGAAAGTGTGGAACCCTCCAATTCTGATCCCTAAGTCATCACAACTGAGTTTCTATGTTCAAATTCCCATTGTCTTCATTCCTCATATTCTTAACCTGAGAAGAGTTGTATAATGGATAGCCCATTTAGACCTGTGGGCTGTGGGGTGGAAATCATATTAACACTATTCACAATTATCTTGTTAGATTTTATAACTAGAATGCAACACAACTCAAATTTTATATGCTGCATGTTTAAGTCTGGCAGTCAACACAGATGTAAAGAAAATGGAAGCAGGGATTAAAAACTTTAAAAATATGCACATGTGCACACAAACATTCCCAGTGCCCATTATTAGTTCTATCACGCAAATGCCTGAAAACAGAACTCAAAAATGACAGTTAGCTGTACATATGCAAATACACTAAGGTATTATCCTAACCATTTCCCAACTTCTATTCTTATGATACGAGATGTTTTATGGATGCTCTCCTCATTATGGTCCTTCTATATTTTGTTTTTAATCATTTCTTGTTTCATTGGTTTTATGCATTTGGTCATATTGAATCATCTGTGGAGACACACTTTAGTTAGATTTTTTTATTATTTGTGCTACTGTATTAATGCTATGAATTACTACTAAAAAAATGCAAGTGCATGGTCTGAATATATTATATGTGCTTCCTTTTCTTATACACTTTTAACCTGTATCTACTCTTGAAGAATTGTGTATTTATTGCAATAAATAAAAATATACAAATTAAAAAAAACTGAACTGAACAGCATACTAGGAAATATATAGTAGGAAACAATCACTCACTCACTCGCAGGAGATGACATTATACAATGCGGCCAAAGATGACTTTTTCCATCTCTCATTTTTGTAATAATCTCACCAAGGGTCTCTAATGACTTCTTCCTGGTCAAACCTCATGGAGTCTTCCATTCTTCTTGACCTTTTTAACTTTCAATACTATCAATTGCTTCCCTTGTCATGGACAACCAGGCACTCTCCTCTACATACCATGTCTGTAAACTGAATGTTTTGAGACTGGAAGATCAACAGGCCTCCACCCTTTTCTCCTACATGACCCACTTCATCCACGTCTAAAAGCACATGAGGGAGAATTATGCTGAACTTGTAAACTACAACTGGTAGAAGATTCATTGCCAATTAGGGATGGAGCAGCTGAATTCTATAAGAAAACTGCCTGAACAGAATAAATAGGAATCTACTCCGATAGGAAAGGAGATCCCAGGTGAGAGAAAGGAAGAGTTATTTCCCAGCAGGAGGCCTAGGACTACAGGCTGGTGGAACCCACAGGAAGAAATGCAGATTTCTGTAGGCTAGGAGCCCTGAGTTAGGGCTTGGAGATAACTGGGAGCCCAAAGGAAGACTGTCAAAACCCTAGGGAAAGGAGACAGTAGGGGACCTCTACTTGTTAGCTTGGGAAAAAGAGCTTGCGATTGCCCTTGAAGAGGCTCCATAGTTTGGGGTTGGTGGTGGCTGGAGACTTGAGCTACATGAGTCAAGCTAACTATTGTGGTGGGCCCCTGTAAAAAGGGGATCATGCATCCAGGGAAGCAGTCCTGGGGTTAGTGTTCCAGAAGTGAAACAGTGAACAGAAGAGATCCACAGGGAGTGGGGTAGGCTCCTGTGGGGGACCAGTGAGTTAGGACCTACAAGAAAAAAAAAAGTACATAAAGGAGCCCAGCAGGGAAAAGCCTATAGAGTCATCACTCTGATAAGAATGAGAAAACTGAGTTGAGACCAGGAGAGATGAAGGACCTTTTATTTATGCCAACTGGGACACTGAGTACCCTGTAAAGGGTTTGACGTTCATGTGACTTGGCCAGAATGCTGAGCCACAGACGACACAGTGAGAGGCAGATAGCCTGTAGGAGGCACTGCCAACATTATGTATTGATGAAAGGGGATACTCTAAGGGCATGCACACCCTATAACAGTATAATAATGCTGAGTGTACTGAGTACATAAATCAATATTTCAAATGGTAATTTCAAAATATTTTTATATTCTTGCACCAGTGAGTGGTAGTTCATTTTTAATCTATATTCAGTAATTCCTTTGTTACTCTGACATACCGATACAATAGCATGCAGTAACTTTTGTTTCTAGGAACTCAATGAATGCAGTGAGAAAGACAGAACACAGTCCACTTCTTTTGAGCTTTTGGATTTCATGTCTTTTCAGACCTTTGCTCTTGGAATTTCTTTAATATGTTTTCATTGGACCAAAGTATTTTTTCAGTATATTTTGAGACCAGCTACTCCATGTGCACTGGAAACCATTTAACAGGCAACAAGTAAAATCAAGTATATAAAGTTCAAAGAGGACACACAAATTGGGGGAGGTCAGTTCTCCAATTCAGAGCTATGTGGATCACTTAGTAGACTGCGTACAGGTAAACAATGTGTGTTTTAATACAGCTAAATGTAAATGTATACATCTAGGAACAAAGAATGTGGACTATACTTACATGATGGGGGACTCTCTATCCTGGGAAGCAGTGACTCAGAGATTTGAGGGTGATGATGGATCAGCAGCTAAACATGAGCTCCTAGTGCGACACTGGCCAAAAGGCCTAATGTGATCCTTGGATGCATGAACAGAATCTCGAGGAGGAGTTGAGAGGCTATTTTATCTTTGTATTTGGCACTGGTATGACTGCTCCTGGTTCACTGTGTCCAGTTTTGATGCCCACAATTCAAGAAAGATGTTGATAACTTGGAGAAGATTCAGAGAAGAGCCACAAGAATGATTAAAATGATTAGAAAATATGCTTTACAGTGCTAGAGTGAAAGAGCCCAATTTAGTTAGCTTAACAAAGAGAAGACTAAAGGGTGACTTGATTACAGTCTATAAGTATCTTCATGGGGAAGAAATATTTAATAATGGGCTCTTCAATCTAGCAGAGAAAGGCATTACATGATACCATGGCTGGAAATTGAAGCTAGATAAATTCAGACTGGAAATAAGCCATACATTTTAAACAGTGAGAGAAACTAACCATTGGAACAATTTAATCAAGGGTTGGGATGGATTCTCCATCACTGACAATTTTTAAATCAATAATATAATAAGGTTTTTTCCTAAAATATAGGCTCTAGAAATAATTTTTGGGATGTTCTGTGTCCTCTGCTATATAGATGACAGTGCGCCCTCCTGGACTTGAAATCTATGAATATATACACCGGTATGTAAAAAAAAATATTTGTTTTAGGACTATAGAGCACTTCAATCTATTCATTTGACAGGTTTGTGTTTTATGGATGTTTCCCTTTTGGTTCACAAAAATTTATTTTAAGTGCCTGATCCTGTGACCGTTCCCTACACATACCTATTAAATTCAGTGGGCAATTAATTGTGCTGTATGACGACAGGAACAAATATAAATAGTTACTTATTAATGCGAGCTCCAGTGTGCTACTCAAACAATTTACAAAAGGGTTTTCTGCCCCACAGATATTCCTGCTTAACAAATTTTGTGTAAGTGACATTTTCTACTCCATTCCTAGTTGATATATTGGGTATGACAACTACTTCTTAGTGACAGGAAAGTGCTAGAGAAAAATCAAGAAGAGAAGATGTGTTATGCCTTAGTCCTAACCCATTCTCACCCACAGAGTATGTCTGAAAACAATCACAACAACAAAGCATATTAGTATATTTAAAGACCCACACTTACTATATGTGATAAATGGATGAGTAGATTCCCCCATCTTCGATGTCCCATTTTGCTAAAACAGCTTCAATAAAGGTCCCATTTACTTTGTATTCTGTTCACTTTTTATCTTTTTCAGTGGCTAAAGCTGGAACAAACATCAGTGAAACAGGCAGCAGAGTCTTGCAGGAAAACTTTAAGGTTATGGTATAAAACATATTCAGGGAAGCTCAAATTGATACAACATGTAATTTCATGGGGCACCCCCTTACAGCCATCATTCTTGTTGCAAATACATTGCCTACTGACTCCATTACCAATCATTTGGTGTTTCCTAAAACAATTTGCATGCATGAATCTTTGTTAATAATATCACAATGAAGTCATATTTTCAATTCCAAATCTCTATTTCTATAGCTAATGGACATGACGATTGAAATATAACACTGCACTTGGGAAACTTCACCACATTGTCAATATTTTCAGATATCTCCACATGCTTTGTAAGCATGTCAGTACTCAGTGAATATAGTTAGTTAATATCCCTGATTATTCTTTTTTGTAACTTATTCACACAGAATAGGTCATTAAGTCATAGTTTATTTAAATACTTTTCTGCTACTTAGAAGCAATCATAAAAATGAACATGAAAGCTTCCTTAAAAGTAATCAAAGCCAAAGTGGATGGTAAACTTTACTGAGAAATATAATGATCAGCCTGACAAAATTAAGCAGCCAAATGGTGACGTTATCATAAAATCTTTTTCTTTACAAGTTAAGCAAATACAAAAAAAGCAGGGAAAAATAGAGCATCCATTACAGCCTGAAGTTTCATTTAAAAACACTTCATTTTCCATATAGTATGAGTAGATTTATTATCACCTCTATGACCTGTGAGGTATTTAATTATGTATAAACTACTTCACAGTCAGTAATTTACAGGTTTTAATAGAAATATTAAGTGACTTGAAGGCTATTGCATTAGTAAGAAGCTGTCAAAAACAGGACCTTCATCTTATCAGTAGGATAATTTAAAACAAAGTGCATTTAAATTTTGTGGAAAAGCAATTATGAAAGGAGTTTTAACATATATCACAATGGAGTTACAGATTAAACACATATCCACTTGAAATACTGAATTTGTATTACAAATCCACCCCTATTGGATAAAATGGCTATTACTGTAGTTACAGCTTGCACTCAAAAATAATGGTAATATACAGGTATCTGGCTGTGCACATTCAATACCACCTAGTCTCATTTTCAAAATTGTGTTAGGTACTGCAGACAGATTGCTATTTCATTTTCTTCACTCAGACGGCAATATGTAGCAGCATAAAGAAAAAAAGCAACTAGAATTGTGCTTATAAGTGAAGTATGGCTTTTTTAATGTTATAGCCCTTCCACAAGTTGTCATGTTTCCACAGCGATGAATGCTTATAGATTAGTAAAACTAACATGTTAGGACGTGAAATAGTGTTGTGGGGAATAATTCAAACCCTGCTCTTGCATATATATATTTTTTAAAAGGGAATATTTAGGTTTATACAGTAAAGAAAACATTTTCATTAGGAGTTCTTAAAAAGCCTTTTCTATTCAAGCCAGTTCCATCTAGATTAATATTTTCTCTCTGGCTGCCGTGATATGGCCATTTTGGAAGTTGTTTCATAGTGACCCACAATATCCAGAAACCATCAATTCTAATTGAAACAGCAATCACTTAGGTAACCACTCAAGTTGGCCAAATGCAGAATATCCTGATAACCTTGATAAATGTCAATATTCCATGCAATCTTTATCGATTTGGTAGGCAGAGCTGAGGTAGCCTCAAAATAACTGAAATGTGGGTTCACTATAGATGCTGATATGAAATGCCCAGGTCTTTTGAGTCTAGCAACATTACACTGTACTTCTTGCTGGAATGGAAATACTATGAAAACCAAAATATTCAAAAATTTAAAAAAAAATTGTGTGGGGAAGGAGTGACTCTGCTTCACTTCATATTTTGCATGAAGGCTGAAGGTGTTTTTTTTTTTAAATTACTTAGACTTAGTGGTAAGAATCCACAAATTAGCATTTGCATGTTTACTGTACTTATTGCATTAAAATTTGAAAATATTAAAATATATATACACAAGTTCAGGGCTATGTTAAATTACTTTGACAACCAATCCTGCTACCCTCCTTTTTCCTTACCAAAAATATCCCTAAAAAACATGACTTGAAAACCATGGTACATTCTTTTAGACATGCCATCAATTATCTTATGAATCTATTTTTAAATATGAATAGTGAGCAGTTTAATTAACCTAGCAACTGCATGACTCAGAGGTTTGACAATGGGAATGGAGGCTCCTCTGGATCTACTTTTATTGCCAGCTTTAGTGTCAGACTTCAAGAAACCATTCTAATTTCCCAACAAAAAGGACCACTGCTAGTGACCTACCAACAACAGAAAAGCCAGACATAGAAACTGATAAGATTAAAACCAAGAGATACTAGAAATATATGGTTGAACAGATAGAGCCCAATAATAATGTTATACAACCAGTAACTTTATTGCTGTGGACTCTACAACTTTTACAGAAACTATTTATGTACATCTATTTTGATATTTGGAACCACAAAGGGGAATGAAGGGAAAAACCATTGCCTTCCTTAAAAAAAAAAAAAATTACGAAGTTACACATTTTTCTTGTGCTGATGTAGCAGAAATTGCCAGGTTCAACCAAGCAGCCTTCCTGAATGCTATCAGTAGTACAAATTGCAACCACTGGCTGATCTCATCTAAAAAATGTCTATCAACAATGTCCTCTGAACACATTTCCATGCCTTAGGGTATTCAAAGAGACAACTATTTTTTCACAGTACATTCCCCTGATGGGTATCTTGTATGGGACTGAGCTCTAGAAGATGAGTGAGAGCTACTGGGTATATATAGTACAGGAAGGGCAGGGTGATTTACTTATGCAATATAGAGTAGAGATTCTTTTCCTCCTTTCATTGAGCTATAGATAGAAATTGTATGTGAAAAAATGCATATAAAGCTATTCATTTGTGTAGAATCTAGTACAGTGATATAGCAGCACATAGAATCAAGATCAAACAGAAAAAGCTATCAAAGGAAAAACTCATTGTCTCTCATTATCACCTAACAAAGGTGCAAAGAACTCATAACACTACTGCAAATTAGGGAGAAGACCACTGAAGACATGAACAAGATAGATTAAATGATGAAGTTGTATGAAACTACATAGTAAACCATTAGGGAAGTGGACAATTATTTAGTCCAAAGACAACAGTACAAATATTGTTGTAGGACTAACACAAGTAGGCTCAATCCCAGCAGGCACAAGTTCATTAAAGAAAAGAACCGTAACTGTTTATTGCTAGAGGGGAGCACACAAACAGCAATGCTGGCAACAGGAGGTGATATGTTACATTCACTCAGAATCAGTTCCTGAACCAGGAGAACTCACACACTTATGGGAGGAGCCATATCCTCTGAAGCAGTCTGAGCATGTGTTCTCCCAGGCTGCACAGAAACTCTATTATAATAAAATGAACTAGTAATTAGAAGGCTGGGGTCATTGCCAAGGCTACAGCACATGCTATAAAACTCACATGCAGTGACCACCTACATGGATTTTTTTTCATTTTTCTACGAAATCCACAGTGATGAGGACTCATCTAAAATCAACACACTATCAGGAAGGGTATTTTCCCTATCCTACTTAATGCTATGTCTAAAGGCAAGATATGATGTTACGAGTTGACAAGTCATTGTTTAAATATTTTTAGCATCACATTAAACTGAATAGTAAATGCAAGTCCCTAAAGTAAGCAAGATCAACAGAACCGTAGGGGCATTTTGGTAAAAGACTGAAAAGTTTATCTTCCTCCCCACACCCAAAACTACTAAAGAAATAATATGAAAACCACTGTACGCCCATTTTATTTACTGGGCTAGCTTGACTACTTATGAAGAAGCAAGTGAAATATCTGTGTCCAGAAATATTATACAAGCAAGAAGTACCAATTAATTATCAAATTCTGTTAAGTATTAACTTATTTGTTGTATATTTATGGTAAATTATATTTGGGTGCTTGTTTAAAAACACTATTTGGTTAAAAAGTAGTAAAAGGTGAAATTCATCGCTGTGAAGAGGGCCAACACAAGACCTATGTACCATTAATACCCACTTAAACCTTACTTCAAGTGCTTAAACAGAGCACAGGCCTCATGCTGGCCCTTTGTAAAGGGGCAATTTCACCCTCAAAGAGTTTAGTCAGGTTTTACTGACTATAACTGTGCACAGTGTTCTGCACAAGTCCATGTAAGCATATATATATATATATATATATTATACACACACAGTATATGACAACACAGAAGGTGAAGAGATTTTTTACTGACTGTCTGAAATGGTGAAAGAGAGACACAAGATGGGTGAGATATTTTTCATTGAACCAACTTCTGTTGGTGAGAGAGACACTTTTGAGCTACACAGGATCTTTTTCGGGTCTGGGAAAGGTAGGAAGAGTGTCACAGCTAAATACAAGAGCCAACAGATAACTACTTATGCTAAACTAGCACATATTCTAAGGGACCATTCAAGATGAAGTGGCCTGTTTAATGCCCCTGTACTCATAGCCAAAAGGGGGTTAGTTGGTTACAGATTGTTGTAATAAGCCATAAATCCAGTGTCTTTATTATGACCATGTTTTTTGGTGTCTAGCTGTCATGAATAGTTAGTAAAGGGTTAAAAATAGTACCTGGTAGGCACCTGACCTGAGGACCAATCAGGGAAGAGAATTTGAAATTCCTGGGAGGGAATTTTTTCCCTGTGTGTGTGTGTGTATTGTTCTTAGCCGTCTGGAGTTACAAGAGTCCAGATGTTTTAATCAAGTCTACAAGGTTCTACCTTTCTGAACTAATTTCTTCTAGTCAAGATAGTGAGTATTAGAAAGATACTTGGTGTCCTCACCTAATAATCCTATGCTTGCAATTCTGTGTGTTTGTTATTGATTATTCTTATTTCTGCTTGTACTGGTTGTACTGAGAAGGAGAGGGGATTCTCTCCAGAACTTAGCAAGGTTATACCCTATGAGTGTCCAGCTTGGACTCAGAGATTCTATATTTTCTTGTTTTCTTTTAATAAATTCTTTCTATAAAGATTTGATTAAATTCCTTCCACTGTGGATAGCGGAAGGGGCTAAGACGCTCTCTCTCAGTGATTCACAGAGTGGCTAGCAGAGAGGGAGGGGGGAAGTGGGCTGCTTCCCTGTGTGTGGGAGATTCAAGGAGTTTGAATCAAGGTATCTCTCTCTCCGGAGCAGGCTGGAGAGAGGGAAGAGAGGGGAAAGGTTCCTCCTCTGTGAATGATCTGTGTTCCCAGGGAGTGTCTTTGAAGGGAGACAGGGGGGAAACAGGGGTGTCCCGGCCCACGTATTGACCGCGGTGGTGGCAGCAAAGGGGACCTACCCTAGGATTTTGGGGTGGGGGAAGACATGCGGGTCCTCACTTTGAAACCCCCCAGTTTCAAGTGAGGGTGCAGACCATGACACTAGCAAAAATATGAATTTAAGCTCCCAGGCTCATCTTTTGACTATATGAATACTGTATACTAAATGGTGAAACGAAGACTGTAATGTTAACATCCTAGTACCGGTAATCTGCTTGACATACTGGCTGCATGGCCAACAAGAGGACAGTGTTTTGGTTTATTTTCTCATGTATCTTTGGACTCACAATGGCCAGAAATACTTTTTCCCACAACCCTCTCCAAAACACAAGATGATATCCTATACAACACAGTTTAATCTATAGAAGGAATGGTATTTGGGGAGTATTACCAGTTTAAAGAAAAGGGGTAACCATCAAGTAGAAGTAGTGTTCAAAGTAACAATACAGTATATTCTATAAAAGGAAGATTTTTTGTTCTTGCATACCAAGTTGTAAGTGAAGCAGCTCCATACATGCATTTAACAAAGAAGCCAGTTTCATTCTGGCTGGGAAATTACCTTTGAAGAGTGAAGATTTTTATTCAGTCAAATAGTGGCTGTCTAAGGGTTAGCAATTGATATGGAGAAAATTCCACATCTAGACCACTGCTTCATGATTTGAGCCAAATGAGTAATTATAATTTATGAGTGACCCAAAGACCTCTCGGTCCCAAGTGGCAGAAGGCACTGGGGGGTGCAGGGTTTTTTTTGTTGTTGTTTTTTTTTTTAAGGGATCCTCTGTTTTAGATATATGTATATTAGTTGACCAAAGGGTGGCATGCTAGGTCTTTACTGAAAGCCAGTTGCCACAGTCATCAAAATCATTGCAAAATGTAAGAATATTTTAGAAATTATTTCTCTTTTTAGTAAAAATTATGATCTTAAGGTATTGGTGGAGGTGACATATCTCGGACAGGTTACTTTCTGGCAGAAGGCAACAGATGCTTATTTCCTTGCCTAGTCATGTGGGCTAATCAAGAGACTGCATAATTGATGAGAGGGAAGTTAGAGAGCAACAGGGTCATGTCCTGTTTAAGAACAAAGGGCTGTCCCAATATAGCCAAGGTACTGATACACACCCTGGATCTTTCATTGAGGACATGAGCAGCCATACTGGGGTCAGAGCAAGTGTGCATCTAGTCCAGTATCTTGTCTTTTGACACTGGCCAATGCCAGGTGCCAGAGAGGGAATGAACAGAATACGTAATCATCAAGTGATCCACCCCTGTCGCCCATTCCCAGCTTCTGGCAAACCGAGGCTAGGAACACAATCCCTGCCCATCCTGGCTAATAGCCATTGATGGACCTCTCCTCCATGAATTTATCTAGTGCTTTTTTGAACCTGGGTAGTGTCTTAGCCTTTGGAAACATCCTTTGGCAAAGAGGAGGCAAGCAGACAAAGCAAGGTGTCTCATAAATAGAAGATCACCGGCAAGCCTGGCTATAAAATGCTGGAAGGACATTGGTGAGCATTGCTCTAACACATATGATAAGTTAAGTCTAGGTTCTAGACCAAGTTATTTTATATGTAATTGCTTTTTCAAGATACTTCCACTGGCTATCATTTTCATCTCTACACGTTTGTAGAATGTACTTTTACTTGATTTCACTATAAACACATCTGTGTGTCAAGCAGAGTGGTGATCTGAGGTGAAACTTGTAAACTGGGGATACTGGTTCTTTAGAATCAGCACATCTCTGAATACTGAGAATGTCCAGTGGAACAGGAACTGGACACTTGAGACTGACGCTTGGAGGGAAGAGGGGCTGGAGTGGGCCTATTGCTAATCTGTAAAAAGAGAGTTGGACCTGAACAGTCCTAGAGTGCTTGTGTTGCCCATGGCTGGAGGAGTTGGGGAGCTGACCCCTGGCAGAGACAAAGGTGGATTCCTCGTGCTAATGGTAGGTGGTAGTTAAGTTCCTCACAACCTTGAGTATCCACAGACATCATCATATTATGGCTATGTATACACTTACAGCAGCATGGAGCGGACAGTGCTACACACCACAGCGAAAGGCTCTAGCAGCAGGGAGTTTGTTGGAGCCTTTCCCCACTGCCAGAGGCTTTTGCTGCAGTGGGAAAAGATGCTGCAGCAGGACACTACACTGCTAAAAATAGCAATGTAGGGCTGGGAGACACTGCTGGGCCATATAGAGAGCTATCCAGGGTATATAGTCACAGGATTCAGGCACATAGGGCGCTCTGTCTAAGCTGTGTCTCACTGTCTGTCTATGCTGCGAATTTCTACCCGTGCTAGCAGGGTGTGCAGTGTCTGTACTCTACATGCTCCCATAAGAGTAGATGTCATCTATGTCGTGTTTTTCTTCACTTTTCTTAGTATCTTTCAGTCCTTGGTTGGTCTTTTTGAGGTTGTCAGTGGTCTCTATCCATACCCAGAGTGTTTGCAAATGTGTCTCTTTTCCCCATACAACTTATACAATAATGAGTGCACTTCAAGTATATCAAAATCATAACAAAATACTGTTCTCAGTAAATGGAACATCACATAGATTAAATAGAATAATGAACAAAAAAGTACATGATACAGCTTGCAAGTGAAGCTTTTTTCTCCAACTTTATGAATAGTAAAACTTTGACAGAAGGTTATGTTAATTATATATAAATTTCTCTAAGCTGTGGAGGACAGCCAGGTTATGTGAGTAACCACCTGGCTGTATGGAAAAATCTATTAATAATTAGAGCTATTGAGAAATCATAGGTAAAATAATCCTTTTGCAGTTACACCACTATTTAAATTAGTTAAGGAATGCCAGCACCCCTCAGTTATCAGCAGAAAAGAATGAAAAACAGAAGCTTTGTGTGCGTGTCTCGGCCATCTCCAGTTACAGTGTTCTGTAGTAATATTTTTATATAAATATAATTTCCATATGCCGTACCTATTTAAATTCAGCAATTCATTTTAAAATTTAAATGACATGATAGTCAAACTTTATTTCCATCATATTTCAGGTAGAATTTAATATCATATATTCACAAAATATGAATGGTGAGGAGTATGTGCCAGGAAAAAAAATCAATATATTTTTCACTGATGAAATCTCAAAGGATAGTATGAAGTCTTTAAATATCTTATCCTCATAATCATAAATCTCTTGCAACAGAAGGTCACTGTGCATCAAATAGTCACACTTAATCAAGTAGCAAGACCCAAAAGGTGTACATTAGATAAAGCGATTTTGTTCACAAGAGAAATACTTAAAAGGTAGAAGAAGATGCACAGAACGAGACATTAATAGATACATAATCTACAATGCATAAAATTACCAATACAGTTATCTGCTGGTAACGCATGTTTTATTGCTTAAATTTAACAAAGCAACACACAGAATTGCCTGCTTTGAAATACACTTCTAATACAAACAAATTATTTATTACTTAAAGCAATCCCCATCACACTAATCACCAATAAAATGGAAGAGTATATATGTCAGCCACCCGTATGCATGGGAACTAAAAATATTGTGAGTATAATTTCTGTGTAACCAAATTGTAAAATCCAACCTGACTAATACAAATGCCTTTGTGTTGTATTAGAATAGGCTTTGGCAGGCCCTGCTTAGCTCAACTATTGCTTGAATTTTACATCACCCAACAACAGAAAGTTGGATCAAAATTTAAAAAAACTGTTTAGTAGCAACCCATGGGGCATATTAGGTATGAAAGGAAACTCGCTTTGAAAAAAGAAAAAAAAAGCTGATATCTTCATGTATAACCTCAATAGCCAATATTTGACTGAATAAGAACATTCACTATTCAAAGGTAATTACCCAGCAGGAATGAAACTGACTTCCTAGTCAAATGCAGGTATGGAGCTACTTCAAAAAGTAAAACTTATCCTTTCATAACATATGCTATATTGTTACTTTTGAACATGACTTCTGCACAGTAGTGACTCCTTTTCTTTAAGCTCTAATACTCCACAAAGGCCAAGACAAAAAAGTTTTCAGTTAACACATTGCATTAACAAATAAAACAAAAAGTGTTCACAAGTTACATACCTGCTCTTTTAGTACAATAATTCCATGGCATGACAAAATCATATTTCAGCATTATACTAGTCTAAGGATTTGTGATTTCTTTTACTAGTTACTGACATTGTGGCTCAAGAGTTTCATTTTGATTAAGTATTAGTTAGAGGATATAGTTCTATCATACAGAGTATGCTATTGAAAGAGTACTTGGATATCTTGCTAACAATAACTGGTGGAGACTGAGTCACATTTGCATATCTATAGAGAAAAAGATGCAGAAATATTCCAATAGGAATCTTCCCTCAGTGATGTACTGATCGATCTAGTTGAGTTTAGTAATAAGTTGGCATCTCTCAAAAAAGACAATTGTTCATTCCAAAAGTTACCTATGCTGATAGCCAGCATAATGATCAATGGACTTAACACTAAAGCTGCTTAAATAATGATTTTTAAAAGAACAGATTTGTAAATCAGAGGACTGAGTTAAGTTTATTACAAATCACTGGATCCTACTATTCATGACTATCTCAGTAGACACTGAATATTGACTGTGGATTCCCAAAGTAACAAATATCATGAAGGATTATTTGTCTTATAATTGGTAGCAGACATGCATTATTGTTTTATTCACTATTCTGTTTAAAATGTTAGTCTTCTAGCTAAACAGCAGAAAAAACAAATAGCAAACAGCTATAGCAAACATTAAAAAAATGAGTATCTACAAATTATTCATTCAAATTATTTGTCAAATGCTTACAAATAAACATATCAGAAAAAAATGGGACTGGTTGATAAATGATTTGCTAACCCTGAAAAGAAGCTAATTCAGGAAAAAAAATATAGATATAGTAACAAATGGTTCAGTAAGTTCTATCGGAAGCCTTGGTGAAAAAACAAGAGAGACTCCATGCTAGGATTTATCTTGAAATGTTTACACTGGGAGGAAATCTTGGCTTCACTGAAGTCAATGGAAGTTTTTTCCCCTTGAGTATATGATGAACACACCACTTAACCCAGGACCCAGCAATGTGGATTTATAAAATGTTTAAAAAAAATAAAAATATGCCGATGGCTGAACAGTGTAAAAACCTAAACCAGTTTGGAAAGTTAATGAAGTCAAAGTGTGAGAATAAAGTGGCATGCTGCAAATTCAGGAAGGAGATAATATAGTTGCTGCATTGTTCATAAATACCTCCTGCCATTGCAGTCTATTTTGAAAATCGTCAACCAGGGTGACTTTCTTCTCTCTCAAATAAAGGGAAGTGCACTGAAAATATGTTGGGGCCAAAAACATTAAGGAAGAATAGGGAGGCCTGGGGAAAATATATCTAGACCCTTCCAAACCATATCTACAAAAGGATGTAGGTGTTCACTCTACAGATGTCTTATGCTAGGGAGAAGGTACACATATATGAAAAAAAGATGGGATTTACAAATATTAGCATTGGACTAATTCGTCTTCCATTAAAATTGATAATAAAACCTGAGTTACACCAGTACTGATCTGTTTTGAAAAATTACACCCACAATGAACAACTACAAGTTAATTATGAGGGGCAAGACACTAATTATTATTATAGATTACTGTTTATCAGAATACAACAGCACAATCCAAAATGTCTGCCCCATGAAGCTACTCAGACATACACACTCCTCCTACTGTTTCAAGCCAGAGACCTTGAGCGTCAAAATACTGTAGAAACATAGGCCAATACTTTAAAAGGTGGGTGGGTCTAAAATCTGAATCCATATTTAGGCCAGATTTTCAAAAGGTGCTGAACACCTGCAGCTCCCCCTATAGGGGATATGAGCTGTAGGTTCTCAGAACCTTGGGGGAGGAGGCAAAGAAATCAGCCTACTTATTTAGGTAACTAACTTCAAGTGCACACATTTGAAAATTCTGATCAATCTGCACGTTTTGACCTAAATCCTTTAAGTTCTCTCTCAATTAAAATTGTATAATGATAAACTGCCCAGAACTAATCTTGCATTTATGCTCTACCTTTGAAAATGTTAAATCCTGGTGCAAAGAGGTCAAACTCATTTTCAGTCAAATACATGAAAAGTTGATTTTTAGCTACAAACTAGTGCATCATTTCCACTAACCTTCAGGATCAAGGAGTTTCTCAATACCCAGGTTCCGTTTTGCAGTGTTGAAGGCATGGTCTAACCGTTGTACAGCTGACTGTTGGCAAGCCACACTGTTCCAATCAAACAGATCTGGTCTAAGAAGAAGTGGGGGGGGGGGGGGGGAGAAACACAATTATCAATCAATTTCTATTTCGCTTTGACATTCAATTTAATTCTAGATTTTGATTGGTATCTGACAACTGCATATAACAAATTTTATATAAAAATACATAAATCTCAGCAGAATACAATGATGTAAGTTCAATCAAACGAGTCAGTTGATATCACTGAAGCAGTAGAGCACAATTTAAGTGTTTCATAAACAGAGGTAGAACCACTAAGATTGTATATCTAAACTGTAATTCAATCTAAGGCCTTGTATTATCACTTGTAGTATTTGCAAAATAAATATTTTTAATACTTTGTAGCCTTGACATTTCAAGTAAGAGGTATCCATGGAGATCTGAATTTGTTATCAGGCACACTGGAAAAGAAAGTTTCACCTGGTATACTGAAGTTTAATCACTGTGCATATGATATGGAGAAAAAAACAACAATTATATATATATATATAATGTTCTAAAATCAAAGAGTTTAAATACAGGATTTTACTTCGGAATAAATCAGAAAGGCTATCTGCTAAAGTTAAGCCTGTGATTAGGGTTGGCATACATAGTTGTGTTATTTTGTAAATAAAAAAAGTCTCCACTTAGCCTACTTTGCCTTCAGAACGATTCTACGTTTTAGTGAAATAAAATAATCTATATCCTACTGAAATGCTAAGCAGAGGCAAGGGATTCTATTTATTTACTAATAGTTTTACCAAAGATTCAGTTACCGGAACACTGATTTTTTTCTGGGGAGGAAAAGAATGAATTTCATGGTCACAATTAAGTTTCTCAAAAGTAGTACTCAAAATTGCTAAAACTACTGAACTGTGAGTTTGTATTTAATGTGCCTGTCATTGTCATAAGCTTCAATATAATTGACCTGACAATTATACAAATATCAGTAAATAGAGGGCAAATGAGCTCCTAAAGAGACATCTCTCTCCCCAAATACAAGATTTCACCTTGCATACAGTACTGATTGCTTATCCTTATAAGTTTAATGAATTTGCATGATGGCAACAGTAAATTTAGATAAAACTTGGATGATGGCACCAATAGGGTTACTGTATCAATATACTGACACTGAATTTTTTAATATGTCCACAATTGTAGTCTGAAGACTTTAAAGCTCGTACAAAACAACAATAGAGAGATCTAATGTTAAAAGTCTTAATCACATTGGGTAAATGCTTTCAGGATCAGGCTCTAAGTACCAAAGAAAGTGTGGAGGCTGAGATCACTACAGTGGCATACAGTGAAGGCTGAGTTTTGTTGCATGGAAATAAATTTGCAGTCTACATGCACGTGGTAATCAGTGGTATACAAGGGTCAGAATTCTGTACTTCACCTTACCTGTTGATTTCTGTGTGTTTCAATGTTTTCACCACATGAGCAACTGTTTGTGTCATTTGGAGCACATTTTAACTGTTACCTAGTAAAGTTTGCTTGGGTCAATTAAAACTAAATTTATAAAACACTGAATATAGCATTTAAATATGCTCTTCCCTAATCCGTTAGTCATAGAAGAAGGATCATTCTTGAATACATACATATTTTTGGGACAATACTATCTCATCCTATTTCTCACTGCAAATCATCTTAAATTCAGAATGATCCCCTGGGTCTTCAGTTTCATCCATCTCCTGAATCATGGGTGTCAAGAGATTTTGAATATGATGGACCCATGTAAACCAAGACACTGGCACTATGTCTTCTGTCAGGAAGAATTGTCATAAGACACCAGGAGGATCAAAGGATCATTTTTGAATGTTTCAGAAATCGATCCGTATAACTCAAGAGTTGCAGAAAGGACCATGTACTGGAGAATGACACAGTATAGGACTCCAGTTACATTTGCATGTTCATCTTCTAAACTAACTGTATAATTGGCATGCATCTACAGCTACTCTTAATTTGATACATATGCAGTACTTTAGAAAAAGATTACCTCTGTGAGTACCAGAGGGTTGGAATAAGAACTTAAACTAGATAATTGACTGGATGATAAGTTTATTAGGGGGTAAGGGACTTGTATTTTTTTATTTTTTTTTTAAAAAGTATTTTCACTCTAACAGTAGAACATAATGACGGGAGGGCGGGGGGGGGGATCACCTTATTCTAATGTAATTGGACCTTACAAAGAACCATCAGCTTGACACTGCAAAATGTGAGTCTCATTCACAAACATGAAGCTTAAAAACAAAAATTGAAGGTAAGGTTAACCTTCAAAAGAGTTCCTCCTACTTCAACAATATCTAAACTTTCAGCTTTTTTCCTTTGTCAAAACAGAGTGGCCCCAGCAGTAGAATATGATTGGCAATTTCAAATGTCATCTTTTCAGTATGTCGTCTTTTTTAGACAGCTCATGGTCTATATTCAATGGCTTGATGCTGCCAAGCACAATCCCAAGAGATCGAGGTTAAATAAGAGGTTTAAAAAAAATTGGCAAATAATTTATTCAATTTACTACAATAAAAAAATATAGTGGTGTCACTAACAACTATTAACTTAAGCTTAAAATACTAAGTTAAATGGAGAAGAGTTCTTACCCTCAGGAGGAGGCTGGTAGTTATTTCTTCATGCTTTTTAAAAAAAAAAAAATTCTCAACTTTGATCCACTCCCCTATGTGCTGCTCAGCTGTTACCGCCTCATAAGAGCCCTTCTCTAATTATCTCTGGCATAGAGGAAGTACCAGCAGCCAAGAATCTGTCAGAGCTCACAGACGCCTCCCTCTCCACAGACCTCAGAACAGAGACACATTGGGGGCATCAGGAATGGCTGGATTGTGATGAGCTCCAACTATCCCCAAGTTGTGGTTTGGTTCCTATGGGACCAAATGTGGGCGACAAAATTTAGAGCAGACTCCAGGCTACCCTAATTTGCTCCAAGGCTCGAGTAGTGCACAGTAACAGGGAGCCATAATTGACTCACTGACAGACTCATTTCTGGACATGGGAGCTTATATGACCCAAAGGATCAACCTGATCCAAGGTCCTGCAGCAACACACACTGCTCAGTCACAGTAATGATGTCTTAGCGGGTTATCAAGAGCCAAAGCCGATAAAGGGATCTGAGAAATTTCAAATAGATGCCAAAACAGTTACATTAACTATGAAGATATTTTGCAGTGCTAGCATCTGTAGCTTCTCATGCAATAAACAAAAAAAATTCAAGTTCTGCAAAATATTACATATACAAGGGAATCAGCTGTTAAACCACAGAATGACAATTTGTTTAGATACTGTTCAATTACATAAACTCTGGCAGGAAGCAGACGGTATCAAAGACAGCACAGTATTATTCACTGAAAGTGCAACAAGAAAACCCAGCCATTACATTCAGAGGGAAATCAAAGCCAGGGATAAGGCCAACTGCAAAAATACCCAAAGCAGCAAGGTATGAGAGGAGTAAAAGTAGATGTTCACTTCCGAGTAACTATCATTTTTGCCTAATGTAACTTTTTTCCAAGTCACAGTCAAACATCTCATACAAATCATGCTAATAATAGACATTTTCAAGATACATTCAGCTTTTGCATTTATCTTGGATATCTAGATTTTTCTCTCTCTCACAGTAACACCCCTATTCCAGGTTTGTCAAAAGGGGGGGAGGGACTTAAAATTAATTTAAAAAAATGTACAAATAGGCGTAAACATCACTGATGGACATAGGGGCCAAAAGAAAAAACAAGCAACAAGGGACAGGGATCAGAGAAAGATGTTGGCTCTTCCACTTTTGGCCTTTTTTCTTTATACACTGGAGACGTGCTCATGCAATCAATAAGGTTCTTCTATATGGGAATAGATTAAAATAAAATGTTCACCAGTACAAACAGAGTCTTCCTGTTGGATGAGCGGAAGCTACTATACACACAATATTCGACATTGGTGAGGCCTCATCTGGAGTTCAGTGTCCAGTTTTGGGCCCCGCACTACAGGAAGGATGTGGAAAAATTGGAAAGAGTCCAGCGGAGAGCAATGAAAATGATTAGGGGGCTGGAGCACATGACTTATGAGGAGAGGCTGAGGGAACAGGGATTGTTTAGTCTGCAGAAGAGAAAAATGAGGGGGGATTGGATAGCTGCTTTCAGCTACCTGAAAGGGGGTTCCAAAGAGGATGGATCTAGATTGTTCTCAGTGGTACCAGATGACAGAACAAGGAGTAATGGTCTCAAGTTGCAGTGGGGGAGGTTTAGGTTGGATATTAGGGAAAACTTTTTCACTCAGAGAGTGGTGAAGCACTGGAATGGGTTACCTAGGGAGGTGGTGGAATCTCCTTCCTTAGAGGTTTTTAAGGTCAGGCCTGACAAAGCCCTGGCTGGGATGATTTAGTTGGGGATTGGTCCTGCTTTGAGCAGGGGCTTGGACTAGATGACCTCCTGAGGTCCCTTCCAACCCTGATATTCTATGATTCTAATACAGTAGAACCTCCGAGTTATAAACACCAGAGTTTCAAATTGATCAGTCAACCACACATCTCATTTGGAACCGGGAGTATACAATCAGGTGGCAGCAGACACACCCCTACACCCAAAAAAAAAAAAAAAAGAAAGTTCAGTATTGTGTTATACATAACTACAGTACTAAGACAATATAGGGAAGTTTTTAAAACCAGATTTGACAAGGTAAGGAAACAGTTTCTGTGCTTCTGCACAGTAAACTTTCAAGGCTGTATTAAGCCAGCTGTACGCTTTTAAAAAGAACCACCATAACATTCTCAAAGTTACGAACAGTTCAGAGTTACAAACAACCTCCATTCCCGAGGTGTTTGTAACACTGAGATTCTGCTGAATACATTTTTGTTCTCTTAACTGAATGGCTGGGTTTTCATTGGCATTCTGATCCTGTCTGCAGAGGGAAATCTATTGCTGGCTGACTGCTTAGCCCAGGTCTCTTCAGGCACTCTGATGCCAGGTCTCTAAGTATGGTATCATTTGGTGAGGGGAAAATGAATAGAATATCTTCAGTTCCATAGCAGTTCAATCAAATTAGGAAGAAATTTTTGGGTTGCCAAAGTGACTTGTGAGAATTAAAAAAAAAAAAACTATGTTCACACTACTACAATTTTTCTATTGGCTTTACTTCAGCTTTCTGTTTAGCTTCCTGAAAGCAAACCTCTCTCCCCAGTTTATTTCTAGTCTGCACTGCACAGCTTTTTTAATATGTAGTACTCCTCTTCTCCTCTCTGTCCCCAAGACGCAGAGGCAGCTGCAGTGAACTGCTGCTTTCTAAGGCATTTGCCTGGCCTGAGTTCAGGCATTTTAAGGAAGCAGATGTGCAGGAAGCTAATGAATGCCACTTATTTTCAGTGAACTTCCTGATTAAAAATAGGCACAGGGCCAGGGCAAGCTTGGGACTAGGGATATAATATAGAAGGCAGGTAGTCCTTTAAAGGCCATTAGGGGAAACCTGGCTGAAGGGATAAAAACTCAGCTCTCCTGGAGTCTCACTGTGGGAGTGAGAGAAAATGAATTAGTAAGAGCTGAACATGAGCTCCCAGTGTGATGCTCTGGCAAAGAAAGACTAATGCCATCCTGGGATGTGTAAACAGGGAAATCTCAAGTAGGAAGAGAGAGGTTATTTTACCTCTGCATTTGGTGACTGCTTCTGCAGTAATGTGTCCATTTTCAGTGCTCACAATTCAAGAAGGATGTTGATAAACTGGAGAGTTCAGAGAAGAGCCAGGGGAGTGATTAAAGGATTAGAAAAACAAGGTGAGTGAGGAAATACCTTTCATGGGATCAACTTTTGTTGATGAAAGAGACCAAACTTGTGCAAACAATAAAGGATTAGAAAACATGCCTTATAGTGATAGATTAGACTAACTCCATCTAGTTATTTTAAAGAGAAGGTTAAAGGATGACTTGATTACAGTCTGTAAATATCGACACAGGAAATAAATATTTAACTATGGGCTCTTCAATCTAGCAACAAAAGATAGAACATGATCCATGGAAGATGAAGCTAGACAAATTCAGACTGGAAATAAGCGTTAAAAAATCCTCCAATCCTGATTTTAAAATTGTCAGAGGTAGAGAATCCACCACAACTCTTGATGATGTGTGCCAATGGTTATCTACTCTCCTGCATGCATTTTTTTCCCCCCTAAAACGTATGCTCTATGAATTTCTATAGCCTGTGTTACACAGGAAGTCAGAGCAGATAATCAGAATGATCCCTCCTGGCCTTGGAATCTATGAAAGAAGAACACAGTGTACTGAGCATGCAGACTATTCTGTAGCCTTGAACTTTAAGAGGTGAGGAAAGGGTTCCTAGGACAATTACAACCATAAAATCCCTTATATTTACTGTTAAGTTGTATGTTGAAGCAGACTGTGGCTCTTCAACATGGCTGTCTGCTGCTGCTGTGTTTGATATCAAACAAACCATTTTGTTCAGAGAATCATATCTTCTAGAAATTTGCCTTTTATGCATTAAACCTGCTTTAGGATAACACATATGCCAATGCTACACAAGGGTATGTACCCTGAAAATAAAATCTCTCAGGATTCAAAGAAGAGAAACCGTGCAATAACCTGGTAAGCACAGACAAAGTACTATAAGGAACTGGGGGAGGGAGGGAAGATAAGCATGGGGAATTAGTGTTACTTTGTGTAATGGTCCATCCACTCCCAGTTGCTTATATCTCCTTGTCAAGTGCTGGAAACGGGCTATTTTCATTACCACTACAAACAGTTCTTTTTCTCTCCTGCTGACAACAGCTCACCTTAACTGATCACTCTCCTTATAATGTGTATGGTAACACCAATTGTTTCGTGTGTGTGTTCTCTCTCTCTCTCTCTCTCACACACACACACACACACACCCCCCTTCCTTCTGTATTTTCCACTACATGCATCCGATGAAGTGAGCTGTAGCCCACGAAAGCTTATGCTACAATAAATTTGTTAGTCTCTAAAGTGCCACAAATACTCCTGTTCTTTTTGCGGATACAGACTAACACAGCTACTACTCTGAAACCTACTTTTTTTGAAGTGTATTAATAAATGTAGTTATTTTATAATCAAGCATAGCAGAAGGTGGACAAGTAGAATTTGTGCCAGGGCTGATATATTTTCATCGCAATTTTGCAAGAGTTCTTTAACACCTTGCTTTTTCATCTTTCCTATTATTGCTTCTGATACTGGGAGCAAAGGTGGTTTGTGTGTCTATGAGAGAATAAAATATGGAAGGTCCCTAAAATATCAAACTTTTATAAACAGAATATAGATCAGGGTATACGGACATTACAAAAGATCTGCGCCAGGACCCAGAACATTGAGGAATGGAGAACTATCCAGCCACTAAAATAAACCCCCGAACCTCTCATGCAAGGATGAGTTTCTCAGGGAGTTTTACAAATAATAGTTTAGCCTAGCAATATCTGTTTGAGATACGTATTTACCCATTCAATAGGCAAGTGAAATAAGGCACAGAGAAAGGCATCAGATGCTGTGGTAATGGGTGAAACATAAGGCCTCAAGACAACAGATTGAATAGGCATTACCAGCTCCAAATGACACGGCATGTTAGTGGCACTGCAGAAGCAAGAATAGAACTCAGGAGTTCTCCCCAATCTTCTGCTGTAACCAGTGAAGTACATGTCCCCTTACTTTGTATTCAGAGAAAAAAAAAGTATATGGACAGAACTGTTGTAACAGAAAGTGGGGCTGAGCCTGAAAACTGCTGAAAGTATAAATCAGGGGTTGGCAACCTTTCAGAAGTGGTGTGCCGAGTCTTCATTTATTCACTCTAATTTAAGGTTTCATGTGCCAGTAATACATTTTAATGTTTTTAGAAGGCCTCTTTCTATAAGTCTATAATATATAACTAAACTATTATTGTATGTAAAAGTAAATAAGGTTTTTAAAATGTTTAAGAAGGTTAATTTAAAATTAAATTAAAATGCAGAGCCCCCCGGACCAGTGGCCAAGACCCAGGCAGTGAGTGCCACTGAAAATCAGCTTGCGTGCTGCCTTCGGCACACGTGCCTTAGGTTGCCTACCCCTGGAATAAATCAATGATGCACTCATTATTATACAGCAAGTGTATATTGTAATGTATACTTACATATATTTTAAAGGTATGTCTAATCCTTTCAAACTGATTTGCAAGATCTACTTGGAGTTACAAAAAGATAACTTTTCAAAAAATTATATAATTGAAATCACAGTAAAATGGTATTTCTAAAACCTTTCTGTATACTGTATGTGATGTTTTCTGCTGCATAGAATGTTAAATCTATTGTTGAATTACAATTTAAACATATGAAAACTCAGCTGAACATCTCAGCTCTGGTGGAATACAAAACAAGATCCTGTAGTATATTTTAGAACGTATTTCTTCAAAACAATAAAAAAGATGATGCTTTTAAATAGGGTAAGCAGACAGCAAGTGTGAAAAATCAGGATGGGGATGTGAGGTAATAGGAGCCTAAATAAGAAAAATACCCCAAAATCAGGACTTCTGGTCACCCTACTTTTAAAGGGAAAATATCAGTAGAAATAGAATAGGCTACCTTGAATGTGCTATAGAAATAATCAGACAGCACCTGTAAAATGTTCTCAATGGATTACTTTTGTATTCAGAAAACCATTCTTAATACTGTTCCATAAAAATAATATTATGAGAGGCAAGTGAAAGAAGACAGGTTTAAAATGTGGCACTTCAGTAACAATATGTATGCCTAATTCCCATTAATGTCAATGGGGATTTATATGAAAGCTCATAATAAAAAAAAAAAATTCTTGCAGTAAAAATTCCCAAGGTTTAAGTTCCTGAACTATGTTGAGTATTATGGAATGTCTTTTTTTTTTTTTGCTTGTTGTTTCTCCACCTTTGTGCAAAGGACAGGATTGGGGCAGTACTATTGGTTTGCAAAAAACCACTAGACCCACATTGGCCAGTTTAAGTTAATCACCATCCTATGTTTCCGTCATTCACTCAGTCTCTCTCCTGATCACCTCTGCTCCACTAGGTGTCAAAGGGCATTTTCATAAGATTGTTCATTCAGATTAATATAAGGAACATCACAGCAGGTTCATAGTTTGCTGAATGGTTAGTACTTGATTTTCAGCAGAATTGAGTACTCAAAATTCCTGTTAATGGGAGCTGTTGGTGGTCAGAAGTTTTCAAGCAGGAAAAGCTTATGTGCATATGTATGCGTAGGGCCCTACCAAATTCACAGCCATGAAAAACATGTCACAGACTGTGAAAACTGGTCTTGTGTGTACTTTTACCCTATACTATACAGATTTCACAAGGGAGACCAGTATTTCTCAAACTGGGGGTCCTGACCCAAAAGGGGGTTGCAGGGGTATTGCAAGGTTATTTTGGGGCATCGTGGTATTGCCACCCTTACTTCTGCACTACCTTCAGAGCTGGGTGGCTGGACAGTGGTGGCTGCTGGCTGAGGGCTCAGCTCTGAAGGCAACAGCACAGAAGTAAGGGTAGCAATACTATACCATGCCATCCTTGCATCTGTGCTGCTGGCAGTGGTACTGCCTTCTGAGCTGGGCTCCAGACCAGCAACTGCTGCTTCTGGCTGCCCAGCTCTGAAGGCAGCACTGCCGCCAGCAGCAGCAGCACAACAGAAGTAAGGGTGACAAAACCATGACCACCCTACAATAACCTTGTGATACCCCTCTACACACATTACCCCCTTTTGTGTCAGGACCCCTACAGTTACAAGACTGAAGTTTCAGATTTAAGAACATAAGAACGGCCGTACCAGGTCAGACCAAAGGTCCATCTAGCCCAGTATCCTGTCTACGGACAGTGGCCAATGCCAGGTGCCCCAGAGGGAGTGAACCTAACAGGCAATGATTAAGTGATCTCTCTCCTGCCATCCATCTCCATCCTCTGACAAACAGAGGCTAGGGACACCATTCCTTACCCATCCTGGCTAATAGCCATTTATGGACTTAGCCACCATAAATTTATCCAGTTCCCTTTTAAATGCTGTTATAGTCCTAGCCTTCACAACTTCCTCAGGTAAGGAGTTCCACAAGTTGATTGTGCGCTGCGTGAAGAAGAACTTCCTTTTATTTGTTTTAAACCTGCTGCCTATTAATTTCATTTGGTGACCCCTAGTTCTTGTATTATGGGAATAAGTAAATAACTTTTCCTTATCCACTTTCTCAACATCACTCATGATTTTATATACTTCTATCATATCCCCCCTTCAGGGCCGCCCAGAGGATTCCGGGGGCCCGGGGTCTTCGGTGGCAGGGGGCCCTTCCGTTCCGGGACCCGCCGCCGAAGTGCCCCGAAGACCCGCGGCGGGAGCCCCCCGCCGCCGAATTACCGCCGAAGTGCGGCGGGGGGGGTCCCCGCCGCGGGTCTTCGGGGCACTTCGGCGGCGGGTCCCGGAACGGAAGGGGCCCCCGCCGCCAAAGACCGGGCTGCGCTTCGGCGGCGGGTCCCGCTTCCCCCCCGCCCCGGCCCCAGCCTCTTACCCCCGGCTCCCTCCTCGCCCGGAGTCTCAGCGCCTCGCCGGAACAGCCGCAGCGTGTGGCCGGCGGGGCCTGAGCCCCGTCCCGCTCAGAGCCGCGTGGTGAGGGGCGGGGCTGTGAGCTCCACGCCGAGCGGAGGGAGCGGAGCTCCCAGCCCCGCCCCCTCACCACGCGGCTCTGAGCAGGGCGGGGCTCAGGGGCTCCGCCGGAGACATCAAGCGCTGAGGCTCCAGGAGAGGGGCAGAGGCGGGAGCCTCCGCTGTTCTCTTGGGGGCCCCTGCGGAGCCCAGGGCCCGGGGCAAATTGCCCCCTTTGCCCCCCCCCTGGGCGGCCCTGCCCCCCTTAGTCTCCTCTTTTCCAAGCTGAAGAGTCCTAGCCTCTTTAATCTTTCCTCATACGGGACCCTCTCCAAACGCCTAATCATTTTAGTTGTCCTTTTCTGAACCTTTTCTAGTGCCAATATAGACATAAATATCTGAATTAATAAAATTTATGATTTTTAAAATCCTACAACCATGAAATTGACCAAAATGCACAGTGAATTTGGTGGGGTCCTATGTATTGTGGCAAAGCTCTGACCTTGCTCCCATGGGTCCTGCGCTTCTAGGCGGTTTATGCTAGCCTCAGTGGCTCACTGTGACCCTCCACGTAGCCTCTCTCTCTCTAGGGCCAGGGTTACAGTCTACTGAGCCCTTTTCATCATAGGCCTACAAGGAGGTTGGTGAGAGAACTCCCACAGTTTCTATTCGGCCTCCTGTCCTGACAGAGACCTGACTTCCCCTTCCAGGAGCTGTTCCTGTAGTGGTGGGTTGGGGGAACCCAGGCCCGCCCTCTACTCCGGGTTCCAGCCCAGGGACCCTAATGGTAGCAGTTGTTGGCAGCCAACCTTTCACTGCCAGAGTTGCTACATTTCCCTGGGCCACTTCCCCACAGATCTCCTGCTTCTCCCTTCTTCACCCTTACCTTAGGGCTCCTTTAACAATGGTTTGAGGGTGTCTTCAGTAACCAGCCCTTCAGCCGCACTTCCTCTCCTCTGGCTCCCTGACTCCCCTGCCTGACTGGAGTGAGCCCTTTTTATAGTATCAGCAGGGCCTTAGAGTAGGTGGTCACATTAACTGAATGGCCTCACCTGACTCTTTACAGGTTAATTAGAGTCAGGTGTTCTCATTAGCCTGGAGCAGCCCCTGCTCTGGTCAGTCAGGGAACAGAAAACTGTTAATCCAGTGGCCAGTATATCTGCCTTCTGCTGTACCCAACTGGCCTGGATCTATCACAGTATGTTTAACGAATCCATGCCTCAATATGCAATCAGTCAGTACTGTCAATGGTGAGGCCTGAACCGAAGACAACCTTCTACAGGAAAAAGCAGGAGCCCCTACCACTTAAAGTGAAAAAATGGCATGTTTAACTGCCAGATTGCAGCCATCTGCATAATCTCTGGAATCAGGCACTACAAAGACATGATTGCATGCTTACACACCTAGGTAATTTCCCACATGAATGGATTCAGTATATGCAGTATGATCTTCCACTTAACATTATTCCCTATGGAATAGATAGCATTCACTTTTTTGAATGTCTGGGCCACAGATGCTTGTTTATTAATGGGATCTGAAAGAGAAACAGAGAAGGGGATAGGTCCAGTGGGGGAGTAGGGAGAGAAAGGGAAAGGAAAGGCCAGGAGAGAGGGGATGGGAGAAGAGAGGGGTAGCAGACAATGTTAGGAAGAGAAAGAATGGGATAAACTAGTGGAGGATTAGTAAAAACAGGATGGGCCTGATGGGGTATAAAAGGGAGATAAATGGAGTAAGACAGTGGGGAGAAAGAAAATGGGATGGAGAATATTGAATAAGATGGAAAAGGATGGAGAGATGGAAGGTGGTGAATGAGACATGAAGGGGCAAATGACAATAGCTGGACTGAATTTCAGGGAAGAGATCAGAAATGGAAGAGAATGGACACAAGTCCATGCGTATGAGGAGGATGAAGAGGCTTCACTCACTAGTGTTAAACTCATACTGTGTCAGCTTGTTATTCCACACACAGAATGTACAAAAATAGAGGGAACAATGGTTGAGATCCAACATCCCTCTGACAGCTCACCTACACCTAGAGCAAACTGCAGTGCTGATGGCCTTTTCACTTAGAAAGGAGATAGCCCACACCAAGAATGTTTTTCTTTTGACAGTTGCTAAACTGGTCCTTTAGAATACTGAATGAGGGTGGTTGAGCGTGTGTCAGGGGATTGACTGTGTGCTCTGCATCAGCAGTATCACCCAATGGAGATGCTCCAGGGCATAACACCAAGGGCCAGTTATGGTTCGGGGTAGCATCACCCACTGCAAGAGTCCAAAGGCCACCTTGCATAGCAGCAATAGCTCCAGGTTGTGTTGGTCACTAGTGGGGGAGCTGGAATCCAGGTTCCAACCCAGGGCTCTTTGAAGCAGTAGGCCTTGTAAAGTGCCCTAGGGCATGATGACCCAGGGAGCGTGTTTAGGGGTATTTCCAACCCTTGTTACAATGCCTCTGGCACCATCTTGGGCTGGAATTGTGATCTCTTCAGTGTTTCCCACAGTGATCTGTCCCCTGAGTCTCCTCCGCTGGCAATGGCAAGTCATCACGCAGTCATCAGGCTTCCAGTGGTTTGGCTACAAAGCTGCTGGTAGCTTTCCGGTGGAAGGCTGCTGCACCTGACTGCTCTCTTCTGTGGTCAGACCAGACTGAGCTGAGTCACTCCCTTTTAATGCCCAGCAGAGGTGAGGGGTGTGGCCTCTTCAACTCTTGCCTCACCAATACAGGGTTGGTACACCGCATCAGAGAGAGAGAGACACACACAATGATCTATTTTAGCTGCTCCTTGAATACTTGGTTAGTGTCAATTCTACCCAATTACTAAAGATGAATTGGCTGGTAGAGTGACTCTTCATGCAGGGATCTTGCCTTTGTACTAGTCTTCCCCACCTTTAGCATCTGAACTAACATCTCTCATATCTGCTTCTGTTGGCTCTATTCTTAAATTATCTCTAGGAGTAGCTAGGTGGCTTTGATTAATCACATACATTTGTTTTATAAGGATAGATGACTCATCGCCATCATCCTTGCCAATGACACCTTTACTTCCTTATGGAATGATTTTGGAAATCTGCACAATTTATGAATTCCATGTAAGACTATGAATTCCATATGTATCTATATCAGACTGCAAACTTCATTTTAATTGTAAGGCTGGTCTCTATCCTTCATCTTGAACTAGAATTCCAGAGATGCTGGCACAGGACAAACCATACATGTTATATCCTTGGGGCAGCCGGTGTAGGAAACAATCACTTGAGGCCAGAGAGCAGGCAGCTAACCAAAACCTCCATTTTATTTACATATCTACAGAGAGCTCCTCAGCCGGTTGAAACCGGTTGAGCTAACCCATAATAATCTAACTCAGTTGCCATAGCAACAAAACCATGACAACCAAATACACAACAATACAGGGTCATGAAATTTTGACTATTGGCCATCCAGATGACAAAGATGATTGCAGCCTAGGGCAACCAGTTTTTCAAGTCTCAACTCAGGGGCCAGGGGATGGATGCCACTTTGGCAACACAATCATCTGTTAAGGGTCTCATCACATATTGGGGCTGATAGGGGAGTCACCTGAAGGTTAAGGGTGTTCTTTGTGGCCATTGTTCTCCAGCTCAAGAGGAGGGAGAAGCAACTCAGCACCTACAAGCCAGTGAGACAAGGGATGCCACCTACCTTCCTGAACAAAGATGAACTCCAAAGAGAAGGGTGAGCTAGTAAGGGGCATGGCATTTAGGATGTTTGTTGTGTTCTAAATTATCTGTATTCTCTTCTGGTTTATGTGATTAAGTCAAAGAGCAATAGTGTTAACATATGTGCAAATCATCGGTCTATTATTTGCTTTACAACTGCTAGATGACTCATTGAAGTGATAAACCACAACTTTCAGTGGGAGTCTGGGAAGCTTGTATTCTTAAAATATATGTGGGTCTGAAGAGTCAGCACTGAACACAGGGCATAGGCAGCTGAACGGTAGGTTTCAGCTCTCAGGATGGGGTGCTAGACAGAGGATCTGGACTCTGAAATGTGCTTAAAACTCCTAAGACAGGGGCAGTAGCTGGACTCCATTCAGGTTCCAGAGGCTAAAACACCTGAGAAACCAGCAAATGGTTGCCCTCACAGCAGTCTAATGTGTGGCCAAGAGAGGGTGCTGGAATCTGTTCCCTCCTTATTGCACAGCACAGCAGTATCAATTACAAGCAGTTATATGTTCAAATTTGATGTGGGCCAAATCCTGTATTTGATCTTTGGATAATTGACAGGTCTTTCCATTTAGTCAGTATTTTTAAAGGATTGTAAAGGGCTAGGTGTTCTTTTGTTGTACAATAGCAAAATCAATCAGTAAATATGACTGGTACAGTCACTTCCTTCATTTGATACGATTGCCATATTATTATTTGGCAACTACAGCTGTAGCATGTGATGAACCTCAGTTATACTCTGGTATTCAACTTCCAGAACATCCTTGCCACCTCCACCTCTGTTGTTTCTACATGGTAAAAGCTGTCAAAACCATGCTCAGAGTACTTGCATTAATCACCTGTTTCTTTCACTGAATAAAGAGGATTTGAAGAGTGAATAAGACGTTGGAAACAATAATATTGTTATTTACACACTAAAAAAATATTACATACAAATCCTGATCCTGCAAAGCTGTATACACGTGCTTAACTTTACACACGGTAAGTACCATCACTGAACTTCAGTGGGGCTATTCACAATGCATACAATTTAAAAAGCACATAAGTCCTTGCATGAACAACTGTACATAATGCCTATACATCCTGCAAGTTCAAATATTCAGAAGTCAGGAAACAACAAATGTAATGTGACCATGGAACAGATTCACCTGTGTGTTATCCCTGTTTTATGCCAGTATGCCTCTACTGAAATTAATATAAACAGTTTACAGCACTGTAAACTTTAAGTAATGCAGAGGAGGATCAGGACCAGTATTTCTGTAATACTCATTTTTTTTTCTTTGAAGAAAAAAAATTCCATAACATGGAATTATTTGTCTCCATAATGTGAAGATCTAGTTGTGTGTGAGACAGCAATATCACGTTGTATTTACTGGACACTAGTTACCTTCTGCAGACCTTAACAGTTGTGTTTCTTTAACTTAGCGTGAGGGCCTAATCCTGTGTCACTGAAATCGACCCACTGCCACAGACTTCCTGTGTGATGTATATCTAATAACTTCATCATACTCTGCCCAAGTCCCTGATCTGTAAAATAGGAATAATGGAATTTCCCTATACCACATGGGTATTTTGGGCATAAATACATTAAAAAAAAATTGTGAAGTGCTCAGATACCAAGGTAATTTGGTCTATATAAGTACTTGAGATAGACAGACAGTTTTGCCAGTGTCTTCAGTGGGACTAAAATTAGACTCTCAATAAGGTGGGGGGTTTTGATGTCTACTGGACAGTTTCATTCCTGTATTTAAGCCAGTAAGATTGAAATCACATATGACATGAAAGCAACAGAGCAAAGGATCGGCTGAGAGTGACCATAAGTGACGACCAGAAAGACGACATTTAGAGATAAAATGGCTAGAAAGAACAGTTTGTCTAAAGCCAGTGTCAAAGGCAGGCATAGATGATGAGCCTACTGTTGGTGCATTTCCCCCTAGAAAGAAGTTTGTAGCAACACTCTCTTTAGTTTTATAATAGAAATAGGAGGGAAAAAAATCTTCTAAAACAAGTTCTTCTCATTGCCAGGACTTCCAGATTTTCCTCTGCTGCTTCTCTGCTATTTTTTCACATTTGCCTGTTTAAAGATTTGTAGTTTTATTTCAAAACAAAAGGCAAACAAAGGAAAACACATCAGGTCCGCAGACTTATGGCAATGATGATTGTGCCTACACTTCTGCTGCAGTGCAGTCAGATTAATGTTGGATTGTGTTGGTTGCTAGATGGTGCTAACTTCTCACAAACAAGGCCCAAGGTTCACTATTGCCTACCTCAAGTACCTAAACAACAAGTCAAGTCATACTGTGCTGATGCTACTAGGTGTATAATTAAAAACAGTGTCTAACAAAGCTGTCAGCTAACACCTGCTGCTATTATGCAATAGCACAGAGTTGGCTATTAATGGTGGCATGACAACTCACCCCTCCTGTCCCGATGACAGACAGAGCACCATTTCAACATTAAATTTTCTTCCAGTTCTTACCACTTTTAAAGCAACCTACAATTTAGCTTTAAAATAAAACAAACAAACAATCACATCAAGAATTTGTTACAGAAGCAACACGGTCTAGTGGCCAAAGAACCTGAGTTCTAGACCCCGACTCCTCTCCAAATATAACTGTAGCAACTTAATGTGTCTGTCTCATTTTCCCTGTCCTCCCAGTGTTCAAGAGCTGGTGAGAGAAATCCAGTCCTCCAAAAAGCATTTTTTTTATTAAGTTTGGCGGGGGGAGGGGGGGGTAGAATAGTTACCTATCTTCACTTTAGAGCTAAATGACTTGCTGATATCTGGAACTAGCACAATCAAAAGATGTTGTGTATGGGCTTTATGATGGTGAAGTTTATTTCACCTCAAAATTCACTCCATCTATATAGAGCCCAACCACTTCAGCTCTATGCTGAAGGAGCCTGGTGAAGTGACATTACTGGTCACGCCCCACCCCCCAGCTAGGGCCAGAGTGCTGTACTACCACACAGCCTGTCTGCCCATTCACTACAGCTGCTTGTTCCAGCCATAGACTGGGACAAAAGTCCATGTGCTTCTGCAGTGGGCATGTGGACCACTGGGTGTGTAGAATCATTTGCAGTTCAGTAAAGTTCAATTTTACAGGACAGGCAAGTATCACAATTATATTGCAAACTACAGCATGTAAACGTAAAAAACAAAAGTAACTAACTTCCTAAAACATGGTGTGGTGGGAGGCTAGAGATGCAAATCCTTGTTCCATAACTTCATGTTTAATATTGGATAAGCATTTATCTTGGTATACTCATTTCCCTATCTGTGAAACGGGGATCACAATACAGGGGAGTTGCGAAACTTAAGTAAGCTTCAGTATTAATTTCTTGGAGATCCTGAGATAGCTGGTGTTTTAGGAGTACAAAACATTATTTCCTGCCCTCAAATAATTATGTAGCCTTCTTGTAGTAACGTTCATCCAAGAGTATCCCCTGGTACTGTATGACGGCTAACTAATGATTTTAAAATACAATAATACGTGCACGCGAGAGAGTACGCGCGTGCACAGAATACCCAGTGGGGCCAGTGTAAAGGTTTGTTGGTATGAATCTGAGCTGGCCACATTGTTTATGGATGGCAAAGGCACAAACGAGTTCTAAAGATGATCTCAAGAAAATAGCCAAACTATCTTTACACCACACTCTATCATGTCTATACAATGTACAGAACGTATTATATGGAACAGTGTAAAGGTTTCATTAAGTACATTTTTTAAATGGCTCTGTTTAGATTTTGAAGTTCACACTTGACTTTGCTAAATGGAATGGTAGAAAGATGAGCTCAAGTTTGCTCATGTTTTTGCTCGTCTTACAAGGATAAGTTAACTGAGTAGCAGATCATTGATTTACACTGCAATGGCTGTCGGTCACCACTGAAAAGTTCAACTTTTCCCAAAATTTACCAAGCATAGTGACTGCAGTATAAGGGGAAGAGTAGCGGGGAGACTGGGTGGGGAAGGGAGGGAAACCAAACTTACTATGAAGAATGTGGAGCTGCCTGTAATAAAAATTTCATGAGTGGTTTATACAGAGTTTGCCCGACTGTTGTGTGCAATATGATTACAAGGGGTTAATTTCAGCAGAGTTGACAGTACACATGTAGACAAGCAGACAGTAGCTTCTGATAGCCCCATTTCCTGATACATAAAGTGTCATTCATTTTGAAGGTTTACCTTTAATGCAACAACAGTTTAAACCTGCACAAAATAAGCCATTGTTTTAAAACCAATGTTTTGCAATCAACTTTAATCTATTTGCTAAAATGATACACTCTGGTTTTCCTACCTGTGACTGTGGATGAGTGCGTTGAAAGCCAATCCATCAGACCAGCTAGTGGTGAAATTGATAACATTGACCTGCGGGTAATTGCGAGTTGACTGGCGGACCCAGCTCAGTAAGATCTTTTCACTGTTTGTCTGTTGCAACCCAGCCATGATGTTTTTCATTACATCTTTGACCTGCATTAGGAGACAGAATTTCATCAATGGCTGAACTTATTTATTCAAAGCAAATGCTTTTCCTGACCCAAATAAGCACCAATTCTCTTATCCTTTGGCATAAAGTGATAACAAATGGGGTCTCATAAATAAATGAGTTATAATTGACGCCATTGTATAAAAGGAGCAGGGAAGTCTGACTTTGTTAAAGTGACCAGTTTTGACCTGTCTTCTTTGCTGTGTATTCAATATATTCACAACTACAACAACTAAAAGTCCAGTGCATGGGGATCATCCAGGGAGAGAGTTTATTTGAAATGAGTTTTTTTTCTTACTTAATAGGATAAGTACAAAGGTAGGTAAATCAATGGGGTGCATGAATGAGAGCTAAGTGTGTCCTCCAGGTACTGAACAGTACCTTCTACTGGAATATAAAAAGGTATACTTAAGAAATACACACACACAAATACAGAGACAGAACATGTCAATTTAAGCAGTACTGTACAGGTTTTGTTTTCATGAGTGAGTTTAAGTAGATTAATTATGAATTGCTAATCATGTTCTACTCTGATCAGAGGGACAGATATCCAGGCCTCCCACTGTTATTTCACTGTAATGACAATTCTGAGAGCTTCCCAAAGGACAACACTCAGTCTGATAGGTTTTCAAGCTGAGAACACTTATGTATTTCCTAGCCACATTCATTACTAGTGACCTTAACAGTAACTTCTATTAAGCAATGCCTAACATTGGGTCATGCTGTCTTAAAGGAAGGTTTTTGTTTTTAAATCAATGTAGTCTCTATTCTACTATGTTTCCAACCAGTATTAAATATCGTCTAGGATAAAGGACTAAATATCCAAACTGGACATTTATAACTTGTCCAATTATCCACATATTGTTTCATTCTGTACTCCTCATCAAGAAATATCCACTGAAGAGTAATTTTTAGATTTGAAGCATTTAGCATGCATTGTCTCCTCCAACATGAATCTGCCTCAAATTTGGGGAGTAAGAAATGTAAGTAACATTCAATTTAATAAACATACTAATTAACTAAAGCCTTAAAAGTTCTACAGTAATTCTGTAAAAACATATCAGGTGCTATTTTATAAATCTTCCCCTGCCATGCTTCAGTCTGGACTCAATTTATCTGTAAGATATCACATTTTCTTTAACAAACAATTAACTTGGAAAAGAAATATTATCAGTTAAAATATTTTTAAAAATTTCAGCTACAACAGAAAATTCTACATGCTACACCTCTGTAAAATGACTTGTACAATTGATATTACTGGTATGTATTGTTTATGGGAGTTTATGCTGATGCATGTGAATTTAGTAAAAATGAATTAGAGGAAAAAGCATTATTTAGTGGTAGGAAACTTGTGAGATAAGGGTCTAAAATTTTTTTCACCTGGAGAAAGGAGCCAGTGAATGTGAAGGACAGCAGGAACAAAGAGGTAACAGATAAGGTAACCAAACATCTCCAGATTTGTTACTGAAACTGGCAAGATTTGTTCTTACATGTTTTATAAGAACATAACATAAGAACATAAGAAAGGCCGTACCGGGTCAGACCAAAGGTCCATCTAGCCCAGTATCTGTCTACCGACAGTGGCCAATGCCAGGTGCCCCTGA
This sequence comes from Mauremys mutica, assembly GCF_020497125.1. NCBI lineage: Eukaryota > Metazoa > Chordata > Testudines > Geoemydidae > Mauremys > Mauremys mutica. Next base: position 215,746,725 of record NC_059072.1, on the reverse strand, counting down.
GGGAGTGAACCTAAAAGGCAACGATCAAGTGATCTCTCTCCTGCCATCCATCTCCATCCTCTGACGAACAGAGGCTAGGGACACCATTCTTACCCATCCTGGCTAATAGCCATTTATGGACTTAGACACCATGAATTTATCCAGTCCCCTTTTAAACATTGTTATAGTCCTAGCCTTCACAACCTCCTCAGGTAAGGAGTTCCACAAGTTGACTGTGCGCTGCGTGAAGAAGAACTTCCTTTTATTTGTTTTAAACCTGCTGCCTATTAATTTCATTTGGTGACCCCTAGTTCTTGTATTATGGGAATAAGTAAATAACTTTTCCTTATCCACTTTCTCAACATCACTCATGATTTTATATACCTCTATCATGTCCCCCCTTAGTCTTCTCTTTTCCAAACTGAAGAGTCCTAGCCTCTTTAATCTTTCCTCATATGGGACCCTCTCTAAACCCCTAATCATTTTAGTTGCTCTTTTCTGAACCTTTTCTAGTGCTAGAATATCTTTTTTGAGGTGAGGAGACCACATCTGTACACAGTATTCGAGATGTGGGCGTACCATGGATTTATATAAGGGCAATAATATATTCTCAGTCTTATTCTCTATCCCCTTTTTAATGATTCCTAACATCCTGTTTGCTTTTTTGACCGCCTCTGCACACTGCGTGGACATCTTCAGAGAACTATCCACGATAACTCCAAGATCTTTTTCCTGACTCGTTGTAGCTAAATTAGCCCCCATCATGTTGTATGTATAGTTGGGGTTATTTTTTCCAATGTGCAAACGGAAACATGCAGAGCTTAGAGAAAACATGAATTTCTGAGTGAAGGTACTCATTTTTCCACATCTCTGGAATACATGCTGCCCGAGGAGTGCACATCACATGTGATAATCATTTTTTCCCTAATCAGACAGTTTACAGAAAAAAATTGTAACAATTTAATTAAACTGTGAGCTAAACAAGTGAAAACTCATGTGGACATCAATTTTAAAACATCTTTTACTGCTTAGCTTGTCTTGTAATTTTATAGTAAACTAAATATAAGCCAGGTTTAAACTGATTTAAGAGTGCCCATCCACAAAGTTGCACCAGTTTAACTAAATAGATTTAAACATCATACCTTTAGTTAACTAAGAGCAATTTTATATTGACAAAACAGAGAACATCAGATTCACTCTGCCATAAAAGATGAAACGTTGCAAAAGCAGCCACATGCAAAAGGGTCGATTGGCTGTTACTTAAAGTTCAGCCTGACTGCTGCTGAATAAAACAAGATTAACTCCGTAATAGTGTTACGGTGAGTCTAAAGCCTGGTCTACACTAGGGGGCAGGGTCAATGTAAGATACGCAACTTCAGCTACGGGAATAGCGTAGCTGAAGTCGGAGTATCTTATTTCGACTTACCTCCCATCCTCACGGTGTGGGATCGACAGCCACGGCTCCCCCTGTCGACTCTGCTACTGCCACTCGCCCTGGTGGAATTCCGGAGTCGACAGGAGTGCGCTTGGGGATCGATATATCGCGTCTAGATGAGACGCGATATATCGATCCCCAATAATCTGATTGCTACCTGCCGATCCGGTGGGTAGCGTAGACATACCCTCAGTTGTAACTTTGAAATTCTTATCGTTGCTTAACAAGATGCTTACACATATTTCAAGGTGTCCTTATACTGATACAACACAACATTCATACTGAATCAGGTATGATGTTGGTTTGGGCATCACAGGAAGATGTGAACTTTAGTATCATGGTATGTACATACTTAAAGTGAAATCAGGCTCTGTTGCAGACAGTGGCAAAACTCCCATTGACTTCTATCTGAGCAAGATTTTAAACATTGAATCATTTTAAACCACCCCATTTGGCAGCATTCTTTTTCCTGATTAAAGTTACTGTGCCAGCCATTAAAGGTACCACTTACGTTACCTTTGATAATTCTAAAAAAGTGAATGGAATTAAGTAGAGCTCATTTGTATATAAAATAATCTTGAGATGACAGTTTAAACTAATCTCTAAAATCCTTGGGCCAGATTCTCTGTGGCCTTGCAGCTTGGGCAGTTGATTATACTAGTAGATCTAATTTGAATGGCAACACTCACTCACTCTGCACTGCTGTAAATGGTTACACAAGGTGCAGGGCAACAGATAATCAGTCATGTGCTTTTTAATCTGATTTATACCTGTGCCTGGCTCTTGTGAGCTTTTAGGTATTGTTTTAGCATGCCACTGTGACAGTCTGTGCCATTATGGTCACTACTTTTAAAAGACTATGATAAATATTGTACAAAGTATGCCGTGTGAAGTATCATTTGAAAACTCATAATCTGCTGAATATTATTGCCCTGGTAAAATGTGTGTGGCAACATATGTAAAAAGTTATAAGATTCTACCGTATAACACTGCTATAACATGTTCCAAAGTTAGAATGGCAGGACCAAACCTGTTTTTCAGATACAAAGACAGATATCAACAAAGTCAGGTGGGCTATCACTTAGTTAAGTGGCCATTCTCTGGCAGAGGAGAGGCATGAAAAAGAAATTTACATTTCATCATAATGACACCCACAAGAGACAGTTTGCACCATGACTAAGCAAGAATGTTTCTAGCACAAGAAACTGAATTATAAAGAGGGAAGAAAAACACTTGTCATGAGCGAGATGAAAGTGGTCATCATCAACTCTTAAAGAACTGAACTGGGGCAGGGGAAGATTCCTAGCTAGGAGGCTTTTCAGCCAGTACAGACTGCTGTAAGCTTATGGTGAGAAAAATCCTTTGCTTTTAAGGTCACTTCAACACTTGTCAAGCATTTATCTTTGTTACTTTTGTAACCAATCCTGACTTTTATGCCTCATTACTTTTAGTCTCTTGAAATCTTTCCTTTCTTTCTGTAGTTAAACTTACAGTATTGTTTTATCTGATCTTTGAACTGAAGTATGTGGGGAACTCCATTTGGTATAACAAGGCTAGTGCATTTCATTTTCCTTTGATGAAATGATGGAGTTCCTATGAGCTTGCATTTTCCAGTACACTTCTGGGAAGTCTCAGATGCCCATTTCAGGGGGACAAGCCTGGGACTGAGAATTTTGTGGTGTTGCCCTGTATGTACGTTCATCAATGGTTGGCAGACCATTCATGCAAAATCACTCAACTATTTTACAAGTCAGAGGCAGTGTCTGAATAGGCTAGTAGTTGATGTTCTTACAGAAAAGCAGTGTAAAAGGCACCCCATTTCAGAGATTTGAGGGGACACAGTGTTCAACAGTCCAGATTGTACCCCGGGGAATGTCAGAACCACATTGTGGGCTGGCACCACAACACAGTGCGATTTGTATATTTCAGAAAGACTAGACAAGAAATTGGTCTCCTTCAGCTCTGAAGATCTGCACTTCTATGAAAAAATTCATATTGTTTTACCCTTGAATCCATGAACTAATACAAAACAAACAAACAAAAAAACAGGAACAAATGCCCTTTCAATTTTGCACATGTGGATTCCAGCTTTAAAATGCATATACAATACTATTCCTGGCAAAACGAGCAGGGGCTCTGAATTAATCCAGAAATTTATATATATGGAAATTTAACATTTTTTATTCACTAGTTTATATTAGCACATACATCTTGCATTTTATTTGATAATCATATTTTGTTTGCATTCAGGATTCTACAATCCTATATCTTCCTTAGAATCACACCACCACTTACAGGCATTTTTCATTCTATTAACATATGGAGGATATATATATCTATCTTAATTAGCCTGCATAATTTCTTTAATACATCACAGCAACAGAAGAGCTAGGTGGCCAAGGGTGGGGGGGGGGAAGAGAAAGAAAAAAGATAAAATTTGTTTAAGGTATCCCAAAAGAAAAATTAAGTTCTTGACATTTGAAATAACTCAATCTTCAAATCACCCAACTCATTTGAAGCAAAGTGGTTAAGAATCCCTCCTCTCTACCTCTTGATTGCTGTGATCAATCTTATATAACTAAATGCAAATAGAAATATTGTTTATATAGCACCATAGTTCTTCATGGCCATATATAGACATAAGACTATAAGGGGGATTTTAAGTTAGAAGATTAACATAATGCAAAGGGACTACAAACTATGGAGAGAGGAAGTTGAGGGAAAACAGCAGAAAAAGGGGAAAGACACCTACTCTCAGGAAAGTGTTATATACAAGGATTCAGGGAAAGTATTTTGGTTCTATGTCATGCTACTTTGTGTGTGTGTTTGAGTATAATCATAGATTACTGAGGACATCAGAGGTAAGAATAATGATAAAAACAAAACAAAAAGTTTGTTTTCGGAAGGGATTTTCTTTCCTGAGCAAGCTCACAGAAAAAGCTAGACAAAAGTCAACATCAGGCTTATGTAATTGAAACCAATATCCTAAATCTAGTATAATCTGGATTTAGGGCTGGACATGTAACTCAAACCACATTAGTGGCACTGATGAATAATCTCCTGCTGTCAGTGGCAGACATCCATTCTCATCTTCCTAGACCTTTCTGTAGCATTTGACACTGTCAGCCATAGGACACCTGAGAGAGGCAGCATGGATCTAGGGTAAGCCAGTAAAACTGTTTGAATCCTTCTGGAAGCAGTGATGGGAAACGGCACCTGACATACTAGACCTCCCACTTGTGGAATTCCAATAAGGATCAATTTTCTCTCCAGTCCTATTCAACATCTTGAGGCAGCTGAAGCTGGTAAAGTTTTTCAGACAAACTAAACACACACACACAGATTTGGGCCACCAAACTGAACAATTGGTTGGTTGCCCAGGTCTACATACAGCCACTATGTGAACTGGTCAGACGACATGGGCTCAAGTTCCAGCAATATGCAAACTACACCCAAATCTACCTATCCTTCACTACATATACTCATACCACTACCAAGATTGCCCACAGGAACTAAGGGCCATGACAAACCTCACCATCTTTTGATCTAAGTGTAAGGTGCATTTCTTTGATTTGCCTTCTCTAACAAAGATTTAGCAATGTGTGAAGTTTATCTATATTCTCTCTCTCTCAATATATATACACATACACACAATTCAGAATCAAATACTGCATGCAATTCTCCTTCTGGGGAGAGGATGCAAGAATGAACACATGACAGATGTTTGTCATGTTGCTTAATACACCATGGAAGGCAGTCAGAAGCCACAGTGATAAACATGGTTTGAGAACCTATATAGAATAGAATAGGATAGGAAAAAGGGGAACATAGGCCACTCTTACAAATAACTTCCAAAACATTAAATTCTCAAGTACAAGACCATGAACATAGTACTGACTATGATCACTGTGAACAGTAAAGCAAAAAAGCACGTACTGGATTAAGATAAGAGCACAGTGAATTGCAAGGGTACTACAAGCCTAAAACTCTGGTTTTGACGGACAGAAAGTGTTTTCTGGCCCATACAGAGGCAGTGGCAATTTGTAAATCAGGGCCTATATTTGGTAGGCTGAAGACCACCAAGCTAAGGAATGGCAGATCAGAAGATTTTTTTTTAAATCTTTCACAATTATTAACCAAAGTAACATTTTCATTTTTTCCCTCAATCCAGTGCAGTCTGCCAACTACCTGGAACAGTGACTGTACTCTAATATTTTCCACATATTATCCTGAAAATATTTCAGACTACAAGAATTATTTGTATATAGCCATAATCTTCAATTTCTTAAAGAAACTCCTGGTGGACTCAGGAGTATGAGGACTGAGATGCCAGTTAAAAGAAAACACAAATTCCTTCAAAATAAGAGACACTCTTTGCCCAGTAGTTCCTTATGAAATCCTAACTATTCAATTAAATCACTACGACTGTTGCATACAGATTAATGCAGTTGTTCAATGAGATGCATACAGGCCCATGCACAGTCCCAGCAACTTTAAGACTCTCACCACAGGGATTAGGGGTTGCCTGCATGAGTCTCTTTAAAAATCCTCTTTCTAAATACTATTTGTTTTTCCAGAAGAGTTACAATGATTCTTTTGCTATGGTTTAAGCTCTGTAAAGTATGCTTGTTGGGTTTTTGTTTTGTTTTTTTTCCAGGGGGATAGGATCACTCTGAAACTGGAAGTTGGTTAAAATTAGTGTTAAAAAAAATGCACACAGTTTATAGTATGCAGTGTTCCTTTTTGTTATTTACAGAGACTTTCTCTACCAGAGAGAAATAGCTGAGAAATTAAAGGTGTTATTTTACTTTTGTTTAATACGTAATGTGGGACTGAGACTGGGAGTAGAGCTGTGACCACAAATGTGTGGAAAAGGGGGAAACCTGAGAAAAGACTGGAACTTCAAAGAAAAAGGTACAGTAATAGATTCAGAACCATACACATTAAAGAGCTTTGACCAAAAGTGAACACCACAACAGTATGGTGTAATCTGAGAGAAAAGTCTAGTGAGAATCTAGAGATTAGGATGAGACAAGAAAGGACAGAAATATCACATACAATACTAAGGTACCTTTGAAAGTCTTTCTTCACTCTGGGCTGATTTGCCTGGACTATGCTTTCCCCGGACTATGCTTTCCCCTGAAGACTCTGACTAGGACTTTCCACAGAAGCCTATTCATTCCCTGTGGTTCCAACTGGCAAATTGATCTCTCTCAACTCTCCTATAAGGCCCAGGTGTCCATTAAGCTACTTAATTGCCACCCAACCACTTAGATAATTAACTCAGGTGGCTGTGGGTTGGTTCTTGGTTCTTAGCAGAACCTGCCACAAATAGGCTGGTCTCTGACTCCCCTAAAAGGCCAGCACCCATGATATACACATTTTGTCAGTAGGCTGTGCTTCAGCAAAGCATTTCACCTCTGTGGCTCCTTTCCCTTCCCACTCCCTAAGTTGCAAATAAAAGAAATTAAAAACAAGTTCTTGGGGAACACACCCACTATCCAAGTATAGCCTGTTAGCAGACAATTTGGAGAGTCCTAGCTCTCTAATTAAGATTTTCTTCAATAGCAAACTGGAACATTTCCAGATATTTAGTTACAAGAACAATCTACAAGGTGCAAAGTTTTGCCAGGCAACTAAGGCCTGTTTCATTCTTATAACTAGCATGTACTGCAGCCTGCTTTGCTTTCTTAGGTGACTGAAAATACCCCTTTAGTCTTAATAAAAATGTAACACATTATTTTAATATATTTATAACTAGATAGCTAAAGAATCAGGGACATATTTCTCAGTAATATTAATCATTCTGAGACCTGGGGGGGAAATCTAATAAATGACAAACGGTTTTCTCTACAGAGTTCTTTATCTGCTTTTCCTGTGCCAGTCCTACAAAGGACATAGGTTGCCCCCACAGTGCCAGGCTCACACCAACTTTATGCAGGTGCATTTGTTTAAAGGGAGACCAGCCCAAATTAAAAGCTAGCTTTACTCAAGGGTTCCTTATCCAGCAGCACTCTGTTGCTGTACATTAATGCCTTCCTGCCAATCCTCCTTTAAGTTGTCATAACATCTGTCCTTTGATAAGAGAAAATAAATGAGAACTAAATTCTCACATGTTTAGAAGGGAAAGAAGAGACAAAGTGAAAGAGCCAAACCTATTTGCTGAGAGGTTTTTGTGAAAATGAGAACTCAGCTCAGATCCTACAAACACACACATACTTTGTGTTACACAAGAGTAGTCCTATTGCTTACAGTGGCACTATCACATATGTAAAGTTAAGTGCATGCACAGTGTTTGCAGGATTGGAGACTGCTAGTACCTTAAAGCCCAACCCAATCATCCTTTTTCATGTACCTCTCATGTTTCTGTGGCATTTTAAAGAGGTACTTTCAAACGAAGCAGCATACATCATTGATGCAAGAAACCACAGCTTTCGCATAGGATTGCATTTCAATTTACAGATGCTAGTTCATTTTTAGTTCCTACCAGGAAACCAGAGCATGCACAATGAGTTTATCCTAACAGTGAATGTATTCTATGACACTAGTGAAAGAGGATCAGATCCAGAGTGAAAAGGACATGAACCAAACTAATCTCAGAGTCAACAGAGAAAATGAAATGGTGGTTCCAAATCTGAGCAACTCACATATGCAACAACACATTAAGTATGTTATTGAACAATTTCCTCCTGGTGTAACGCTACTGAAATCAATGAAATTGTACTAGGAGTAAATCTGAAACCACTACATTAGTTTGCAAACTTCCACTGATCCAAATAGCTTACATTATGTATACTAAGAGAAACAGAGCAACATGGAGGGTACAGCGATTCCCTGCAGAGAAAGGAGAGTTACTGTTTGGAGAAACAAAGAAAATCCCGGGGACCCAGTTCTTCCTTGCAGCATATCCTGAGGGGAAAGATGAGACCCCTGCAGAACCCAGTGCAAAAACCGTGGACCAAAAGCATACATCCTGAGTCCAGCTCCAGATAGCAGTTCAGGCTGGTGGATATTGTTACTGTTTCTTATTTCATGATGGGCAGAGTAGCTAAATTTGCACTAACCAAGCAGGCACTGAAAGATCAGACGTGTAGCTGAGTATCCATACATACTGGGTCAGCTCCAGGCACCAGCACGCCAAGCGTGTGCTTGGGGAGGCAAGCCACAGGGGGCGCTCTGCCGGTCGCCGCAAGGGTGGCAAGCAGGCTGCCTTCAGTGGCATGCCTGCGGAGGGTCCGTTGGTCCTGCAGCTTCGGCGGACCTCCCGCAGGCGTGCCACCAAATCCGCGGGACCTCCTGCCTGCCGTTCTTGGGGCAGCAAAATACCTAGAGCCGCCCCTGCATACCTATTGTGCCAGGGAATTAATAAGTGTGTTTTCTGTACATAAACACACACCATGAGAGGAATGCTGGGAATGGGAGGGCCAGAAAAAAAAATAACTAGCAGTAAAGATTTCCATAACTCAAAACAATGTGGAGGAAAAAGACAGTATATGAGTCTGCAGAAAAAGCACACTCACATCTATCTGTAGTTTATATACATTAAAACATGTATTGCTCACATTTTTGCTAGAAGTTTTCACAGTTACATATGGTCCAGTGTTCATACTCCCATTACCTGTGCTTCAGATTCAGTACTCTACATCCTTCAAAGCAATGAGTAATCCCACCAGCTAAACCAAATAAGAGAAGTATGGAAGTGAAGGATAGGAGTGAATCAAAATAACACATTTTAAGGCCTCTCCTGCAGAAAACCACTGTTCCCTTTTCTGTGAATTTACATGTGGGTGGGAATGGTAGATGATTGTCCTTTTTGTATGGGTGTTTGGGGCTTATCAGCATTGTTTTTCATGTTGCAATGAGCCAATCTTGCTTATCTTTTGCCAAAATGCTAAAATGCCCTAACTGGTTGGTTTTTTGGTTGTGTGTGTGCACGCATATGTAATATACTTAGTAGGAATCCCTATCCCATTGTCAAAGAAGCACATACACCCTAAACTAATGTCAAGCCCTTCCTGGAATAAAGCTTTAATGGTATATCAGAAAGGGTTAACATCATCCTAAGCTTCCTACCTGAGCATATGTGTTTCTGTGGTCTCATTGCTTGATCTGCTCTGTGCTAATTCCCATTCTCTCTAGAAGGCAAGGCCTATCTCCCTTATGCCTAGGGTGGAGCTAAATGGGCCACACCTGCCTCAAGGAGTTATTAAAACTTCAGCTGCTTTTTGCAGGGTTCTAACAACATCTGTGACTGGGTGGGTCAATAGTATTTAAAAACCAAAACAGCAAATGTATGATGACTTGAGTATTTAACAGAAAAAGAAAAACAAAAAAGTCATTCTTCTTCTGTTATTAAAAAGGTGAACAATTCTTCCACATTAGTTTTGTCTATTGATTTTGCTTTGTAAAAACTGTATTATTTTTGCAACAACTCACAGTAAAATTAGAAAAGCTGCTATTAATGCTCCATAACCTATTTTATAATCTGCTGATTCTTAATGTCCCAGATAATATGCAAACAAACCATTATCAAATTTGCTAATTTAAGAAATGAGGGCTTGATGAATGGCCTTATTTTGTTTGAAATGCCTATGTTGTTTTATAGGTTGTGGGTGGGTAACAACATGCAAGGATCATGTAACACACATTTTGGAGAGAACCTTCAACAGTATTCCTTACCTGCCAATGGAGAATTATACTCCAGATCAGTCCAAGGGTCAGTTTATGATTTCCATCCACTATGTCTGTGCTTCCAATATTCACCAAATCAACCTATTGGAGAAATGCAAAATAAGTAGGTATGAAAAAGTATTTGGATACTAGTGCATTTTGTGAAAGAAACCATGACAAAAATTTAATTTATTTTGGATTTTGAGAAATATAGGCATTTAAAGTAGTTATCTGATTAATCTTGAACCACTTTGTTTAAACCACATTTTAAAATATTATAATAGGTTGGGGTGTTTTGTTTTTGTGAGGGTGCATACATTGGCAAAAGTAAACATTCAATGCTTATTTGAGAAATGGAACAATTAAAGTGCTGGCAAAAAGCAAGAGGCAGAGTTAGCGATATGAAGACATAATTATCCAAGCTCTAAAGTTAAGTGAATATATAAAGTTAAAATACAATAATTAAATACAATTCCACCCCTACATGTTAATGCAATATTAAGACTGCACAATTAAAAATCACAGACAGACACTTCAAGGAAATACACACAATAAGGTTCCCACAGCAACTTCAAAACTGTCACTTAGCACATTTTGTTTTACAATTACATTTTACCAAAAATAAAAACCCTCTAGTAATATTGCAATGCATATTCAGCAAGGAAAAAAAGAAAAGAACATATGTACAGCCCACCCCTTTAACATTTATGTGGGAGATCCTATTTTCTCCTTTCCTGACTTTGTGATTGCAATGTAATGTTTCGTTAACTGTTTTGAGATGTACGAGATACCCATACTGAAGTCATTGAGAGTTTTGCCAGCAGATGATGCATTTTGGAGGACAGGGAGGAGGGCAGGGCTTGTTGCCTGGAGCACACCCTACTGCATTTCCAAATCTGGCTCTCTGAATTTGGCACTCCAGCATATTACTCTGGGGTAATAGCCTCCCCCTGGGGGCCTTGTCCTTCAAGATGCTGAGTACTCTTTGCGAAGTGTTGAGCATCTTCACTTATCATTTCTTACATTGGGAGACCAGGGTGCTCAGCATAGCAAAAGAGGCAACACCTCGTGAAATCATATCCTGAGTTTGAAACACCTTTCTCAAGTATCTTTTTTAACATGCAAGTCCAACTCCTGTATGGCCAAAACTGTATCTAGAGTGAGACTATGGGGTCAACATCATGATCTGCACTCAGCGTGTGGACTCATGGAGCCCTGTACCACACAGCTAACTCCTGAAACTAGTAGAAATAATTTCTGCATGATTGCCAAAAGTAGCCACCACAAGGGCACAGGCTGATTTTGCAGAGTTGCTATACACCTGCGTGTGGGTCATTTACACTAGCCTCATGCCCAAAGCCAGAATTTTCCCAAAAAATGTAACTTCTTTTTCTTAACTGAAAAAATCAGAGAACTCAGAATGACTTTTTTTTCTTTGAGAATTATTAAACTGTTACAAATAGCAGTGTCTGAGTCAGATCAGAATCAGATCAGCAGTCTCTCAGTACACTTTCCACGAGGACGTTAGATGCCATTCCCTAGATGACAAATGGGCTCTGAAGTTTGACTTGCCTAGGCTGAAATCATTTAGGACATCCCCTACACATTCTGTATCCCTTAAGGATCAGTGTAAACAGAATGCCAAATCCACACATATTTTGTCACAATGCATTTGGCTGGCCATTGAGACTTGTTATACATAAGCCAGAATAACAATACCTCAGGGTCTTAGAAGTCAGTCTACCAGGGCTAAAGTGGAATAAGTTGCCTGCCTTCAGAACATTTCCATTTTAGAAACCCGTAGGGCTTCTACCTGGAGATTTGTACATAATCTTACACAGCACTATTCTCTCAATTTAGCATCTAGATTCAAGGGCAGTCCTGCAATGCCTGTTTCATTACAAGTATCAGAGGGGTAGCCATGTTAGTCTGGATCTGTAAAAGCAGCAAAGAGTCCTGTGGCACCTTATAGACTAACAGACGTATTGGAGCATGAGCTTTCGTGGGAGAATACCCACTTCGTCAGCAGGGCTGGTGCAAGGATGTTTCGTGCCCTAGGCGAAACTTCCACCTTGCGCCCGCCCCCCCCCCCCGGTGCCCCCGCCCTGAGGTGCCCCCCCCGCAGCAGCTCCCCTCCCTGTGCCCTGAGGCGCCCCCTTTGCAGCAGCTCCCTCCCTGCTCCGCACATGAGCATGAGTACCCCGAGCACACTGCAGCTGCTTCACTTCTCCCACCTCCCAGGCTTGCGGCACCTAAGCTGATTGGCGCCGCAAGCCTGGGAGGCGGAAGAAGTGAAGCGGCCACGGCGTGCTCGCGGAGGAGGAGAGGCAGGGGTGAGCTGGAGCGGGGAGTTCCCCTGCGTGCCACCCCCCCCTTACTTGCTGCAGGCAGCCCTCCCCGCGCTCCCCTGCCCCAGCTCCCTTCGCCTAAATGCCAGCGGCGACCGGGGCAGCCGAAGATCCGGCCGCCGCGGTCACTGCCGAAGAAAATGGCGCCCCCCAAATGCGAGCGCCCTAGGCGACTGCCTAGGTTGCCTAAATGGTTGCACCGGCCCTGTTCGTCAGAGTGGGTATTCACCCACGAAAGCTCATGCTCCAATATGTCTGTTAGTCTATAAGGTGCCACAGGACTCTTTGCTGTTTCATTACAGCTTCACAGTTCACTTACCATATGGACTGATCATTAGATTGCCACAAGTGGGATTCTCACTTCCCCAGCCATCACTGAGGGGGAGCTGTGGAGAAGGACTGCTCCCCCAAACCAGAGAGAAGGAGCAGGCTTCCCCATTACGTCCCCTTACTATAATCCCTGGGACTATAGAGAAGCAATTTTAAGATACTCACCAGAAATTCTTGGAATATAGTCTCCTCTGCTTATTTATGCTACCCATTCACCTTCTTCTCTTCTTTTAGGACTCTAAAGTTTAGCAGAAGTACTTGGAACCACATGCTCCTTTTAGAGTCTTGGCGCCAAGTATTTGGTGCTGTAATGGGGAACTCCTGGACCCAACAGATGCTGCTTTTCAGAGGTTTCTGAAGCTTAGCAGTATAAACATCCTACATGTGTGATCATTCAGAGGCTATGGATTCAAAAAACTACAATTGTGGGAGAAGGTTTTTTAGAGAGGGCTTTTAGTTGTATAATCTGACACTGCATAATATACGTGATAAAGCCTTAACCTATTAAAAGGGTCAATTTTAACCCTGTTCTGAACAACCTTGACATACTCATAACATTATTTAAAAGCTTGCTGTATGAGCTGTACTTCCTGTATACATTAGAAAGGTACTGTAGCTGTGTGCTGGAATTTAAATGAACAACCCACTAGCAAATTTTCCTAATGCCCCAGAAAACAGATGTTTTAAACATTTTTTAAAAGTAATATTATACTGTGTGCATGTAATGAAGAGTTTTTAGCACATTGACAAATATTTGACCATTGAATTTTTTCAGAGTGATATACAATTGTCTGATGTACATAGCATCCTTTCAGTGATGCAGAATTAGCAACTTTAAAAAAATAATTAAAAATGTATGGCCTCTTGTAAAGATCTCTATTACCAATTTAACACTCCCGTTAAATCATTTTGACTTATGCACAAATGCTCAGCTAGGTACACGTTACCTTAGAGTTAGAAAATCAATGAATCCATGTACCAGCTGAACTCAAGCACATTGAAAGACTTACTGTACCAACAGAATATGCGGCTCAGAATGCGTGATTACTATTCTATCACAGCTTACTGGGTTTTAAGTGAATGTTATTATTTTTTTGAATCTATTATTGGGGAGGCAGGGGGTTGTGATATAATTAGTTGGCCACTAAACATGTCTGATAAAGTTATTGGTCAATTAGAATGCTTGTAAGAGGTAAATACTAAGGGAATATTTACTCCAACATTATAAGAAGCATATTGGCCTGAAGTGTGAATCTTAACAGAATAGAATGGAATGTGTGGGGTTTTTTTTAATCTGGCTCAAATCTTTAATGTTGTTATCCCATAAACACCTAAGGAAATATACTAGAAATTGTTTCTCCTAAGAAAAACCTCAGATTTTTAGACATCACTCCACCATATTTTGAAAGCAACTGTTTAATGAGTTGAAATTCTGATAGCTAGAATCAACTCCTATTTTACTAAGGAGGACTTATGGTAATGAACACTTGTAATATTTATTGTAACACCACATTAACAAAGAATTGCACTGGATCAGACTTCAAATAGAATTTATTACAGATTTATTATTCAGCTACTTTAAAACCTGCTGCCAGAAAACATCTGAATTATATTCGGCACAAACAGACAGCCGTGTTGCAGAACCCACAGATAAGTTAATTCACATTAGTACCATTGCTTTGATGTATAGTGGACTTTTGAAACTGTATCCTGTATCCAAGGGTTGAGCTATCACTTATAAAACATTAAGCATGATGTCTAATGCGTGTTCTGACCTTGTCCAGGTGATCACTTACGTTATTTTTCTGCAAGACCTGCAGTGCTTTGTTGACATTGTTCAGAGCATGAACTCTTGTGGAGCCCTTTTCTTTTGCCTGTAAGCACATTTAAATTAAAAATAAATGCTGAATATAATGAGACCACTTCTTTAAGTTCATGGATTTGTATTTTACAAACTTATGACTATTTTGGAGACAATACTATAATTATTTCTATATCTATGCAAAGTAGAATTTAAACTACAAAATAAAGACAATTGTTAAACAAACGATCTTAATTTGAGGGCTAAAATAGTTATTGACATTTTTTCAGTGAACATATGATCAAAATGTATATAGGAATCAGATAAATTCAGGTTATTTTTATTATGATTAATCTCCCCTGCCACAGAACAATTTAGGAACATTACCATGACAACCAACCAGATAAGCATCAGCATGTATAATATTTGCAAGTATCTCCTCTCTGGAATTTGACTCATGTTGTCAGCTTGTTTCCCTACATTTATGAGAAAGTTTGAGAAAGCTCTCAAGCTCACGAAAAACGAAAAGGAAATGCAAGAAACAAGAATCCAAAGATTTTTGCTGTGTTATTTTAGTATTTACATGTTAGTAAGGGCAGATTTGATTCCCTTTAATATTAATCAGTTTACTTGAAGACATATATTTTAAATGTCAGCTCTGTGAAAAAAAGTCTGTCTAATTCTACACAATTTATTATAAAACCAATTTCTGTATATCAGAGTTAAACTATTTAACTGAGAAAGCCTAACTTTCCTTTAGCGTACAAAGGGGATGTCTGCTTTACATCCTTAGAGCATGGCCATAATGTTACCATTTGCACCTGCACTATTATGAACCTGCTACTCCCAAACTCAATTGTGCTCACCAGTCCAGGGAGAGCGCCCGGATTAATTCTGCTTTAGGAAGGCAGAATCCTTCTCAAATCCTATCTACAGTAAGAATATTTTTTAAAAAAAGAAATATCCCATCTTTGCTAGCATTTGATTCAGCTACGCTAACATTAGCAACCCAGAGTCCTCATGCAGATGGATTACTACCTTCTGCCATTATTTCTCAAAGAGGAAGATTTGTATTTATGTATTTATTAAAAAAAGAATTAAATTTAAAGAAAAAAGCATCCCCAAACAAATACAAAATATAAGCAAAGATATATGTTGGAGGGGGAGAAATATATTATGCTCAAACAATAAAAAGAAGGGAAAAAGTTATGCTGAGTACAAGTTAGAACAAATCTCCAAAATATGATTTATCAAAGCTTTTGAGGTTTTCCCATAATTAGCTGCATATATGGCAGTCACTGACATATTTCATCATATGTGGCTGATCAGATAGCATAAATTGTAAAAATGAATGTTGTCACAAAATGTTTCTAAAATAGGTCCACAAGGTTTTTAAGCAAACATCCCTAGTGAGGTACTAAACAAAAAATATTAGAGAACAAGGGGTCCAAGATGAAATTCACTTTTAGAATACATACTTAACTGTGGCACCTGTCCAATTTAGGTCCCTATCCTCAGAGATGCCGAGAGCCTCCACCAGTGCTTAATTTGTGTCAGGGCTGAGCCCCGGCACCTCTAAGCTTGGTAGTTCATAGCCCTGGCACCTCTAGGCTTGCTGCGTCAGTTATGAAAGTAAAAACTTTGCTTGAGCTCCGGCATGTCTTTTGTTACAAATTAAGCACTGGCCTCAACTCCTACTAAAGTCAATAGGTGTTGATGGTGTTCAGCATGACTCAGGATTAGAGGCTTAATCCTAACAGGTGCTGAGTTCCTTCAACTCTCGCTCAAGGCAGGATTAGTTGAGGATGCTCGGCACCTCACAGGAGTGCTCAGCACTTTGTCAGATGTATCCATTGAGAAATACTAGTGTGATTTTAGCCAACTATCAATATCTTACAAGACTGTCATGTGGAAAAGTACAGTAAGGTTTGTAATTACAAAAATGTATACATACAAGTTTTTGGCCTGTAAAACCTTCAAGGAGCTCCAGAAGTCTTCGTCCATCTCGAAAATCATTAAAAAGGTCTTCAATATAGTGCCTCCCAAACTGAAATAAATATAATAATGGCATGTTGTTAGCTAAACCAGCAAATGATAGAAATGGTAATATTTCACAATATCACTCTTATTAAAATGTGAGGTTAGAACCAGGGGCGGCTCCAGGCACCAGTGCACCAAGCGCATGCCTGGGGCGGCAAGCCGCCGGGGGCAGCCTGCTAGTTGCCGTGAGGGCGGCAGTCAGGCTGCCTTTGGCGGCATGCCTGTGGGAGGTCTGCCAGTCCCGCGACTTCAGCGGCAATTCGGCAGCGGGTACGCCGAAGGCGTGGGACCAGCGGACCTCTCGCAGGCATGCCGCCGAATCCGCGTTACCAGCAGACCTCCCGCAGGTGCGCCATCAAAAGCCGCCTGACTGCCATGCTTGGGGTGGCAAAATACATAGAGCCACCCCTGGTTAGAACCATGGAGTTGTGAGCACTTGTACATTTTAAAAATGCAGAATATGTCAAAACATTGCTCTACTAAATATAGCAGTTGTCCTACAAGATGAAACAGGAGAATAGCTTGCATATAAATTGATACAAATAAGACTCTTCTCACAAATGTCCTTGTTGAACAGGCACTGTCTAGTAGCTGAGACCCTAATTTCAAAGTAACTTAAAATGATTTTCACTTGGTGAGGAATGCACACCACACATTAATTCTCTAAATTACAAGATAGTCATTATCTGTCTGAAACGTATAAAAAGCCAAATATTTTTGTGCTCCCACTATTAATTTATACTGTTATAGCAGAAGTCTACACTTAGTTATTGACAACATCCATAAAGCTGGGAGACAAACTAGGCTTGCTGATTAAGTTGCAGGGAAAAAAACAACAGGAAAATTAATTAATATTTGCCAAATGACAAAGGAGAGAAATATTAATTTTAAACTTCAAGGAGGATCTTTTACACAAAGGTGAGAAACAAAACCCCAAAACAATCAGAAAACAGTGAAGTGTCACTTCCAAGTCTTATGCTCAAACTGTAGATGAGCTGAACACCCGCAGCTGTCATCTGAATCCATGTTAATTGAAACATTCAGAACCTTACAGGACACATATTGAATCATACCAGATATCAGGAAGCGGGGGGGAAGTAAGATTTCCTCCCTTGCTTTTCACTGGCTGAAGAGGATGAAAAAAGGTGGTTTTTAAGTTAATGCTTATGTAACTGACTAATGAATAAAGTAGGATGAAACAGCAAGGTGATTTTTATAAAGCTTAGCTGATGTATGGTTTTACCTTCACATTTATTTGATAACTGATATTTTGTATTAGAGCTGTGACTTTTGTGACTTTGTATTAGAGCTGGCCGAGAACCAGAACAAAAACTAATGACTGTTTTGTGGATGCTAAGATTCTGGGTTGATTCGTCTGTCTCTGAGCACAATATACTTGCTTATTTGTGAAGCTTCAGATATTGATTTGTCATGAAATATCTGTATTTTGATTCACTGAAGATTAAGCCACGCCCTAGATATAACTGGGCCTTTTATCACAGATCTGTGTGGGTGTGAGAGGCAGTGAATCAGTCACTCAATAAGGAAGTTTAATGGGTTGTTTTTTTCTGTTCAGAGTTACTCACTCAATCACTCCAGTGCTCCGTGCAGCTCACTCAAACCAAATCTGAAGCTTCAACATAAGCCACTAAGCTAATAACCCATACATTGCCATTTGATTGCTTGTGAAATGTGTCAGATGATACTGAATAGATTCACAACCCCTTCTAATCTCAGTTAAATTTTCAATTTAACAAATAATATTCAATCTGCTCCATTTCTTACAGTGTGTTTAGTATGATGGACAGCTCCGACAGCATGTTTTACAGTGGTCAACACAGGAGCGCGATTTAGGACATCAGACAATCACCCGCAGAGGCCAATAAAAAGTTCTATACCCAAGTGCCCCGATGAGGACATGCACCACTGACACAAGAAGCATAGTGTGCACATGCACAAGCAATGTGTAACCCTTCTGCCAGGTGAAGCCACCAGCAACCAGGCCTGGGTACAATATCTAGCAGTTCCTTTTCAACAATACAACACAGAACCAGCTCGAGCCCCCACCCAGTAACCTTGGGAAAATTACACACCGCCTCTGGACAACTCTCAGAGGCAATATTTTCCTACTCATAAGCACAGAGTCTGAATGTAGAGAAGAAACTTTTAATGAAAGGAGGGAAGTCACCCAACATTAATTAGGGGAAATGTCACAAGCAGGATTCATAAACATAAAACTGTGAGCAGGACGCCCACCCTGCACAGTCCATGGGGCAGTGCCTTCCGCCTCATGTTCTTGGGTTCTACAACCAAAAGTTCCTTTTCTGTGCCCCTCTCTGCTCCCTCACCATACCCCACTCACAGTGGTTGTCCTTGGTCAGTGAGGACCCAGGGTTCAGAGGTGCAACTGTGTGAGTTCACTGCCCACCCGGGAAAGAAGGCACTTTGCTTGCACTTGCTCTGGCTGGCTGCCCTGCCAGCCGTAGTTCCTTGCCACCTGGCCCTCCCGCCAACCACGGTTCCTCTTTGCTGGCCCCCCTGCCAGCCACTCATTGCCTTGCCATCTGCTCGTTCGCCGGCTGACTGTCAGGCACCTTCTCGTGCCACCTGGTTCTTTGCTGTGACCTCTACACATCAGTGACTTAGGCCATGGCTACACTTGCAAATTTGCAGCGCTGCAGCAGGGTGTGAAAACACACCCTCTCCAGCGCTGCAAATTGCGGCGCTGCAAAGCGCCAGTGTGGTCAAAGCCCCAGCGCTGGGAGCGGCTCCCAGCGCTGTACGTTATTCCCCACAGGGAGGTGGAGTACGGACAGCGCTGGGGCGCTTTGACTACACTTAGCGCTTCAAAGCGCTGCCGCGGCAGCGCTTTGAAGTGCAAGTGTAGCCATAGCCTTAGTAATTTTCAGCTCTTTGCAGGCTGGGGTAGAAACACTGTCCCATCTCAAGTAATTTCAGCTCTCATTTGAGCACTTTAACATAACAAAGAGGCTCCTAATGAAGCCTATTTAGCTCTCAGAACAGTGGGGAGGAACAGGTTAAACCACACTGAGGACTCTGAGGCTATGTCTACACTATGCAGCTTTTAGTGACACGGCTGTGCAGCTCCAGCCATGCCGGTAAAAGGCATGCAATGTAGCCACTGTTTGTCGGCAGGAGAGAGCACTCCTGCTGACAGAAAACTTCCAGTCCCAATGATCAGCATTAGCATTGTTGGCAAGACAGCATTCCTGCAGACAAAGCACTGTTTACACCAACGCTTGTCAGCGACAACAATTTTGATTTCTCTGTGTGTGTGTGTGTGTGTGTGTTTAGCACCTCTGAACAACACAAGTTTTGTCTTTCACAAACGGTCTGACAGTGTAGACAAAACCTGAGAGAGAGTCCACACCTCCTGGCTCGGACACCTGTCCCCACCCTTCTTACTTTCATGGCGCTCTAGCATTCGCACCCGTGGCTTATCGAGGTCCTTTCAGATGAGGGTGACCCCCTCATTTCGGATAGGTTAAGCACAGTTCTGCTCCCCTTTATTCATACAATAATGACAACAACATTGGTAACAGCATTTCACTACCCCTGCATTCAGTACTGAAGTGATTTGTAGCCCAACACCAGCCAAAGTTGATTACTTTGAGAAACACTGCTCTATCTGCTTGGTATCTAAGCAGAGTAGGTGTGTTCATGTGAATACAGTTTATTCCTGAAGTCTCTCCCACTCCCAGCTGGCTGTCAGGGGAGAATTCATTCAGACCCTGTTTACAAATGTAATAACTGTGACGGCCGTATGCCAACGTAACTTAGGTTGACTAATTTTGTAGCCAGACATTGCCTTAGTGATCACATTAGCCTTTAAGTGATTTCCTGAATCAAGGCCTAAAACTGAATGGCCAGTGTAACAAAAAATGTATGTAATCATCATTTATGAAAAGTGGATTTGATATTTAAAATGCTGGCATAGATACAATGCTGAAATAGTACAGTTACATGCTTTTTTTCCCCTCTTGGCTTAATCTTGTAGGATAAAAGTCACCCTTGTGCAGGGAGCCAGCATAAGACACAAGTATATCTCAAATCTCACTTAAGCATTATTTGGAGGGATTAAGTGATGCACAGACCTCATGCAAGCCCTCTACATAAGCATGAATCTCATCCATAAAGACTTTAAATGCAGCATTTGAGAAAAAGAGCATGACAACATTTTGGTAACGGAATATAATGATTATTATAATCATATTGCTTTGTAACCAAAACAGCAAAAGTAAAAGTAACAAATAAATGTGTCTACCTTTCCCTCCTTCTATGACACATTAATTTTAACCAAAACCTTTAGTGCAAGTTAATCTGAGACAGTCAACAAATTCGACTTGACAAAATAATGTGAGCTTTTTTGTAAAGCTTTCAGAAAGGAAATAAAAACACAGCATGGCAGCGTCTCCAGCAGGACATTTTAATTACAAATGTGTTATAAGTAAATCTTTAAAAAAAGTGCCATTGATTTTTAAAGGGCTTGGAAGGAACCCTTCTATTAATCAGCAACTGAGAATTACACAAGAATCCTGATGCTGCTGCCACAGGACTCATCCCTAACCCGGACAAGTCTGCTTTCTCTCTGGCAGTAGTGCAATTAAGTCTTCTTTCTCAAACAGATTGAATGTCTTCAGTGGATCGACATTGCAATAAGTCTTCAGAAACAAAGGATTTAGAGAGGTGGCAAAGAAATATGTAGTGTTTTCAAGGTCATAAGAAAAGTGTATTTTAAGATGTATGAAGCTTTGGGAAGAATAAATAAAGCTACTACGCAGAATGGCAGGTACCTGAGTATCAATTCTTTTTTAAAAGAGCTCTGCCTAAAAGGGGTCTTGGATTATACAACTACCACCTTTAAATATAGGGAAAAGAAAACATTCAGACTAATCTATTGTGATTTTTATTTGCATTTTGTTATGCCAATGTTAGGTTACCTTACAAATTTATCATTAAGAAAAATAGCTATACCAACAATTCTATTACTGAACAAGCATGTAATATGGGCATAGGAACATGCTTTGTTTTTGTTTTTAAATAACCCAAGGAAGGGTAGGGGGAATACAAAGCAATCCACCTGGCAAAATTAAGTCTGTTCTCCTGTACTGTAGTACTTTCCCCAGCTGTGCCAGCAGCTAACTAGAACTGTATGATTCTACTTAGTGTATAAAAAGACCCTGCTATTGCTAGCACCCCAAGGAAAACAGGTTTGCATATGGTCAGCAAAATAATCCTCTCTCTCTATTTCCAGAGTGCTTCCAGCAGTGAACACAGGGATATGGGGATTTGTGAGTGGGGAAGGGAAAAAAAAAGAAACAGAGTAAGATACAGACAGAGAAGGGGTGGGGGTAGGGGGGAGAGAGGACAAAAGGCTGAAATGAAGAAGGAAATGGAAACAGACCAGTCTTTCCAGGGGGAAAAATAAGACTGACAGATTGAAATACAAACCTGGGAAATGAATTTCCTTCTCCGGAATCTTGAGGGATCCCCCTGATTGGAAAGAGTATAGGGGCTATAAAATATACAGCACTGAGGTAAGTACTGTTCTGACGTGTTGAATAAAGGTCAAACCACAGACACTTCTGTTGCTTTAGCTGACATTGCTGTTGTCTGTGATTACTAATCTTTACATGACACAAAGAGCTGAAGAAAATCCAAAGGGATTTTTTTAAAAAGCAGCCAAAATGGTGTGACATACAAGGAGAGAGACGATTTCTGTGTTGTTATGGATGAAATTAAACCTCCTGCTCTACTGAAAATTGAAGAAAATGTGAACTAAGTTGAGAACTCTCAAACACAGATTTTTTTTGCATTTTACAGGAGGTCTACATGACTTGCCTGAATATGAATTCATAAGGCTGTGATTTAGAATTGCAGGATCATGTACAATTAATATTTGCAGGAAGACATGGCCATTTAAAATGGGACAGCAGCTTCCCCCAAGTGTTTAACAGCACCAAAGCATAGCTAGACCACCTAGTACATTACAGGGGTTGGTCCTGCTTTGAGCAGGTGGTTGGACTAAGTCGGTCTAAGTTATACAACTTCAGCTATGCTAGAGCTACTTCACTATGGTAGGTCGATGGCTGACACTCCCCTACGCTTCTTGCTCCAGTGGAGTACCAGAGTCGACGGGAGAGTGTTCAGCGGTTGATTTATTGCGTCTTCACTAGACATGATAAATCGACCCCCACTGGATCGATCACTCCGGAGGTAAGTGTAGACATGCCCATAGATATAGTCCTGCCCCAAAGAACATACAATGAAAATAAATCCTAATTAAGTTACATGTCTTCCACCATCATTCTCTAACCTTGCACTGCAGCAACCAACAATTTCAATTCTAGTCTCTTTATGGCCCTCCCACATTATACTCAGTCGCTTACCTACAGGTAAAGTAGAAGGTAATATATTAATTATTTTTAATGAATAGATGATTTAATCTGTTTCTTGTAGGTGTTGTGGAAGAAGATGGTGTTTGGGGGAGATGTAAATGAGGAGAGCATATTGACGTTGGAAATTAGCTCAGGACAGATTGTAGTGCTATTGCCATGGATACCATAATTGTGAAGGTGACATTGAAAAGAATAGAGACAGAATTGGAAAAAAAAGTGTCTTGCCCAGCGAGGAGCAAAGCAGACACTCCTTACTGTTGTCCCTACTATGGCAATATTGCATACCTCAAGTGTTCAGAAATGAGAGTCGGGATCTTCAAAATCATGAGACTGGCTTAAGAATCTGGAGATTAAATAATAATAGTAGGATTTATTTTAATTTGCCTTCTGGTTTTTTAAACTTTACAGTGGACTTGGTCATTTTTTCAAGCCGTTCCCCACAATCATATGGGCTAGAAGCTTATTTCTGCTTTTAAATTAAAGAGGAGATTCTGATGCATCTCATAGAACTCCAGGAGCTGGGACTTTAATAAAAACCCCAGATGTTATCAGTTGTACTAAAATATTAAGAGATGGCAACAATGCCATTGTCTGAATTCACTAACCATTGGACAACATATTTTTTTTTCTTGATTTATACAAAAAAATGCACTTTTGATTAAATTAGTTCCCCAATTTTCCCTCTGAAGAAATGACAGAGAAACGAGTTTTGAAGGGGGAGGGGGTAAAACTTGGCTGAGGAGAAAAATCTCGCTTTTCACTTGCTGTTGCAGGCAGGTAGTCATTCATATTATATTCTCCATTCTGGAATGGATGAGACCAATAAAAGGATTATTACTATGAAACAGGATACTATTTTCTAAGCATTTTTCAATTTTTATGGCATATTATCCTATCCGCTCATCTGGGACATCTGGGAACACAGAACTCAAAACAGATGGAGTGTGCTAGAGGGTAAAGGGCCTAAGAGAGAAACAGAATGAAATAAAATAGTAAAGACTAAGAAACAATGTAAGACACAGAGACCTCAGGCCAATTAGCAGGGCCCTGAGAAAAGAGTATTGTATGGCCCTAGAAATCTACAGGGAGAGACAGAGCACTAATACCAAAGAAAATAAAACAGAGAAGAGCATGGAAGCATGGACTTCGGTTGGGGGGGGGTGTTGCCCTCCCAAACTGAAAGCCTCTTGTAGGCATGGAATTTGCCCCCCATGCACAGCCTTTGGCCTGACCGGAGCTGCCCCTACGGATCCCATCCCCATGTGCAGAAATAGTAAATATGGCAGGTGACCAGCTTGGCTTAACAGAGAAATATTTGGTGAGCTTAAACACAAAAAGGAAGCTTACAAGAAGTGGAAACTTGGACAGATGACAGGGGAGAAGAATAAAAATATTGCTCAAGCATGCCGGGGTGTAATCAGGAACACCAAAGCACAATTGGAGTTGCAGCTAGCAAGGGATGTGAAGGGTAACAAGAAGGATTTCTACAGGTATGTTAGTAACAAGAAGGTCAGCGCAAGTGTGGGACTCTTACTGAATGGGGGAGGCAACCTAGTGACAGATGATGTGGAAAAAACTGAAGTACTCAATGCTTTTTTTGCCTTGGTCTTCACAGACAAGGTCAGCTTCCAGACTGCTGCACTGGGCGGCACAGTGTGGGGAGGAGGTGAGCAGCCCTCAGTGGTGAAAGAACAGGTTAAGGACTATTTAGAAAAGCTAGACAGGCACAAGTCCATAGGTCCAGATCCAATGCATCCGAGGGTGCTGAGGTAGTCGGCTGATGTGATTGCAGAGCCATTGGCCATTATTTTTGAAAACTCATGGCAATTGAGGGAGGTCCCAGACAATTGGAAAAAGGCAAATATAGTGCCCATCTTTAAGAAAGGGAAGAAGGAAATTCTGGAGAGCTCCAGACTGGTCAGCCTCACCTCAGTCCCAGGAAAAATCATGGAGCAGGTCCTCAAGGAATCCATTTTGCAGCATTTGGAGGAGAGGAAGGTGATCAGGAACAATCAGTATGGATTAAAAAGGGCAAGTCATGCATGACCAACCTAACTGGTGATGAGATAACTGGCTCTTTGAATGTGGGGAAAGTGGGGGGTGGACATGATATACCTTGACTTTAGCAAAGCTTTCGATATGGTCTCCCACAGTATTCTGGCCAGCAAGTTAAAAAAGTATGGATTGGATGAATGGACTATAAAGTGGATAGAAAGCTGGATAGATCCTTGGGTTCAATGGGTAGTAATTAATGGATCGATGTCTAGTTGGCTGCCAGTATCAAGCAGAATGCCCCAGGGGTCAGTTCTAAGGCCGGTTTTGTTGAACATCTTAATTAATTATCTGGATGATGTGACGGATTGCACCCTCAGCAAGTTTGCAGATGACACTAAGCTGGGGAGAGAGGTAGATATGCTGGAGGGTAGGGATAGGGTCCAGAGTGACCTAAAGAAAATTGGAGGATTGGGCCAAGAAATTCTGATGAGGTTCAACAAGGACAAGTGCAGAGTCCTGCACTTAGGACGGAAGAATCCTATGTACTGCTATAGGCTGGGACTGACTGGCTAAGTGACGGTTCTGCAGAAAAGGACCTGGGGATTATGGTGGATGAGAAGCTGGATATGAGTCAACAGTGTGCCCTTGTTGCCAAGAAGGCTAACGGCATATTGGGCTGCATTAGTTGGAGCATTGCCAGCAGATTGAGGGAAGTGATTATTCCCCTCTATTTGGCACTGGTGAACATCTGGCGTATTGCATCCAGTTTTAGCCCCCCCACTACAGAAAGGATGTGGACAAATAGGAGAGAATCCAGTGGGAGATCAACAAAGGTGATTAGGGGGTTGGGGCACGTGACTTACGAGGAGAGGCTGAGGGAACTGGGCTTGTTTAGTCTGCAGAAGAGAAGAATGAGGGGGGATTTGATAGCAGCCTTCAACTACCTGAAGGGGGGTTCCAAAGAGGATGGAGCGATGCTGTCCTCAGTGGTGGCAGATGACAGAACAAGCAGTGGTCTCAAGATGAAGTGTGGGAGGTCTAGGTTGGATATTAGGTGGTGAAGCATTGGAATGGGTTACCTAGGGAGGTGGTGGAATCTCCTTCCTTAGAGGTTTTTAAGGCCTGGCTTGACAAAGCTCTGCCTGTGATGATTTAGTTGGTGTTGGTCTCCTTTGAGCAGGGGGTTGGACTAGATGACCTCCTGAGGTCTCTTCCAACCCTGATATTCTATGATTCTATGCCAGGTGCCCAGTTTTTGACCAGAACATTCAATTGAAGAGGGACCCTCGTGGCTGCGATCAGTACCGCTGACTGGGTCGTTAATAGTCCGGTTGGAAGAGCAGCAGGGCAGGCAGGCTCCCTACCCAGCTTCGTGCGGCTCCCAGAAGCAGTAACATGTCCCTCCAGCGCCTAGCCACAGGGGTGGCCATACGGCTCTGCACACTGCCTCCATGCCGAATGCCAGCTGTGCAGCTTCCATTAGCCCGGACCTGCCTGCACCCCTGAGCCCCCTTCTGTACCCAAACTCTCTCTTGGAGCCCACATCCCCTCCCACATCCTACCTCCTGCCCCAGCCCTGAGCCCCCTCCTGTACACAAACCTCCTCCCACGCCCCAATCCTCTGCCCAGCCCCCTCCCTCACCCTGAACCCCTCATTTCTGGCCCCACCCCAGAATCTGCACCCACCCATCTGGAGTCCTTACTCCCTCCTATATCCAACCCCCAATCCCATCCCACACTCAAAACCACTTGGCCCCAGCCTGGAGCCCCCTCCTGCACCCAAACCTCTCATCTCTGGCCCCACCTCAAAGCCCACACCCCCAGCTGGAGCCTTCACACACCCCTGTCATAAACAGATAGTTAAGGGTTAAGGTCTCTTTTACCTGTAAAGGGTTAACATGTAGTACCTGATGACCACCTGACCCGAGGACCAATCAGAGACAAGATTTTTTCAAATCTCTGTGGAGGGAAGCCTTTGTCTGTGTTTTCTTTGTTTGTCTCAGGTACTCTTTTGAATCTAAAAGAGACCAGTCATGTCTCCAAGTTCATGGGCGGCAGGTTATATATTTGTGTGGAGCCCGGGCCCCAGCAATATTCAGGGCTGGGCGCCCTGCTCTAGCAATAGTTGGAGCTGGGTCTCTTCCCGCCCCCCCCCCCCCGGTCCTGCCTGGATCGGCCCCGGCCACCGCAGGTCTCCCCCCGCTGCCGCGACCCTGCCTGGAGCAGGTCCCAGCCCCCGCCTGCCACCCCCCCTCCGCGTGTTCCCCCCCCCCCGCCGCGTTGTGTTGCGTCCCTGCCTGACAGAACGCAGCACGCCTCTCCCCTGCCTGCTGCCCGGAGGGCTCCCAGCAGATTTGCTGTCTGCTGCCGCAGGGTCCTAGTGCCTGCCCACCGCCAGTACTGGCAAGGCAGGCTGCCCTTACCCTGAGCCTCTCCAACCCCAAACCCTCAGCCCCAGCCAGAGCCATCATTCCCCCCGCACCCTAATCCTCAGCCCCAGCCCTGAGCCCCCCCACATCATGAACCGGGCGTCCCCTGCACCCTAATCTTCAGCCCCAGCCCTGAGCACCCCCACATCATGAACCCCTATTCCCCCGTCACCCTAATCCTCAGCCCCAGCCAGAGCCCTCATCCCCCTGCACCCTAATCCTCAGCCCCAGCCAGAGCCCTCATCCCCCCGCACCCTAATCCTCTGCCCCAGCCCTGAGCGCCCCCACATCATGAACCCCTCATCCCCCTGCACCCTAATCCTCTGCCCCAGCCCTGAGCGCCCCCACATCATGAACCCCTCATCCCCCTGCACCCTAATCCTCAGCCCCAGCCAGAGCCCTCATCCCCCCGCACCCTAATCCTCTGCCCCAGCCCTGAGCGCCCCCACATCATGAACCCCTCATCCCCCCGCACCCTAATCCTCTGCCCCAGCCCTGAGCGCCCCCACATCATGAACCCCTCATCCACAGCCCTCACCCCCACACTCCAAAACCTCTGCCCTAGCCCCTGAGCCCCCTCCTGCATCATGAACCCCTCATCCACAGCCTCACCCACAGCCCAACCCTCTTCCCTAGCCCTGAGCCCCTCTCATCATGAACCCCTCATCCACCGCCCTCACCCACAGCCCAACCCTCTTCCCTAGCCCTGAGCCCCCTCGCATCATGAACCCCTCATCCACAGCCCTCACCCCACAGCCCAACCCTCTTCCCTAGCCCTGAGCCCCCTCCTGCATCATGTACCCCTCATCCTCAGCCCCACAGTCCTCACCCCTGCACTCCCTCCTATCCCCAAACTCCCTCCCCCTTCCCACACACCCCTTCCCAACCCCAAACTCCATCCCAAAGCCTGCACCTTTCACCTCCTCCTGCACACCCACCCCCTGCCCCAGCCCAGAGCCTGCACCCAGCACCCTTCCTGCACCCTAATCCCCAGCCCAGGAACTGCACCCCAGACCTCCCCCACTGAGCCCCCTCCCAGAGCCTTAGGCAGGTGGGGGCGGAGTTGGGGGGGGCGGAGTTGGGGGTGGGTTCTGGGCCCCACCAAAATTTTTACAAACTTGCCACCCATGTTCAAGTTCTCCTGGAGTAGTTTCTACTAATTAATAGTGAGTATTAATTAGAAAGGCGAATTAGTCTTATGATTTGATTTCTATATTTGCAATTGTGTGTTTGCTAAAGGAAATTCTTTATTCCTGTTTGCTGTTACTTTGCTTTCACTGAGAAAGAAACGGGGAGAGGGGATTCTCTCCAGAGATTGATAAGGTTATACCCTATGAGTGTCCAGCTTGGGCTCATAGAGATTCTGTATTTTCTTTTTGTTCTCTTAATAAATTCTTTTCTTTTCTTTGGACTTGGTTAATTCCTTCTTCTGTGGAAATTCAGGGGAAGGTGAGGGGGGAAGAGACAGTTCCTCCTGGGTTTGATTCAAGCAGTTTGAATCAGGTATCTCTCTCCTAGGAAAAGGGAGGGGGGAGGAAGCAGGGGGAATGGTTTGTTTCTCCATGGATTTGGGGCTCTTGGAATCCCCTAGGATTTTGGGGAAGGACTGTGTCTCAATCCACATTTCCTGATTGAGTGGTGGCAGCTTACTAGATCTAAACTAGAATTTTAGTTTAGAGGGAAACCAAGTCAGGTCCCCACATTGGAGCCCAACAGTTCCAAGTGGGGGTGAGACCTTTGACATGGTGGCATGCGGGTCCTCACCTTGAAACCCCCCAGTTTCAAGTGAGGGTAGACCCATGACAACCCCTCCCTGCACGCCAACCCTCTGCCCCATCCTGGAGCCCCACCCCACACCCTGAACACCTTATTTCTTGCCTCACCCTGGAGCCTGCATTCCCAGACCAGAGCCAGTTCCCCCCTCCCACAGCCCAATCCTTTGCCTCAGCTTGGAGCCTCCTCCCACACTTTGAACCCCTTGGCCCCATCCCTCCGTCCAGAGCCCTCCTGTACCCCAAACTCCTCATCCACAGTCCCACCACAGAGCCCTCGCCCGCTCCTGTATCCAACCCCCTGCGACAGCCCAGTGAAAATGAGGTAGTGAGTGAGGGTAGGGGAGAGTGAGGGAGGGAAGGAGGAGGGATGGACTAAGCAGGGGGGAGGGGCCTTGGTGAATGGGCGGGATAGGGGCAGGGCCTCAGAAACGGGCGGGGCAGGGCAAGGGTGTTTGGTTTTCTGCTATTAGAAATTTGGCAACTCTAGCTGCCCCCCAAAATACATACATCAAACTATGCCTATGCCCGGAAGCTAGAGACTAAGGCCATGATTCCACAAAGTTCTTATGCATGTGCTTAACTTTAAGCACATGCTTAAGTCTCTGGTTAAGCATATGCTTAAGTGATTTCCTGAACTGGGGTGGAAGAGAAACTTCTAGAAGAAAGACGAAAGCTACAGTGTATTGGCAAAAGAATGCCAAGGGATATTACCTATGTAACACTCTAAACTTATCAAGCATTCCTTCCAGTCTATTTGATGCCTAATTTTATGAAACAATAAGGAGAAACAGTGGTGCTGATCTCAACAGATCTTTCAAGCCAGTTTTAATAAAAGAGAGATTATTACTTGCTCTGGTTCCTTTAAATATATTAAAGTTTGTATTTCTTGTCTTGACATATTCATTTACAATTTGTTTAGTTTTACTGAGAAGTTCTGAAAAACGGACTGACATTTCCCCCCACTGCTGCTGGATTACTATTGCAGCAAAAACTTCAAGTTGACATTAGGTAACAAAGCCTCCCCCTTTGCTATTTTTATTTTATCTTTTAATGGTAGCTGCAGATTTCTATCTCCCAGTAACTGCATCTGCAAATTTGAAACACTGTTTATGTGCCTGTTTATTCAGTATGTATTATAGGGTTTTATTTTTGTTCCTTACATAAGCTCTTCCCTACCGGGACAGTCTGCTCAGGATGGCTGAGAGTTCATCAGTCTAAGAAGGGATTTTAAAGAGGTTGTCTGAGCTTTAAATTACATCTTTGTGGTAATCATTAGGCCTTTGTCCAGCAAAGCCTGAACCTGGTGGGCAGGTTGAAGAGGAGCCCAAGAGTAACAAAAGAACCTTTGGTTTGTGTGAACTTTTGTTGAAACTTTTGGTTACATCAGAAGCAGGTTCAAACTAGACCTGACCTTAGCCACAGGGCTAAGTCAAGGACAGATACTGGCCATCAGAGGACCAAAGAAGCGATCAGTAGGGGGTGCTATGGGCAAAGACCCTGGCAACATCATATCCTGATTTCAGAGGGGCACTGAGGCAGTGATTGGGAGCATTTACATGAACATATGTACATACACAATCTTCTCTTTACATCTGAGTAAATCTCTAGACAAGAGAGAACTACCTGCCAAAATGCTATGCCTTGAAAAAAGTAATATGCCAAGTGCTAACTGAAAAAGGACATCTTCTTCTTCATAGATGGAGTACAACAGTCCATACCTGGCTGTGTAGATTTTACATTGTCATGTATGGTTCAGGAAATAAGTAATCTATGTGCCATGGGATAATGAACCTCAGAACATTTCTTCATTTCTAGTCTCATTTTTACCTCTTTGACAGTTAGTTAGGACTAGACTGGTAGCTGGGTCTCTATTCAGCCCTCATTATTGTAGATGTAGAGTCCAACCTCCAAGCAAACAAGTAATTAGATGACGTACAAGTAATTAGATGACTGATGTAACTTTGCCCCAATTAAATGAAGGATGTTGCTAAACTGTTGCTTATGCAGGGGCAGCTCTAGCAATTTCACCAGCCCAAGCACGGCGGCATGCCGCAGGGGGCGCTCTGCCGGTCGCCGGTCCTGCGGCTCCGGTGGACCTCCCGCAGGTGTGCCTGTGGATGCTCCACCGGAGCCACGGGAACAGTGGATCCTCCACAGGCATGCCTGCGGGAGGTCCACCGGAGCCGCCTGCCACCCTCCCGGCGACCAGCAGAGCGCCCCCCGCGGCATGCCACCCCAAGCATACGCTTGGCGTGCTGGGGCCTGGAGCCACTCCTGTGCTTATGTCATGTCCTAAGCTGTGCCTACAGACCAGAAAGTGGGACACGAGCTCTTTTGCACAAACTCTCCCCATAGTTTTCATTTCAAATTCCACTTGTTAGATAATCTGTACATACAGTTAACTCAGATAACATCAGAATCCAACAATTTACTGTTTGCTTCCTCATCTCATTGGTAACTAACCATAGAATAATAATAAACACATTAGTTTTATAGCAATCTCATCTATATATTTCAAAGCACTTTACAATGGTGGACAAGTGCCCATATTTGCAAACTGAAGCACAAAGAGGTTAAGTGACTTGTTCAAGGTCAGACACAGCTAGTGGCATAGTTAGGAACAGAGCCCATATCATTTGATTCAAGTTCATGCCGTAGGCTCTGGACCACACTGCCATAAGTTTGCTGGAGGTGGCCGCCATATGTTTGCACCTGCTACAAGAACACAGATTTTGTATCCAAATAAGAGACCCCTGAGTCATTCAGTGCTTAATTGTATTCAACTGATGTTTATTGGAAAATATTAAATATTGCAGTGGCAGGACCTGGCCAATTATAAACCAGTGAGATACTATAGCGGCCAGACTTGTTTTATTTATTCCTGAAAGTGTTACAACAGTTCTGATTGTTTAGTTCCAAAGGGGGAAAAAAACACAGTAATATGGTAAACTGTGTGAACACAATATTGAAATAAAGGATAATTATGTTCTTTGCTAAGTAAATAGAACCATAATGTAATGCATCAGTTGCTGGGTAAGTTAATTTGTGTATTTCTTTGTGTGTAACGGATATTAATTCAACATATTTTATATCAGATAGTTGCTGCAGTATTCATTTGTGGTTTGACATCTCAATACTTATAGGAAGTCTGAGAAAGAAGGGGTTTTAATTTACAGATCATCAAGATGTAGAACACATCTTTTACTGAATCAGATTCCTGTTGAGCTTGGTAGCAGAACTGAAGAGCTATGACAAAAGACAGTAAGATCCTAAATAATAAAGGTAAGAATTAATCTGGGAGGTCAATGCATCTTACATGGTTAAACTGAGGGGTGGACTAATGCTGGAATCTGTTCCTATCAGCTGCAAACCAGGTTGGTTTTGGTTTTGTTTTTTTGGTCACGTTTTTACCTAATTTGTATCTTAAACTGGGCTGATCTCAAAGAACTGTGCTCAGAGACCTTTCATAAAATCACTCCCATTTATCCTTCATTTGACAGAGGTAGTATCTTGACTTGTTCAGCCTTTAAAGGGACATATGTGTACTTCCTTTAGAATGTGAAACAAAAGTAAAACAACAACATTGGAGCTACTTCTATGTTAACAGATACCTAACAATTTAATATACAGTTCCAGATCTGAGTATAAATCAGTGTGTCTCTATTAACCTGGTCCTGTACTTTTTGTTAAAAAAGGTAGATCTTTACTTTCTAGGTCCATGAACTGCTAGTAATAAATGGAGTCACCAAGACTACTAAATCATATTTCATATGAGAATTATAAACCTGCTGAAATAACTGATATTGAAATGACTGACATTATATAATCTGGTTGTAACAACTGATGTTATAGACAGTATTATATTCCTTCATTAGGGATCATGGATAGTATTAAATATTAAAGTATCAGGTTTTGTATGTTCTATTCATTATTTATTACAACTGGTTTAACAGATAATGTTTTGTTGGGTTTCTTTTATCTTTGATGATTCAAAACATGTGCAGTTATTGCATAATATCATGCTATTACTAGTAATATCTGATCTTAATTTAATTTCATTATTATTAAAAATATAATGCACTGAATCTTGGAAAAAATAATCTGGTTAACAATATGATTCATTTCAAAATCTCATAATACAATAGTACTAAAAGCTATGCTACTAAGAGAATACTGTATCTAATTAAAAAGAAATGCAAGTTTTATTGAATAAACTCATGATAAAAATCTCAAAGACATTATACAAAAATAGTATAGATAATAGCAATGAGTTTTTAACCTTTAAACCTTTGTGTGCCTAATTAATAACAGATATTCCTTTAATTTCAGGCCAGGAGAAATAACTCAATTTCAGAACACTTCCCAGATATAAGGGAAGGGGAAAACTTCAGAAAGTTCTACTAGATTAAGATGAATCCTAAAATATTATAATTTTTACAGTGTTAACGTCCAGGGAGAATCTCAGAAAGGCCTGGACATTTAGATGGTTCTATCCAGGAAAAAATATTTGAAGCCTTCTGGGCCCTATAAGGCTTGATTCATTGACTGTGAAGTGCTAGGTTTATTATATTCAGAAGGCTATGGAGGGGCCATAAAATAAAAGGAGCCCCCACGACAGAAACTAGTGGGACTACTCGTTGAGGCGTTGGGATCAGATGTAAATAAGTGCCCTACCTCTTGCACAAAACAACTTCCAATGCCAGAATTGTTTCTTTCCCTCCTCCCAGTGCTAGAGCTGTAGAGTAACCTCTGTGTGAATGATTCCAAAAAGCAGAGATATGGCTGGCTATCCAAAAAGTTTTTAAAATTGACTAACCCACCTCCCCATTTCTCTGCTTAGTAATAGTCCATCTGGCTACTTTAATGCAGGGGAACCTCCTAATCATATGAGTTTGTGTTGAATCCCTTCCTCAATAGTTGGTTTGTGGGTTTGGAAGTAAAGAGAAGGGGAAAACAAATTTCTATATCCCTATTTCTAGTCCCTTTCTGCAGAATGGAGCTTGGCTCTGATCCACAAAAGCATTTAATCATGAGTAATCCCACTGAAATCAATTGAGGGACAGAAACAAAGTGATAGTAATTCACTTTAAGTTCATGGGAACTCAGTGGGACTCCTCATATACGGAGTGAACAATGGGATGTTCTGTAAATGTTAGGTTAGTTCCACTTCAACGTATAAGATCACCTGTGCCACTTTATAAATAAAGAGGAACTAACCTAACATTTGCAGAACATCCTATTGTTCATTCTGCTTGTGTGTTATATGTACCCACTCCCCAGCATACTTTGTCTTGTCTATTTAGAGAGCAGGCTATTTGGGGTAGGGACTGTCTTTTTTTCTGTTAATATAGTACTTACCACAATGGGGCTCAGATCTCAGTTGGAATCCCTAGGTGCTATGGTATTAAAAATAATATATAGTAATAGGTGATTAAAGAAAGATTTCCATTTTTGTGAAGGTTGCTGTATCCTGTCCTGTTTAATTAATGATGTGCCTAGTCAACCATAAGTGCTGTATTTTTTTCTGTTATGACATGCAAAGAGACTATTAGTTTGGGTTTTTAAAAAGGTACTCTCAAAGATCAGAAGTGGATCACATTTCTGTAACTATTCCAAGTTCAAACTTACTGGGCCAATTTTTTTGCATTATTTTACAACAATTGTAACAGGGTAGCTTGCCCCTTTAAAGGCCAGAGGGCCTGGAGCTTGTCAGCCCTCTTCAATAAGCTCCTCTGTACCATAAATAAGTATTTTAGCCAGTGGGGGCAGGACTAATTGGGATCAGGGGAGATTTAAGTATGACAATTGTTGATATTTGGAGTGGTTTATTTGGGAAGCATCCAGAAAGATATGCAAACACCTCCCTTTAAAGAAAGTCATTTAAAAAAATAATTAACTACATGTCAATCTAGATTGGAGATTCCATACATATAATTCCTAATAC
This sequence comes from Mauremys mutica, assembly GCF_020497125.1. NCBI lineage: Eukaryota > Metazoa > Chordata > Testudines > Geoemydidae > Mauremys > Mauremys mutica. The sequence goes on along the minus strand of NC_059072.1, from coordinate 215,711,560 downwards.
AGCGGAGCTAAGAGTGTGATTTGGAACTTCAACTCTTTCTTTTTTATTAGAAATATGGCGTTCTCTCTCAGCTTCAATCTCAAGAATAAACATATCTTGGTAGATAAATCACAACCACCTGAGTCATGTGTCTCCAGAACCCTAGTGCCCCTTTTGACCTAATATTGTTTTCAAGCATACCTATTTTGACTGACAGAGCAGAATTTTCTGTAACCAGCATAGGACTTACAACTGAGTGATTCACTCTCATTTTTTCAAAATGCAAAAACATCTAGTTTACAGTGTTGTTGTAGCCATGCTGGTCCCAGGATATTAGACAGACAAGGTGGGTGAGGTAATATCTTTAATTGGATCAACTTCTGTTGGTGAAAGAGACGCTTTCAAGCTCTATTGAGAATTTGGTCCAACAAAATATATTACCTCACCCACCTTGTCTCTCTGAATCATTTTAGTCACACTCACTGGATATCCTGGCACTTGCTCATTGCACATTTCATTCCAGGCAGCTGGAATATAGTTGGATCATATGTGGTTTCTACATTAGCTTCCCTATTTGAAGCTGGTGAGAGTTTATAACAGCGGCAAAACATGTGTGCCTGTGTCTGCCTGTCTTGCGGCTGTCCCCTACTAAGTCAGCTACTTATTCACATCTACTGGAGTTACTCCTTTAACTCAAGTGAGAGGGGGATTTGCTTGTCCTGAAGGTCCAATTGAGGTTTATTACATACTTTCAAAGAACTATTCCAAAATGTTTCTCCATTATCCACACTAGCCACTCCCAGTAAACTCTGTGCAATGGGAATTGTCTAGCTTCAGTGGGCACAATTAAACCAGGAGGTGTTCCTGCTTTGCCAAATCACCAGAAGCTGAGCTCTGGTAGGAAGCTAAAATCTGTTACTTTTCTCTCCTCACTTATGGGGAAATCCTGTCAGATCTGAGAGACATTGATAACCTTTCAATACAATTTTTAAACTAATAGAAACAATTCTATAGAAAGGACACAATTATCTATTAAATTCTGTAGTTTGGTTTAAAAATGCTATCCAAAGGATCTAATTCACTCTATTGAATTATCTTTTGAAAAATCTTTGAGATTTTTGAAGTAATTTCAAAAGGATCTAATTCACTCTATTGAATTATCTATTGAAAATTCTTTGAGATTTTTGAAGTAATTTCTATAGAACACCATTTAATATCTTTAGAAGTCTATGGGGTTTGTCTCTATTAAACACTATAGGACTTTAACTAAAGGGATTTGTGGTGGCTTCTTTCTTGCCCCCATACTTATAGAAAACTACTAGATGAAGAACAACATAAAAAGAAATGAGAGCCCATGTACACACACCTGCCCCCAAAATATTTCACATGAAACATATCACAGTAGTAGTGAGGATTTTTCAATTCTGCCACTTAGTGAGTTTGTATCAAAATGAGTTCCACTTCATAAATACAGGGTATTTTAATATATATTAAACAGAGTAAAGATGCTCCCAAAAAAAGTCCCACCACAAATCTGTGGCTTCACTAGTGGAAAAAGAAATACGTAATCCCAAAGAGCAACTAAATCCAGGAAAGGCATTGGAGCAGCCTAACTACCATCTCTTAAATTCCAGACGATTGAGAGGAAACTACCTCAAAGTGGACCCAGCAGAGTCTAACAGGTCCAGCAGGAAGCTAAGATATTCAAAGACAAAATCCACTTTTGCTGACAAGTTCATAGTCAGGCGCATGCTGGCCTTTTGACCTCTCAACAGGTGGTTTCACTGATCAAAGAGACTTCTCAGCAGTCTGTGAACATGTCACTGTCTTAAGAACCTATACAGTATGTAAACTGTTATCTGGACTTCAATTCCCTCTCTGGCAGCAGGACACAGGCTCTCAGGTGAGTAGCTGTTCCCTCTCTGAAGGCAACTGATTTTGTCTGTCTTACACACAGCAAAAATATTCTGTTAAACTGGAGAGTAAGTTATTGTCTTTGGGCATGTCTATACAGAGAGATACAGTGCGCAGCAAGCTGGGTGTAAATCACCTAACACTAGCTTGCCATGCACTAAGTTGCAGTGTAGACCCTGCTGCCATACACTAAAAGTTCCATAATGTGTTTTGACCTTCTGCTCTGACAGGAGAGGTGATGACTAGAGCTAGGTGAATAACTGGTTTTTTAGTTCACAAGCAGATTTGAAAAATTGAAAAAAAATAATTTGTTTTCGGTTAAACTGAATCAAAATCGCAGTGCTGACAATTTAAAAAAAATCTGTTTTCCATCATGAGAAACATGTTTCATTCAATCTGAAAATTCCTTTCAATTCCTTTTAAAGGACCACAGAGGTGGTGGTAACAGAAGCATCTACCTTCTAGCTTGTAACCTAGTCGTTAGGGCACTCACCTGGGATGTGGCAGTCCCTGTTATAGTGACTTTTTTTTAATAAAGTGGAATAGCTTCAACAGCAGAGATAGAGATCTCCAACCCACAATATCCCATTCCACAGTGTCTTGGGCACTCTCTTTGGTGGGGGGAGACCTGTGTTCAAATTCCTTCTCCACATCAGGTAGAGGGGGGAACCGAACGTGGGTTTTCCATATCCCAGGTAAGGGTCCTAACCACTCTGCTTAAGTTATAGAAAGCAGATTACTGCAACCACCTCCTTCTCTGGCCATTTTGTGAATGACATCTCAGTTCCAAAAATATTCAGTAAATTCATGTCATATTCACAAATAGTTCTAGATCACCAAAAATATTTTTCTGGTGGTTTTTCTTATTCACCATTTTTTAAAGTAGTGAATAATTAAATACCACATTCATAACATTGAAAGAGGCTCTCTGAATTTGGGCATCACACTGATCAACAGTAACAGAGAAGTAAAAATACATGCTAATACCCTTGCAAGAAAATTTCTGTGACATTTACACCATGAGGAACTACAGTGGCAACCAATTGTAACCACAGAGCAGTGTATCAGATTACCAGTTTTCCTTATACATAGAATAACAGATAGCAGTAATAACTGTCAGACCATGGTTAACATATTCTGCCTTTTTACTGTCTCCTGCTGTATGTATACAACTCAGGTTACTAATAATGTGATTTGAATCTTTCCATTTCTTTCTATACATACCTTGGAAATTCATCCTGTTACAGTGAGTGCGCGGCAGGCAGATGCTTTGATTTCATTTGTAGTTGTAATTTCTTGTCTGCTTGGTGGCAGTTTGTGAATGAGGGGTTTGGGGTTTTTTCTACATTTGGTTTGGTACATCTTTATTTACTGGACCATGTTACCATTTGTTCTGTCAAGCAATGTGTTTAGTAATATTTTATTAATGTTTATAACTAAAAATGTAGGGACTGATTCTAATCACATTTGCACCAATTTTATACCATTGTAACTTTATTTAAATTAATGGGGTTATCCTGTTTTATACCAGTGCAAGATTAGAATCAGTCCAATTATATCCCTAATGTCATATAGCATTTTGCAGTACATTTCAGATAAACTCTGGACATGAAATTGAAAACACATAAATTGTAGAATGTGGGCTCCTCATCGCCAGGCATCAGAGAGAAAGTGTGATGTAGCTTGATTGATGACATTAGTCAGAGGAAGAGACAGAACTCACCAGATGGAATCCTGGGATTTGCAAAAATTGGCAAAAGAACTGAAATAGTCAGAATAACAGACAATAGCGGTGAGCAGAACTCTATTCTTGCATTATAGATTCTCCCCACTCCCATGTTAACACAAATAAGTGAAACTGAGGACTGGATATGCCCTATGATCGTCTTATGTCTTTATATTAAAGGAATCAAGAACAAATAAGAGAAGGTCCCACATATGCTCTGAAGGGCCTGATCCAAAGGCCAGTAAAGTCAATGGGGGTCTGTGCAAATTCTCTGGATTTTGACACATTATTGCAGGGAATAAAAATAATGATTACTGTTAATTATGGAGTCCTTATCTAGTCCATATTTGAGAAAAACTTGGGAGCTTACCTTGAGAAAGGAGTACATAATCTGGCTATTAGTTGAAGTAGAACAATAAGCAGTACATACAAATTATGATGAACTGTGGATGCTGTTTTTTGGGGTTTTTTTTCCTTTTATTAAAGCAGTAGAGAATGTCATGGATGATTACTAGATTCCTTTTCAAACTTAAGGAACTACTGATAAATAAGGAAACAGATTGTTTTAGCAGCCTTTTTTATAGGTCTGTAAACTACTGGAAGAAGGGGAAGCTGATGAGTGTTGTAAAAGAACATATGCTACAATGTATGTTTCTGACGCTGGGAAAGCAAACATGAACATGATGGTTGCTGATTATACCTGTAGAAAACCAAAATCTGAAAGTTGTATGGGTGATTTTTTTTTTGTTATGAAAGCACATATTTGTAAATAGTAGTCTTTCAAATTACTTTTATTATTATTAAAAGGGCACAATAATATTTAATAATTGAGTTTACTGAGGGCAGAATATAGACGTATATGAAGCTTGCTAACAAACATGCAGTCTCTTTCCTTATAAAACACTAGGTCAGTGAGGGTTCCGGACATTCCAATCACAGCAGTGGTAGCCATTGTGTCAAACAGAGCATCAACAACATTGATGCTGTTACAACAATTTTATATCTGATATGAAGACACTGAGGATGCACCTAAAGGTTCAGAACAAGAGGATAAACACTGGCACTCAGAAAATGCTGCTATACATCGCTACTCAAAGTGCAGTGAAAGTGCATTTAAAATAATTCAGCGTGTCACTGTGATTCCCTTCTATTTGTTCAGTATTAAATTAAGGTTAAATTATTGTCACCCCTTCACCTGCAAATATATGACAGATTAATTGACATTTTGGGGGGAAATACAAGTCCAAAGATAAAAATATTGTCTCTAAATTTCAGAAAATGGCACCTTTGCACAGGAATTGTACTCCCTTGTTGTTGGTTTATTTCCCCATACAGAGAAAAAAAATGGGAAATTACTTGTTTAATTTCATACACAGGTCAACTGGAATAGCTTGACAAGCTTTCTAGAAATACAAAGAAATTTGGGCCATAGCGTCTGGTGCAGATCCTTTGGACTGCACTGCCAGTGTAATTTGGCTGTGGAACCAGCATAACTGGCAATGAAAGAATTACTCAAGTGGAAAGGGGAATCTTTTGACGCTGTAGAGGCTTCTACACCTAACCTGCTGCTGGCATTAGGGTCACATCAGGACCTCTATATATGATAGTGATCTCTGGTGTGGATTTGGCCTGCTAGGGTTGTTAGCATCCACAGGAAATCTGATCAGCCTGCAGGGCACTAGCCCTACAAAGATTTGGTGCAAACGTGAAATGTATGCTACTTCTGAACACATACCCTCCTCCAACAGAGTGCAGGGCAAGAATTGCAGGACCTCATGATCCACTATATAATATGCTAATAAATTTTCTGGAATACACTATACAATTTAAGATTAAGGGACAGCAACTTATACAACATATAGATCTGAAGAATTAATGTCAGTTAACCTCAGCGATTTCCAATGCAGGTTAATCAAATATTTAGTTTCTGATCCACATCATCACTCATTAGTAAGGTCTATGTACTGTAGAGTATAGGCTTGATCAAGAACTGTCTGCCTTTCACTATTCTTTGAATTCTGGAGTTTTAGCCCCAAACTGACAAAAATGTAGGAATAATGACGTTTTCATTTCATGTTACATAATGTTAAATTGCTGAAGAAAATAATGAACCTCTATTCAGAGATTTTTATAAGAGTGCAAAAGATTGTGGTTTTGCTCTGACTCATGAGATTGCTATTGTCTTCAAAGCTAAAAAGCTTTAAAAAAATTATGTACAGTTTAGCCATTTTGCACTTCCTGGATATGGTTGTAAGCCCAAAAGAATTAGGGATGGTCAGAATGATTTGGAAACATGTCCCTCCCAATATTTTGTCTGTTGCTAGAAGGGAACTAAATCTTCTTACAGATTCTGAAACATTTAATTTTCTTTTAAATTTATTTTTACTTTTGCAGTCTTCTGTGCTGCCAGTACACACCAAAATAAAATTTAGAATTACACCAGGGTATATTCTGGTAAGAAGATCTGCTACTTTTAAGGACCCTTTTACACCACTGGAGTGTCATAAAGGGGACATAATAAAACATAATATTAATCCTTGAGTGAAATCTGCCCCCAGTGAGGTCAAATGGGGTTTTTGCCATTGACTTCACCAAAGCCAAGATTTCACCTGTGATTTTGATATTGACTTGTTATATGGCCTTTGACAGATAACATGACCTCTCTAAACTCCTGTCTCTTCATTTGTAAAATGGGGCAAGGTGATTTATTTATGTAGTAGGGTACCTCGAGGCACAAGTAAGCAATGTTCATATAATATAATAAAACTGAAAAATTATTAATTTGGGAAATGGCAAAAACAGGAATAAAATTCAGATGTTACTGTATCCCAAACCTGTGCTCAACCCATTAAAACTATTCTATTGAACAGGGATCAGCAACCTTTGGCACGCAGCTTGCCAGGGAAAGCCTCTGGCAGGCCGGCCAGTTTGTTTACCTGCTGCATCCGCAGGTTTGGCTGATGGCAGCTCCCAGTGGCTGCGGTTCACTGCTCCAGGCCAATGGGAGCTGCGGGAAGCGGCGCGGGCCAAGGGATGTGCTGGCCGCTGCTTCCCGCTGCTCCCATTGGCCTGGAGCAGCGAGCCACGGCCAGTGGGAGCCGTGATCGGCCGAACCTGTGGACGCGGCAGGTATACAAACTGGCCCGGCCCGCCAAGGGGCTTACCATGGTGAGCCATGTGCCAAAGTTTGCTGATCCCTGCTATAGAAAAATGCATTTTTAAAAATTCTGTGCTTTTAAATACATTTTGTGAAATTGTTTTTCACAATTTTTTTTTTAAATCGAGACTTCAAAATCAATAATTTCTCAACTCTGTAATCATCCTTCCTCCTGGATGCTACTGCAAGCAACATACAATCGTATAACCATAATGAGAAAGAGTTCCCAGAATGTATAAAAAATGTAATTCACTCCAATACAAGAAGGAAAAGAGAAGGAATGTTGCAGCATAAAATTCCTTCTTCAGACTTAAAACTGCCACTTTAAAAACATCACGTTTTAATTGTTTTTAATTAGTTAAAATGAATGCATAAAATGAAAATGAAATCAGAAGGTTTTATGCCATAGGCAACAATTGAATTTGAAACGTTCAGAAAAAAGGTTGGTTTTGCACAATAGATTGCTATAAATTCAAACAGTTACTCTCTGCCCTGGGTTTCCTGGTTCACTGACATTTCAGAACAGCTGTCTCTCAAGAGAGCTCCAGTAAGAAATAATTGATTGCCTTTGAGTTGATTTCAAACCCATTCAAGGCATGTGAGTTTTAAATGCATGGGAAACAATCCTTTTGAATATTCTACATTGCATGAATGCAGAGCTTCTTAAAATGATTGAAATTGCCTGTAATATTTTTGAAAGAAGCTCACAGTTTTCAAGATGGCATGATTAACTGTGCTGGCTAAGCCAAAAATAATTATATGCTGTGTTTATACCTGGAAGATTATGAGTATTTATAGAGCTACCAACTAAGTGTGCACAACACTTAACTGTTTTGCAGGCAAAAAAGATATGGCCCCTGTCCTAAAGATCTTGCTGTCTAGGGCCCCAATCTTGCAAAGGGGTCCACATAAACATACCCTCTGGACCCAGTGGGACCCAAAAGATGTCACAGCCTGGAATAGATAAACCGTGACATTGCACTGGGAGAAATGCACATTAAGCTAGAGAGTAGGAACAGATTGTGAAGTTACTTGTTATATACACACAACATGTTACTTCCATATCCATATAGTAATTGAGTTTTTCATTTTTTTTAAATGGGAATTTAGATACATTTTTCATTAATTTTAATGGAAGCTATGTCTGAATTCTCTACATAGCTTTGAAAAAGCTCAACTAACAGATTAAAAATGTGTATTTTACAGAGACATGGAGACGTAGACATTTCTGTATAAAGTGTCCAAAAAGTGGGTTTTGAGGAGGGATCTGAAATAGGAGAGTATGGTTGCATCAGCATCATGGTGGACATTCCAGGCTTAGGAGGCAGCATGGGAAAGAATGTATGTGAGAAGTTGTGAGGGAAGTGGAATTGGCAAAGCACAAGGTCCAAGCAGGAGACAAGGTTTAATATAAAAAGGACGGATAATTAATGCAGAAGGAGATGTGAAGACTGTTGATATCCGAATTTTCCTTTACTTACTAGCATAAGGAACAGAGAATGGCAAAGGAGGACAGCAAAGTTTGAAGGGATACACAAACCTAGAGAAAGGCAGCAGACAAAGACCTTAAAGGAGCTGCATCAAAAGCCCATTACCATAATTGGAAAGAATCCCAATATAGGCTGCTTATAAGAGTAAGGAGAAGCTAGAGACAAAAAGGAAAATCTGAGAGAAATAACAAAAAAGCTTTAGGAGGGAGAAAAGAGGGAGAAAACTTTCTATTCTTAACAAACCCAAATGTAAAGCTCTTAATATTTTCAGTAATTTTTCTCAACTGAATGTATAGCTTTTCTATAAAGATGAACCTAGCCGCAGCAAGGCAACCATTTGCTAGCAGAGCCTATAATGGTCATGTTCAAGTGGAAGATATTGCCAAAGGTGTATCCATGCTTTATATTCTTTTAAAAATGGGGATAAAGCTAAGGAAAACTATTAATGTTTCCCTTTGTTTTTTTTCCTCTCTCTCGGGTCCCTATCCTACAGAACAAGCATGCCAGTGCAGACTCTTTCTAGTGCCTCTGCTGGGAGAATCAAGGCCTTAGTGTGGTGTGTTGATATGAAAGATAGTGATGTTATTCTCATTTTTCAGAAATTATCAGTGGAGTTACACAGATTTATGTATATGGTGTGAAGCTATCATCATCTTCTGGCCAGATAATCTTATTCACTTTTGAAGTGATTCTGTCAAGTGCCGAGTAGCCTCAACACTCTTCAATGGGAGCTCAGCGCTTGGCCTGAGGTGCTCAATACCTTGTGCAATCAAGCAACTTATAATTAAAACTTGTAATAATGTTTTGAATTATCTTGGATACGGGCTATCAAGTCAGATCCTATTTACTTCAATGGGAATACTTGCAAGAATAAGGATTATCAAAGGTTAGCAGGATCAGTCCTTTTCATAGAGCTAGTTGGGCTATCCCTCATTGGACACTCATTAGACTGCAGTGAGGGGATCCAAATACTTAATCCCCATGTGTTTTAAACCTCCAGAGTTTCTGCAGGCTGCAATGTCAAATGGAGTTTGTATATAGTGATCATAGCCTCACACAGAATTCATAAATTTGACAGACAGATTCTCCAAATCATCACAGTGCCTTCCATAGGAATTTTTAGGTGGCATAAGTTAAATGTCAGGCTTTAAACAACCTTCATAATTTTCAGTCACAAGCTATATTCTTGGACATGCCCAAGTTAGCCAGTAGAACAGAACAATTACTTTTGGGCTATTCTTAAGTAGTTAACTAATGTAGGTGGGGAAAAAAATCTGACAACAATGCTAAAATTTTTAGACTAGTCTATGAAGCAATCCATTTTCAGAATCTAAATAATATCTCCTCTTGAGTTTTGCTGCCTCAATATATAAAAACAGTACTATAATATACAGTTAAAAAGAAAAATTGATAACGTATTATTGTAACGATTTCACAAAAATCTTGAGAGTTTTTTTCAAAAGTACTTTTGAAACATTCTGAATAGTATATCACTTGTTTGTTAAGGATTAGTTGGTCTCCAAGACAACATACTATAGAATAAAATTCACAAACAAAATTGGTTTCCATCATGGACGGTGGGTATAAGAGGCCAGGGGAGGCTAAGCCTCTTCAAACCAACGGCCTACCACCTCTGGATCATGTTGCCATCGAAAAGACATCTGGGCTCTGACCCCATCCGCACTTATCCCCGAGGCCCTGCCCTCTCTCCTCCTCTTTCCATCCCCGCTCCACCTGCATGGGGGCCTCGGGTGCGCATGAGTGGTGAGTGGCTGGCCAGTAAGCACATGCACGGTGGGGGGGCCCTCATAGGAGGGAGCAAAGAGGCATGCACATGCGGTAAGTGTTCGGAAGGGTGGGGGGGGCTTGGGGGCGGGAGCTGAGCAGGCCGGGGATGGGGTGTGTGGGGGACTTCAGGGAGGAGGCCGAGAGAGGTTGGGTCTTGGGGCGGGGCCGTGGTCCGGGCACGCCCAACCTCCCCAAATGGAGGAGTCATGCGGTGCCCATGATTTCCATTTTGTCACAAATTACAACACAATACCTTGGTGTGAAGCGGTGCATCTGTGCATCAGCGCCCTCTCTGGCCAAGTTTGGCACATACCCTGGACTCACACAGCCTAGGGGGGCTGTCAGCCTATTCCTCAAAAACAACGAGGAGTCCAGTGGCACCTTAAAGACTAACAGATTTATTTGGGCATAAGCTTTTGTGGGTAAAAAAACACTTCTGAAATGGTTTTTTACCCATGAAAGCTTATGCCCAAATAAATCTGTTTGTCTTTACGGTGCCACCAGACTCCTCGTAGCCTATTCCTGGTGCTCAGGAGTCTGAAAACACTTCCAAGTCTGCCAGGGGGGTCTAGTAGGGAAACCCAGGCCTGCCCGTTCCACCGGGTTCCAGCTCAGGACCCTCAAGCTAGATAAGCAGGATCAGGGTTCTTCAACTCTGACAGTGCCGTGAGCTTCTTCCTACCTTCCCATGGATCACCCTAGGCTCTTCAGCCTATCAGTCAGTTTGTCCCCTCCTGGGCTGTTGTCTCTGGGCGTCTCTTTAGTAGCTTGCTTGCAGTAGGTTTGCCAACTTTCTACTCACACAAAACCAAACACTCTGGCCCCATCCCCTGCCGTTCCCCTGAGATTCCACCCATGCCCCTCCCCTTTCCTGAGGCCCCACCCCCGCTCATTTTCACCAGGGGTGAGGGCTCTGGCTGGGGGTGCGGGCTCTGGGGTGAGGCCAGAAATGAGGAGTTCAGAGTGCAGGAGGGAGCTCTGGGCTGCAGGGTGGAACCGAGAGGTTTGGCATATGGGAGGGGGATCTGGTCTGAGGCAGGGCGTTGGGTGTGGGAGGAGGTATAGGATCTGGGCTGGGGGTGCGGGTTCTGGGGTGGGGCCATAAATGAGGGGTTCAGGGTGTGGGAAGGGGCTCCGGGCTGGGGCAATGGTTTGGGATGCATGGGGGTGGGTGAGGGCTCCGGCTGGAGCTGTGGGCTCTGATGTGGGGCTGGGGATGAGGGATTTGGGGTGCAGGAGGGTGCTCTGGGCTGGGGCAGGGGGTTGGGCTGCAGGAGGGGGTACAGGCTCTGGGCTGGGGGTGCAGACTTTCGGGTGATGCTGGGGATGAGGGGTTTGGGCTGCAGGAGGGTGCTCTGGGCTGGAACTGAGGAGTTTGGAGTGCAGGAGGGGGTTCTGGGCTGGGGCAGGGGGTTGGGCTGTGGGAGGGGGGAAGTGAGGGCTCCAGCTGGGGCTGTGGGCTCTGTGAGGGTGAACCTTTTTTCTGTCACAGGCAACTGCCACAGAAAAAAAATCAATTGCGGCCACTCACTCACCTGGGGTTTGTGTGCAGAGGCTCAGGGCTCCCCCCTGCAGTTGGATGAGCTGGTGCTGGTGGCTCCAGTCCCACGGGAGGGGGGGAGGGCCAGGCTCAGGGCTTCCACCCCCTGCAATGGGGTAAGCCAGCACTCATGGCTCCAGCCCCGCAGGGTGGGGGTCGCCATGGGCTGGATGAAATTAACCACAGGGCCGGATCCAGCCTGTGGGCCATAGGTTCCCCACCTCGGCCCTAGGCATAGGAGCAGGAGGTGGGACAAACATGTCGGCTGCTTCCCAAGAGCCTTGCGGTGTGGAGGCTAGCAGGGAACTTGCCAGCCTTGCTGCACAGCACCACCAACCAGACAGTCAAGAGCCCAGTCAGCAATGCTGACCAGAGCCACCAGGATCTCTTTTCGATCTGGTGTTCTGGTCAAAAACCGGACATCTTGTCACCCTAGTTGGCAGGAGTTCCTTTCTCCAGCCTTCTCACTCCTCTGGTACCTCCCTCCCCACCCATCTGTGTCCCAGCCCTTTTATCCTCCCACCTGCTGTGAGATTTCCAGTCAGCAGTGGGTGGCAGTGCCTGTATTAACCCTTTGGTCACTGGGCCAGCATGGGGTTCATACACCTCATTTGCTTATAGAACAGACCATATTTTTCACTGAGTTACACTCCATAGATTAGCACTATTTGCAGCGAATACACACACAGAGAGAAAGGTGATTGACAGGTATAAACATACATATTTGGGTCACTCTCCATTATAGAAGCTGCTGTGAGCAAAATGCACTCAATAGGGGCTAGGAGGAAGGAGATTCTAAATGTTGTAAAGTTATTGATTAGGCTTTCAAATTATGTGTAATAAAGGCTTTCCAGTCCTGACATAAAACTGTAAGTTCTCCTAGGGCTATTGAAGGAGAAAAAACAATCAGAATAGTATTTAAGACACAGAGGTGAATTATCACATATGTGCCACCCTCTCTATGGTACACAAAGTTAACCTCCTAAGATAAAAGCTTCCTGAGAAAGATGGACCCTACCCATGAGAATGGAAACTACATGGAACCTGATCCAGATAGAGTGATCACTTCAGAGAGAAATTAGCCAGAAACTCCCCCTGGTAGGAGCAGCTGCAGAATCAGCCAAGCAGGGACCTTTGGACTTTCAGAGTTTATACAGTTTATACACGTTTTTACTGGACTTTCTTACCCTGTGCTGACTGGCTGTTTGCTCCAACTGTTCCTCCCAGTTTCTCCACCTCAGATTCAATCCATATCTGTCTTTTACCTGCTCTCCCGTCCTCTTTGCTCACTTCCTTCAGTGCCTCCTTCCCTTCCCTTTTCTTTCCATTTAACTGAGACCCTCCTAACTAAACCACCACCCACTAAATCATGGAACAAACATGACATTTGCCACGATCACATTACCCAGTCTGGTTGTATGTTCTATCCCTTCCCTCACCCTCTGTCTGTCCTGTTTATTTAGACTACAACCTTTTGGGGACAGACACTGTCTGCTACTCTCGATTTGTACAGTGCCTAGCACAATGGGGCTCCACTCTTAGTTGATCCCTAAGCACTACTGTAATAAGCATGATCAATACAAGCAGTTCAAGGTTGCAGTAACAAAAAAAGAGCAGAGGAAGATGATGTCTGACTATATAGGCTGTGACACAGGATATGGGACCTAGGATTGACATAATGGGAAAGTCAACTATATTAAGTAGTAAAAACTCTTTTAAAGGGTTAATTATTATTATTATTATTATTATTACTATTATTTATTTTATTTTATTACTTTTGCTGCTGCTCTAGAGCAATCAAAGGAGAACAGCACATAGTAACTCACCTCTGTGTCTGAAAAAAATCCAAGGTAATTATAATTAAGCCCCTTATGTACTTTTCCAATATATACAATTGTGAGTATGATGCTCCTATTGGCACTATGCCCTCCTGTCAGAGGCATCAGAAGTTTCACAATCCCTCCATTTCTCTCCAGGCTCTCCAAATAAGAGAAGAAAAGCTCAGCAGAATTGGAGATTTATCCAAATAGATAACCAAATGAAAATAAGGAATTTTAGCTCAAAGGAGACGCCATTGTCAACTTCATGATGGCATACATTACTACCACTTTTTAAAATTCCACAGTTCTGCTCGTTACCACCACCAATTGAGATTCCTAAACACGCTTGATTTAGGAACTTAGCCTTTCCTTTGAAATAAAAATCATAACCTTGGCTTATTAGATCTGAAACTACGTGACAAGCAAATACATGCCTTGGAAACAGAGTATTCACAAATCCTGAATGACAAAAACCATTACAGTAATAAATATAGACATCATAAATTAGTTATAATGCTTGGATTTTCCACGTTGCTTCCATCACTTTTAACTGTTTTAGCAACCACAGTTCTTGAGGGCAAGAATTTAAGACTTGAAGTAATAAGAAACTGGAAATTGTACACAAACACAGGAGACATTACAAGGTCTCTTATGTTGGTAACAGTTTTCATTTTGCCTAAACCAGTTAGTGTATCTGTATTGTCACTACTGAGAGGCATAATCAAAGCTGCACTTACAGAAGAAAGAGCCAGACATCCTTAAACAAGAGATCCTCCCCAGCCTCCAGTAATTATCTCAGTGATGGAGCTTTCATGAGGGAGGGAGGAAGGGTGGGCTAGGGGATGGTCAGAGCCATGTTATCCTTTCTATACAAGCCCCCCCACCAACAGGCTTCAGAGACATGGCAGCTAAAGGGATGATTTCGAGAAAAGAGGGATATTGGGGACCCAGAGACAATACGAATCCTGGAGATCCATCAGATTTCAGGAAAGACCTGTGGTCTACCCCTGGGAGCTGCCCTTATTACAAAACAGTCAACAACAAGGACCTCCAGGAAGGGATGCTTACAGACCTTTTCTCTTCAACACCTGCATGTGGGTTTGCTACAAAAGGAGGTGATCCAGGCCTTTATATTATTGTTAATTATTTATATTGAAGTGGTACACAAAGAAGTCAATCAGATAGAAGGCTCTGTTATGACAGGCACTGTGCAAACACATAATAAATTATTCTAGTCCTGAAGAGCTTACAATTTAATTTAAAACAAGATATGAGAAGTGAGTGTAATAAATACTCAAGGGAAATGGAGGCTGTAGGTGTGATGCTGGCAGATTAGGTGCTAGCTCAGGCTAGAGCCCCCAGCCAATTCACTTGTACGTTAGTATAGATCAAAGTAATTGTTAAATGTATAAGAATATATTTGATGTTTAAACTTCATGAAAACTAATGTGATACTATATGCATTATTTTTACTTATCCGTATCCTGTTATAATGGAGTAGCAAACATTTATATTGTGCACACCCCTGTAACTAAATAACCCATCAAACGAGAAAGAAGCCTTATGGAATACAAATGAAGAATTTTATCAGAAATGTGCTAATTTCAAAGCAAGTGGTCATTGCGTGTGATGATCAGAGGTCAAATACTCTAAAAGCATTCCTCACTCTGTGTCATCAAAGGAAAAGCACATGTGGGTAATGACACTGTCAGCTTGGGATTTTTTGTGGGTTTTTTTAGAAGGAACTATAAGTATGGATTCAAGGAAAGAGCCTTCATCTCTGGACTGTTTGGATTCTAACAGGACAGAATAACAGAACGAGAAGACGGACATCTCCAGAGTTGTTCTGGATAGCCCTGAGAGACTTTTGGGAAACTGGCAGATTACTTCATCTCTGCTACCATTTGGAATTACAAACTGTGACTCACTTGTAAATATATTTTACCTGCTTTAACCTCTCAATAACTCTCATTTCCTTTTCTTAGCTAATAAATCTTTAGTTAATTATAGAATTGGCTAGAGGTTTTGACTTTGGTGTAAGATATGGAGTACCAATTGATTTGGGGTAAGTGACTCATCTTTTGGGATAGGAGCAACCTGATGGGTGTCTTCCCTGTTTTCTGACAGTCTGCCCTGAGGCAGGCACTCATAGTTGTGAGCAACAACCAACAGGGTGACAGTCGGTAACAGAAATAAAATCACACACTTAAAGAGCTAGCACAACTTGATGACATTGAATATTTGCAAAGCACTTATTGTATTTTAA
This sequence comes from Mauremys mutica, assembly GCF_020497125.1. Classification (NCBI taxonomy): domain Eukaryota; kingdom Metazoa; phylum Chordata; order Testudines; family Geoemydidae; genus Mauremys; species Mauremys mutica. Next base: position 215,695,880 of record NC_059072.1, on the reverse strand, counting down.
ATATATACAAATATATAAACAATTCCTCACTCAGAAAAGTGAATGCTTTTGACACATCATTATAAAAATGTAGGGGTAGAAGAGATCTTCAGAAGTCATCTAGTCCAGTCCCCTGGGCGCAGGCAGGACCAAGTAAAGCTAGACCAGTCCTAACAGGTGTTTGTCAAACCTTTTCTTAACATCCTCCAATGATGGGGATTCCACAACCTCCCTGAAGCCTCTTCCAGAACTTAACTACTCTTATAGTTAGAAAGGTTTTCCTAATATCTAACCTAAATCTCCCTTATAAACAGCTGATCACCATCCTCTTTATTACAGTCCTTAACATATTTGAACACTTATCAGGTTCTCCCCTCGCAGTCTTCTTTTTTAACCTTTCCTCATATGTCAGGTTTTTTAAACCTTTTATCATTTTTGTTGTCCTCCTCTGGATTCTCTCCAATTTATTTACATCTTTCTTAAAGTGAGACACCCAAAACTGGACACTATACTCCATCCGAAGTGTCACCAGTGCCAACTAGAATGGAACAATTACCTCCTGTATTGTACGTATGATATTCCTATTAATACACCCCAGAATTATATTCTTCTTTTTCACAACTGCATCATATTGTTCACTCATGTTCATTGTGAGATCCATTATAACCCCAGATGCTATTTAGCAGCAACACTGCCTAGCTAGTTTGTGCATTTGATTTATTTTTCCTAAGTACAGTACTTTGCACTTGTCTTTATTGAATTTCTTCTTCTTGATTTCAGACCAATTCTCCAATGTATCAAGGTCATTTTGAATTCTAATCCTGTCCTCTAAAGGGCTTGCAAATGTTATCAGCATACTCCATTATGCAATGCATTAATGAAAATATTGAGTAATACCAGACCAGGACTGATCCCTGCAGAACTCCATTAGATATGTCCTCCCAGTTTGACAGCAAACCATTGATAGCTACTTTTTGAGTGCCAAGAGCCTTACTAAAATAAAGATATATCACATGTATAGCTTCCCTCACACCAAATAGACCAGTAACCTTGTCAAAGAAGGAAATTAGGTTAGTTTGGCATAATTTGTTCTTGACAACTCCATGCTGGCTACTTAGGGTAAAGATAGCAAGTGTAAAAAATTGGGACTTTTTTTTTCCAGGAAATGTATATATGGTTGCATATATAAGACAAAGCCCCTAATATCAGGATGGTCCCAATATCATCAGGACATCTGGTCACCATACGGTCACTCCTTATAGCCCTTGATTGTTTAATAATTTGTGCCAGTATCGTTCAAATAACACAGTTAGGCTGACTGGTCTATAATTTCTTGGGTCCTCTTTGTTTTTCCTTTTAAAGGCAGGTACTATACTTGTCATTTTCCAGTCCTCTGGGACCTCACCTGTCCTCCATGAGTCCTTGAAGGTAATTGCTTCAGCTAGTTCCTTAAGTACCTTAGCATGAACTTCATGAGGCCCTGCTGACATGAATACATCTAAATATTTTTAACCTGTTTTTCCCCTGTTTTAGCTTGTGTTCCTTTCCCCTTGTTATAATTAATTATGTTGTCTATTTGATCACCATTAACTGTTTTTAGTGAAGACTGAAGCAAAATACCTTTAAACACCTCAGTCTTCTTGAGGAATTCCTCAGGGTCAGGTACAGTTTGTACATTCACGTCCTGTACAGTGTTGAGAACATAGTTGGCTCTTAAATAATGATGGTGATATTGCCAGCTGGATGAATTAGAGACACCACTTCCTCAGCCGACCCTAGGAAAACCATATTCTTGCTACTTGGTAGAGGCTCTCTCCTCTTTTGTCACTGCTTGTAGAAAGTATTCAGAAATACTGAATCAGATTAATTTCAGAATATTTTATTATGATCAGAAGAGAATAGTAAAAATCTCAGAGATACTCTTCATACCCTATCCATGGAAACTCACATCACAGCTGTGGTACAAAAGGTCTGATGCCTTATCCCTATTTAAACCTATGACAATATGTAAGCAGCACCTAGGAGTATCTTGACACAGAGCAATTAATTCTCAGACTAGAGCTATCTTACAATGGAGAAACAATACTGAATAGGGAACCAATGTTCTGCCTGTCCAGTGCTTTGTCTGCACCTCATGCTGGTGATGTGCAATGCAACATTTCTCAATTTTGAATAGTATTTTTAATAATCTGATATTAAAAAAATCCAGAAGACAACCACTGTTTCCATGCTTTAACAAAAGCATCCAAAACAATTTTTGCAAAAATTGAAAAGGTAAATTGATCTTGCACTAACAGTACACCTGCCAAGTTCCAGCCCAGAGCAATTTAAGTGTCTGGATTATTGGAGCTGCATGAAAACATTTGCACAGAACACAATCTAGGAAACAATCTGTCATTATGCAAGGCGGATGAAAATGCTAAACTACTTGCAAACACCTTATGGACAAATCCTCCTTGGCAAGCACAGTGTGGGGGAAGTAGAGCTCTAGCAGGTATGTTCACTACTAAGTCAGTATTCCTGGTGGATTTTAGGGGATGGGTTAGGGAGAATGTTCTATTTAAAAGAGCAGCATGCATTCCTAATAGCTCATGTTGCTGATCACAATATATGTGCTATCCATCTTAGGGAACCAGTAGCCAAGCCCCAATTTAGCACTTTCTTGGGCAGAGGGAAAGCTTTACTTCCTTTACCCATTAGTTTATGTGGGGCAAAAGCTGTGTGAGTGTGTGTTTGAGGTGAAATGTGTAACTCTTTTTGGAGTTTGCCACACTACCACAACAATGGCTCCACAGACTGCTGACACCATTTCCCAGCCTATGTAGAGTCCAGGGCATGGACAGAAAGGATTGGAAACTCTCACTGAGACAAACAGGGAGGTTTCTGATTGAGTGATTTATACAGTTTGCTGGGCTGATGATGAGCCAGGGCTGCTCACTCCATCAGTGGGAGAGGGGACAGCCTGTCCCAAAGACAAAGGAACTAGTTTTGGTTTCAGTTTGGGAGCTTAAAGTTTTGAGTTTGTAGTTGAGAGAAGCAGAACAGACTAAAGAGTCTCTGTTTGGCTCTCAGTCCCCACAAATTGAGACTTTGAACTGTTGTGAGATCTAGTGCATGATTGGACAGTTCCAGGTAGGATTGCCAACCCTCCAGAATTGTCCTGGAGTCTCCAGGAATTAAAGATTAATCTTTAATTAACAATAATGTCATGTGATGAAACATCCAGGAATTCATCCAGCCAAAGTTGGCAACCCTAGTTCCAGTCCTGCAGAGCCCAGTGTCCAGGGAGGCACAGAACCAAACCATTGCCAGCTACCTAAGCCAGCCAAGACTGCCAGAGCACTGCAGACAAGGGAGCAAGAACAGGCAGCTGCCCCACCTTATAGGAAGACCCTTTTCATTTTCTTTAAGCCAGACAATGTTTGCAGCACTGCAAACACTGGCCATCTCCAGGCGCACACCAGGCATTCCATCCACTTGGGAAGGTGGCCACAGAGGGAGCGAGGGGTTGTGGTACAGTTGTGAATGTTGGGAGGTAAGGAATTTGTTGTATTATTAAGGCTTTGGTATTTATTAGTAAACCTTATCATTTCCTTCCTTTGAGCCTCTGGTTCCTGGTAAAGTCCCACATTGTTATTTTGGGGCATGGCATTTCATGTATTGGGATTTGCACCAGTGTATTTTGTTTCTTGTGCACTGGATCGTACTCCTTGTTAAGATTAGTAGTATAATTCGTTATCTCAAGGACAGGACCCTCTGAGTCCCAGACATGAGTAGCAGCACCAATCAGCACAAAAAAGCCAGGACGCAATTGTTGCAAGGAGAATGAGAAGCCACTCTTATTAGCAAGCACCAAGACGGAGGCTTGAGGCACATTTCAGGGGAGGGGTTATAATGTTTATTTGGAGTGTTTCCAGATGGGGGGAAAAAACCAATATTTTGATAGAAAACAATTCCCCCCTCCTTTATTTCACTAATTAAAAAATGTGTTATACCGTAAACGTTGATGAAAGCAAAAACAACATTGTACTATTCCTTTAAAAATCTTGACTTTTGAGGAGTTAATTATCTCAAGTAAACAACTACTTCTCTTAACTATAGCATCATAAAATGTAGGACTGTTGGAGAGGCCACACTCAGGTAATAGGAACATTAGAAATTCATTAGATAGACACACAGAGAGAAAGAAATTAGCATTACTGATGCATTGTAGACATTAAATAGAACTTGAATAGTTCCAACAATAACATACTGTGACAGAGCTAGGCCAGTGGGGTACAGGAGTCTGGTAGAGGGCAAATATACTGGTCACTGGATGAGTAGTTTTCTGTTCCCTGAGTGACCAGAGCAGGGGCTGCACTAGAGTAATCAGGAACCTGCTAGAACCAATTAAGGCAGACAGGCTGATTAGATCACCTGCAGCCAATCAAGGCAGGCTAATCAGGCCACCTGGGTTTAAAAAGGAGCTCACTCCAGTCAGGCGAGGAGGAGCCAGAGGAGAGGAAGTGTGTGTGAGGAGCTGGGAGCAAGAGGCACAAGGAGCTGAGAGTGAGAGGGTGTGCTGCTGGAGGACTAAGGAGTACAGGAGTTATCAGACACCAGGAGGAAGGTCCTGTGGTGAGGAGAAAGAAGGTGTTTGGAGGAGGCCATGGGGAAGTAGCCCAGGGAGTTGTAGCTGTCATGCAGCTGTTACAAGAGGCACTATAGACAGCTGCAATCCACAGGGCCCTGGGCTGGAACCCAGAGTAGAGGGCGGGCCTGGGTTCCTCCCAAACCTCCCAACTCCTTATCAGACACAGGAGGAGTTGACCCAGACTGTGGGGAAGATCACTGAGGTGAGCAAATCTGCCAATAAGCGCAGGACCTACCAAGGTAGAGGAGGAACTTTGTCACAATACAAAGTACTTCATAAAGGATGATATACTTACATAATGTGTTTCATTTAAAATGTGCACCAGAATAAAAAAAAATCTTATTTTAAAAATAATCAAGGCTATTCATATTTTTATTTCAAACCAGAGGTCTGAAATGATGCATAGGTAGTACCATATAACAGCAAGTACTGCTATTTAAATGTGGTCAATTATAAAACAATAAGCTTCTATTTTGGTCTTTTTGACTAGCCAATTAATTGCGAGACTTAGAGAGCCGTGTTCTTCTGTCAAAGCCTAATGGGCAAAATATGGACAAGATATATTATTTGTGTATTATCCAATAACCAAGTGTTAAACCAGAGATACCTTTTTTGAGGTGATACTGTGAAACTGTCTCTCATTTTCCTCTTCAGTGCAGCAAATACTGTAAACCAGCTACACTTCTCTACCCTCAATCTGTATGAAAATAAAGTGAACATGCCACTGTTTTTAGTAATCTTTTCAAATGTTTCAGGGGCACCTCCGGATTCTACAGCTAATTATTTAAAACCTAAATATACTTTTCACTTATTTTGTATGAGTTTAAATTAGAAAAAAGAAACCTATAAAGAATACATTGCCCAATGATAGGCTTATACGACAATGAGAAATTGAGTACTAGAGTTAGGCAAGTACTACAAAAAGTTCGTTTTTATAGAGGAGTTATTAGCCTCTGTAAATAGCTTGTTTATAGTGAAAACGTGGGCAGACCTATAGCTACCGCACCACTACAGACGGGTATTCCAGTGATAATTTCTTCAGACTTAAAACTCATTTTCTTTTATGATATAGATTTAGTGTCTTTTCACTTGTGTATCCAGTTTGAGCAGGATTACTCTCTCTCTCTGTATTAGATTGTCTAAATTGTTTGTTATAAAAACTTATTTCTCCAAAAATGCTTTCATACCAACACTGCTGCCTTGTTCGGAGAGAGTTGCTTTTTAGTCTCAATATCATTGTCTTGAATAACAAGTAATTCTGAGTCATGACACTTTTTTTCTCTTATGTAAGCAGGACCTTATCTCACCTTTTCTATAAACACAATCCACATACTATATAAGATTCCAACTTCCTTCCTCAGATTTGCTTGTATTAATAAAGGAAACAATACAATAAAGTGCAGCTCAAACCTTCTCCCCCGACTTGGCTGCTCCTAGGGTTCCTATTTCAGGATTGTTCAGCCCACATCCTAGTTCCTCTGTCCTCACAGAGCCACTCCCACATTCCTCATAGCAAGGTGGCATAATGACTCCCCTGTCTCACTGAATTTGCAGAACCCACAAACCTTCGTCAGTACAATCAACAATTGATAAAACACTGCCCGTCTGTTGAACTCTTCCCTTCTTTGGTTGCTTTTCTAATGTAGTTCAGAGTGTCTACCTCACCTTCACATGCAGAAGGAAAAAATGCAAAACTCATTCTGAGCTCAGTCTTGCTCTTAGATACACAAACACATACTGTGCAGCAATAGCTATCAAAGAGCAGGACATTTCCAGGGAATTAATGTCAGGGTGGGAGGATTTGATGGCCTGAGGCCCAGGAAATGTCCTGTGCTGAGGTTGTTATTGCTATTGTAAGCTGAAACCAAAAGAAAAACAAGTTTATGGATTTTTTATAGGCAATTCAGTATCAATTGTTACATACAGAGCCTTTCTAAAGAAAGAATATATTATACTGTGTACTGAAACATGAGCCAATGAGACAGCTGGAATCATCTTTCAGTGTTCTGTTCAGCTTATAATAGCAAAGAACTGTATATCTTCTAAAGTCAGGTACCATGCTGCCACACAAGCATTGTATAAATGGGGTTCTGCATCCATTCAAAGTCAAAATCAACACAATAGTTGTTTAGAAGTCACGATTGTGAATCATCATATAAAATAACTTTCATTTTCCAAAGGGGGGTGGGAAATAAATCACTCAGAATCTTTTTCATATTCTTTAGTTGTATCTAATGTAAATGAAACAACTCAAGATTTTATTGCTCATATTCAAAGTCCACATAATCCAAAAGCATTTGTACACAGCGGATCTTACCCACCAGCACAGTATATTAAATGGCAAAATCTTTAACACAGAGTTAAGGTTCTCCAGCAATAGCTCATGTCCTTTCAGACTGTAGAGTTCAGGAAAAGTAAAAAAACAACAACCAGGAAATATAGAGCTAAGTTAACACCCATGTAACCTTAACTCTGCCCTCTGAGTGATGCCCCCAAAACACTCCATACTACACATACTTTCTCTCTGCCTTTTTACTGTAAAGGAAATAAGCTACCAGCTCTACCGTCAAACACTGAGCCCACTCTCCTGACCGAAGACCACACATGCAGAATTTAACAGTTACTTCTCTCTCTCCTCCCCTCCCAGGTCCATTCATGTCAGTGTCAGTGCTTGTTCCCATCCCTCCTCCCGAGTTCTGGATTGTTAATGATAAGTATCAAGCATGCCTGTTCTAAGTCCCTCGCTCCAGTGTTAACAAGTATGTTCTTGCTGCATGCTCTGAGCATGCCTGTGCTAAGCTCCCCACCTAGCTCACGTGCTGGGGACAGAGATAGGGAGATGGGCTCATAACCCCCTTAGAGGGACAATGCATCCCAAATCCCATCTCACATGAGTGTGGGCAAGGAAGAGGGGCTCAGCTCCTCAGTAAAGGAAGCCCCTTCCAGAACCTGGCTTATATGAGGGGGAAAGTCAACCTCCCCTTCCCCCCCATAGATGGGCTGGGCCCCTCAGATCCTGGCACGTGCACATGGGGGAAGGGCTCTGTCACTCCTGAGGGACAGCAAACCCAGTTCATTAGAGGCAGGGAAAGGTATCCAGAACCCCAGATCCTGGCATATATACAGAAGTGGATAATGTGGGGCTGACAAGCATCCCCATCCTTATTCTTCGCCAGTACTACTGCTATTACCCCCATGTCCCTTCGCAGTGTCCTTCCTGCTCTCCTGAGCCCCAAACCCACTCTCAGATCCCTATAGTAGGGCATGCCTGCCCTGTAGTATCCCCTGCTGAGTCAATGTAGTGCTGCACATATGCCCTGCCTTAGTTTCCCTTCTCAGGAATCCTGTAATTCCCTTTCAAACAGTCTTGATTCAATAATATCCTCCTTAGGGCTTGTTCATTATAAAACTTTCTATGAAAGGGGCCATAACAAAAAGTCCTAAACAAACAAGAGGTATCGGTGAAACCTGCCCTCTATGCTCTGTTCCCAGTCTCCTTAGGGTTCTGTCTCTTTAAGTCTCTCCTCCTTTAAGCTCTCTTCTTGGAGCTCGGCAGTTCAAACTATAATTCTCCCTCTACTGACTAGGAGTCCCCAAATCTCGTCCTGCAGCTGGGTAGCAATTTATCCCCCTCAGCTGGCTCCTGTGCCAGCAAGCATTCATGTCTTATAAAAAGAAATTCCCTCCACAAAAAAATAGCAATAATAATAAAAAAAATTAATAAAATCCTGTGACAGAGAGGCGGAATTTAGCAATATGCCTTCTGACTTTTTCCTGCTCTGGCCCAAGGTGGGACTCAAAATGACACTGGCTAGGTCACTTTCAAGGACTACTGCTTATCCCCTTGAGCTATCCAGCTGGCATAAAACTTTGAAGGCTAAAAATCCTTCTAAACCCTTTATTCATACATGTTCAGTGTAATTCATTAGGCATGTGAGCTGTAGGTGCATGCCAAGTGGTTCTGTCTCAATGTTTCTCAGTCTTGGGCTGCCGCTTGTGTAGGGAAAACCCATGGTGGGCCAGGTCTGTTTGTTTACCTGCCCTGTCTGCAGGTGCGGTCGATCGTGACTCCCACTGGCTGCGGTTCACTGCTCCAGGCCAATGGGGGCTGCAGGAAGTGGGGCGGGCCGAGGGACATACTGACCGCCACTTCCAGCAACTCCCATTGGCCTGCAGCGGCAAACTGCGGCCAGTCAGAGCCGCGATTGTCCAGACCTGCGGATGGGGCAGGTAAACACACCGGCCCAGCCCGCCAGGGGCTTTCCCGACACAAGCAGCGACCCCAGTTTGAGAAACACTGTTCTATCTGGAGAAGCTAACTGTTTTTTTCACAGAATGTTTTGATTTAATTTTCCCAAAAAGGCTGGTGGGTGCCATGCACTCTGTTGGGGGCTAACTCCCAACCACAGGAAACCTGGATACAATGGTCTGAGTTCTGCTTTAATCTCTATCTGTGCACACAAAAATAGTGATAGGTATAAGTCAAATTTAATATAAGAAAAGTTGTTTCTTTTGGGGGGCTGTAGCTTGCAAACCTCTTGGCCACATGGCCCCAAGTTTAGATTACTGACTCTACCCTGATTGCCACCCTCTCCCAAAGCATACCAAATTTCAAGGCAGTACAAATAATCATACAGATTTCAGAGCAGTAAGAACAATCAAGTTTTAAAGAAAAAGGGCTTCTTAACTTTAAATATTTGCTCAGCTATAATCTTATAATGTGGCTTCTCTGCTTGAGGATGTGCAGTGCTGCAAACTGTTAAAAATAAAGTGTAGAGTTTTTATGCTTAACATGTTTGGCTGTACCATTATAATGATTTTTCTGCCATCGTAGTAGACATCTCCGCTATTGCTCTGATGATGCATTTGTGGTGAACACAGTCTTTCTCTAATTTCCTTTTTCTTGTTTGTTTTATATTATAAACTCTGCAAGAGCATGTCAAGGGCTACATATAAATATCCTGAGTGATAGGAAGTGTGTGATGTAGCATCCCTACTGATGCTGCTGATCTCTTATCTACAGCCTACTTGGACCTTTTGTACTTACCTGCTTGCTACTGCTTCTGCCTGTCCTATGCTGTATTGGGTTACAGAGGGGAAAAAAATCCCATTCTTCATTATAAAGATCTCTCTCTCTCTCTCTCTCTCTCTCTCTCACTCACACACACACACACACACACACAGAGTGATGTTTTGGGAAGCAAAATAAGGATGCACACTTAGCTGGAACAACAGATCTACATCACTGTTTCTTAGTGAAAATATATAAGGAAAACATGAATGTCAATGAGACAAAAAACTTGTCCTCCAGAACACATTTACAGTGTGGAAGATAGATAACCTATTGTAATGTTGTCTACAATCCCCACACTGAGCAGAAGCAGAAGTGCGAAGGGAGCTTTTCCTGCCTACAGGCATGCAGCTTGACCACAACTCCATGCAGCTGCTACAACTGCCAATCATGGAGGCAGCCATGCTCAGCTACAACCAATAGAGCAAACAAAGCCCACTATAAAAGAAGAGAGCTCAGAGAAGGAATGGAAGGCAGAAAGGTCTTGGATGGTGACACTGCTGGACTGGACTACCACCAGACACACAGCCAAAGAGACTGAAGCAGACCACTAGGCCTAATTAGAGGCCAGGGGCTAACCAAAAAAAGCCAGGCAGGGACAGTAGAGACCCCTTGAAAGACCACATCAAGGACTGATGACCACCCTCAATAATCCCTATCATAGGACAGGCACTAAGAGTAGGAAGTGGTAGGAAGATTAGAACTGGATAAATGTTGCTTGCAAAGTTAACCAAGAGAAAATGTTAGAATTGCAAGAATATGTTAGATTATAATAATATGTATACTGGTCTCAGAGATCTAGAGTGAAATTCCTGCAGGCTCTTATGGGGGAGGAAAGCAGTTGGAGAGCAAACCCTCTCCTCTGATGGAATGATATTGTGTAAAATACCACCCCTGGGCCAGTGAGTGAATTATTTCTGTGGGAGTAGGGCAATATGGTCTCTGAAAATTTTCTTCCACTGATAGCATGCTATGGTATAAAGGCCAGAAAAATATCAAGAGTTGTGTTTTCTCCAGTAAAGGACTATAAAACAATTTGGCAGGAAAAACTTGGCTTACACTGGCATGCTTCACCTTTTCTTCTTCCCACATGAACAACAGTTTCTGCCATGCAAGCTCCGAATAGTGTCTCCATGATACCCATCCAGTCTTCAGAAAATTGAGTCCTCACAATGACCCATTTTACAACAAAGAATCTTTAACGGAGATTGGGCATGGAGAATTACATAGATCATGTCATACACAATGATAGTGATTTTGCCTTTAAGGAGATATCTCATAGACTTTAAAGTCAGAATGGACTATCATGATCATCTAGTCTGACCTCCTGCATGTTGCAGGCCACAGAACTAGACCCCTAACCTGTGGCTAAGTTACTGAAGTCCTCAAATCATGGTTTAAAGACTTCAAGTTACAGAGAATCCACCACTTACACTAGTTTAAACCTGCAAGTGACCCGTGCCCCATGCTTCAGAGGAAGGCAAAAAAAACCAAATGTCTCTGCCAATATGATTGGAGGGAAAATTCCTTCCCGACCCCAAATAGGGCGATCAGTTAGACTCTGAGAATGTGGGCAAGACCCACCCAGCAGATACCTGGGAAATAATTCTTTGTAATAATTCAGAGCCCTCCCCATCTAATGTCCCATCTCTAGCAGCTGGGGATTTTTGCTACTGGCAGTCGCCAGTGGGCCACATGCAATCATAGGCAGTCCCATCATACCATCCTCTCCATAAACTTATCAAGCTCAGTCTTGAAGCTAGTTATGGTTTTTTTTCCACCACTGCTCTCCTTGGAAGGCTGTTCCAGAACTTCACTCCTCAGATGGTTAGAAACCTTCATCTAATTTCAAACCTAAACTTGTTCATTGCCAGTGTATAGCCATTTGTTCTTGTGTCCACATTGGTGCTTAACTTAAATAACTCCTCTCCCTCCCTGGTATTTATCCCACTGATGCATTTATAGATCCCAATCATATCTCCCTTCAGCCTTCTTTTGGTTAGGCTAAATAAGCCAAGCTCTTTGAGTCTCCTTTCATAAGGTAGGTTTTCCATTCCTTGAATCATCCTAGTAGCCCTTCTCTGCACCTGTTCCAGTTTGAATTACTCTTTCTTAAACATGGAAGACAAGAATTGCACACAGTATTCCAGATAAGATCTAACTAGTGCCTTGTATAATGGTACCTAGACTTCCCTGTCTCTGCTGGAAAAACCTTGCCTGGTGCACCCTTTTTCATGGATGCATCACATTAATAGCTCATAGTCATCCTGTGATCAACCAATATACCCAGGTCTTTCTCCTCCTCTGTCACTTCCAACTGATAAATCCTCAGTTTATAGCAAAAAAATCTTGTTGTTAGTCCCTAAGTGCATGACATTGCAGTTTGCACTATTACATTTCATCCCATTTCTATTACTTCAGTTTACCAGGTCATCCAGATCTTCTCATATGATAGTGCAGTCCTTATCTGTATTGGCTGTATCTCCCAACTTTGTGTCATTAGCAAATTTTATTAGCGCACACTCACTTTTTTGCCAAGTTCAGTAATAAAAGTGTTAAATAAGATTGGTCCCAAGACTGATCCCTGAGGAACTCCACTAGTCACCTCCCTCCAGCATGACAGTTCACCTTTCAGTATGATCTGTTGTAGTCACCCCTTTAACCAATTCCTTATCCACTTTTCAATTCCCATATTAATCCCCATTTTCTCCAATTTAACTAATAATTTCCCATGAGGAACTGAATCAAATGTCTTACTGAAATCAAGGTAGATTAGATCTACTGCATTTTCGTTGTCTAGAAAATAAGTTATCTTCTCAGTGAAGGAGATCAGGTTGGTCTGGCATGATTTACCTTTTGTAAAACCATGTTGTATTTTATCCTAATTACCATTCACCACTATGTCTTTGACTACTTTCTCTTTCAAAGTTTGTTCTAAGCACTTGCATTCAATTGAGGTCAAACTAACAGGCCTGTAGTTTCCTCGATGACTCTCCCCCCCTCCCCTTTCTTAAAAATAGGAACTATATTAGCAATTATCCAGTCATAGGATATGACCCCAAAATTTACAGATTTATTAAAAATCCTTGCTGTTGGGCTTGCAATTTCATGTGCCAGTTCCTTTTATATTCTAGGATACAGATTATCTAGGCCCCTTGATTTAGTCCCATTAAGGTGTTTGGGTTTGACTTCTACCTCAGATGCGGTAATTTCTACCTCCATATCCTCGTTGCCGTTAATATTTGTTTAGCTGTTGGGCCATGCCTAGATAATACTTAATCTCCACCTCATCCTCACTGCTTAGTGGTCCTACTTCTTTCCTGGTCTTCTTCATATTTATATGGCTATATTATCTTTTACTATTGCTTTTAATTCCCTTTGCAAGGTCCAACTCTGCTTGGCTTTTGGTAGTTTTCACTTTATCACTACACTTTCTGACCTCCAGGAGGTAGCCTTCCTTGCTGATCCCTCCCATCTTCCATTCCTTGTAGGGTATATACTTTCTCATATTTGAGATGCTCGTTCATCCAGCTTGGTCTGCAACCCTTCCCTATGGATTTTTTCCTCTTGCTTGAGATGCAAGTTTCAGACAGTTTCTGCAACTTTGACTTAAAGTAATTCCTAGCCTCCTCCATATTCAGATTCTTGAACTCTTCAGTCCTGTCCACTTCCCTAACTAATTCCCTCAATTTTGTAAAGTTAGCTCTTTTGAAATCAAAGACCCTTGTTGCAGATCTATTTTTGTTTAGCGTTCCATTTCGTTTAAACTGAATTAACTCATGATCACTCAAACCAAGGCTGTCCTCTACAATCAGTTCTTCTAGAGGTCCTTACTACTCATCAATACCAAATCTAAAATGCCATCACCTCTTGTTAGTTCAGCAACTATTTGTTGAAGAAATCTGTCAGCTATCACATCCAGGAAAACCTGGGCCCAACTATTATTAGTAGCACTTGTCCTCCAATCTATATCTGGGAAGTTAAAGTCTCCCATAATCACACAATTCTCAGTAGTATTTATTTAATTAAAAACATTAAAGAGGTCTCTATCCATATCCCAACTGGATCCTGGTAGTCTGTAACACAGCTCAACCACTATATCAAGGGAACCTCTAGTAGCTTTCTTCCCTAAAGTGATTTTGGCCCCATTCCATCACTTCTAATTTATTTACTGTCTATCTCATCATTAATATACAGTGCCACTCCACCAACTTTGCCTTTATTTCTGTATTTCTTGAAGAGCACATACCCTTCAATACCTGTACTTCTGTCATGACTAGTATTCAACCATGTTTCAGTTATCCCTAAAATATCTGGTTTCACATCCTGCACCAGCAGTTCTAGTTCCTCAATTTTGTTACCCGGGCTGCACTGGTGTACACATATCTTAATTGTTGCTGCTTGGCTTTACCCACACTCCTTGCCAAGTTGGGTATAGTCATTCTACTGCCAGTATAGTCTATCTGACTGGTATCATCACCATCCTTCCTCTTAATGTCCATTCTCCTATCCACTGCTAATCCTTTCTCCATTGCAGTATCCATTCTTACTTGATTTTCCTCCCTCTCTATGCTAAAATCAAGCATGGAGATTACATGAGCCTCTCCCAACGGTCTCCCCTGAGTTCATAGTTTAAAGCTCTTTTCATGAATTGTGCCAACCTCCATCCCAGAAGTCTATTTGTCTCCTTACATAGGTGGAGTCCATCCCATGAGAATTGTCCTCTGTCCATGAATGCCTTCCTTATACTACCACTGCCTGAGCCATCTGTTGATCATAATCCCGTCTTCCTTTTGTTCTCCTCCTCTAGAGATAGGCAGAATCCCACTGAAGGTCACCTGAACTTCCATTTCCTTAAGCATCTTCCCCAGCCTGGCATAGTCTCCATTTATACATTCCAGTGAGAATCCAGCTATGTCATTTGTTCCCACATGAAGGACAATCAGTGGATTTTTTTCCTGCTCCAATTAGGATTCTCTTAAGCCTGAGGTCCACATCCCGTGTCTTAGCTCCCAGCAGACAGCATACCCTTCTGTTCTGCAATCACCTCTGGTAACAGGCCTTCCTGTGCTTCTTAGCAGGGAGTCCCCAATCATGTATGGAGTCCTCCATCACTTTTCCTAGTGATGGAGTGATTCTCTGGCCTTCCTCTTGTTCTTTCTGGTTGTGAGTCCTCTTGTCTTTTATTCTGCCTTGCAATCTTCTGCGAGCCATCCTATATCCTTCTGGGGCTCTGAACTCTGGGTACCTCCACTGGTTCTTCCCATCCTCTTACAGGACTAGGCACTCTTTAATTCTTCCTTGCCCTCCCTCCTTCACTTTCCAACTCAACAAACCTGTTCCTGAGCTTTATTTCTCCTTCACAAGCCGGTCTTTTCCTCTGCTTCTTGTAGTCACATGCTTCCACTGACCATTTTCCTCACCCAGCAGTCTCTCCTCCCAGTTCTTCAGTCCAGCTTGCATCTGCAAGTCTTGACTTTTCCCCTTCAGCCTCCTCTTGCCTTTGCTCCATCATCTGCTCAAACCCCCTTCTAAACTCAACCACAGTATCCACCTGCATCTCCAAGCCTCAGATCTTATCTTCCATCAATTCTATCAGGCTGCACTTCATACAAACAAAACTCTTTTCAGGTTCCCACTCTAGGATCATGTACAACCCACACCTTCCACATGTGGTCACCTTCATTGTCTCATTCATGGGTTTGATCACTACCACTGTCACGTCTGTACCTGTCTTAACCTTCCTGCCTAAATTCCTGCCAAACAGGGGGTGGAAACAAAACAAACAAACAAAACACCCCACCAAAGACACAAATAAACACCAAAACAAAACTAGAACACCACACCCACCTTCAAACTCCCCTAAGAAACTCCCACTTAAATTCCCCTGTTTACAGCTCTGTTTGCTGCATTTGTAACTGAATTTTCATATTCTTCCTCCTCTATTTTGATTAAAGCAATGTTCACCTTCTCCATTTGCAGTGGGACGCAGTGTTCTACATAGGATCATATATCAAACATGAATTCAAATATTTTATACCTATTTGTTTTTGAATTATAAATGTATCACCTCAAAATATTATATTGATAATTTTTTAGAAGTGTTGATTTTTAATTTAGCATTAAAATTTAGCATGCATACAATCTCAAAAATGAAAGGCCTCAGGACAAAACAACCTTTTGGCATTCTTTTTTAAAGCTACTGTATCTTCATGTTAAAGTATTTAAAAACTATTTGAACTTTCTGTTTCCTCTCATGGGAGTATAGATCTAAACAGTCAATCTTCAGGACTAAACTAGGATCACGTCACTGAGACATCATTTTCATTGAACACAACATTTGCTGTCAATCAACAAGATTATAATTACAAAATAATGAATGCCCTATGGACCCAGTCTAAAAATACTTTGACATCTAAATCACTGAAAGTAAAAGCTCAAACACTACAAAGAATCTTCCAGATTCATATGAATAAAGTTCCTGAGACAACTGAATTTTAAAAAACACCCTTGCTTCTTGTCAATCAGAAGGTGAATTTATCTGGTTAGAATGTATTTGCAAATCTAGAATGCATTCTATGTGATCTGACTACAAAGAATGTTGGCATTTACCACATTAGTGAAATATTTGTTTTCATTTAAGAAGATTCTGATATGATAATATACTAATCATATATGAAACCCTATTTTAATTATAATTTCAGCTAGAATCAGTGTCATCTTTAAAATCAGCGTGTGTTTTGCTCTATTTTCTTTTATAAGAGGCTTGTGCCTACCATCTGAAAACATACTTTTGCCCAAGATTGCAGTTGATTAGAAGAGGACAATGAGTTTCTGAAGTCATCTACCAGGTTCAACACTGCTCCATTTGCGGATGTATAGTTTTACTTTTCACACTACAGACCATTAAACTGCACGAATGACTCTAGCCTCAATCATGCAAAAATTTACGTGTGCTTAACTTTATGTAAATGTAGTTCCACTGAACTCATTTAAAGTTATACATGTTTATGTATGTTTGAAAGATCAAGGGCATAGGATGTACATCAATACTATTCAGCAGAAAAAGGGTTTGTCTTGCTGTATATCTGAGACCTGTTAAAAGGTTTCTATAACTCAGCACCTGCAAGGTAGTAGTAAGAAACCTGTAATCATGTGAATTTTCAGGTCACAGCATGCGATCCTCATGGACTCAGTGGGTTTAACTGAGGTGCTCACCCTATGTTTGACCTCAGACTGAAGACTGAAGCACCACTCACAAATGTGCTCCTTCTTGTGCCTGACATATGTGAGACAGTGGAAGATCTGCTGGGTATTTAGATCAGAGCATTTGGGATCCTGCCCTGGGTCTCCTAGCTACAAAAAGAGGAAGAAGAACTGGGAGAGAAAGAAGCTATTGGGCCTGATTGTGATCTCAACACAATGTAAACCAGGATTTTAATGGAGTTATACTAGTGTAAAACAAGCAAAAGTGAACTCAGAATCAGGCCCATTAGGTAATACCCTGACTTTGTATTGCAATATTTTCATGATGTTGTTGCATTAGTGGATGCATCACAACACTGTATTAAGATGTCATGCTGTGCTTATTGTGTGGCTTTCTGTTCATTTTTTGAGGTAGCTCTCTTGATCTTTGTTATTGAGCACCATTGTTATAGAGACTAGTCTACTCCAGTTCAAACCTAATCTACTCAGTTATAGTAATGGAATTTGGTCTCTGAGGTTCTGTTTGCTTACACATACTTCTGCATGGGCCTCAGTAGTTAAAGTATAGGCCATCTGTGAGAAAAGTAGATAATCTTTGTGCTCAGTTCAGCTAATTGACAGTAGCACTAATTATTATATAACCACAGAGAATCCAAAGATAATGGTTTATTGGGTCCACTATCTGTAATCAAATTTTCTGATTCAGGGAGTAAAGGAAATCATTTGCCAAACTCCATCTTCAGCATTGAACAATTGTCTGACTCATTCTGGTCTTTTTTTTACCTCTATCTGAAACATCATTATTAATTAATATTGTAGTAGTGCCCAGATGCCTCAGTCAGTACCAGGCCGCACTGTGCTAAGCACTCCACAAACACTCGTAAAAACATGCTTATTGCCCCAAAGAGCTTAGAATGGGATTCCAATGCCTGGTCTACACTGGGGGGGGAAGGGGGCGGGAAATCAATCTGAGATATGCAACTTCAGCTACGAGAATAGCATAGCTGAAGCCGATGTATCTTAGATCGATTTACCTCCTATCCTCACGGCGTGGGATCGACGGCCGCGGCTCCCCCGTCTATTCCGCTTCCGCCTCTCGCCCTGGTGGAGTTCCAGAGTCGACGGCAGAGCATTCTGGGATCGATTTATTGCGTCTAGATGAGACGCAATAAATTGATCCCCAATAGATCGATCACTACACGCCAATGTAGGCACCCAAATCTTGTTTTTAGGCAGATTGGCATTTCACAAAATTCTTGCTCAGCTGCAACTCAGTTCCATAGGTATCTAAACTTGCTTGTGGCAAAGTTTTTGTAGTAAAAAAGTTCCCAAAGTGCCTATGGTTTTCTCTCTGAACATGTGCATGGCTGCCTCATTCTAGGTATCTGGGTGTCTATCTCCCACCTAAGCCCCAGAGAAGGGAACTAAGTGCTCCTCCACCTGATTTGATGTGGGTTCTGATATGTTAGGTGTACTCAGAGGCTGCCTAACCCCACACAAAAGAGAAGGAGGGAGGAATGAGCTTTTAGCCCAGTGGTTAAAGCACTCACCCAGGATGTGGGAGAACACCTTTTCAAGACCCCCACTGCCTGCAGCAAAAGGATTTGAACAGGGCTCTGCCATCTCTTAGGTGAGAGCTCTATCCACTAGGATATTCTGACATGGGGCTCCCCTCAAACTTTTCTATTGAAGTTTGTTCCACTTTAATTAAATAACAGAATAATTAAATATTAATTGGGAAGGAAAAAGAGCGAGAATCACTCTATTCCCCAGAGGTTAAGGCACTCACTTGAGAGGTAGAAGATCCCTGTTCACATCCCTTTTCCCGCAGGGGGTCTTGAATTGGTGGCCTCCCACATCTTTAGTGTGTGCTCTAACTACTGGACTAAAGTTTATATGGTAAATTGTTCTCCTCCTCTCTTCCCCACCCTGTATAGAGTGGAGCTAGGCAGCCTCTGAGCAGGCCTACCAGATAGGGCCCCACATGCAAGTTAGGCGGAGGAGCATTTATCTTGTCTCACTTTATTACTTCTGAGCACAGATAGGTGTCTCTCTGCAGTGCAGATTTAGGTACCTATCTCTGAGAGGGGCAGGGCTTAGGACACACTCTTCTCATAGCATCTCCCATTAGCTAGCTGAAGTGGCTCCCTGCCAGCACATCCCTCAGCCCGCACTGCTTCCCGCAGCCCCCATTGGCCGGGAGAGGTGAAACGTGGCCAGTGGAAGCCGAACCTGCGGACGCGGCAGTTAAACAAACCGGCCTAGCCCGCCATGGGCTTTCCGTGAACAAACGGCTGACCGTCTTTGAGAACCACTGTTCTAAAGCACCAACTCTCCCCAATTGTTGTATAGGGAGCCTAGGTGCCTAACTGAGGCTTTGTGGATTGCGGTGTTGATCCTCTGATTGTCTAGAAACTTAAGTTAGGTGCTGTAATTCTCAGTGTCACAACAGCTATACGCCTTTGTGAATTTGGGCTTTGCAATCTTTGTTGACCATTAACAGAACAAGCAGGGTAGACTAGATGGACCAACATTTATAAATGTAATGTTGTATGTATTATATGCTGGATTTAAAAGTGCACAAACTCTTAATTTTGTCATAATATAAAAGGTGACATATTTGTTATTTACAAATGGATTATATCTACATGGAGGAGTCTAGATTGATTTAAAAATCTTTTTAGCAATTAAAGCCACAAATTAAAAGGATTAATTTTTGGTACTAGCAGGATTAGAAACATCATAAAAGGGACAAAAGAGAAGGTGGCTGCTGAAAAAACATTAATTCTCTCTCATTTGCTCAGTGTGTCAGAAAGGAAGATGACTTCAATGGTGCAGCTTTGTGAGATGGTTAGTATCACAATCAATTCCACATTCTCCTGTGTCCCTCAAACAAATCCTGCCAATATTTCCTCTTCAACATTAATCTTTTCTTCTCCTTTCCCACCCGGCTGGAAGTTGAAGCTAGACAAATTCAGACTGGAAATAAAGCATACGTTTTTAATAGTAAGAGTAATTAACCATTTGAACAATTTATCGAGGATCATAGTGGATTTTCCATCCCCGGCAATTTTAAAATCAAGATTGGCTATTCTTTCAAAAGATCTGTTCTAGGGATTATTTTGGGGAATTTCTATGGCCTGGGTTGTACAGGAGGTCATATTATACGTTGACAATGGTCCATTCCAACCTTGGAAGCTATTAATCTACCACTAAAACCTTTGACCATGAATAGGTCTTCTCTCATTCTGGTTACTGAAGCCTTCTTCTCTTGGCTCTCTGTTCTTTTTCTTATTATTTATATTGTGATATCACTCAAAGTCTCCAGTGAGAATCAAGGCCCTCTTTGAATTAGGACCTGTAGAAATATAGTGAGACACAAACCGTGCCTTGAACAGCATATCATCTAAAGGGACAAAAGGATAGAGGAAAGAGATAGATGCAGTATACATGCAAAGTGATCAGGGTGATGGCAGGCAGACATCCTGTTAGTTCCAAGTCTTTTATCCCCTTAAACATATTTTGTTTTCTATTATATGTATTAAGAGGGGAGGGTGGGATATGTAACTGATAGGCACAGTATGGCTGGAGAGCTGAAGGGTTGCTGAGACAGCATGGGAGTGAGGTGAAGGAGAATAACTAACCAGTGATGATATAGCAAATGAGAAAAAAAACTAAAAATACTTCCTCCCCTCCACACCAGTCTATCCAGAATGATATGGCAAAACCCATGTCTCTCCCTCCCCATACTGTCTCAGCCATGCCATTCTCACATTTTTCTATGCTTTCACTGGCTCCTCTGGGGATTCTGTGCTAAAATTAAGTTTCTGGTCCTCACTTTCAAGGCCTTACACATTTCAATTCCTGAGTATTCTAAGGAATGTGACAGTATATTGTCCTTTCATACTATGGTATACTAAAACTGAAACTACTCATGCAAGAGGCAGAAGTGGTTTTAAATCCCTACATTGCTAATTGTGGCAACCCAGCTAGATCTTCATTTCAGGCTGGTGGGCTAAGCAAACACATGGAGAGAACCAAGCAAAGCACAAAGCCTGATAATTCACAGGAAACATTTTTCCCAGACTTGTAGTTCCTGGTAAATCTGCCTTGAGTGCCATTTCCATAGCTTCTTCCCCATGCTGCCACTGTTTCCCTTCCTGCACCTGAATACACACACATCCAATGACAGGGACAGAAATAATCGGGCAAAGGAAAATACAGAGGTTCCCTAGAGACAGATTCTGCACAAAGCGGTTCTGCCCAGCTCCTCCCACCTTCCATGACTGCACACTGTAACAGGCATTTTAACGTAGCTTCCACAAATTTCTGTCCTATGCTTCCCTCCACTAACAGTTTCCAGAGGAGGCTTTGGCCCCTTGTTTTTGATGCCTCGCCTCACTACCTGACTTGGACTTGCTTTGAAATACACAAGATCCCATCTGCTAGTGTTCCCAGACTATCAGTATCATTCTCAATTGTATTGTTCTCTACCTTTGTATTGATTAATATCCCTTCTCATTTTTGCGTCAGCATTAATGAGCTTTATCCCATTACCTCAGACTGCTTTGTCTCCACATCATTTCTATATAAGTGAACCAGATTGTGCCATAAATATTTCATAAATGTGTACTAAATTAGTAAAGTCTCTTTAAATTAGCTTTCTGCTATTTATATACTGTTGTGCTGCTGTGGGGGACACAACATTAAATGCTTTCTAATAAAGCACACAACAAGACATCAGGAAAATTAGAAGTGCACTTAAATAACCTTTGAAAATGTTGAGATTTGTTAGGGGAATAAATTAAGGTTTCAAGGTGTTAAAGTTCAGTCTTTGTTACTTCCAAAAAATGGAGCAATGCATCCCATGTCAAATTGAATAGTAAACACTAACATCATTCTTTAAAGGGAAAGCTGTTTATATCTGTTGTTAATTGTACATATATACTTTACGTAATAACTTATTTTGGCATTCAAACTGTTGCTAATTTGAAGGGAATAAACAGTCTTTATCGATAAGGAGTATAAGAGATGGATAAACTGCTGGGAAAACATGGGAAAAAATTAACTCATATCTTTATGCATCCACATTTCTTCTCATCTTTTATCAAATTAGAAATCTGAGAGTTACCTCAGGTTGATGTATGAGGCGGATGTGAGATGTGCTGAGAAGAGACATGAGAGAGCACTTTCAAGATATTTAACCATTTATGGTTAAACTCCGTTTACTCCAATCTGAAATATTATTACGGAGCTCGGCATGAATTTATCAGTCAGGCCACATTCATTCTCCATCAGGGCTGAGGAGCACCTTTTAAAATGTGGGGGGCTGGGGGTGAGGCAAATACCTGACCCTCCTCTCCCCCTCTCAGGTGCTCAGCCCGCACCAGCAGGCTGACTCCCCTGGCCAATGAGCCCCTACACACTCCCCCCTCCAAATATGAGTGAGTGGCACTGCCAGGTTCATGGGGTTGCAGCACCACTCCATCTTGGCCTGACCAAAGTGTGTCAAGCCATGGCCTTGGTGACTCCCCTCCTCCACATAGCAAGTAGTACTTTATAATATTCAGTAAGTCTCATGTTTTGTTTGTTTCTTTGCAAAGTCTATACTCAGGGACAAACTCTACCCTTGCCTCCACTCCCATGGCAGCAGAACTAGAGAAGGGAACCGTATTTCTGAGAGCTCAACTAGGTTCTTTGGGACTCTGCAGGGCATATGCACTCTCTTCCTAGCATGAGGGCCTCCTGTGAGTAGCTGTCAAATTGTGTGCAGTGCAGTTCCATGTGTGACATTTTGGGCAAATTATTTCATAAACGAAATAATTTGCATGTAATCATAAATTTCACTTTAAAAATTGTGTGGGATTAGTACTGGTGAACACAGGCACCACTCTGTTTGGTAACCCCGGTGAACGAAGCCTTCTGGTTTTCTACAGGCCAGAAACAGGACAAGCTTCATGAAACACACACTCCTGCAAGCATGCCTCTCCCACTTTGGCAAGGTTAGACAACTTTTCTTAGGGGCAAAAGTGTAGTGACCAGCTCTGCTTAGATTGGTGCTATAAGAGGACTAATTATATGTCACTTAGTCCCACATAACAAATATAAAATATGTTTCTTGCTAAGAAATACTGTTGACTTGCAGTATGGACAGAAACAATAATTGATAAAAGAACAGGAGTACTTGTAGCACCTTAGAGACTAACAAATTTATTTGAGCATAAGCTTTCGTGGGCTACAGCCCACTTCATCGGATGCATAGAATGGAACACACAGTAAGAAGAAAACATACAGAGAACATGAAAAGGTGGAAGTACCCATACCAACTGTAAGAGGCTAATTCATTAAGAGAAGATATTATAAGCAGAGGAGAAAAACTTTTGCAGTGATAATCAAGATGGCCCATTTCGGACAGTTGACACGAAGGTGTGAGGATACTTTAACATGGGGAAACAGATTCAATTAGTGTAATGACCGAGCCATTCCCAGTCTCTGTTCAAATCTAAGTTAATGGTATCTAGTTTGCATATTAATTCAAATGCAAACAGATGGACATCATACCAAAAGGACTAAAGGTAAAAAATCCATTACAATGTACATATCACACAGACTATGCTGAGAGATTGTGCCACACACTCTCAAAGAAACTGCGAAACCACCTGATCAACATCCTATACAGCAAACAGGGGAAGATTAAGACTGAGCTCTCAAAAACTGGACACTGTCATGAAAAACCAACCTTCCACACAAACTTCCTCATGGATTGACTTTACAAAAGCTAGACAAGCCATTTACAACACACACTTTGCTTCTCTACAAAAGAAAAAGGCCACTAATCTATCTAAACTGTTACATGTTACAAGGAGCCACAACAGTAGTTCCCCTAACCCACCCAACAATATTGTTAATCTTTCCAGCTATACTCTTAGCCCGGCAGAAGAGTCTGTCCTATCTCGGGGCCTCTCCTTTTGTCCCTCCAGGCCCACGAACATGATACAGTTCTGCGGTGACCTAGAATCCTACTTCTGATGTCTCCGACTCAAAGAATATTTCCAACACACCTCTGAACAACATACTAACCCACAGAATCCTTCCTACCAACACTACAAAAAGAAGGATTCTGCATGGACTCCTCCTGAAGGTCGAAAGAACAGACTGGACTTCTACATAGATTGCTTCCATCAACGTGCACAGGCTGAAATTGTGGGAAAGCAGCATCACTTGCCCCATAACCTCAGCCGTGCTGAACACAACGCCATCAACAGCCTCAAGAACAACTCTGACATCATAATAAAAAAGGCTGACAAAGGAGGTGCTCTCATCATCATGAATAAGTTGGAATATGAACAAGAGGCTGCTAGGCAGCTCTCTAGCTCCACATTCTGTGTGCCATTATCCTCTGATCCCACTGAGTATTACCAAAAGAAACTACACCATCTGCTCCAGAAACTCCCTGAAAAAGCACAGGAACAGATCTGTACAGACAGATGCCTAGAACCCTGACCAGGAATATTCTATTTGCTACCCAAGATCCATAAACCTGGAAATCCTGGATGCCCCATCATCTCAGGCATTGGCACCCTAACAGCAGGATTGTCTGGCTATGCAGACTCCCTCCTCAGGCCCTATGCTACCAGCACTCCCAGCTATCTTCGAGGCACCACTGACTTCCTGAGGAAACTACAATCCATTGGTGATCTTCCAGAAAACACCATCCTGGCCACTATGGATGTAAAAGCCCTCTACACCAACATTCCACACAAAGATGGACTACAAGCCATCAGGAACAGTATCCCCGATAATGTCATGGCAAATCTGGTGGCTGAACTTTGTGACTGTGTCTTCACCCATAACTATTTCACATTTGGGGACAATATATACCTTCAAGTCAGCAGCACTGTTATGGGTACCCGCATGGCCCCACAGTATGCCAACATTTTTATGGCTGACTTACAACAACGTTTCCTTAGTTCTCATCCCCTAACACCACTACTCTACTTGCGCTACATTGATGACATCTTCATCATCTGGACACATGGAAAAGAAGCCCTTGAGGAATTCCACCATGATTTCAACAATTTCCATTCCACCATCAACCTCAGCCTAGACCAGTCCACACAAGTGGCCCATTTCCTAAACACTACTGTGCTAATAAGCGATGGTCACATAAACACCACCCTATACCAGAAACCTACTGACCGCTATACTTACCTACATGCCTCCAGCTTCCATCCAGGACACACCACATGATCCATTGTCTACAACCAAGCTCTAAGATACAACCACATTTGTTCCAATCCCTCAGACGGAGACAAACACCTACAAGATCTCTATCAAGCATTCTTAAAACTACAATACCCACCCGATGAAGTGAAGAAACAGGTTGACAGAGCCAGAAGAGTACCCAGAAGCCACCTTCTACAGGACAGGCCTAAAAAAGAAAATAACAGAACGCCACTAGCCATCACCTTCAGCCCCCAACTAACTCTCCAGCGCATCATCAAAGATTTACAACCTATCCTGTAAGATGATCCCTCACTCTCACAGATCTTGGGAAACAGACTTGTCCTCGCTTACAGACAGCCCCCCAACCTGAAGCAAATACTCATGAGCAACCACACACCATACAACAAAAACACTAACCCAGGAACCTATCCTTGCAACAAAGCCCAATGCCAACTCTGTCCACATACCTATTCAAGTGACACCATCATAGGACCTAATCACATCAGCCACGCCATCAGGGGCTCGTTCACCTGCACATCTACCAATGTGATATATGCCATCATGTGCCAGCAATGCCCCTCTGCCATGTACATTGGCCAAACCGGACAGTCTCTATGCAAAAGAATAAACAGACACAAATCTCACATCAGGAATCATAACATTCAAAAACCAGTAGGAGAAACTTCAACCTCTCTAATCACTCAGTGACAGACATTAAGGTGGCAATTTTGCAACAGAAAAGCTTAAAAAAAAAAAACAACAACCCTCCAACGAGAAGCTGCTGAACTTGAATAAATATGCAAACTAGATACCATTAACTTAGGTTTGAATAGAGACTGGGAATGGCTCGGTCATTACACTAACTGAATCTATTTCCCCATGTTAAAATATCCTCACCCACCTTTGTGTCAACTGTCTGAAATGGGCCATCTTGATTATCACCTCAATAGTTTTTCTCCCCTGCTGATAATAGCTTCTCTTAATTAATTAACCTCTTACAGTTGGTATGGGTACTTCCACTTTTTCATGTTGTCTGTATGTATAAATATCTTCTTTCTGTGTGTTCCATTCTATGCATTTGATGAAGTGGGCTGTAGCCCACGAAACCTTATGCTCAAATAAATTTGTCAGTCTCTAAGGTGCCACAAGTACTCCTGTTCTTTTTGCTGATACAGACCAACACGGCTGCTACTCTGAAACCTGTCATAATATTTAATATTTATATAAAATATATTTGCTCAGTACTAGATGGCCCTGAATTAAACTATAGTTACTTTGATCTTCCTTATGGTGTGTAACAGGATCGCAGATCAAAGAGAAGAGGGACAGCTGATGAAGGGATTTTTTTTAAATGTTACCATTGTTCTTAAATTGTGTTTAGTCTTTAATGCAGCTTGAGTACTTTGAATCCCAAGAAAATCTATGAGAACAACTGAGACTCACATTCCCTTAGACTGTTCTCTACACTTTGCAGGAAATAAAAATGATGGGAACTGGAAAAGACACTCAGTGAAATGAGGTGAACATGTACAGAAGTACCAGGGTATTTGTAAACAATAGTCATCATCCTTGTAGGCTCTACAATTACATGAATTATATATTCTGAGGGAAGGATGAGGGCACATAATGGAAGTCAATGTCAAGGACCCTCAGTGGTAAAGCCCAGCTACTGTATGAAAGAGGACTACTGATAGAAGAACAAGCTATTAACATTTATTTAGTAATTTCTAATAGTAAATTATTAATAAGTATATTGTGTTGAGTAGTTATACTTTGGTTATGAATGTTTAAAATGGGCAGTGTGAGATGTTTATGTATTGAAGAATGATCCACTCTGGAAAGAAATGGTAACTAAATGGACTTCCAAGTTACCGGTATATAGTATTTTCAGTTGTTATTTTTACCAACACAGCACAATACATTTTCAAATAGTTCCCAGTGTCTAGTACACACAGTACGGAAATATATATTATTTAACTGCCATGTAATATAATCATAAAAGTTGGTGGAAATGAAAAGGTTGGAAAAACTGTTTTTCCTATTAAAGAAATATTGGACCTGGTTAATCACTGTGTTACTCCAGTTTTATGGTAATTTACAACATGTAAAGCTGAAGTAATACAGAGATTAATCAGGCCAACTATTTTTGTTAACACAAGAATTTACTAATATGCTGCACACTGAATGAATTTTTTTAAGCTCATATTAAAAATACTTGCCCCACCCAATGAAAAAATGAACTCAAGTACTCTTTGCCTGTGACTTCACAGTGAATGTTATACTGCCAGACACCTTTTTAATCCATAGAGAAATAGTTTTCTATTGTAAGCCTCTATTCCAGTTAATACTTTTGTTCAATCTGAAAACATGCAGTGACACAAGATAATTTTCTTGTAAAATACTTTTTGATAGGGATGAGTTAACCAGCATGACATACAGAAAGTGATTAATGGAGTTCTAAGATTTCAGCTGACAAATAAGTAAATAAATAAATAAATAAAAGTGTCCAATATGAAGTAATTGGTGTTCCCACATGGTTTTAAATGCAAGATCAGGGGCTAAACACAGTGCAATTAAAAAACAAACAAACAAACAGGACTTGGGTTTTCAGTTATTCAAAAACTTAGTACTACAATTGTTCACCTTTATTTTACTTATAATATTTGTCTGCATTTTCCTAATTTGGCTTTTCACTAGCCAGTTGTAGAACAGTCTTCTATAAATTAACTTACTTGGCCATATCCTAATCTCATCATAGCACCACTTTACTTTTGCTATGGCCTATATTCTGACACTCATACAAATAGGGTTGCACAGCTCATTGTAAATTCCCTGAGGTCTAAATCCAGTGAATTTAATAGAACATCTCAGTCACTTAAATGTAAGGGTTTCTTAAGTGTTTTGTTGGAGCAATGGCTTAGTGTGTGGTACCTCATCTATAGAATTAGTTGACAGTGTATGTCTGAAAGTAATATGTCATCAAATACACAATGTTTTTTAAATAAGTTTACTTCTTTTATATCATGCAACTGAGTTCATTGCCATCAATAACTGTAATGCTTTAGCTGTGGTCACCAAATGAACAAATGCTTTAGCATCATGTTGTGCTTTTGTAGTTTACTTTATTGGTGGACAACTTGAAGATACATTTTATCATCTGTGCTCTACAGTACTTCTCTAATGTGAGTATGAATGAAAATTATGCTCTAGCGATGGATTCCTTTCCTCATTTTCAGTATTTGTAATGATTTCTCTCTCTTTTTTAATTAACTCATACTCATCATTGTAATACAATAATATTTTGCAGTGAGTAGCTTTCTGAATTGAATTCACATTTAAAATGTGTCTGCTTTCACTCCGTAATGCCTGCATGTATTTTCAGGAGTTATAGATTCAAGTTCTTTTTGAGGAGCATCACAGAGATGGACAAATGTGTAGAATGCATGCCAGTGCACTTTGTTTAACTATGTATAATAGGTTTCTAATACAATACTTCTATTCTCCTTTAGTCAGCCTGTTTCTGTAGTTAACCATTTGAGGCCGTATTCTGCCATCATTACCTCTTACTGAATAGCACACTTTCCAGGAGTAGATAACATTGACAGCAATGGGACTACTAATGAGGTAAGGAAGTAGTACTCAACAGGGGTAAGAGTGGCACAATCAAACACTTGATAATTAAATACTAGTATGGTTTTATGTAAGAGCTAGTACAAAAACTTATAAGCCATAAATGTGTTCAATATCACTCTTTTCAGTAAGGTCTAGAGTAAAAAATAATGAGCAGGAATATGATGGATCCATGGCACAGTCTGTCCATGTGGGTTTATTTGAGTTCTGTGCCAGGGATCACACAACAGTGATAGAAACAAATGTGTTCTCTTTAAAGAAACAATGCTTCTTGCCACTTCATTGCACCCACATTTGAGCCAAAATCAAAATACTATATTGATATTTCCCTCTGTGCACAGGTCTTCCTTATGAGGGCAACAGGCAAGACATGCCAATCTGTTAATGTGTGTTCTGTTGTTGTACTTTCAGCAGTAGGCCTGTGTAATTTATTGCAGATGCAGTAGTATATGTGTATTATGAAAAAAAATCATTCCCAATAGGTGTCCCACTTGTATTTCAAATATGTGATTTGTATGGTATCTAGGCAAGTTTGCTCTTCTCCTTTCAATGGAAAGCAATCATTTAACTTCCTCCAACATTAATTTTATATCTGGATAATTTCCTCAATTTTGTTACACTTTCAGTGAGCCAACTCCTCTTCACTCCCCTGTGGGTATGGAATATCTAAACAGAAGAATTATCTCAGCTTCACTGTGTGGAGTTGGATGAGAGAGGCTCTACGGAAATAAAATTCAGGCAGTCTGAACACAAACTACAGGGCCCTACAAAACAGGATTTGGAGGCAGTTTAGGTGTGGGGTACATGAGAACATAAGAATGGCCACACTGGGTCAGACCAAAGGTCCATCTAGCCCAGTATCCTGTCTACCGACAGTGGCCAATGCCAGGTGCCCCAGAGGGAATGAACAGAACAGGTAATCATCAAGTGATCCATCCCTGGTCCAATATATCTTTTTTGAGATGGGGCAACCACATCTGCATGCAGTATTCAAGATGTGGTAGTACCATGGATTTACATACAGGCAATATGATATTTTCTGTCTATCTATCCCTTTCTTAATGATTCCCAACATTCTGTTTGCTTTTTTGACTGCTGCTGCTCATTGAGTGGATGTTTTAAGAGAACTATTCACAATGACTCCAAGATCTCTTTCTTGAGTGGTAACAGCTACTTTAGACCCTATCATTTTATATGTATAGTTGGGATTATGCATTTATCAACATTGAATTTCATCTGCCATTTTGTTGCCCAGTCACCCAGGGTATCCAATGGGTGCATGATTTTGCAAATCCACTGTCCACCACACCCCAACCCAAGAAGGCAGGCACAGTGAGAGGGAAAAGCTACACTATATGGCCTGTAGATTAATGCTTGCCTCCTGCCCTGAGGTTGGGGAGTTGAGAAAGTATTCTGTGCCCCACGTCATCCCAGACTTAATTGCTCTAACTGTGTGCCCTGATATGGAATTTGGCCTTATGATATTAAGTGGAAGTGTTGAATGAGACTGAATGTAAGGATACATGATAAAAGGGCATATTATTTAAGACCTATTTTTATTTCTTTATTTTGGAATGAGCTTGAACATTTTGAGCAGGAGATTCCACAAAGACACTGATTTAGGAAACAGTACACAGATGGGTTAGAAAATGATGGTTAGATTGCTATAGATCTGGCAACCACCAGGAGTTCTGAAGCACAGTTACTATGAATCATTCACTTTATCATAAATTACAATAGAAAGCTATTAAATGAAAAACCTTGAATATTCTTTTCTAATATCAATGTATTTATTATATTTCTATACACTTGGCTTGATACACATGTCAAGGTAATAAAATGCTGAGGCGAATTGCTGGTGCAACTTCAGACTACAGTAATACAAACCTGGCCTATAGTTAAGGGAAGAATTAGTTGTGTAAAATAACAGTGATGTAATGGTTCCTTTTGTGCTACAAAGGAGGAAATTGGGAGCTCTCAAGAAAATGACAGATACAAGTAAAAACCAATACAAGGTGGAGAGTTAACTGTGTGTCAGTTCTGGAAAAGAAAGCCCAAGGAAAGCAGTTCACCTGTTTAAATTAAATATATTAATATTTGGTGTCAATTGTGGTGTTATAGCAACTTAGCGAACACCTGAGAAAAACTGAGTAGGAAGAGTATTCAATTCAACTGGGAGAGACTTTTTGCGATCCATCATAAACTAAGGTACAAAGCAGTCAGTCAAAACCATTGCTTTTATATGCCTGGAGATTGTCCTCCACAAAGCATAACATTAATAAGTTTGTGACAGGCCACTCTGAGCCACATTGTTAATGCCAAGATTCTCATGATTGGACACAATTTGGACAATTGAGAATTGTGTTATATTCTTAAGAAAGCATAAATTCCCAAACTTTTAATGGTCAATCACAGGGATAATATTTCTAGTCTTTTTTCAGACATTTCCAAACAAATATAAAATTTGGCTTATTTGAGCCAAGTCAAAGAAAATAAAAGTGTTGCTTACTTCAGTTAAATGGTGTTTATCCTTAGGACTAAATCTTGGTCCAACAGAAGTTAATGGCAAAACCGCCATGTTTCAGTGGGCTTAACCCTTAGGGAAAAAGTCCATTAAAAAGGATTTCTGACCAGTCCTAATACAGTACTGAGTGACTGATAGCAAAGACAACCTAGGCAAACTCTACTGACCTAAAGGGACCCAGGAAAGAGATTATTGTTTGCGTACCTTGGTACTAAATTATTACTTTTCACACAGATGCAAGTCAAATGGCACAGATTTTCAAGCCAGCAACTAAAGCACTGATCCTGCAACTTGTTACAGGTGGGCAGAGCTCTGAAACCATACGAAGCCCCATTGACTTTAGCAGGGATCAGGGCAAGTGGAGGAATCTGTCTGTATAGAGATATTTGTGATAGGATCTGCCAGGCCCTTTGAGGCTCCCTGCTGGAGGCCCTGCAGTCCTACCACACCGTGCCCCAGGAAAAAGAAGCAGTGAAGGTTGTCCTTCAGAGCTCAGCAGGCTCAGTTAAAAGGAGATACAGGGCCTGAGCAGGGCAGTTCCTGGTAGGGACCAGAGGAGCAAGGAAGGTGGCTCCTTGCTGGTGCTCAAGGGAAAACCAGAGGATGGGTTCTGGTGACACTGGCATTCTGTACAGAAGACATCTGCCCTGAGGTAAGGGGGAAGTGGAAGGGGCTACATGGAAAGTGGCCCAGGGAATGCAGCAGCAGCTATTAAAGGAAGCAGCAGGTGGGAACAAGTTTTGTTTAGAAATCCAAGAAAGGGACTAGAATTTAAAGAGCTCAAGGACAGGGCTTAAGACCCTGGAGAAACCAATCATTTGTTGTACTGTTACCCCAGAAGGTGTTCCTTCATGTGTCTAGACTATGTGTGGTTTAGCCAGAGCACTGAGCCACTGAAGACCCACCTGACGAGGGCAACTGCTGACAGGGGACACCATGAGCAGAGAAAAAGTGAGTGTAGGTTCACACGCACCCAACAGGAGGCACTCCCGAGAGTTGAGTGCGCATCACCACAGGACCTAAATAAATATGCTGATAAAATAATATAATTTGTGAACCAATTATCTCCCCTTCAAAAATTAAAAAAATAAATAAATAAAAACTAATAACTCTTAACATTGTTGTTTCCACTCATTTTTCTTACTTGGTATTATTAAAGAGGACATTCACACTCAAGTAACTTTTAAAGAAGATAACCTTTGTCTATAAAGCTTTAGCAGTAAATTGTTTATCAGAAATGTTCTCCATTCTCCTGGGTGTTAAGATGTTTGCCAATCTTTGTTCTCCAAAATAACCAAATGTATCCTCCTCTGGTGAGATAGCTTGTGATATCATGCTGAATTACTATGGAAATTATTGTGATGCAATAAGTTCAGTTTAATGATTTCATTGGAATAGAAGTAATAGTCTGTGAGGTAGAAAACCGTTGTCTAAAAATATGTGATTTTGACTGCTAGTAACAGTGAAAACTATGAACGCTATGTGAAGCAGAATGGATTTTATTTTTTAGTACTCTGATACATTTAAATTCCTCTCCTTCAATTAAAGTCCTTCTTTGATGTTTTATCACAAACTAATATTCCTCTAGAATAACTAGAGTACACCCAGTCTATTAAGATCATACCTTAAGCCAATCCAGACGCAGGAAACTAGTTTCCTCTTAACATTTACTCTGTGGTTTACATCAAACTCTACTAAATACATGTATACAACTACTGCGGTTTGGATTTTTAAAAGATTCAAAGCAAGTTTCGTGTTTACTATAGTGGCAAAGGTAAGTGTGATTAGACAGAATGTACTGCATTTAATCTGGTAGTTCCTATGCAATTTTTCAAAATTATATTCTAATTTAATAAAACTAGTAAAAGTGGCAAACAATAGGCAAGTAAAGGAGTAGGTAAGCCAACTCGAAGGCTGTCTAAATTCCAATGCACAATGCTTAGTCTTTAGAAGGTTCTGCCTACTTCCCATATCCAATACTAGAAGTTAGACAGTTCTTGTAGACAATAAATCATTATATTCATGTTTCCTATAATGGGGGGAAAGCCTTTAAAATACAGATTTTTCTCTTTCACTGAGCATCCCTGCAGCAGTAACCAAAAACAATACATTTTTTCCTCACAAATAATGGTAAACTGGAGGTTCTACTTAGACAGCAGTAGCCTAATCAGACACCACTGGTGCTAGAGCAACACAATATGTATATCTGAAAAGGGAACTCACTCATACAATTTCATGAAAGCAAATCAGATAGTGATACTAATGATGATACCTTGAATGAAAGAGAGAGTCAGTGTATCAAGTGGAAAGGAAACAGGCTGCAAGCTAATTCAATAAACAATTCAGCAGTTTGCACAGCTAATCTACATTTACAGACAGTTCTTAAATCACAATTTCTTGATGTGCTCCCCAAAGATCTACTAATCTCCCTCTGTGTTACCATGTGAGTGACACAAATCAATATGCTCTATGGTGACCCATTCTTATGCAAATAATTTGGGTCGTAATGGTTGAGAAGCACTAGCAATATGTAATAATCAAGTTTGCTCTGCACATATACCCTTTTCTATCTGTTTCCCAACGACTGCCTCACTGTTGGAAGAAAAAGAATGTTTGTTTGCAATTTCTGCCCTTATTTTTCATCAAACTTGCTATATTCTGGCACAATATTTTGACACTGTCCTGTTTTTATATTTACAGTATGTTAAATCTGCCTCATCCTAGCAACTGGTATGTTTTTAATAAATGCAGAAATGCTGTTCAATTTTGCCACAGTCATCTGCTTTTTATATTTTTCCATAAATACAGAACCTACAGAAATTTCCCAAAGAAAATGATGTATATATTCAAACCTAAATCCAACGCTTAACATCTCAACTCAGTGAAACAAGATCGTGTAAGACTTTTCAAAGTAAACAAGTTATATGGACTAGCAGTACTAGGGAACTGAACATGGAGTTGAGGATGTAGGAACTTCAGAGATCTTATCCTTGACTATCATTTATTTGTGGTGCAACCTAATGCAAATCATTTTTACTACATGCTAGTCCCAGTTTTGGCAGCTGAGGCAAAATGACACTTACTCAATTTACCAGGCTGTTGAGAGGATAAATTAATATATTTAAAACACTAAAGTTAAGTAATATACTTACATTGCAGTTGTACTATATATGTATAGTATATATATAACATTTAGTTTAAAAAAGATATTATACAATTCATAGAATCATAGAAGATTAGAGGTGGAAGAGACCTCAGGAGGTCATCTAGTCCAACCCCCTGCTCAAAGCAGGACCAACCCCAACTAAATCATCCCAGCCAGGGCTTTGTCAAGCCGGGCCTTAAAAACCTCTAAGGATGGAGATTCCACCACCTCCCTAGGTAATCCATTTCAGTGCTTCACCACCCTCCTAGTGAAATAGTGTTTCCTAATATCCAACCTACACCTCCCCCACTACAACTTTAGACCATTGCTTCTTGTTCTGTCATCTGCCACCACTGAGAAGAGCCAAGCTCCATCCTCTTTGGAACCCCCTTCAGGTAGTTGAAGGGTGCTATCAATTTCCCCATCACTCTTCTCTTCTGCAGACTAAATAAACCCAGTTCCCTCAACTTCTCCTCAAAGTCATGTGCCCCAACCCCCTAATCATTTTCATTGCCCTCCGCGGACTCTCTCCAAAATGTCCACATCGTTTCTGTAGTGGGGGGCCCAAAACTGGACATAATACTCCAGATGTGGACTCACCAGTGCCAAATAGAGGGGAATAATCACTTCCCTCGATCTGCTGGCAATGCTCCTACTAATGCAGCCCAATATGCCGTTAGCCTCCTTGGCAACAAGGGCACACTGTTGACTCATATCCAGCTTCTTGTCCACTGTAATCCCCAGGTCCTTTTCTGCAGAACTGCTGCTTAGCCAGTCAGTCCCCAGCCTGTAGCAGTGCCTGGAATTCTTCCATCCTAAGTGCAGGACTCTGCACTTGTCCTTGTTGAACCTCATCAGATTTCTTTTGGCCCAATCATCCAATTTGTTTAGGTCACTTTGGACCTTACCCCTACCCTCCAGCGTATCTACCTCTCCCCCCAGATTAGCGTCATCCACAAACTTGCTGATGGTGTAATCCATCCCATCATCCAGATCATTAATGAAGTTGTTGAACAAAACTGGCCCCAGGACTGACCCCTGGGGCACTCTGCTTGATACCGGCTGCCAACTAGACATCGAGCCATTGATCACTACCTATTGAGGCCGACGATCTATCCAGTTTTCTATCCACTTTAGTCCATTCATCCAATCCATACTTATTTAACTTGCTGGCAAGAATACTGTGTATCATAAGCTTTGCTAAAGTCAAGGTATGTCATATATAGCAGGGGGATGGACTAGATGACCTCCCGAGGTCTCTTCGACGCCTAATATTCTATGTCCACTGCTTTCCCCATATCCACAGAGCTAGTTATCTCATCATAGAAGGCAATCAGGTTGGTCAGGCATGACTTGCCCTTGGTGAATCCATGTTGACTGTTCCTGATCCCCTTTCTCTCCTCCAAGTGCTTCAAAATTGGTTCTAGAATTATCTAGATTTACTAAGTCATTTAAACATTATTCCAGTTGTATCCTAGAGTACTGCCTACCCTGTATCTGTGTAATCCACCCTAAGAGAAAGTGGGCCGTTGGAACTGTTTAGAGGCTTGTTCACTAATAGGTTTATTTTATTTAAACTTCTTAAGCTGATTTTCCCTGAAATATTTGCTTCCTATTTTCTTGTCACCTAGCACAGTAAATTTGTATGTATCAAGATTTTAGAAACTTTAAATATCTACTACCAACCCAAGAGAGCATTTGTCGACCAATCACTGAGCCTGACAACTGGACAAACTATAAGGTAGGTTTGAGTTTTCCCAAAGGTTGTGCCCCTGATATCTGAAGTTTATGCTGTTCTATGTTGTCTATGGCTCGTTTACACTGCCTCGCATTTGTACTACAGGGGTGTGAATAGAAGTGTGCACCAAATTGCTGTGCTGTAATTCCCCTGATTACTGCAGGCGTGAAATAAAGGGTTCCTAGTAACATAGTGCTCTTCAGACAGGAATGCATTAATACAAACTAGGACCCTTTTAGTTCATGCCCGCAGCATCCACGTGGGAAAGTTACAGTGCAGAACTTTGGCGTGCATGGCTATTTACGCTACCATAGTTCAAACTGTGGGACAGTGTAGACATAACCTAAATAAATCACAAAACATCAATTAATTGTACATGAGCACATAAAAAAAACCTTGGTTTTGATAATTACATTACAAAAATAATATAGGTTTTCCCATATGCAATTTGCATTTAAATAACAAGTATGAATGTTATAAATCTTCCAACATATTTTGGCAGAAATCCCAGTCAAGATAAAGCATATTCTTCAATGACACTCAGTCTCACACATTAATCACTGTCTTTTTACAGCAGTTTTTTCCCTCCAGAATCTGAACTTCCACATTAATGCAATTAATATTCCACATTAATTGCAATATAACACCTTTATCCAATATACAAAGAACAAAATAATTTGAAACCCATCAAATGATTATGTATTATGCATATTTTTAAGAGCCATGCAGTATGATGCTGGGAGAAGAAAGACTAACCTGTCATGAGTCATGTCTGGTTGACATCATACAGTCTTTGATCTCCAAAGGACTGGTTATTTAAAACAGATTATTATTTTTTTTTAAATCATGGACAAAAGCTGATGCATTTTTTTTTAAGTTATGGCTGATAGCAGATAGAGATGAAGAAGCCCTGTTAGATCAGTCAAGTGAAAGTATAAAGTACAGATCCTCAATAACTACTATCAATAACTTTAGATACTATCATAAAGGGATAGCAGCACTTGACCTTAGTCTAAAGTTTGAGAAGCACTTTACTAGTGATTCAGTTTGATTTGCGAGTGGTTGCTTTTTTATTGTATATTGGGAATGCACTCTATTTGAGCTACAGTTCAACCCTTTGAAAACTAAACTAGTACAGAAAGCAGTGCCTTGTTTGATCAGTGAGATCCCTCACCACAAATATGTTATGCTGATGCTCTGATCTGGACTGCAGTGCCTGTTTGGGGGTTTGGGGCAGTGCTGGTCTGAAATAGGGGTGTTTTGTTTTATTTTTTTTTACAAAGACTAAAACTAAATTTTTTTAAAAAGTTTTAAATTGAAAGTATTCCATGGAAATTTTGACTTTTCAACAAAAAACCCAAACCCAAAGGCTTTCAGTTACAAATCAAAAGTTTCCATTGGGAAAATTAAAACTAAATATTTTGCTTTGGGTCAGTTTGATGTCTAATGATCCATGCTCCCTTATGGGCTGGGCTCCTTGCCTAGATGACATCCTACCATCATAGGAATTACATGGCTGTGGTGCATGATGGGAGATGTAGTCCAGATGGGGAGTTCAGCCATAGTGGAAAATGTGGGCATGAGGCACGTGAACTACAGTTCCCCTGAGGTATCGTGGTGGCTCAGGAGGATATGGTTGAATGTCATAGAATCATAGATAGAAATGTAGGCCCAGAAGGAACCTCAAAAGGTCATCTTGTCCATGTTCCCCTCCCCACCTCCGAGACCTCCCACACCGATGCAGGATTAATAAAGACAAAACAAAACATGAGGGATAGGAACATCAAAATGTCTTGTTTTGATAGAAAATGTTGAAATGAATTGTTTTGACATTTCCGAATTGGAAGTTTCAGGTTTTGGCCAAAAACGGTCAGGTTTTGGATATTTGGTTTTTTGATGAAAAGTAAAAATTATCTGCGGAAAGAAGATACTTACCATGACATATTTCATTTAGTCAAAAACTGTTTTGAATGAATTTTTTTTGACCAATTTTTTGATTTAGGAGAGGTTTAAGATGTTGGGTTTTGACCTACAAACTTTTGAATAACCTGAGATCATCTTGTCTTTAGACTTTCTGTCTCCCATGCCAGACTGTTGTACCTGAGATCAGCTGGAGCTCCTCCAATATAAAAAAAAAATGGATCTATTAATGTCAGTGAGCACTGGAATTCACCCTAGCTCATGGTCCAAAACAGCCCAATTTCATTTACTTTTAGATATCATGCAAAGCCCGTCTCTTTTACAGAGAGCATTGTTTGAGGTGTAATGATTAAAGAGGGTGGGATATTTTTCTTCATTTCTCCTCTCCTGTAAGCTTTACTAGTCACTGCTGTAACACACAGGTGGCTTTCTAACTGATATTTGATTGTATTTTTAAATAACTGCCAAGGACACCAAATTATTAGGAAAGGTACCTTTTTGAGGGTTTATTTTTAGAAATCCAAATAAATATGAGAAACAGAGAATAGTATATACATATACCCACAAAGATCCTTTCTGTTGGAGAATCTCAACAGCAAAGAATGTTAGCCTCTGTTACATTTATTTATTTGTATCATCACATGAGAATCTCCCCACAAATCCTATTTTTATCAGATGTGGCAGTTTCACAATATATTTTACCTATTTTCTGGTTTATCCTTTTGCTTTAATATCCTTTTTATTTTGTCATACAATCTATATATTCATATAACAAAAACAACAAAAACCCAACTGAAAAAACAAAGCAACTAAGTATGAATTAAAAAGGATGAAAATGTGATTTTCTATATATGCATAACAACACTACAAGCATGTAGGGACAACATTAAAAAGGCCAAGACACAAAACCAGATTAAACTAGCTAGGGATATTAAGGGTAACAGGAAAACATTTTACAGTTGTCTTTGAAGCAAGAAGGCGGCCAAGGACAGAGTAGGCCCATTACTCAATGAGGAGGAAAAGACAATAACAGAAAATCACAGCAATGGCTGAAGTGTTAAATGCCTTTTTTGTTTCTGTTTTCACCAAAAACTGGAGAAGCGATTAGACGACTAACATAGTCAACATCCGTGTAAATGGGGTATGATCTGAGGTTAACAAAGGGAAAGAACAAAATAAGAATTACTTAGACAAGTTAGATGTCTTCATATCTGCAGGGCCTGATGAAATACATTCTAGAATACTTAAGGAACTAGCTAAAGAGACCTCTGAGCCATTAGTGATTATCTTGAGAACTCATGGAGGACAGGTAAGATCCCAAAGGACTGGAAAAGGGCAAATATAGTACCTATATATTAAAAAGGGGAATAAGGATAACCCAAGGAATTATAGACCAGTCACCTTAACTTTGATACCGGGGAAGATAATGGAGCAAACAATAAATTTGTAAGCACCTAGAAGATAATAAAGTAATAAGTAACAGTCAATATGGATTTGTAAAGAACTAATCACGTAAAATCAACCTAATATTTTTTCTTTGACAGGGTAACAAGCCTTGTGAATGTTGTGGGGAGCAGTAGATGTGCTATATCTCAACTTTAGTAAGGCTTTTGATGCTGTCTCATGTGACCTTCTCAAAAGAAAAGTAGGCAAATATGGCCTACACAAACCTGCTATGAGGTGGGAGCACAATTGGTTGGAAAACCTTACTTAGAGTAGCTATCTGTGGTTCACAGTCAAGCTGGAAGGATATATCAAGTTGGCTCATGCAGGGCTCTGTCCTGGGTCTGGTTCTATTCAATATCTTCATAAATGATCTGGATAATGGCACAAAGAGTACACTTATAAAGTTTGCAGATTGGATGAGAGGGGTTGGAAGTGGTTTGGAGGATAGGATTAGGATTCAAAATTATCTTGACAAACTGGAGAAATGGTCTGAAATAAATAGGATGAAATTCAGTAAGGACAAGTGTGAAGTACTACACATAGGAAGGAATAATCAATTGTATACATACAAAATAGGAAATGATTGCCTAGGAAGGAATACTGCAGAAAAAGATCTGGGGTTTATAGTGGATCACAAAGTAAATGAGAGTCAACCATGTATTAATATTGCAAAAGGAGCCAATATCATTCCAGGATGTATTAGCAAGTGGGTTGTAGGCAAGACATGAGGAGCAATTCTTCCACTCTAATTTACATTGATAAGACCTCAATTGAAGTATTGTGTCTAGTTCTGCTCACCATATTTTGGGAACTGTAGCTAATTAGTTCATTTTATCATCCATTTATAATTGTTCTATGTGATGTTATGGTAAATTCATATGCTATTTCATATACAATCAAATGTATCCTAAATAGATTTAAATTGTAGGATTATAGACATATACGATTGACAAGTATTTAGGAGTGATGTGTGTGTATTAGGTATATAAGTAAAGCATGGCTGAAACGTAAGGCGTACAGTTATAATTATTACATAGGTTTGTAGGATTTCTAAATGCATGGGTAATTGTAACTGTACTTTTTGATTTAATAAAACTCATAGTACACATAAAACTTTGTACTTGTGACTGTGTCTGTGGTCATTATCCTTGGACTTTATGTGTTCCTAGAGCCTCCAAATTTGAGAAAAGCATTTAAAGCAATTTCACTCTGTTGAGCTTGAAACTGTAGCAAGTGGAACTGAACCCATGGTGGTGTAATACAATATCACTAAATACATTTTAAAGTATAAAAGGCTACAAAATGATGCGGACAAATTGGAGAAAGCCAAAGGACAGCAACAAAAATTATTAGCGGTTTAGAAAACATCACCTGCCAGGAAAGCTTGAAAAAAATGGGTTTGCTTCGTCTGCAGAACAAAAGACTTTGGTGGGGAGGACATGATAATTGACTTAAAATTCGTAAAAGGTTGTTATAAAGATAAGTATAATAAATTGTACCCCTTTTCCACCAAGGGCAGGACAAGAAGTAATGAGCTTAAATTTCAGAAGGGAGTGTGACCAAGTCGGAATTTTTGACCCCTATGTTTAACATGGCTACCCTGTGGGGGGGAGGACAAAGTTTGCTTTCTGAGAGTAGGCTAAGAGACATAGGTGGGTGGGTTTTACCTACCTGTCTGAGCCAAAATGGTCATTAAAAAGGACTGGCCAAGGCTGACCCTATATCAGTGGAAAACGAGGACATTGACACCTAGCAACCAACAACCCAGATGGAGATGCATTTCCCTGCTTCTCAGTTTGAGAACAAAGGGGTAGAAAGTGAAGGGTGTGTGTGGGGGGATAACATAATGGCTTCTGGAATAAGCTGGGAGCTCTCACCTGGGAACTGACTAAAGAGATCAGATAAAGAGAACCTGAAAATGGTTGGGGCTCTGAGCTAACCAGAATGGGCTATGCTTTAACCTTCATTTCTCTTCGCTAACCTAAGTATTTCCTGTGCTATGTTCCAGTTGCCTAATTTAAACCTTCCTGTTTTTAAAAAAATGCTGCTTGAGTGTTACTGTAAATACCTGGTGAGGTGCATTAATCTCAGACAAGTATACAAGTCTACCAGGAATCGATCTCAGCTGGGCTTACTGAACAGATCTCACAGGGTGAAGAGGAGTGCTGAAGGCTTAGAGGTTCAGTCTTAGGAGGTGGTGAAGCTGTGTGGCCTTCCCTGAAAGGAGAGTGAGACCCGCTTGGGGTGGGGAAGTCTGGCACATTGAAGGGGTTCCTCCAAGAGACTTTTTCCAAGGCTGGGGATGTAGCATGTATCCTGTGGATCCATGACAAGGAGATTTTGGTTAGACATTAGGAAAACCTTCCTAACTGTCAGGGTGGCTAAGCACTGGAACAAAT
Organism: Mauremys mutica; assembly: GCF_020497125.1. Taxonomy (NCBI): domain Eukaryota; kingdom Metazoa; phylum Chordata; order Testudines; family Geoemydidae; genus Mauremys; species Mauremys mutica. The sequence continues at coordinate 215,653,963 of NC_059072.1, read as the reverse complement.
TACCTAGGGAAGATGTGGAATCTCTGTCACTGGACATTTTTAAGAACAGGTTAGACAAACACCTGTGAGGGATGATCTAGATCAGTGGTGGGCAACCTGCGGCCCGCACACGGCCCGTCAGGGTAATCCACTGCTACCCGCCAGACAATTTGTTTACATTTGCACAGCCGCCCGCAGCTCCCACGGGCTGTGGTTCACTGCTCTCAGCCTATGGGAGCTGCGGGAAGCAGCACGGGCCACAGGGACGTACTGGATGCCGCTTCCCACAACAGTGAACCATGGTCACTGGGAGCTGTGAGTGGCCGTGCAAATGTAAACAAACTGTCTGGCAGCCCGCCAGCTGATTACCCTGATGGGCCGCAGGTTGCCCACCACTGGTCTAGATAATATTCAGTCCTGCCTTAGTGCAGGGGACTGGACTAGATGACCTATCAAAATCCCTTCCAGTCCCACATTTGAATGATTCTATGATTTCTATGAAGCAAAACAGAATTAGTGTGCAAGGCAGATAGATCTATTAATGAAAGAACTGTTTCCTACAATGTGATTCTCTGTTTCCCATAAACTGATTCTGCTAATTAGTTTTCTAGGTGGTTTACCACTATTACAAAATGGAACATTCTTCTTATTGATAGTAATGTTATGTAATTTTTCCCCAAATCAAAACAATGTCGATTTAAGTTGGATGTGTCAAATATTTACTTTTGCCATTTGTCACAGACATATTATATGTAAAAATATTTTTGCTGAGAACACATAAAAGCTTTTTTTCTTTTGTTTCATTTTAGGGGCCCCATTAAAGAGCACTATTATTTATTCACTCAGCTAGCACCACTAAAGTTGGCGAAGCATAAACTTATATAAAAAGAATGATAGCTAGTAATCTCTTCGGGGTCGCTAATGAACAAATCCTATGAAATCTAGTTACATGAGCGATCCTATTGATTCCAATGGGGCTATTTGCATGTGTAACAATTATAGGTATACAGCTCAACTGTGAGCTAGCTTATACATTTACACAGAGTATAGGAAGATAACGTGCCTGCTTACTTGTGTGTGCAGACTATTCACATTGTGGGCCACAATCCAATGTACCAGCTACCACAAGGTTTCTACTTCCCGTTCTTCACAAACAGGCAGGGAGTAGGTTGCCAGAGGTGGGGAGTGGGTGGAGTCTTAGCCCAACACACCAATCAGCACAGTGGAGCCAGTGTGGAAGAGGAGGTAAATTGCACCAGGAAAAGGGCTGGCACAGCTTAGTTCCAAAAGGAATAAGCAGGAATCACATTGTGACTTAACTGCCTGGGCTAGCCTGCCCACGTAGGATCCTGGGTACATACTCAACGTGCTGCTGTCCATGCAGCCATAGCTTCACTGATATTGTTGCCCAGCCTAGCTTTGATTTCCCTATTTCTGTATTTTACATGGTGATGCCATTACATCTTTTGGTTGTGGGGTAGACATATGTCACAATTCAGTCCCCTGCTCTGCTCCTGGGTCTGTACAGCTTCAGTCATTTAGGGCAGATTCTGCTCAGAATCAGGACCCACAGTTAGGTGTAATGTGAGCTGGATTGATTAAACACTGGATGGGGAGACATGTGAAGCAGAAACGATGAGGGCAAAAATAATACTAAGATTATGCATGCAACAGCTTTGGTTGGTAATTTTTCAGTGGGAGTTGCTCACCTCACTTTGTTGGCCCTTTTTGAAAGCCCGAGCTCTAACATATAGTTGCATACAAATTCTGCAGGAGGCAGTATGTAATTCAGTTTCCCTCCAAGAATTTTCAAAGTTCTTTCACGGGGAAAAAAGCAAATCATGTTTCCTCTAATTATCAAATTTCTTGTTTGCCAAACTACCTCTTGTCAAGCAAATCACCTCTTACAACACATTGCTTCCATGAAGCAAAGTATTCCAGGTTAAAAAAAAAAGCTCTTAAGTATGCGCTTATACATTAAGAATGAGAATTATCCTTGAATTCAAAGGGAATACACATGGACTTACTCATGTTTATTAGTCATGTTCTTAATTGCTGTGCTGAATTCAGGCTTTAATGTTAACACTGAAGGAAGAAATAAGTTGGAGGTTTTTTTTTTTTATTCTGTAACTCTGAACTTAGACCAAGTACAAGTAATACCAGTCATTTTTGGTGTCTTGGCTGTTTTATGTGCATAATTTACAAAGTATAACTTGTTGTGGAAAGGACCTCTGTTTTGAACACATCTTTTACATGAGACAATTGTAAGAACACATGGGCTGTCAGTTACTTTGGCTCTAATAGAGCCTTCCTTAGCTTTAGCTGGTGTTAACTCATCTGTCTTTATCTGAGCTTGTGAATTGCTTGATACAGAGTTTGCAATGTTGCTTAATGCAGAAGCAGATGAACTGATTTGACTGAAGCTTTTTAAAAAAGTGCACCTTTCGGCTAAGACCAAGCACAGAAAATCCAACCCAGACAGGAATTTATTGTTGAAAAGTTCTAAAACAGCTATTTGAAAAGGAAGGCTGGCATGAAAGTTGGAATTCTAACTTACTTACAGTAGGGCTCTCATATGCTGATCACTTGAATTAACTGACATTTTTATTTACAGCAAACTTCAAATCTTTATAAGTTGATACACCACTACTAAACTTCACCATATGCAGTAGTCAGCTCATCCTGTTTTTGTCAAAGTATGTGCTAATATTCAAAACTCTATCATGCTTTTTGTCTTCTTAAGAGACATCTATTGCAAGATTGTAATTTTATAATTTTAAACACCTTTTAACTGAAAATATGCTCCATGCTTTTCCATTTTACCAACATATTTCAACTAAAGTATTTGACCTAATGACAAACTTCCATTGCTCTTACCTTTTAGTTTCGGTTCAAAATTTAATTTATTGTAAAAATAAAATTAAATGAAAAATATCACTATGAACTCCTTATTCTTTTTTCTCTCCCCAGGACGATTAGCAGAGGAAGAAAAATAGAGGCTATGGAACAATGACACATGAGGTGAAGCTGAAAAAGCAATGTAGGGAGAGGTGGGAATAGGGAGATAGAGTATGGAGGAAAAAGTGAAATGAGGGAGCCAGAGGTCTATAGAGCATGAGTAGTGGAAGAGAAGAGTAGGGGGACCCAACTGGTACAACTAGCACATACTGAGCAGCTGCACTTCAGCCACATATTTGAAGAGGGGTGCTACAGATACACTAAGCAAGCATGCAAAGGGAAGAAACTGCACACTGCAAGTGGAGGGAAAAGGAATGAGAAGAGGAAGAAATGGGGAAACGGTGAAAATAAAGAAACAGCTCTTTGTGACCAAAAGGTTTTAGTGGTCTAGGACCACTGAAACCACTATGCAGTTCTTAATGTGTGAAAAATGGCATATCAAAAATAAAGAATTTAGGTTACCTCTAGGGTATTTCTGTCTCAGTGCCTGATCAGTCTTGCCTTGCTAAGACTAGGGTGGCCAAATATGAAGAATAGACATCCATGCAATAGGAGATGCATTGTGACCAATATCAGAGGGGTAGCCGTGTTAGTCTGGATCTGTAAAAAGCAACATAGAGTCCTGTGGCACCTTTAAGGCTAACAGATGTAATGGAGCATAAGCTTTCGTGGGTGAATACCCACTTCGTCAGATGCATGTAATGGAAATTCCCAGAGGCAGGTATAAATATGCAGGCAAGAATCAGTCTGGAGATAAGTAGGTTAGTTCAATCAGGGAGGGTGAAGTCCTCTGCTAGCAGTTGAGGTGTGAACACCAAGGGAGGAGAAACTGCTTTTGTAGTTGGCTAGCCATTCACAGTCTTTGTTTAATCCTGAGCTGATGGTGTCAAATTTGAAAATGAACTGAAGCTCACCAGTTTCTCTTTGGAGTCTGGTACTGAAGGTTTTTTTGCTGTAAGATGGCTATTTTTTGCTTTACATCTGCTATTGTGTGGCCAGGGAGGTTGAAGTGTTCTCCTACAGGTTTTTGTATATTGCCATTCCTGATATCTGACTTGTGTCCATTTATCCTTTTACGTAGTGACTGTCCAGTTTGGCTAATGTACATAGCAGAGGGGCATTGCTGGCACATGATGGCATATATCACATTGGTGGACATACAGGTGAATGAACCGGTGATGTTGTAGCTGATCTGGTTAGGTCCTGTGATGGTGTCGCTGGTGTCAATATGTGGGCAGAGTTGGCATCGAGGTTTGTTGCATGGATTGGTTCCGGAGTTAGAGTTACTATGGTGCGGTGTGTGGTTGCTGGTGAGAATATGCTTAAGGTTGGCGGATTGTCTGTGGGTGAGGACTGGCCTGCCTCCCAAGGTCTGTGAAAGGGAGGGATCCTTGTCCAGGATGGGTTGTAGATCACTGATGATGGGTTGGAGGGGTTTAGGCTGAGGACTGTAGGTGAAGGCCAGTGGCCAGTGGAGTTCTGTTGGTTTCCTTCTTAGGCTTGTCTTGTAACAGGAGGCTTCTGGGTACACATCTGGCTCTGTTGATTTGTTTCCTTATTTCCTTGTGACCAATGGCTCATTTGACTTAGGTCACTGGACACAAGAATGGCTATACTGGGTTAGACCAATGGTCCATCTAGCCCAGTATCTTGTCTTCTGACTGCAGCCAATGACAGATGCTTCAGAGGGAATGAACAGAACTGGGCAATCATCAAGTGATCCACCTCCTGTCATCTAGTCCCAGCATTTGGCAGTCAGAGACATAGGGACATCCAGAGCATGGGTTTGCATCCCTGACCATCTCGACTAATACCCATTGATGGACCTATCTTCCATGAAATTATCTAATTGTTTTTTGCACTGAGTTATACTTTTGGCCTTCACAACATCCCATGGCAACAAGTTCCACAGGTTGACTCTGTGTTGTGTGAAGAAGTACTTCCTTTTTTTTTGTTTTAAACCTGCTTCCTATTAATGTCTTTGGGTGACCTCTGATTCATGTGTTGTATGAAGGAGTAAAGAACACTTCCTTTTTCACTTTCCCCACACCAGCCATGATTTTATAGACCTCTATCATATCCTGTTTTAGTCATCTCTTTTCCAAGATGAAAAATCCCAATCTGTTTAATCTCTCCTGGTATGGAAGCTGATCCATAGTATTAATCATTTCTATTGATGTTTGCTGTATCATTTCCATTTCAAATACATCTTTTTTTTGAGATGAGGTGACCAGAACTGCAAGCAATTTTCAAGGTGTGGACATACTATGGATTTATATGGGGGCATTGTGATATTTTCTGATTTATTGTCTACCCCTTTCCTAATGGTTCCTAACATTCTGTTAGTTTTTCTTACTGCCTGTAGCAGGGTAACCACCTGCTTTGGCCCAGAGGGGTTTAAAAGTGGCCTGGCAGGGCTTGAGAGCGGCGGTTCTCAAGACTGGGCTAATGGAGGAAGTGGCTGCAGGTGAGGCCACGTCCCAAACTGAGCCACAGGCCTTATAAAAAAAGGCCAGGGAAGTGAGAAGCCCAGGCAGTCTCTCTCTGCCTTCAGAGAGGGATGGGCCTGGCTGCTTAGCTTGAGGCTGAATACCTGAGTGGAGCAGGGCCGGGGAAAGGCTGAGGAGCTCTAGACAGGAAAGCCCCAGGCTGCGGCCTAGCACAAGGCCAACGGGTACTGGGGGTTGCAGAGGGCAGCCCAGGGGTAGGCCAAAGCAGCAGGTCCAAACCCAACCCTGCCAATGATGAATAGGCTGATACTGCAGTCTGCCCCAGAGTGTGGGGCTAGACAATGACTGACAGTAGCCACATACTGAGGCAAGGTAGGGATAGAGGGCGGGGGTTCCCTGAGACAAAAGGGGAAGCCCAGAGCGAAAAGGGGTTACTGCCAAGGGGCAGCACCCTGGAGAAAAGGGGCACCGGGTCCAGGGAGGGACACGGGGGCCTGAGAACAGGTGGATCACCAGCCTGCAGAGGGCGCTCCGGTGCTGAACAAAGCTAATTCCCAGAGTAACCAGCAGGAGGCGCCGCAGGGGTGAGTCCGACCCATTACACTGCCACTGTACACTGAGCAAATATTTTCAGAGAATCATCCATGACCATTCTTGAGTGGTAGCAACTACATTAGATCCCCTTATTTTGTATGTATAGTAGGGATTATGTTTTCCAATGTGCATTACTTTGCATTTATTAACATTTTGTTGTCCCATCACCCAGTCTTGTGAGATCCCTTTGTAACTCTTTCAGTGTGCTTTGGACTTAGTCTACTTCTTGCTAATCAGGAGGATAAAGTTTAATGCCAGGGCTATATTTAGTTCCAAATTAGCATGTTTTAGTAGCTACACCAAATCCCTCTTTAGAAAAAGTAAATGCAAGAATGCAGAAAAATCAAGTACAGTTGCAAGACAAGATTCAGATCGAGGGTGTCAAGTCAGGTTCCCTGAAAGTCATTGAATATGTTGTTAAAACAGCAGCTCCAATGGGTTTGTGGAGTGGGGCCACCCGGCTTGTGCAGTCTCAATGCAACCCTCGTTCCTGGTCAGAGCATCTATTATGTTTTAAACTGACTATTATAAATAAACTATGATTCTTTTTATATTTTCCAAAGCAATTTGCTCTTGTTGTGAACTTTTATGCCTAAGTTCACCCCAAAGCTATTTCTAAACACATGAAATTAGCAGCTTTACTGAAAATAGGACAGCAAGCAAGAGATGGTAGTATAAGAATGGAATTGCTACCAATAACAAATCTAAAAATTGTTGAGGTTGCCTTGCAATCAAGTTTTAATGAATCTACGAATATCTTCTTTCCTTCTCTCTCCAGTATCCCAGCAGATATGATTTAGGACTTTCTTGGGGAACCTGAAGCCAATACTATTCATAGGCCAAAAATACAAATTATGGTCCTGTTTTTATCTATACCTGGGCATATATCTGAATGAGATTTTTACTCCGCTAAATCTAGGCAGCTTAGTTCCTTCTTTTAAATGGCGGTTTTGGAAATGAACCATTAGGTGACAACCCAAGGTATCCACAAAGACATAACTTCAGTTGCCCAACACTCCCACCTCTGCCTGGAAAATGGATCCAGGACACAAGGGGACACCTGCAATGGTAAGGCTGCAGCTGTGGAGGGATTCCACCACCATTGCACAGTCCGGGAGTGTTTGGATTTCAATTCCTGTGATTCCTATGGACCTTGTCACCGCATAGGTCACTAGCACAGGGAAAATGGGCACAGCTTTGAGAGATAGGAGAGAGACTGATCAAGGCAAGGCGCTAGCAGTAGAGAATAAAAAGAGTAAGGAGTAAGCAATTTAAAACTGCCTAAGAAACAAGTAAAGCTTTTCTTCTCCATAGTGAATATAGAGAGAGAACACAGCAATTAGTAGTGATCCTTTGGGGATACAGCTCCTTGCGGGATACTAAATGCTTGATATTATAAATCTGATAATATCACAATTATTTTAGTTTGGATTTAGATAGACACTATTCAGTTTTAATTATGTAGGTGCTGGGGCACTTTTTGTGAGAGTCTGCTCACAATGGGGAAGATGATTCTTAATGTCCAGCATTTATATAGCATTTTGTGTACTCAAAATGCTACACAAGCCAATTAATGAAACTGCACAATATCCCTTTGAGGTTGAAAGGTAGCTATGGTTTATAGGTAGAATGTCTGTTGCTTTGTTTTAATGTTATTTTTATTTATTATGACAAATATTTCAAGACTAACGTTGATAAAATAAATAATTCAACAGTCCATGAAAACTGTTGGGTGCTCAGCATCTCTAAAAATCTGACCACTTATGTAGGTGTCTTAAGTAGAGATCTAGGTGCTTAATTTTAGGTTCCCAAGTCAAAAATTTTAGCCAGAATTCCCGAAGCAGTCTGGAAAAACTAACTGTTTGGGGAGTGGATACAGGTGCTTTCTTATGATCTAGGAGATGCAAGCTAAGGTCTCTTTTTGCTATCTAAAACCTCTCTTTGAAACAAATTTACTGTGAGTAAATCCATCTTGACTCTGTGGATTTATCATCCAACAAGAAAACAGCCTTCTGCTGGAAATCAAACCTTCCTAATAACTTGGAAATCAGAGCAATACCTAACATTGTTGTAGAGGATTTCACACAATCATTTAAGAAACCTGAAGGGAAAGATCTACTAAATTAATATATAAAGCAAAACATTTTCCTCTTTTTCTGGAAATTTCCTAAAAGCAGATTCTGATCTCTCATGCATAGAGTACATCTGCAATTAGAATCTGACTTTCACTCTAACTGCTGGATAAACAGGAAAAATCAAGTGTTGTTGTTTTTTTTTTTCCAAGGAGGCTGTAGTAATTACTAAAACAAGCCTACAGCACAGTATGTAATTGCCATTCGAAGAAACAACTCAACTTCTGTTCAGATAATTCCATCTTCCAGCCCCCAATTAGTCTCTACTGTTAAAAAGTGTAAAAATATTGCAATGACATCAGGCGTACAGTAATGCACGAGTTGGTCTAAGTATGGGGATGGTTTGGTTGGATCAACTGGGTGACTGCCAACCCCAGATGTCCTGTGGAGTGAGGGAGTGTTTGTGTTCAAACATGTGTGAGAGCCTTCCCTTTCACTCTTCAAGGTTTAGAGAACATGTGGGAGTATGTATGGAGGAGGAGAATGATTCCAGCCAGCCTGCTGTGCGGGAAAGGTTTGGTGGAGCTGATTGGTTCCGATGGAGCTTCCCCCACGAGCCTTTTCAGTTTGAAGCCCTTCCCAATATCCAAAGGTCATTTTGCCACTGTGGCTGCCCCCTCCTCCCTCCCTGAAATTGGGGCAGTGTCAAGCTGAGTTTCCAGGATGCTATGGGTCTGATCAATAGTATTTTTGGGGGGGAGGGGGTCAAAAAGGATCCCATTGTCTTTCTGTTTGTGTCAGAGTGGCCATAGGGTTATTCACCCTCCTTGCAGCATGGCGGAGGTACAGTTTTAGGCTGAAAAGAATGAGAACAGGAATTGTAATGTTAGGAAGTAAAGTGGGAATAGTTAGTTCACCACAACTTGAAGTCAGTATTCAATTCTCAGAAGTAAATAAGAGTAAGAGACCTAGGACATTGGCCCTTTTCTGCCTGTAAGGAGAAGGGAGATCTTGAGGTGTCATTAGGTGTGTCCACACTACAAGCTAGAGATGTGATTCACAGCTCATGGATACATACACGTTAGCCGTCCTCTGAGCTAGCATGCTAAAAATAGTAGTGTAGCCATAGTATCATGGGCAGCAGACATACAGGTTAGTCACCCCAAGCACGTACCTCCAGGGTTTAGGTGGGTTTGTACTCAGGACAGACAGCCCATGCCACTGCTACCCATGCTACTGCAACTATGCTTCTATTTTTAGTGTGCTCGGAGGAGAGCTAGTGTGAGTATGTGTACACAAGCTGGGAATCCCATGGCTGATAGTGTAGATGTAGCCACAGACTGAGGTATCCCTTAAATATGTCATCATACCCCCTGGTAAGAGGCAGGAGAGAATATTCAGAAATGGGCTGACTTTTAGGGGGTAAGCCAAAGAGGATAAAACCTGAATTACTGGTTCAATTGAGGCCATTTTAATCCACAGTGCAATTGTATGTCTGCTTGTGCGTGTGAATGGATAAGAATGTGGGGAGGGTTTTAAGATGATAAAGTTGCATCCTTCCATTTGACGTCCACCTGTGTCTTATGTTTCATTTGCCTGCATGTCCTGATCCATGATGTGTACACAATAGACCTACACATATACACTTTGAGTATGCTGTGTCTTATGCTAACCTAACACAGGGGAGGAGTGAAGATGGTTCGGTCCTGACCAAAATCAGTTAGTATGGAAATACTAACAATTTATAATTTGGACAACCTGGGCACAGCTGGGGAACCACTGAAAGACTTGCCAGAAACAGACAGGAGTTGAGTTTCATCACGGCCCTAAATACCAGAAGCGTAATGGATACGTACTAACTAACTAAAAATTTGTAGCAGCTCTCTCTGACTTACAGCTGAAAAGGAACTCAGCCAGGCCAATGAAGTAGGGCTAAAATACATTCATCATCAGGTGAGGATTTATTTTATTTTTGTTAATATAAAAACAGGGAAATATTCCTATTCAGCACACATTGGTCTGTGTCTCAGGGGGGTGCTGTGGAGATTACTCCATTCCCTAGAATGAATTACAGATCGCAGTTGGGAAATATTCACAAACATTCTTGAGACTTTTGTGCTGGAAAATCAGTTATTTTATTTTGGATGCAGGACATACCTGAGTGTTGTGACCTCCTTGGAATCATGCTCTCCTCATCCACTCCAGCCCTCTATGCACATACTCTGGAGGTACCATCATTATAAGTACAATATTAAAAAGAAGACAGTAGTAAGGACTCAGATCTGATGAGCACTCTAGACCTAATCCATCAATGTATGTAAGCACATACTTGACTTAGGTAGGATGGCTCACTGATTTTTTATGACTGTGCTGTGGTATTCAGTCTAAATTTTAATTTAAAAAAGAAATCATAAAAAGTCAATGGGACATTGTCCATACTTAAAATTAAGCATGTGCTTACTTTGCTGGATCAGGACTAGAATGCTCAACATTTTGCAGAAGTGAGCCTTTACAACTGTCTATATTTTAATAGTGTGCTCATTGCCATGGTCTCAGAGCCCCAGTGCATATAGAGTCCTTTCAATAAAGCACAAATTGGCTATTTCTTGTGAACCAGATCTCTAGCCATATTAAAAAACAAACAATCTTTGCTTTCATATTTTCTTTTTCTACATATTAAATCATTTTACATTTTTAAATATCAATTGTAAAAGAACTGTAGAGTAGCTTTGCTTCCCTTACCTATTTCTATAGCAGATGCCTGGTTTTCACAATCACCTAGAAATATAACTAGGGCTTCTTGTCAAATTATTTTAAATGTAAGGGTGGCATACTGTAAAACATTCAGGGTAGAGTTGTCAAGTGATTAAAAAAATTAATCATGCTTAATCATGCAGTAAAGAATAGAATACCATTTATTTTAAATATTTTTGGATGTTTAGTCCCTTTTCAAATATATTAATTTCAATTATAACAGAATACAAAGTGTACAGTACTCACTTTATATTTATTTTTATTACAAATATGTGCACTGTAAAAAACAAAACAAAAACCCCACATTTTTCAATTCACCTCATACAAGTACTGAAGTGCAATTGCTGTATCATGAAAGTTGAACTTACAAATGTAGGATTATGTACCAAAAAAACTGCATTCAAAAATAAAACAATGTAAAACTTTCGAACCTACAAGTCCACTCAGTCTTACTTCTTGGTCAGCCAATCACTCAGACAAGCAAGGTTGGTTACAATTTGCAGGAGATAATGATGCCTGTTCTTGTTTACAATGTCACCTAAAAGTGAGAACAGGCGTTCGCATGGCCCTGTTGCAGCCGGCATTGCAAGATATTTACGTGCCAGAAGTGCTAAAGATTCATATGTCCCTTCATGCTTCAACCCACCATTCCAGAGGACATATATCCATTCTGATGATGGGTTCTGCATGATAACAATCCAAAGCAGTGCAGACTGATGAAGGTTCATTTTCATTATCTGAGACAGTTGCCACCAGCAGAAGGTTCATATTATTTTGGTGGTTTGGGTTCTACAGTTTCCGCATCAGAGTGTTGCTCTTCTAAGACATCTGAAAGCATGCACCACACCTCGTCCCTCTCAGACTTTGGACAGCACTTCAAATTCTTAAACCTTGAGTCCAGTGCTCTAGCTATTTTTAGAAATCTCACATCAGTACCTTCTTTGCATTTTGTCAAATCTGCTGTGAAAGTGTTCTTAAAATGAACATGTGCTGGGTCATCATCTGAGACTGCTATAACATGAAATATATGCAGAATATGGGTAAAATAGCACAGGAGACATACAATTCTCCCCCAAAGGACTACAGTCACAAATTTAATTGATGCATTATTCTTTTAACGAGCATCATCAGCATCGAAGCATGTCCTCTGGAATGGTGGCTAAAGCATGGAAGCACGTTTAGCATATCTGGCATGTAAATACCTTGCAATGCTGGCTACAAAAGTGCCATGCGAATGCCTGTTCTCACTTTCAGGTTACATTTGTAAATAAGAAGCAGGCAGCAGTATCTCCTGTCAAGGTAAACAAACTTGTTTGTCTTAGTGATTGGCAAAATAAGAAGTAGGACTGAGTGGACTTGTAGGCGCTAAAGGTTTACACTGTTTTGTTTTTGAGTGCAGTTATGTAACCAAAAAAAACCCACCTGCATTTGTAAGTTACACTTTCACGATAAAGAGATTGCACTTCAGTACTTGTATGAGGTGAATTGAAAAATACTATTTATTTTGTTTATCATTTTACAGTGCATATATTTGTAATAAAAATAATAATATAAAGTGAGCACTGTGCCCTTTGTATTCTGTGTTGTAATTGAAATCAATATTTCTTGGACTCAGACTTCTCACAAAAAAGACTTTTTAATAACTAAATGATTGTTCTGTTATGTTAGAGAACTCCTTATTTTAGCAGGTCGGGTAACTATTAAGTAATTTAATCTAGTTATACGCTGGTGTTGGATTTGGGAGGGACAGTTTGCTCATTTACATAAGGGGCCTCTTTTCTGCCTGTATCAGTGTTTCCCCAACTCTGAGGCATACCTCCTTGGAGAACTATGGGGGAGAGGTTAATTGAAGTTGGGGGAGGATGGAGAGCCATCTCAACTGTTCTCCAAAGTCTCATATTTTAATTTAAAACACTAAGTAAGTCTCTAGCTGTTTGCAAAGAAAACCTTCAAACATGACCCAAGTAAAACCAATAGAGAGACATCTGCCAGAGTCTGCAGAGAGCCTGAAACATTGCTTGTCCCATGAACAGTTTGAAGGCATGCAGTTTTCCTGTTTTTTACTTGAAGCTGAGAACTCAGTTCTGATTTTACCTCATTTTGAAAGCTCAGATATGCTTTTAAATTAATGATGCTTTAAAAACTTTTTAAAACTAACATGACCTTCCTTCTGTTGGATTGTAATGTTATAACTATTCTGGCAAAGTTATGAATCTGTCTTTTTGTTCCATTGGTACTCAGTTTAAAAATTTGATTTCAGATTAGAGTCTAGAAAAATATAAATATTTTATTTTATTGTTCACAAATTGATATATTGTAGTATTGAGTTATTTCCAAAATTACAATTTATGCAATGCCTTTTTTCAATCTCATCTGATAAAAGCACGCATAATGTATCTGTATCTGCAAATGTTAATCCATGGGTAGAATTTGTAAGTGTGATATACAGAAAGCAGCAGAAACAGCTCTGAATACAATAAGTGGTAGAAATTTACACACACACACACACACAGAGAACAAATTCCACCCCAATTTTTGCCCACTTCTGTCCAAAGCAATTACGTGGGTGTAAGTAAGGGCACAATTTGGCCTATTAATTGAAAGTTTTACATATAAAACACTAAGCATGTCACTAGTAAAGTACTTCAGGGACAAAGTTTCAATGATTATCAATGTCATACCCATCATACATTTTAGAGGTATTAATTGATTTCCAAAGGTGCCAAAGATAAAACCACACAAACTCTGAGAAAGATTAAAGTACTCGTGGAGATTAGAGAGGTCTGGAAACTTCACTTAACTGACAATAAAAGTAACAACAAAAATAAAAGCTTTGTTTGTGCCCAGAAATATAGGAAGGTTATGACAATATCAAGCTTGATCCTCTACATTAATCTTTCCCAAAAGAAGCAGGCGCAGTTTTAGTCACTTCCTGTCAATACACTATTAAAATTGCCCTATCTGTCCTTTTATTGGTCTGTGTATTTAGGAACAGGCTCCCATTTTCATTCGTATCACCACAACATTTTATTTCAGTTTCACTGATACTCTGGGTAACATAGTAACACAATAAAAAACATATCTGGAAAACTCTTCTAGGATACGAGGGCCATTTCACCTTTGCTCTATTGTTGGTATTCCATGTATGTATTTTGTAGGGGAGAAAGGGGAGAAGGTCCCTCTCCACACCATTAAAACATGCCTATTTAATGCCAAGTAGAATTCCAGTCCTTGCATTCCAGGGAGTACAAGGATTGCTGTATACCTATTCTCCTGGGTATACATAACATGCCAAACAAAGGGAGCAAGAGTGGGGAGAAAGCTGGGCACTGATTCTCCTCACTCCCCACACATGCACAATGGCCTGCAGAGCAGGCTGGTGCAGCAATAGATGCATAGCCTCGCCTAGCTCCTGAGCTCTTCAAAGCATTCTGGCATTGCTCCCTACAAAGAGACTATTCAAGCCTGAAATAATTACAGCATTTTTTTCCTTTGCAATGGCCCCATTGTTTTGCTATTATAACCTAGGCAGCTACATCAAGGATCTAATGCATCAATACATATGATAACAAGGAAAAGAAAACTGTCCTGTCCTGGAAGTCTGATGTGAGAATCTTGTGTCATGCAGTATTCTGCCTCATATCATACTGAGGGCTTGACAATGGTTTTAAGCCACGGCCTGTTGTTGGAGCAGTGATGCCAAGTTTCATGATTTTATCATGAGTCCCGCAGTATTTGGTGTTTTTCTCAAAGCCATAGTTCCTGGAGATGAAAATAGGTCATGGATGAAGAATAGCTGGTTGAAGCGGAAACTGAGCAAATTGAAAGTTATGCAATTTACAGTCATGACAGTTGATGACATACCCACAAGTGGTCAAATTAGTCTGCAGTTTAATACTTTTAGATAACACTTTCTACCATCTGGCTAGGAAACCCCATTCCTTTCCAAGGTCTTGATCCTTAACTTTAAGGTGTTCAATGGCCAAGCCAACCAGAAATATCACTTAAACCTCTGAGAAGAGGACCATGTTCAACAACTCCACCCCTCAGGCACAATGCAACTTTCTATCCAAGGATAAAGCAAGAGACAGAGGTTTCCCAGGGCCTGGTGTGAGACTATAAAACAAACTCCACTGGAACTAAAGACAACCAAGACAATCACCAACATCCATTCCAAGTGCAAGGCACACATCTTCAACCTTGCCTTCTCTAATAGGATGTGATATGATTGTTGATATTAAAAATAAAACCTACAAAGACTAAACACTGCACTACACACACAATTTTTCCACTGCAGAAGAAGGTTAGAAAACCCTCCACCATATGTGATGGATACTAGCCATGTTGCTTACTGCACTCCTGTAAAGTGCTTTGATACTACAGAGATGAGGGTAGAATAAGAACCAATATAGAATAGGAGTCGGTAATTGAGGGAAATCTTGGCTCTCATTTAAAAAAAAAAGTAAGTTGCAAAGCCCCACATCTGCAGAAAAAAAAATCAAGGCTCAAAAAACCAGAAGACAAATAAAAAGAACCTCCAAATTATTATTTTTTAAATCTCATGGTTTAAATCTCTATGAGCTCAACTTAATGCACTGGTTTGGCTATGTTGTTTTGGACCTTGGTGATGGAGATGATAGTTGAGGAAGTGAGCAGGGTCTGATACTAGAACCAGTTTCTAAAAGCAGGCTGGCAGGCACAAAGTTTCTGGGAGCACAGAAATCTAAATTTCTGTGGTAGGGAAGTGTGGTAAGAAAAGATGGGTCAAGTACATTGGGAGGCATTCACTCAAGGCTCTAAAGGGAAGCAAAATAACATTAAAATGAAGACCAAATCTTACAGGACCTCAGTGTAGGGAATTTCATTATGGGAGTGTCATGTTATCCATCTGCATGAATCTGTTCAGAATGAGTCACTGCAAAACAAACAACCCTACAGATATTAAAGTATTTTCTATTCTAACCCAACCTTTCAGTGGTTCTTAACAGCTGCATTTTTTTTTATTAAGTTACAAATGGATGTTTGTCCAACTACATTTCCACCTGCTTCTAGGTAGCAAAGTCCAAAAATAAATTAGTCTAAGTGTTTCTAATAAACACATTTTCTGAAAATGGCTAGTTACAGTTTAAGATTTTGTCTTTCCTTCTCAGTTGTCAGCAACATTAGATTGTTTGGGCATTTTGGAGAAAAAAACATTTCTCACTTTCATTTTTGAGTTAGTAATTGATCTATATGCTTCAGCCCTAGAAAGAAGAACTCATGGAAAATCCCCAATGACTTGAGGTCCCCCCACCATCACCTCTGAATTGATATTTGCTTCACCTTTACTTCCTAGAGGGAATTTAATTATCTGGAAAATAGTGATTAGAAAAAAATGCCAAAGGCTTTCATAAACTATAAACTAACCTAACCTAACCTCAACCAAAACAACAAAATGAAAATAACATGCCCCCCTGACACACACACAATCACCCCTTCCCTTAAAAATACATATAACAAATAAAATTCCAGCTCTGACAGTGGACAGTAAGAATGTGTAATGGCTGGAATGGATAGAAAGAAGAATTTTAGAACTGAGTCAATTATTCCAAGATTCCAAAATATAATATAAACAGCTCATGTTACTGGAAACAGCTACTACAAATGAGGAATGCAATGCATGTTTTGAGTTTTGAAATCCTAAAATCCTTCACAGAGTGGAATTTTCATCCTCCACTTAGCTCTAATACTTACATGAAAAGACTCTGGAATCTTAGCACTGAATAGTTAGAAAATGCCAGAATTAATGCTGCTTGAAAACTTTAATTTGGCTTCTTTGGGCATATGCATTGTGACACAATCTCATATTTTTCCATGGGAAATATGCATCATTCTGTCTACACAATAGATGGTATTCAGGGAACAAATCAGAATTGTGTAGTGAATGAGGCTGTTGTCTGTAGCACTGCTACCCTCATGTATTGCAGAAGTTGGAAGATGTGTATTGGCTATTACAACTAACTGTGAGCTCCTTGTTTTCTGGGTGCCTAGCTTGAGAAACTTGGGATCAGACTTTCAGAAGCAACCTTAAATCATGTCCTATCCTTTGAGACCTTGGCTTTGCAATCTTAATATTCTTTTAAAGAGGTGTGTGGTGGGTTTGTTTTTTTTGTAATCTATACACACATCAATGAAAATACAGCTATAACAGAAAGACAAGTTTGAAGTGGGGATCAGAATACTAGAGTTGATGAAAAAAGATGGGATAAAATGAAGTATGAGCTAATGCTCCAATACTAATACTTCCATAAGGTGTCGTGATTGCAGGCTCCAACAAATCCAGTCATTCTATCTTTCTCTCCAGGCCCCAAAGTTGCCAGCCACCAAGTAGGATGGAGAGATGGGAATGAAAGAGAACTGCACAGCTGAAATTGTACAAAAAAACCCCAAACTCTGAGCATTGATCTGGATAGAGGTCACAAAATATGCATATTTAGAAAGATCCATCGGATTAAAAATATATCCAAGCCTTTTAAAAGTTTACATTTAGATTGTAATAATGACTAAAATATTGTTACTACAAAATTGGAAACCTTCTTGTCCTTAAACAAATGATATTGCAGTGTGAGTGAATTAGCAAATTTGGACAGAAGTAATCGTCTTTCAGAGTGTATGAACCTTGTTTTTCAATGTACAATATATGATTAACTGATTATCAAAAGAAAGAGTAAGTGTATGGAATTTCTGTTGTACTTCTGTATTTAATTTCATGGATCTTAATCTTTTCCCCATCTTTTGTTAGTAACTGTATGAGTGATTTGCAGAGATACTTTGGTACTAAGCACCTCTAGAAATCAAACCCTGTATCTTTGATGGGGGCACAGTGACAGCAACAAAATGAGGACTGATTCATGCATGGAATTAAGCAACAGGCCACCACTTTCATTAAACTTTTAACACAAGGGAGGGGTTTTACCCACCCATCACTCATGATCTCCTATACTAGGCATTCAGTTGGTTCCATTGTAGGGTTTACAAGGCTCCTTACCATATAACCCATAATTGGTGCCAGGATTACAGGCTCCTTACCATATAACCCAGTGGTAGGCAACCTATGGCATGTGTGCCAAAGGCGGAACGCGAGCTGATTTTCAGTGGCACTCACACTGCCCGGGTCCTGGCCACCGGTCTGGGGGGTTCTGCCGACCTCCGATATAACCCATAACATTGGGTAGGCTCTCAGCCTATTCCTAGGACTCAGTTGAGTCCAGGGACACTGCCCCCTATAAGGGGCCAGTTTCCCGTGTGGTTAAGAGAATAAAATGAATGGTTCCCAGAGGTCAAAGACCTGAAATTCTGGCGTTGGGGTCTTGGGCTCATGATAGGGTAAAACCTTGTAGTTTTCGCAGGCCGAAACTCTGCTGCAGCCCTGAATCTTTTTGTACACTATTGTGAACTATTTGAACTGTAGTTTTGTTTGTGGCACGTGATGCAGAAATAAAATAAATAGGGCAAACATGAAAGACAAAATGAGAAGAGAATGAATGTCATTTAGAGACTTGTTATCCTAGAATTTTAGATATATTCATTTCCTTCACTCAACAAATCTAAGTTGGTAGGGAGTCACATATATCCCCAAATTCACATATTTAAGGCCAGTCAATTATGGAATAAACTTCCCACCAGGAAAGTTTCTTCCTAATGCCCATTAGAAAGAGCTTGACTCATGTTTGAAGCATGAGCCCTTATTTGCCTTTTAAACTTCGGGTGTTTTGTTTTTTCAATCCCTGTTATGGCAACACGGGATATTCTCGTAATCCATGGCTTTGACAGGACTTTGCCTCTTACCCAGTAACTACTTAATTTCTTTAATAGCGTCCTGTTAGAGACTTCATCAACACTTTATAAAAAGTCCAAATGAATTATATCTATCCATTATCCTTTATCTGCTTTTGAACTTTATTGACTCTCAAAGAATTGCAACTGATTGAAAGAAAATACTGTCTATATAAAGACGACATGCTGTTTTGTCACTATCTAATCACATTCATATAAGTGTCATATTAGAAGTTTGCTGTATCTTCAAGTTTTGTTTCAGCCTATTTACTTGGTGCTGAAGTAAAGTTCACTAGTCTGTAATTCCCAATGTTTTTCATCAAGATAGGGACTACATTGCCTATTCCAGTCCTTCAATGTAGTCGATTTTAGAAATAGATTACTTCTTTTTGTTCTTGTTACCTCTGCTGCATAATGCTTTAGTTCCTCAGAATTATTTGATGAATGCTGATGAGTTGTTTCAAGGTTCTGGGCTTTGTTGTCTTGTTTTTTATTTAAACACCACTAACTCTAATAGTGTCTCATCCTTGTTGCTTGTAAAGAGTAATTATGGTAGGTATCTCCACAAAACTGTTGTGAAGGCTGATGCAAAGAAATAATTTAGCTTGTTCTCTGATTGCTACCTGGTAGCCCAAACAATAAACCAACACACTTGCAGGCTTCCTATTTCTGATATGCTTAACTTCTTGTTTGCTTTTTTTGTTATTTTCTCTATAAATTTCCCCTTCATTATATTTTCCTTCTTACATTTTTAACTTTCATAGATTATGGTCCTTACTATCCATTTAACGTGGATTCCTGTACTTTAAAGGATACCATGTGTACAATTTATATAAATTCTCGTACCTTGCCATTTAACTATAATTTTGTTGCCTTTCCCTTTCAGATAAAAATGAAAAAAACAAAGGTCTCACAATTTTTTAAATATTTTTTTCTGAGATTATGCTGTAATCTTTAAATTATATCTGAAGTTATTCTTACTCTACCCCAAATCCTCGGTGTCCTTTCTTTTTCCTATGTAAAAAAATTGTAAACATTCAACACAGTTGGGCCTGCTACATCATCATTGCCTGCTCTGTTCCTTAAAACGAATAAAAAAAATTCATGAACGTTCTCCATCTTTGGCTCTGTTCCATTTTCACATCATGCAACATTTAGATAGTAAATAAATAAAATCAAGAGTCAGATTTGTCAGGAGAGAGGCACTCACTTTGAACTGCACGAACACCCAACTCAGACTGAATCTGCTTGGAAACACTAGCATTCTGTAAACACCTAATGCATACTGGACATCTGCAGAGTCTTAGCATTGCTATTTCATCCTAGTAACATTACACTTATCTTTACATAAAACGATGGGAAAGAGCATGTTTACCTCCTGCAGCTACTGCTGTTGTGAGAGAGTCCTTATGAGGCACTGCTTGGTGAGTAAATGGCTTGTACATGCAAGGGGAAGAGAAAGAAGCTGATGCACCCTGTGGAAGAGTTTTATAATGTGGTTTATGGGCCTCAAACTTCATAAAATAATGTGTACTCTGTGTGTGTGTGTGTGTGCAATGTTATATAGTTGCTGCTTTCGACCCTTGAGATGGTTACATTTCAGTGGTTGGTGAAGTGATTGCTCTATATACTGTACCATGTAAAGTGGTGTGAGATTTATTCAGTATGAAAACTACTATACAAATATGTGTGTGTGGACGGGGGAAATTATGTGTTGAAACTCATATAAATCAGATTGTGAAACTGTTTTACCACCATCTCAGGAAACTTTTCCAGGTTGAAGAAGCAACACATGCTATCTAATTCATATTAAGTACCTTCTACAAGGTTTTATCATGTTCTGGTTAGTCTATTGTATTTCTTTTTATTCAAGGACACCCCAGCTACTGCCCCTCCGGCATTTGCAACTTGTATGGTACTCAAGTGAGAGCATGTTTACTGGGGTCATTATCTCTGAACATGTAATTTCCATTCTGAGAGAATATTACCAGCATCAGGAATAGCAGTGGTTTGATTTTGAAAATTATTTTGCTTACAAAGTGATAGGGGATTGTTCAAGTTTCACCTATAGCATTTGGGGATAATTCATTGCTTTACTACATCTCTTATTTATGTAACTTGCTTCATTTGAAGATCATGTATTCCAGGGTATTAATTAATTTGCAGTGGTATCCAAACACTTGTTTGTGGAGCACTGCTTTTTTTATAACTTCTTTTATTTTTGAGATATACAAATGATATATCAAAAACTTAATTTTAATCCACTTGAAAATTAAGTAGCTACTCATATTTATTGACATAAAGATTTAGAGGAGTTTCCCAACAATTTCAATCTACTACAACTAAGCCCTTTAAATTTAAACTTGCAATTTTACTAAGGGAAATTTTCTGTATAGCTATAAAGGTTTATTGCATTGCTAAGCAACATAACATCCAGAAAAGCCAATATTTCAATGCTCACACTTGCACACTATTTTTATATCTTAATATTAAAGATTGACAAAATGAAATGTCTCTTGCTAAGACATGTCAAAGACCAACAGCTAGTTTCTATATTTTTTCTTTTTAAACTAATAAAGGAAAAATAAATGCTTAACTCTCTCAGAGTATATGGACCTCTGGCCATATACTGGTCTTTGGGTACAACCCAAGTAAATGGGTTGTGTGCAGGGGAGTTCTATAGCTGGTCAAGATTACAGAGCCCTCCCAAATCCAGGCTGTGAGAGACAGCAGAGCTGCTCTGCAATTCCCACGGAGTTTAAGGATTACAGCAATCTCCTCAATGGGCATAAATCATGTAGTAGTTAACACCAGTAGCGTAACTCATACAATTTTACTCCAAGTGTAGTGGGGTCTACAAACCCCATACCGATCTTAGGGCTAGTCTACACTTACCGCGCGGGTCGACGCGGTGAGTTCGACTTTCCGGAGTTCGAACTATCGCGTCTGATCTAGACGCGATAGTTCGAACTCCGGAAGCGCTAGTTCGAACTCCGGTACTCCACCTCGGCAGCTGGAGTTAGCAGAGTCGACCTTGGAGCCGCGGAGTTCGGTTCCGCGGCGTCTGGACGGGTACGTAGTTCGAACTAGGGTAGTTCGAATTCAGCTACGCTATTCACGTAGCTGAATTTGCGTACCCTAGTTCGACCCCCATTCTTAGTGTAGACCTGCCCTTAGACAGAGAAGGGAAGAGAACCTCCCTCCTCCCCATTTACAAGAAACAGCTTGGTTATATCCTTGTGCAGCTGCCAGACCTGCCAATTATGGAAACAGGCACACATAGCTGAAACCAATAGGGGAAACAAGACCTGCTATAAAGGGGAGAGTACAGAGAAGGAAGCAGAGGCAGAAAGGCCTAGGATAGCAAAGGGAAGATGGCTCTGTACCAGGCTCCTGCTAAGAAAGTAACCAAGAGACTGCAAGCCCTAACTTTAAAGGACTAATTAAAAAGAAAAAAATTTGGAAATATGTATTATTTTCTCTTTTGAATCTCAGCCCATAGAGAACAACAAGTGAATGAGAAATTTAAAAATATGTTTTTGATCAGAACTGGACGTTTTCCTGATTAAATTAGATAATACATTTCCTTAAACATTATTTTAACACCTACAGTATCAGATGACTTATCCGCTTAAAACATGCACTGTTAAGTAAAGAGTAGTGTCATTTTTCTGACTTCTGTCATTCCCCACCCCACACACACACACACACACAAATTGGTCAGAATCATTTAGTGATGTTTGTGGTAATGGCAGAAAGGCCACAAATCTTAGTAAACCTACAGGGCACTCAATGATGATTAAAAACAGGCAAAAGATGACACAAATATTGCACAGATCACAAAAGAGAAAGCAGAGTTGTCAAGCTGATAGTTATTTAATTAAAATTATTCTAATCTTCTCCAACATAATATACCTGAAAAGTGTTGGTGGAGGAAACAGACTGTAGCAAAACATAAGATACTAAACATCTGATTAAATAAATAGCCTACACATTCAAATATAGACATTTCTCACATTTGTTGTATCCTTACAAAATGAAAGTCACTATTTAATAGGTACAGCAAAAACTGACTGTTGGCTCAAGTCAGTCTCCTAAAAATCTTATCTGGATGATATGGTAGGGGTTCCTCAAAATAACCATGACTAGACAACTAGATTTTTTTTAATTGTTACATTTTAATCCACAAGTAATGTAGGAAATTATTAAAGCAAGGCCTAATTTGGAGAACCGCAAAATGCCCTAAATGCTATTGAATTTAAGAGGAGTTTTGGATGTTCAGGTCCCATCAGTTAATATTAGATACTCTCTCTCTCTCTCTAGAATAGCATTATTTTTTCCTGAAAGGATAAAATGAATAGTTTGAATTCCTTCATTTCCCATGGTGAATAGCTCTACATTTTCAAAAGGTCTGAAATACATCCAAAACAGAGATGCTCAGCAAGTTGGAGCAAAAATGTCTCATTTGCCTACCTATCTCACTACATCAGCCAGCAAAAATGTGGATTGGGAACTGGATACCGGGGGCGGGGGGAGGAATGTCAACTGATATTACTGGCAACTTTTCATTTTAACTGTAGTTTGTGAGAGGGAGAAATAGGACTTCAACTACATTTTCAATATTAGCTATTGTATTAATCACTTGTAGACACTGTTTGTGTCACCCTTTTTGTCAACTCTCCCAATATTTCTAAGAGAGTGGAACTTATATAATTAGGACAACAGACAAAAATTCTTCCACTTCCTATGACTGTGATTTCAATAGTATAGCTTAAGGTCTGCTGCAGAAACAACCAAAATTGTCACTCAATTTTCATATGCCAACATTTAATTGAAAGATCTGCACAATCATTAAAAAGGTAACTTCAGGGCAAACAATTCTAAACACCAGTGATAAGTATCTGAAGGAAGCTCGATTTTCTTTTCATGCATTGACAGTTTCCACACTGTAATTACTGATAAAATTTCCTAATACTTTTCTCAGCCATTAAGGCACTATTTTCTTCAATACACGTTTACTGAATTTTTAAAAAATGTTTTCTGTTCAATCCCCCACCCTGACAATATTCTACTTTGCTCATATATTAGCACTAGTGCACAAGACACTCTATGTAATACTTTGCTATGATACAGCCCTTTCCAATCAAAGATGCCAAAGTGCTTTAGAAACGTTCATGAATTATTTTAGCTACACAGAGTCCCTTAAAGGATTTGTCCAAAGTGTTCAAATCCCATGGTACTGGGGAATATATAATTGCCTAGCTAGGTCATGCAGCAAGTCTGAAACCAGAGCTAGAAACAATACCCATGAGAGAAAGGATGATCTAGTGGTTAGGGTACTAGACAGACTTGGGAAACGTAGGTTGATTCCCAGCTCTGCCAGACTTACTGTGTGATGCTAGACAAGTAATTCAGGGGATGTCTACACTGTGATAAATGACCAGTGACATGGCCATGGCTGTCCTGGGTCAGCTGACTCAGGTACATGGGTCTTGAGCTGCTGTGCTATGAAATTGCAGTGCAGATGTTTGGGCTGGATCCCAGGCTCCAAGATCCCTCTTAGGGTCTTAAACCCTGGGCTCCAGTCCAAGCACTAATGTCTACAGTACAATTTTGTAATCCCACATCTAGAGCCCTGCTGGCCTGATTCCACTGAACCAAGCTCTAAGACTCAGTGCTATGGGGATTTTTTAATCACATCTTAGACATGCCCTTAGTCTCTCTGTGCCTTAGTTCCTCCATCTGTAAAATGGGGATAACAATACTTTCCCACAGCACACGGGCACTGTGAGGATAAGTACATTAAAAGATTGTCAGGTGGTCAGACAATGAGGTTATTGGAGTCATAAAACCATATGAGGTGATTTTTGAGGTCATACAGAACAATTGCCTGATTCAAACACTACTGATGTTAATATGGGCTTTGAATCAGGCTCCTGATGACTTAGCCACTAGAACATAATTTGAGAGTGTTTCCTGCTTGCGACTAGACTGTGCCATTTTTACTAATACTGGATAGTACCTTACTCTATAAGTAATCCCATTAAAATCAATAGAACTGTCTGCATAGGTAGGTATGCCACATAAAGTTTGGCACCTTCGGGCCCTTAAAGAGTAATTACCATATCCTGGGTTAAACATAATTTAAGGTCAAAGACTGATACAGTTAACAAAATTAGGTTGTATTGAAATGTCTAAATATTTTTGAACAATAATTTAGTTACATTATTTATTAATAATTTGTTTACTTCTGTATCTGGGTGGAATGATAAGCAAGTGTTAGGTAGAAAGTAATTCACAACAAATAATGTATTTGGAAAATTCAGACTCTCTCTCTCTCTCTCTCTCTCCATGAGGAATGTTGCAGTAGAAAGTTAGGCACTCTTTAAAATAAATATGTTTTGCTGTATTTGATCATTAACCTCCAAACAACTGTATGCACCGTCAGACAATCAATTGGAGGATCAGGGCCTAGGAGCCTGATTTGCCTAGCTGCTCCATGCAGACAGTCCCTCACACAGAACACCACAGTCTTCTATGCACCTCGAAGTGGAGAAGTTTTCAGCATCAGGGCTCAAACCTTTAATAGGAAATTGGAGAACTATCAGCTTTTATTAATGTTCCTAGTCGGAAATGGCAAGAATACAGAATGTCAACATACATACTGATTTCTTTTAATTTAATTATGGGCCTGATCAAACGCCCACTGAAGTGGATGGGAGTTTTTCCATTAACTTCAATGAGCTGTGAATAAGGTTTTGTATAAATATGACTCACTCACACTCTCTCTCTCTCTCTCTCTCTCTCTCACAAAAACTTTAATACGGTTGCAAAGTCAAGCAATCAGATGTTAGGAAATGCCAGGATTTAGTTTGCCCGTGCCACCTTGATTTGTCCCTGTCTGTGTATGCATTATGATGCAGTCTTTAATTACATAATCACATACTGTTGTTTTTCACAGACCACTGCCTCTTTCAGAGCACTGAATGTATGGTGCTCACTTAATGAGCAGCAATTCAATATTTTGTTTTATCTTCATTGTTAATTGTGTGGCCCTAGGCCTTATTTACAGCACACTAGTCTGCTCTGAAGACAGAATTATCAATTTCCTCCTGGGCTTTTCTATGGCACTCATCACTACAATACTCAAGCCCTTCATTAACTAATTATCATTAATTTATTTGCACAACTTCCCTGGGAGAAGAATGGATATTATCATCCCCAGTTGACAGATAAGGAACTGAGGCACAGAAAAATTAAGGTAAAAAGTATCCACTAATTTTGCCTAATTTGAGACATGTAGGAGTTGATTTTTTTTTTAGAGAACGTAACATTATATAGCAATTTATATGTTCAGAGTACAGCTCCCATTGACTTCAGCTGGAGCTGTGAGTGCTCAGCACTTCTGCGAATCAGATCACAGGCATCCAGATCACTAGGCACCTCAACACAGGCACCCAGATAATAAGGACCACATAATAAGGGCCGCCTGGGAGGGGGAAAGGGGTAGTTTGCCCTGGTCCCCCTCATTTAAGAGTTCACAAACTGAGTTCTCATGATGACTGAGGGCAGCTGGGCTGAAGCTGAGTAGTGCTGCAACTCTGCATACCAAGTTGCGACACCTGGACTGAGAATCCAGACCCACACCTGCAGGACAGGAGCTATCATTGTAGCATGAGCTCAGTCTCTAACTTCTCCCCCCAGGCCTACCCTCAAGGTAATATTTTTTGAAGGGTTGGAGGGCTCAGTTTCAGATTTTGCCCGAGGCCTCAAAAATACCTCTGTGAAGCCCTGCATACAGTTAGTAACTACATGTAAAAAGTTTGGTTTGAGTGACTTGACCAGCATTACATAGGAACTCTGTGGCTCAGGCAAGAATATAATTCAATTCCCCAGGGTAGCGTTCATCTTCCTTTACCATTACAACTTCCTTCCTGCTAGGTAACTTTCATTCTATCATATTTTAATTTGAGTGCTTGACTTTGCAACCTTAGGCCTGGTCTACTCTAGGAGGGGGGGTTGAACTAAGGTACGCGACTTCAGCTACGTGAATAGCGTAGCTGAAGTCGAACTACCTTAGTTCGACTGACTTACCCGTCCTGACGCCGCGGGATCAAAGTCCGCAGCTCCCCCGTCGACTCCGCCACCGCCGTTCGCGGTGGTGGAGTTCTGGAGTCGACGGGAGCACGTCTGGAGTTCGAACTCTCCACGTCGACCCGGCGGGTAAGTATGGACCTACCCTTAGTTATGTTCCTTTAATGTAGTATTTTTGTGTGTAATTTCCAAGGTGTTTATAAAAGCAAATTGAAAAAAAAACAAAACAGAAATTCCATCATGACACAGACCTCAGCCACTTGAGCTAACTAAGTATCTGACAGCAGTAGCAGGCTGCTGTCTTCTGTGTGGCACAGTGGAAGTGGGGGATGGGACATTTTGCCAGTGGGTTTCACAGATATTTGCTGCCAGCAGAGGAATGGTGAGGCTCAGGAATCTTGGACTGCATTCCATACTCTAGAGGGGAGTGTATTCTGGAAGCTATACACTCTTCTGCCCATTCTCCCCACTCCACAATGTGACCCTTTCTACTGTCCAACACCTCCAACCTGTCCCTAATCTCTCCCCTCCAACCTGTTCCTGTCCTAGTCCTGTCTCGTCCCCACCGTAGCTCCTCATCACAGTCCTGTTCACCTTGTCTTTCCAGTCCTAGTCTTCATTCCTCAGGTTTCTCATCCCAGTTTCCTAATCTCACTCCTCTGGACTCTCTGTCCCAATGTCTTCCCAATTGCCAGCCCCAGTTCCTTCCCTCCTCTAGCTCCTCATCTGATTTCTCTCTCTCTCCAAACCCTGACCTGCAGTTGACAGACCCTGTCCACATTTCCCATCCACACTGGCTCCCAGTCCCAGTCTCCCTCCCTAGTTCTTCCCCCAAACTCAGTGTCTCTTTCCTCCTCCTGCCCCCCCAAAGATCCTTGTCCTAGTCTCTTTACCCAGCTAGTCCTAGCTTTTCCCTTGCACTGCAACCTCGCATCAGGTTGGTCTCCTTCCCTCCCCCTCCATTCCTTTGCTTCTCATTCTCACTCTTCTTGTCCTCATAGCGCCTCATCTGATCTCAATCTTACCACTACCATCAAATGACTCACAGTTTACACACCCTCCATTTCCCTCACTGGCTCATTCTCCTTGTCCAGCCAGTCAAAGTCTCACCATCCCTGGATCTTAGTCCCAGTATCAGTATCAGCCCCAGGTCCCAGTCCCATCCCCCCAGCCCACCCCAGTCTTCCTCCCAAACTCCCAGTTTTCCTTTCCCCCATGCAAACCTTGAGTTTCAGTCTCCCCATCCAGGCTCCTTGTTCCAGTCTACTCCCCTTGCCCCACATTAGGTAAAGCACTTATCCTCTCTACATTCAAATCAGGTGGCTTCCTTCTCCATGCTGGGAGGCCCCAGAAGAGGTCATTGATAGTGCAGGTGAAGCAGGTTTCCTTCTCTTGCTTCACTTCCCAGACCCAGACATGGCATGTCCAATAGCAGCCCAGAGCTGCAATTGCATGGAAAGTCCTGTTCACCTTTTGTCTGGAGCATACCAAGTGCAGTGGGAATCTTCAAGAAATTTAGCAGCTATAATCTGTGATGTCTATACTAAGCATGTACAAAGTGTGATTTTTTTCAAAGCCTTATAACTTAACCATATATGAGAGAATTTTCATGGGGACGGCAAAAGGGTTGTCCCTGCCATTAAGGGCCAGCCCATGCCAAGTTTCAGGGTCCAGCTCCAAAACATGGGGGATGCTAGAGATTCTCAAAGAAAAAGTTGCCAGAATTTAACATGGACCCCTCCCTCCTTTCCTCCCTCAAAAAATCCCTAGCTTCATTCTCAAAAATGGCTGGACCATTTTTGTGAAATAAATAAATCAGCAGCAGTCAGAGGCAGAGACTCCACATGGAAAATTACATTCCAAACAGTTAAAGTTTCACAACATTATAAGCAACCAAAAATAGGGTGTTATGTGGGAAGTGTCTAGCAACCATAATAACAGGCAGTGCTACCAGCTCTGATTATGATTATTTTAGTCCTTCAAAGGTTTTAAGGCCAGAAGAGACCATTATGTCCACCCAGTCTGACCTCCTGCATAATATAGGCTCAGAGTACCTCACTCAGTAATTTCTGTACCATGCCTGTAACTTCTCTTTGAGTTATATATCTTTTAGAAAGACATTCAACCTTGAATTAAAAAGCGTTCTAAAGATGGAGAGTACACCATGCCCCTAGATAAGTTGTTATAAGTGTTAACTACTCTTGAAATTTGTGCTTAAATTTTAGTATGAATTTGTCACCCCACAGCTTCCAGGCACAGTTTAATGTGAATATCTGATATTTTACATTTGAACAAAGTTGGTTAGTTGTGAATGGCCACACTGAAACAATGCCATGTGTGCTGTTTTCTGACTCTCTGAGGAATTAGGCTCAGAATGGAATGCTTGGCTTGAAAAAGATTTCCAACCTTCTCCTCCAGACATCTTTCCTAGAAAAAGTGGACTAGAAAATTCATTGGCACTATATATACGTCATAGGTATGCCCATGCCTTGATTACTGCATGCAGTTCTGGTCACTGCATCTTAAAAATATTGAAAAAAGTGAGCAGAGAAGAGCAACAAAAATTATTAGGGTTATGGAACAGCGTCCACATGAGGAGAGATTAAAAAGACTCAGATTGGTCACCTTAGAAAAGAGACGATTAAGAGAGACATGATAGAGGTCTATAAAATCATAAATGGTGTGGAGAATGTAAATAGACACGTGTTATTTCCCCCTTCACGTAACACAAGAAGCAAGGGTCATCTAATGAAATTCTTATACACATTCTTATACACATTCTTCACACAATGCACAGTGAAGCTGTAGAACTCTTTGCAAAGGATTGTTGTGAAGGCGAAAAGTATAACTGGGTTCTAAAAGGAATTAGATAAGTTCATGGGTCCATCGATGGCCATTAGCCAAGAAGGTCAGGAATGTAACTCCATGTTTCAGAAGTCTCTAAACCTCCAACTGCCAGAAATTGGGACTGGATGATGGAGATGGATCACTGCATGGTGGCCCTGTTCTGTTCATTCCCTCTGAAGCATCTGGTACTGGCCACTGTTGGAAGATCATTGGTCTGACCCATTGTGGCCACTCTGATGTGAGGCTTTCAGAACTTCCTATTGTTGGCCTACCTGTGATTTCTTGGAAGTCAATAGAAACTTTATCACTGACTAAAACTGGAGCAGAGTTAGGCCTGCCTTGCATGGTTTTGAAAATCTCATCCATAAAGTATAAAGGAACAGAAAGCTTACTTAGTGTTTCAGAGCCAAATGCTGCCTTTCTCTCCCCCCACCCACTTTAGTCTGAAAATGGTCTGAATAAAGAGACTGCACAAAAGACCTCACAGTTTTTGTTGCTGATTGGTTGGTTTTTGATATTTTTGGCGAAAAGTGGATATAATTACCTTCTTCCCAGTCTGGGATGGAGTTATTCCAAAGGAATTCTGTTCTGAATATGGGTTGTAGCGACATCTGAGGGCCCCTGTGAATCCGCTATGGGAAGGGTCCAGGTCTGTGGATTTGCGGAGCAGTGGATGCCATAAAGAAAAGTATTGTGGAGATGGAGTCCCTTGGCACAGCTTCTACATGGCTTATTCCTGTTGCACTGTGGAAATGCGACACTCCTATGCATTTCAGGCCTTCTGTGTCCGTGGGGGAGACGAAGGCAGCATTTGGCATTCAGAAGGCAATACAATTATTTGCCAGTTGACAATATGATCTGACAACTGGCCTCCATTCTGGTTTATGGAATACAGTACTGTTAGTTATCTGCCTCTTAGGTCACCATAAGCCTGATCCAAAAAACAATGAAGCAAATGGAAGCTTTGGATAAGGCTCTTGTGTCGCTGAAAACCTGGAAAGTCCTTGTTTACATAATGTGTCCCAGTGCTCCTGCCAGCTGTACAAACATAGCTGTTTTCTCCCAATTTTTTTAAAACTCTTCAGTCTTTGGGCACATGAAGGACCTTCTGGTCAGCTGAGTAAGTGACATCGATAAAAGGCAGTTGGTATTGCACAAGCATCTCAGTGATCCCCCACTTATTAGACTTGTCATATGATGCCCTCCCCACCACACCTCCCAATAAGCTTCTACACATTTGTGAATTAATTCCAACCCACCTGTGTGCACCTTTGCCTGAAATCTCAGCCAACCAATCCCTTGCCCCACTTTCCCTTTCCTTACCTCCCATAATGCAATTGTCGTAGTTTTCACTTTGAAAGCTGGTTCTCTCTAATTGCTCCTGAACAGGGCTTGCAATACTATTGTTCATTGGGAAAAGTAGCAAGAGCTTCATACGCTTCTGTGTTCCTGTGTAAGGATTAGTGACCACATATGGCCAAATATTATTTTTTTTTTGAGCAGAGAATCTGTGGTGTTCATTCATCTTTGACCACAGTAAATAAAACCAATATTTCACAAAAATCCTACATATTCAGCTGAGATAAATTAATTTGGAACCTATCCAAGAGCTTCATCCCCTTCCTGTAATGTATGTAGAGTCATATGTACCAATTAATATGTGACACTGGCAGGGTGCTGCTGGGGAAGCCTCAATCAGCTCCTGCCACTCCAGCTCCAATCAGGGGAAATGGATTGGGGTTAGGTAAATAGCATAGGTTTGTAATCACTGACTGCACCTGCCAGCCTCATTAGGTAAGAGCTATAAGGCTGGGAGGAAGTGAGTGAAAGAGGGGGTAGGGAGGGAGAGGGCTGGCTCTGGCTGAGGAAGAATCATAGAATCTCAGGGTTGGAAGGGACCTCAGGAGGTCATCTAGTCCAACCCCCTGCTCAAAGCAGGACCAAACCCAACTAAATCATCCCAGCCAGGGCTTTGTCAAGCCTGACCTTAAAAACCTCTCAGGAAGGAGATTCCACCACCTCCCTAGGTAACCCATTCCAGTGCTTCACCACTCTACTAGTGAAAAAGTTTTTCCTAATGTCCCCTAAACCTCCCCCTCTGCAACTTGAGACCATTACTCCTTGTTCTGTCATCTTCTACCACTGAGAACAGTCTAGATCCATCCTCTTTGGAACCCCCTTTCAGGTAGTTGAAAGCAGCTATCAAATCCCCCCTCATTCTTCTCTTCTGCAGGCTAAACAATCTCAGTTCCCTCAGCCTCTCCTCATAAGTCATGTGCTCCAGCCTCCTAATCATTTTTGTTGCCCTCCACTGGACTCTCTCTAATTTATCCACATCCTTCTTGTAGTGTGGGGCCCAAAACTGGACACAGTACTCCAAATGAGGCCTCACCAGTGCTGAATGGAGGGGAATGATCACGTCCCTCGATCTGCTGGAAATGCCCCTACTTATACAACCCAAAATGCCATTAGCCTTCTTGGCAACAAGGGCACACTGTTGATTCATATTCAGCTTTTCGTCCACCGTAACCCCTAGGTCCTTTTCTGCAGAACAGCTGCCCAGCCATTCTGTCCCTAGTCTGTAGCAGTGCATGGGATTCTTCCGTCCTAAGTGCAGGACTCTGCACTTGTCCTTGTTGAACCTCATCATATTTCTTTTGGCCCAATCCTCTAATTTGTCTAGGAGAGCAGTAAGAGCCTGCAATTCTGTTGCTGCCCAAGCCTGTGTTAGGCCAAGCCACTGTAAATAGCCTGTATACAGTCGGAAACTGGTGGTAGGAAATGGACACAAATAAAGAACATGTGTGATGAACCAGCTTGGAGTGTCCCTGAGTCTGTTAGGAGTGGGGCCAAGGGACTGGATACACAGGGGTAGGCCATGCACCCCTGTAGTGACCTTAATTTAAGTTGGTTTCAATACGCTAAGCTTCTGCTGATTTGAGTGAAACACATGATGTTAAACAGAACATGGAAGCCCAGGGAGTTTGGCAGCAGCAAGAACATGTAAAAATGCCAAACGCAATTTTGATCTCTCAACATAGCTATTAAAGGGAGCTTGCCAATGAACTAAATGGCAGCACAGTCAAAACAATAGTCACAGGTTGTTAGGTCATATTTTGGTCAGCTGCTGCATAACTGGACCTAGTAGTCATGGGTGTTGTACCAACTGATTTCATTAGGTGGCAACAATTCACCACATTTTCTGACTAACTTTATATATTCCTGGCAATGCTACAATCTGAGACAGGCTAAGGAAGAGGGATCCAGATTTAGGCTGGGTTCCTGGGCTCATTTGAAAAACAGCCCTCTCATTATGGTTTGTATACAATGGTATCAAAACTTCATGAGGTTGAAACCCAAAACAGAAGAAGCGTTGATCTCATGAGATTTCTACTGTAACTTCAAGGCCATCCCTCCCTCCCCTTTAACTATGAGGCATCTGTCACCTACAAATGAGACTGATTCAAAGCTAATAGCACTACATAGAATCCAGAAAACTGTAAAGCCAAGAAGGTTAGGGCTACTTTAGATTAGATTAATGTGCCAGTTTACCAGATTTTAAAGTTTATAATTGTAAACTTTAAACTAGTCTTGTGTTTTAGACTTTTGAAATTAACTGGAGTCTGAAGATCATGGCCCTGATTTTCCACTCCATTACACTGAAGTTACACCCATATAACTCTATTAAAGAGAATGTGTAATGGAATGGACAGTGAGTCCTCAAGTGCATTGACCATATTGTATGGAAGGCTGTATAAGAAAACCAATTTGTATCATATTTTACATTGAATACATTATCAATATATGTAGTGGAGCCACACAAAAGTCAGTGTGTTATTTTTTGTATTAGCCTTTGCTAATACAAAGGAAAGGAATAGATGGAAAGGAACAGATTGGGACAAGGAGTCTGGTGAGACTGAGATTGGAGATGGAGGAGAGAAACTGACTTGGAGGGAGAGTAGACTAGGCCTGTTTGGCCAAGAAGATTGGGACTGGGAGCCAGTGTGGGAAGGGATGGGGATGGAGGGCGAGACACCGAAGTAAGTCAATGGGTTGGGATGAAAAGGAGACTGAGACTAGGAAATCAGTGGGAGGTAGGGGAGCAGGGGAAGAGAAGAGCCCGATCTGACAAGACATTGGAGTGCAGGGAGAAAAATGGGACTGTCTGTGCAAATAAATATTTTGGGTATGCTTAATGGTACAGTCCAATTACATGCTCACATGCTATTTTTTCCACTGGACTCCTACCTCATTCAGGGGATAGAATGCACCAGCTATGGAGATCAATCAGAGTTATGTAGTGAAGAAGACTGTCTGTGGAACCCCGGCATGATATGTTGCAGGAGATAGAAGGCGTGTAGTGAATTAAGCAGTGGATTGTAGGAAGAGAAAGGACAGTCTCATGCTTAATATAGTTTAATTTCTGACCTGGAGAATTAGATTCTAGCCCCATCTTTACCACAGGGTTCCTGTTTGATTCTCGTCAAGTCACTTAAGCCAGACATTTCACAGGTGGTCACTAATTGTGCATTCCTCATTTTCTAGATGCCCAATTTGTGACCTTGAGGCCCAACTTGCATAAGTGCTGAGCACTCCCAGCGGCAACTGAAGCCAATGGGAGCTCTGCTTTGAACATATAAAGTGCTATATAATGCTAAATACCCTGAAAAAAATCAGGTCCTAGGCATCTCACATTGGGCATCCCAAATTAGTGGAAACTATTTATCTTAATCTCTCTGTACTTCAGCTTTCCTTCTATAAAATGTGAATAATAAAATCCCCTCATCTCACAGGGATGTTGTGAAAATAGTGATTAATAGCAAAAAGAACAGGAGTACTTGTGGCACCTTAGAGACTAACACATTTATTTCAGCGTGAGCTTTCGTGAGCTACAGCTCACTTCTTCGGATGCATAGAATGGAACACAGAGACAGGAGATATTTATACATACAGAGAACATGAAAAGGTGGAAGTATGCATACCAACAGGAAGAGTCTAATCTATTGAGATGAGCTATCATCAGCAGGAGAAAAAAAACTTTTGAAGTGATAATTAAGATGACCCATAGAAGGTGTGAGGAGAACTTAACATAGGGAAATAGATTCAATTAGTGTAATGACCCAACCATTCCCAGTCTCTGTTTAAGCCTGAGTTAATTGTATCTAATTTGCATATTAATTCAGCAGACTCTCTTTGGAGTCTGTTTTTGAAGTTTTTTTGTTGCAAAATTGCCACCTTCAAGTCTGTCACTGAGTGGTTAGAGAGGTTGAAGTGTTCTCCCACTGGTTTTTGAATGTTATGATTCCTGATGTCAGATTTGTGTCCATTTATTCTTTTGTGTAGAGACTGTCTGGTTTGGCCCATGTACTTTGCAGAGGGGCATTGCTGGCACATGATGGCATATATCACGTTGTTAGATGTGCAGGTGAATGAGCCCCTGATGGCGTGGCTGATGTGATTAGGTCCTATGATGGTGTCACTTGAATAGATATGTGGACAGAGCTGGCATCGGGCTTTGTTGCAAGGATAGGTTCCTGGGTTAGTGTTTATGTTGTATGGTGTGCGGTTGCTGGTGAGTATTTGCTTCAGGTTGGGAGGGTGTCTATAAGCAAGGACTGGCCTGTCTCCCAAGATCTGTGAGAGTGAGGGATCATCTTTAAGGATAGGTTGTAGATCTTTGATGATACTCTGGAGAGGTTTTAGTTGGGGGCTGTAGGTGATGGCTAGTGGCGTTGTGTTATTTTCTTTGTTGGGCCTGTCCTGTAGTAGGTGGCTTCTGGGTACTCTTCTGGCTCTGTCAATCTGTTTTTTCACTTCAGCAGGTGGGTATTGTAGTTTTAAGAATGCTTGATAGAGAAGTAGGTGTTTATCTCTGTCGGAGGGATTGGAGCAAATACGGTTCTATCTTAGAGCTTGGCTTTAGACAATGGATCGTGTAGTGTTCAAAAACAGTCTCCAAAGAGAGACTGCTGAACTCGAATTAATATGCAAATTAGATACAATTAACTCAGGCTTAAACAGAGACTGGAAATGGTTGGGTCATTACACTAATTGAATCTATTTCCCTATGTTAAGTTCTCCTCACACCTTCTATGGGTCATCTTAATTATCACTTCAAAAGTTTTTTTTCTCCTGCTGATGATAGCTCATCTCAATAGATTAGACTCTTCCTGTTGGTATGCATACTTCCACCTTTTCATGTTCTCTGTATGTATAAATATCTCCTGTCTCTGTGTTCCATTCTATGCATCCGAAGAAGTGAGCTGTAGCTCACGAAAGCTCACGCTGAAATAAATGTGTTAGTCTCTAAGGTGCCACAAGTACTCCTGTTCTTTTTGCGGATACAGACTAACACGGCTGCTACTCTGAATAGTGATTAATGTTTTTGAAGAAGTCAGATACCACAGTGATGGGGAAACTTCCTGTCAGGGTGGTTAAGCACTGGAATACATTGCCTAGGGAGGTTGTGGAATCTCCATCATCGGAGATTTTTAAGAGCAGGTTAGACAAACACCTCTCAGGGATGGTCTAGAATAGATAATACTTAGTCCTGCCATGAGTGCAGGGGAGTGGACTCTAGATGACCTCTCAAGGTCCCTTCCAGTCCTATGATTCCATGAGTGCCATAGAAAGACCATCAGGAAATTAACAACTCTGTCTTCAGAGCAGGGTTTGAATAGTGTGCAGTAAATAAGGCCTAAGACCATACACTGAACAATGAATATAAATAAAACACTGAGTAGCTGCTCATTATGCGATCACTGTTCATTCTGTGCACTGAATGAGGCAGAGGTTCTGCAGAAAAATATGTGACCATGTAATTGGATTGTACCATAAAGAATACTCAAAATATCTCTTTGCACAGCCAGTCCCATTTTTCTCCTTGCACCCCAGCTTCTTTTCAGATCAGGCTCTTATCTGAAAGAGACTGTATCATAAGGGATATGCACTAAGTGGGCGTGGGAGAGGGGGCGATATTCAAGTTGTACAGGCAACATTAACTCTAGCATTTCTCAGCTTTTGAGTGCTTGACTTTGTGACCTTTATAATGTTTAACATAGTTTTGTGTTTAATTTACACACA
The DNA here is from genome assembly GCF_020497125.1 of Mauremys mutica. Classification (NCBI taxonomy): domain Eukaryota; kingdom Metazoa; phylum Chordata; order Testudines; family Geoemydidae; genus Mauremys; species Mauremys mutica. The sequence continues at coordinate 215,617,317 of NC_059072.1, read as the reverse complement.
CACACACACACGATAAAATGAAACAAAAAGCCAGGAAATTTCTTTGACCAACTATACCACTATAATTTAAGCTGTGGATCCCATGGCAAATATGTTGAAAATGTTCTAAAGCATGAGAGAACCTTTGTGAGTACTCTCATTAACATCAAAACTAATTAAACAAATTACTCACTTTATATCATGAGGATACTTAAATGTGTATACATAAATTACACAGTATCAATTTATTATATAAGTAGAAGACCGCAGAGGCGAGAGAGACAGCGTGAAGATTCTTGATCTCTTGTGCTATAAACACTTAATCTTCTGTGATAAAGAGAGAGGAAGAGAGATTCTTACTACCACAACTGCTGCTACTCTCTCTAGAGAGCTACTAGCTGATTAAATTAAAAATGCTCAGGGACAAAGATGTCAGATTGTGTAAAAATATTTTTTTTAAAACAAAAGATTTGTTTTAGTATCTTACTTTTTCCAAGACAATGTCTTTTTTAAAAGCTCTTATCAAATGGATATACCATTCTTTCTTATTGTGGAATTGTTGCTATAAAGCTAGATACACAAGATATTTTCCCCTCTTGGGACTCTCAGAATTAATACATAGATACAAAGTGTTTCCATATAAATAGGTTAATCTTAGACCTTAATTTGTTAGTATTAATTAGCTGTATTTGTCACAATGGTAGTTTATATAACTTTAGAATTATTGTAACTTATCCATTCTCCTGCCCTTAGGGTATGAGTCTAATTAAGTCCACTATTACTAATTATCTACTTTTTGTCTAGTGTCCTAAATAGCACTAGAGCTGTAATATATTTTTGCATAAAAAGGAGAAAAACAGGATTATTTCAATATAAAGCTGATTTTTTTTTAATTTTGTCTAACTCTGCAAATCTACATGTTTATTCACCTTCAGCTTCACCAGATTGTTACCCGGAGAAACAATCATATTTATTGAGTCACAGGGGCCTCTTCAAGTCAGTCTGTTTCAAACTGCTCATTCAATTATTTAAAGAGTTGCTCTTTAGCTTCCATGGTGGGATTTACAGCCTTTGCACCAGATGATCTAAATTCTTATAGTCCAAGCTTTTTTTTTTTCCCCCTTGTCATTAGAGTTTATTTATAATTGTATTCATCACATTCAGTTGTCTCTGCTCATTATGGTCAGTTTTTGAAACTTGATTTTTTTCCTGCAATCTGATTGTTCCTGTGGGATTTTTTCAGTAGCACCTGCAATGAAGACCAATGGAAACTTAAATACCTATTTATCTAAAGCTAAATATATATTCATGTTATTTCAGGGAGTCACTTTAGAACAACTCTTTTATTGTGCCCCCAATTTCATATCCAATTTCACTCTTCTTTCATTAATTCTTAAGAGTTTTTCTAGAGGAAATGCTTCAGGTGAAAATACTTCTACCAAACAGAGTTTATTGGTCAGATCTTCATCTGGTATAAATGAATCTGACCATTTATATGAAATGAAGGTCTTCTGCAGGGGTTTACAGTAGGTTGGTTCCTCGCTGAGAGGGTAATTAGTAACACAGAGACCCAGAAAGGTGTCAAACACATGAGCTAAGCTACACACTGTTAATTCTACTAGTTGGAACTCAGGCATCAGACTGCTTTTCAGTTAACTTTCTCTCCCTGTATTTTGCTTCCAGAATTTTGGCTTCTAAACTCTGGCCTGTAACCCACCAGTGCTAAGCCACAACTTCCTCACCTGCAAGGCTTTTCTTGTTCTCGTTGTGGATTGTAGTCTGTCTTTCGGGGACTCTGAGCCCCTTTAATAGCCTAACTAGCCAGGTATAATTTTCTCTCAGACATTTTGATGCTATTAGATGTAACCCTTTTATGGGGAATTTAGTAACAATTACTCATATCTCAACAGTTAACTAGTAAGCATGTCATTATCACCTTTGCCATATATAACATATGTAACATGCATATTAGTGGATTTTAGTACCCTATTGTAGTAAGAGGAGGCCCTGAGATATAAACCTTGGTATGAGGCCTAAGGCCTGAACTAAAGTAATGGTCAAGACTTTGCTAACATAAAGCAAAGTTAAGCTGTGAGCCAGAGGCAGGCCCTGCTCACAGAAGCTGGCAAGGAAAGGGCTGGTGCTGCAAAAAGAGACATACCTAAAAGGTACTGGACACCAGATATCAGAACATTTGCATACTTGTACATTCCACAAGGATAACAAGGAACAGGCTCACCCATCCCAATGACAGGGCCAAAAGGGTAATATGATGGATAGAGTTGTTTTGTTTGAACCAACATTTACAAGGTGAGAGGCGGTACCTTGCTATGTAGAGGGGTTGTACCTTGCTACGTAGAGGGGTTGCACCTCAGTACATCAGGAGTGAAGTGTAACTTGTTTGTACCTGTGTATAAGAATGCATCCCTGGGGCGGTGTCTTTGTCCAGCCTAGGGGGCAGTGGAGAGTCCCGCCACTGACTGAGCTGAGTCCATTGCCAGGGAGCACATATTCATAGTATGTCCTGTAGAGTAGAGTCTCTAGAGGGAACTATTAATGTGTTTATTCGTTTGACAATAAACCTGGCCTGGGTGCCTTCGTACCTTACTAGAGTCTGTGGTCATTGGGGGTTCTCTCGGGGTCTGCTGTGCCAGCGATCTGCAGAGCCGGGGCAGCACACAGAGGGAACACACGCACACAGCTGACTGATATCAACATTGAACAGAACAGAGCACCACACCGGGAGTGTCTGGCGACACCTATTAACTTGGCCTTTTTCAAAAGAACCCAGAAGTGATTAGAACTTGCAAAATGTCGTTTTTTAAAATACTCAAATAAGCATTTTATTCCAGTAACTTCATTTTTAATACATCTTAGATTCTGTGAGATACTGGCAAAATACTCTATTTTACCAAAGTTCCATCTAACGGTTATGCAGTTTTTCTACATTTCTTTTCTTGTCATTGCTGATTACAAAGATAGTTAGGTCAATATATCTTCCATTTATATTCAGCTTACTCCTCCTGTCTGATTCATTCACTGAAATTACAGCCAATTGTTTATGACGTTACCAGCTCTTCCTTGCTATTGAAATGCAATGACCCAAATGCTGGATTGCAACATTGTGAAAGGAACTGGACAGGAAGCAACCTCCAATAGTAGAGGTAAAAGCTTCTATTTACAAAGACATTATAGTCAGTAATGGCTGGAAAAAACCTATACAAGTGTACAAGACACCTTGCTGAGCTTTGATCAACACTAATTTATTTATTAACATGTGTCATGCTATGCCTAACTATGCACTGATGCCTTAAAATAGCATCAGTGCATTGTTGTCCATTTTAAGGTCTGAGTCTGCAATGATTTACACATTTGAATAACTTATACTCTTAGGTATCCCCATTCACTTCATTGTACATAAAACTGACTTACATGAGAGTCTTTGTAGGATCTGGCCCTTAGGTTGCTTATGACTCAGTTGTATCTCTACTAATGGACACTCCTTAGAACTGATAGACCAAGGAATTCTGATTCTTCAACAGATCCGTTACTTATTTTGTCATAATTTCAAAATTCAAAGTTGTTTTAACTGTAAAGATCTGTTTTCATTCCAACAATTCTCCATCTCAGTAGTGCTGGAAGAGTAATTGATGATTCGGTTCAGCCAGCATACCAAAAAAATCAAAACCAATATTTGGTTTGGTTCCAAAACTGTTTAGGATTAGTCAGCAAATTAGAAAAGTCTGTTTCAAACCAATAAGCTGTCTGTCCCTTATAATGATTAGTGCACTTGCCTGGAATGTGAGAGACCCAGTTTTGGTCCACATTCTGGGAAAGGGACTTTGTCATAGGTTTGTTCCCCACTTTGAACTTTAGCGTCCAAAAGTGGGAACCTGCATGTACCCTTCTAAGCTTAAATCCTAGCTTAGATCTGATAGCGCTGCCACCAACCAAAAATATAGTGTTTTGGTACACTTCCTGTTCCCCCAAAACTTTCCCTGGGGAACACAGATCCAAACTCCTTGGATCTCAACACAAGGAGAAATTAACCATCCCCGCTCCTTGTCCCCCCCCCACCAATCCCTGGTGAGTCCAGATCCAATTTCCTGGATCTCAAAACAAAGAAAAATCAATCAGGTTCTTAAAAAGAAAGCTTTTAATAAAAGAAAGAAAAAGATAAAAATTATCTCTGTAAAATCAAGATGGAAAATGTTTACAGGGTCTTAGGCGTATATAGACTAGAGGGACTCCCTTCCCCCTAGCCCAAGGTACAAGTTACAGCAAACAGAGGTAAAATATCCTTCCAGCAAAATATACATTTGCAAATAAAGAAAACAAACAAAAGACGAATCCACCTTTTTAACTAATACTCACTATATTGAACAGAAGAGACTGTTTCAGGAAGATTGGAGAGCCTGTATGTACGTCTGGCTTCTCTTGATCCCAAGAGAGAACAACAACAACAACAAAGAGCACAAACAAAAACTTCCCTCCACCGAGATTTGAAAGTATCTTGTCTCTGGATTGGTCCTCTGGTCAGGTGTTAGCTAGGTTCACTGAGCTTGTTAACCCTTTACAGGTAAAAGAGACATTAACCCTTAACTATCTGTTTATGACAGACTTGAACTCAGATTTTCCCCCCACGCCCCAGGTAAGCATCCTAACTACAAGACTATAGGCTATATGGGTGTGTGTGTGTTACTTTCAAGTCTCCCTTATTACAAGATGTTCCACTTCATATAAGCACTTAAATATTCATCAGAGCAGGTACTTGGACTCAGGTCTCACGCCTGCTAAGTGAGTTCACACAGCACCAGGCTGCAGGATATTCTGCCCTCAGTTTCTGCTGTTGAAGCTGTTCCTCTTTGTATCAATATTTAAAAGTCATTGGGCCAAGGAGAGAACAACTCGGTAGCCTGGTGAAGAAGGCTTGGAGGTAAGAAACATGGATTCAGATATTCTCTGTACCTGATTCAGAAGAGGAATAGGAATCCAGAGAGGGGATTCAAACCCCTGTCTCCCACATCCCAGACAAGGACTCTAACCACCACAGGGCTAAAGTTTGTAAAAAGACAGAAACGTGCAGTTTGCTGACCTGGAAAAAAAAATTCCCCAGCTGAAACTATTCTACATATACACATGTAGTATCTTAGACTGGACTGACTATTGTCAAGTATCAAAAGCTATTTGGTGTGGATCACAAAGTATTAGCAACCTGATTATTCTAAATATTGGTGATAGTAATCTAAATAGCAGCAATGCTAGTGGATTTAATTAACAGTTTAAAAATACAAACACTTGAAAGTGAGACAACATGCTGTTTTCAAAGATGGTGAATAGAAACTTCTCTGGTATATCATCTTTGTATACCTGGGATGATGATGACCCAGACTTGCTCTGGCTGATTGCACAACAGACAGCCACAAGTCTAATCATTATAAACATAGGAGGGAATTTTCCAGAAGTTTATTCCTTCAAATTACTTTAAAACGCAGGCACTTGTATTAGTTCTTACCCTACTGAGTCCATTTCAGACTGACAGTCTGCCCTTTCTAAAGTTTCATGAGGTGACTGAAATAGTCTACAAGAAGTCTGAAATAAATAGTAAGCCACAAGTCCACTCAAAGGAACAATATAGGATGTAGATTTCTTTGATTAAAAAAATCTGAAGATTATACTTCACTCCCAGTGGAGGTTTTCATTGTAAGATCCTATGGTTAGTGAACATGCATTTCATGATAAATAAAAATACCCATATAGACAGAGTTAGTTGAAACGTCACTCCTCAACTTTCTCTTGACTGTTTTGATGAAACACATATAGATTTGTAGCTAAATAAAAAAGAAAGAAGCCGTGTGGATTGTTCAATGATTGTTTTCCCAGGATGCTAGATTTATACAGAGTTTTCTGAGCTGCATCTACCCAGAACATACTTCAAATACAAACTCTGCTACTTCCCAACTTCATCTCAGTATTGTAATTCCTTTATTCAGCCCACAGGCTCTAGAAAGAATTCTTAGGAGGCATAGCTTTCTTTTTCTTAACACTGAGGTTGAGACAGACAAAACCTATTATTTCTTTTTCTGGAGTTTGCTTTCTTAACAACACTGTCTCAATATTTTCTTCTTTCCAGCTTTAAGAACCAGTTGCACATTGGATCAAAATAACTTTATATAAAAGACTCCACTTGCTCGCAAACAAAGAGAAAATACCAGATTTGTTTTTGTTTTGTGCCTTAGCATCTCTGAAGCCAATCTGCCAAATGTCATGGTTTTGCTATGTGACATTTTTTGTACTGTACTGAATCCTTAGTCACATAGTGAAGCCATTATTTGTTACTGCTCCTGTGCATCCCTGTCCTATTGAAATGACAGCCAGTCTGGACAGTCTACCATGGCCTTCCCTGTGCCCGATGAGACAAATAACAGATGAGGAGAGATGGAGCAGGCTTTCCAAACTGCCTTATCAACATGAGGCAACTCTGTGGGTCCTGATGATGATATAGTACTGAAAATCTTTTATGAGAAACTTGTTCTAGGCAAATATGGAAAACCTTTTTTCAGACCTTCCTAGATGGATATTTTATGAGAGCCCTTTACATACTTAGCATGTTCCTTTTTCAGACTTTTTAGGTAACACTTTGGACAATATAAATCATCTGTTGGTTGCTGGGAATTTCAGGCAGCCTGAAATAAAAGTTTCAATTCATTGCAGTAACTTTAGAAGCCAGAGATCAGCAATCCACAAATAAGGTATCACAGTCTTGACTTTTATTTAGCCTTTGATTTAGCAAATCAGAAATTATTATTAACTTTGTTGGCCTGAAATTGAATTAGATTTAACTGCAGTACAATGGCTCTTTGACTCCTTATGTGGTCAATGCAAGTAGTTATAGCTAATGGTGTTAAAGCTGAGATGAAAATGTTAAATGTAAGAGTCAATTGCAAGGTCATTACTTTCCCCCCCCCAAGTAATGAAAATATAGTACTCTATGCAATATACAATTACAGGCTAATGATACAGTCCCCTACCAAGTGGCTCTCAGACCTTGTTCAATTTAAACACACTGATTTAAGCAATTTTAAAGTATCATATCAAAGATTAAATGTTAACTAGAGTGTTAGTCGCAGCTTAAATGTTATACCAAAGCTACCTGTATTTTAAAAGCTGAAGTAGAAGCATAAAAGAAGCTTATATTATAATGAGAAAATAATCTTAACCAAGTTGAAAGAGGTAAATATTTGCAGAAACAAACAATATGGTTAATCTTCCTTCAGTGTAATTTGGCTTGGAATTTCTGCAGTGGGGAAGGTGTGAAGGCATTTCCATTGACATGGAGTGACAACGCATCCTCGTTATCTCTGTATACCTTTTCCATAAAATGAAAGGACCAGAGGATGTGCTGGGGTGGTATGTCTTCTCACGCCTCATTCTCTCTCCTGCGCAGCTCCTTCATCTTCACACCATGAATAGTCCTGACCACCAAGTGCCTGATAGCAGTGGACTCTGGAGTGCTGAGTGAATTCAACCCCTGTACACCTCCGTCAAGCCATGTTTATCTCACGCTGTCCCCTTCATGCTCCCATTATGCAGAATTGAACCAGTTTAGCGCTGAAAGACCTTTCCCACCTGCAGAAAAGGGAGCAGGATTTGCTCCATAGTGTTTTAAACTATGAGAAAAACCTAAGTTCTTCCCCCTGCCCTCCCCACCAGCACTCCCACACCCTGAAGAAGAAAACAAAATAGCCAGTTCAGGATAACAATGGAAAGGGAAAGTGTACTGGGTACTAGCTTCCCAAAGCAGAATGAGATACAGATGATGAAGGCAAAGACCTGTGCACAATCCTGTGGAAAACGTGATGTTGTGGGTTAGCCTCGTTTTGCCAAACCCACACGACCAGGTATTGTTTTTGCTCAAGTTCACACCCCCTGATATTTGTCTAGAGCTTTGAATTCACTTGAACACAATGGGTGGCAGGACACTTAGAAACACTGAATAGAGAAGACAACTGAATTCAGGGCCGGCTCCAGGCACCAGCCGACCAAGGACATGGTTGGGGCGACACTTTGTAAGGGGCGGCGCTAGTTTTTTGTTTGTTTGTTTGTTTTGTTTCAGTGGGGCGGCGCTTGGATTTTTTTTTTTGTTTCGGCGGGGCAGCGCTCGGGGGGGGATTGTTTTTGTTATGGCAGGGCAGCGCTGGGGGGGTTGTTTTTGTTTTGGCGGGGCGGTGCTCAGGGGGTTGTTTTTGTTTCGGTGGGGTCATGCTCGGGGGGGGTTGTTTTTGTTTCAGCAGTGCTCGGGGGGCTTGTTTTTGTTTCGGTGGGGTGGCACTGGAGGGATTGTTTTTGTTTCGGTGGGACGGCTTTTTGTTTCAGCTGGGCGGCGCTCGGGGGGGTTGTTTTTGTTTCAGCGGTGCTCAGGAGGTTGTTTTTGTTTTGGCAGGGTGGCTGTTTTTGTTTCGGCTGGGCAGCACTCGGGGGGGTTGTTTTTGTTTCGGCGGGACAGCGCTGGGGGCGTGTTTTTGTTTCAGCTGGGCGGTGCTCAGGGGGGTTGTTTTTGTTTTGGTGGGGCAGCGCTGGGGGGGTGTTTTTTTTTCAGCTGGGCAGTGCTCAAGGGGGTTGTTTTTGTTTTGGTGGGGCAGCATTGGGGGGTGTTTTTGTTTCGGTGGGGCGGCGCTCGGGTGGGTTGTTTTTGTTTCGGCAGGCGGCGCTGGGGGGGTTGTTATGGTGGGGAGGCACTGGGGGCTTGTTCTTGTTTCGGCGGGCGGCACTGGGGGGGGTTGTTACGGAGGGCAGCACTCTTTTTTTGTTTTTGTTTTTGTTTTTGTTGTTGTTATTTTGCTTGGGGCGGCAAAAAAATTTGAGCTGGCCCTGACTGAATTGTGTATGGAAAGGGGAAAAGTATGGGATTCTGGTCCTTTAGGAGCTAGATGGAGATTAAGGAATCGCAACTGTTCTTCCAGGTGCGTATGCACATCAGAACTTGAGACAAGAAGATGACTGTCTGGCTTCAAGGTTTGATATGAAAGTTTTATAAAAAGCTACTACCAGCTTTAACAATGTCACTAAAACATCTATGACACTTACCAAGGATATACACTCTAACATTTTGTTTCTCTCGTGTGTAGCTGCATATTAAAAAGACACACTCAGGTCAAGCTACACATGAAAAGTTCTTAAAATGAAGCCTGCACAAAACTTAGAAACAGGGGCAAGCTTTTTCCATGTGCTCCTGGGCACACAGTTGCCTGAAATGGGACAGGGAAAAATGGACTCATGGTCCTGCCCCACCACACCAGAGTGAGCAGGGTGTACCATCTGAGACACTGTATACACCAGGAAAATTTTTACCCGTTTTCCAGCTCCTAACAATGGAGTAAGCCCAAATATAGACTGAGAGGAGGTTTCTAACAAGAGAGTCTCAAGGTCCCCATGGTAGGTAGTTGCACATTCTCCCTAATGCAGACCAGTGGCCAAGTGCTAAAGCTTTGTCCATTTTGATGGCTTACATGCCATGGGGATGGGAACCTTTTAAACCGGAGAGATTAGAGAGTCAGACAGATGGCTGACCTGAAAGCAAAATGCCAGTCAGTCTCATTGTGAACTATTGTGGAAGAGAAAAAATGGTTCCAAGATGTAATGTTACTAAGTCTCTTTGTTCCCTCATGCTTCCTTCAGTCTCAGTTAAGGAATTCTTTTTTTATATTCAGTAATAAAGGAGCTTTATTCAGATTCACAAGCAAACCTTCAGATTTGAACAAAACTCTACTTTTTATTGCTAGTAATGGCAACATTTCAGCAATTTCCTCATGACTCCCCCACCCCCAAAGCATAATTAAAAAACAAACTTACATCTCTGTACAAGCCAAATATGAGCTGCCCATCACCAGGGCTAGTTTAGAGTAATCTGGAGGCAGTGGCACACTGTGACATGGAGCCCCTCATGGCTCCAACTCTATGTTCTTGTGACATGGCCCCACCTGCCCCTTGGAGTGGCAGGGGTGATGGCAGCAGTGAGGAGGCTCTCCCCTTCCCTCCCAGAGAGCAAAGGAAATTCTCCTCCAGAAACAGGAGTAGCTGTGGTACCCTCTTCCCTCAGGAGGGCAGAGTGGCAGCATGGGTGTTCATCCCCACTCCCATTATTTCAGGCACTCTGAAAATTCAGGTGTGTGCCACTATATCACCTACAATAAGTTCACCTTTTCAAAGTTTTCCATGCAACCATGACTGCTAGGAATTTACACTCTCTCTAAACTTAAATTCAGGATTCAGGGGCTGGGTCCCTATGTCTTAGTCTGGCCCTACCTATTGCTCATAGATAAGAATCCATGAAATAGGAAATAGCCAAAATATTAGATTGCTACTAATATCTATCTCCATGTCCTTTCTGAGTTATGTGATCATGGAAAAAATACCCGTTCTATTTTAAATGCATATTCCAGTCCTCAAAGAACTGAAAAACAGCTTGGTATAAAGGACACTAGTTTACCACTCAGTCCTCAATTAGGTCAATTGCCTTAGGCAAGTTTGAAGAAATGTGGTTCATAAATAACAAATTTATGAAGGTTTGAGCATTCAACACACTTGGTACATTAGTTTTGATTTCTAATATACAGCAAAGGCATCCCTCCAGAGATAGACAGAAAATTGTGAACTGCCTCACAACTCAAAGACTTTCCTGGGGACAAGCCCTGAACTAAACTTGAGCCCTGCAGATGAGCCCCTCAGTATTCAAGCACAGGAAGGCCCATCACTGAGCCCCCTGTGAAGATGTTATTATCCAAGTAATTAATCTGACAAGGTGCCTAAAGGAGCACTTTAATGCACAAGGAAAATTCTTGCTTGAGACCATCTAGGAGTCTATCCTTGTTGCTACATTAAGACATACATAAATTGCATACGCTGGACTTGGGAGGAGGAGGGATTTCTGACATTGACCCACTGTGTAGCCTTGGCTAAATCCTTAAATCTCTTCAGTTTTCCCAAATGGAAATCCCACTCCACAAGTGAGATACAACAGCTATGTCCTATAATTCAATACTGCAGTAACTCAGCTACCACTGTGGGTAATGGTTGCCTTCAAGTGGTGGCCACGCATAAGTATTATTACTGTACCTTTATGTCGGCATGAACAATGAAGGAAGGTTAAGGGACTATCTGTTGGGGTTTTGAACCTCTACTTTCAGTGGTGTGTCCTGCAGGGCATGGTGCAAGTTGAAATGCAGAAAAAATAATGTTATGGTGCTGGGGCCCAGAACAGAGGCTTCCAGATTTACTGGGGTACTTTCCATGCCATCCTTAACACAGGAGGAAAGACTGGTCTGGGGAGATATGGTTTGCCAAGGCTTTGGGAAGATCCAGCAAATCAAGACAACTGTGGATATCCAGTAAGTAAATAAGAGGAATAATATACTAACTGCACATTTGAAGCATGCTATTTTCCCTTGTAGGTATTGTAGGTTTCCTTACTAATTTTCCCCCAGAATTGGAAGGGCATGCATTCTTCATTGATTTATTACTGATTCTCATTTAAAGTTATCCAACTTCACAAACAAAGCATTTGTAAGACATATTAACTAATGAAAAGCATGTGTCTAAACTAGTCCATGGATTTTCAATCGCCTTATTGAAAAAAAAATCACTTCTGGACTTAAAGGGGAAAAAAAGGGAAGAAGGGGGAATTTGGGGGAATTGTATAAAGCACTGAAACTAGTGGCTTAAAATGGAAGCATATTTTGAATTGTAGATGATTTGTATTAACGTGCGCATATAATATTATGAACACCATCCATACTAAAACTGACTCCTAGGTATTCAACTGATTGCACATACTCTAAAAATAGTTGCTTTTCTTTTACTTAACTGGAGGAAAGTGTGTGATTGTGTGTGTGTGGGGGGGGAGGATTATAAAGACAGTTCTAGATATCTCCCTCAGATGTTTAAGTTGAGTTCTGGGGATTGCAATTTTGCTGTTTATGAAGTATGCTTTCTAAGACTCTTATTAAAACAATGGGTTCTTATTATAGAAAAGATCAAATTTGTCCACTAATATCGATTATTCTGGAGACTTTTTTTTGTTCATCCCCTTCCACGACACTGGTTTGGGTATGGATTAATTTCTACGGTGTAATTTACTGGCAGCAAAATTAGTCAAAATGAATTCTGTACTTTTTCACACTTTATTAAATCATGTTATCTGAAGTCCTGGGAGAAACTAAAATTATTTCAGTATCGTTGCCCAAACAATTCCACTCAAGTCCCCTGCCTGGTAGCACTGTTCTGATTTACTGCTTTTTGTTTGTTATTTTTATAAATCAGTGCCTGCAGTACACAGGGTCATGGGAACCTATCATCTACAGTGCATAATAATTTGGGAAAGCCAAAAATAGCAAATAGACTTTAATCCACATAGTTTCCTCCTTCTCCCGCATACACATACTCCCAAATAAGTGCACTAGCTCTCATAACTTCCAAATAAACTAATGTAAGGGCTTATCTAGATGGAGAGCTAGTGAATGGCAAGCTGGAATGTACAGTAAATAGACAGTGCTCTAGCATATCACTCACAAACTGGCCACATGGACCCTGCTACTGCACACTAAAAGTACCAGCTGTTCAGGTCAAAGTATACTATGCTAGTTTTAGTGTGCAGTAGCATGGTCCATGTGGTCAGTTTGTGTACGGCATGCTAAAAAAGTGTTAATTTACATCCCCGCTTGCTATTCACCAACTCTCTGTATAGACATGCCCGAACCAACATTTTGGTAGTCAAACCAATACCTAGGGTGCTGATCAGGAGTCTCACGACAGAATTAATCAGTGCATTATTTCTCAGTGCTTGCAATTTGGAATGGCTGCGGACCAGATTCTACAAGAGGATGAGCATCCTCAACAAGACAAAGTGTAGGGATCCCATTCTCTTGCATCTTCATGCAGCACTAGGGCCAAAACTGATGGAGATAATTACCATTTAAAAAAAAATTATTGGATCTCAAATTGCATCACAAAATGTAACGGCCCAAGAATGTGATGGGCTAAGAATACTCAGCTCCCTCTTTGCTTCAAGGAAAACGGGAAGTCTCAGATCTCACTGAAGCCACTTAGAATTGCATAATATTGGCTCCTCTGTTTTTTGCCAAAGTTATACAGTGAGTCACTGGCAGAGACAGGAACAGACACCAAGGGTACGTCTACACTACGGGACTATTCCGAATTTGCATAAACCAGTTTTGTAAAACAGATTTTATAAAATCGAGTGCGCGCGGCCACACTAAACACATTAAATCGGTGGTGTGCGTCCATGGTCCGAGGCTAGCGTCGATTTCTGGAGCGTTGCACTGTGGGTAGCTATCCCGTAGCTATCCCATAGTTCCCGCAGCCTCCCCCGCCCCTTGGCATTTCCGGGTTGAGATCCCAGTGCCTGATGGGGCAAAAATCATTTTCGCGGGTGGTTCTGGGTACAGCCTCACCCCTCCCTGACAGCGGCAGACAACCGTTTCGCGCCTTTTTTGCTTGGTGAACCGTGCAGACGCCATAGCACAGCAAGCATGGACCCTGCTCAGCTCCATACCGCAATCGTGGATGTTTTAAACACCTCGCGCACTCTCGTGCAGTATATGCTGAACCAGGACCTTCGAACCGAGGCGAGTAAGAGGCGGATACGGCAGCGCGGCGATGACAGTGATGAGGACGTGGACACAGAATTATCTCAAACCGCGGGCCCCGGCGCTTTGGAGATCCTGATGGTAATGGGGCAGATTCTATCCATTGAACGCCGATTTTGGGCCCGGGAAACAAGCACTGACTGGTGGGACCGCATTGTGTTGCAGGTGTGGGACGATTCCCAGTGGCTGCGAAACTTTCGCATGCGTAAGGGCACTTTCATGGAACTTTGTGACTTGCTTGCCCCTGCCCTGAAACGCCATAATACCAAGATGAGAGCAGCCCTCACAGTAGAGAAGCGAGTGGTGATAGCCCTGTGGAAGCTTGCAACGCCAGACAGCTACCGGTCAGTCGGGAATCAATTTGGAGTTGGAAAATCTACTGTGGGGGCTGCTGTGATGCAAGTAGCCAAAGCAATCACTAAGCTGCTGCTACGAAAGGTTGTGACTCTGGGAAACGTGCAGGCCATAGTGGATGGCTTTGCTGCAATGGGATTCCCTAACTGTGGGGGGGCGATAGATGGAACCCATATCCCTATCTTGGCACCGCAGCACCAGGGCACCCAGTACGTAAACCGGAAGGGGTATTTTTCAATGGTGCTGCAAGCACTGGTGGATCACAAGGGACGTTTCACAAACATCCACGCGGGATGGCCAGGGAGGGTTCATGACGCTCGCGTATTCAGAAGCACTACTCTGTTTAAACGGCTGCAGCAAGGGACTTACTTCCCAGACCAGAAAATAACAGTTGGGGATGTTGAAATGCCTGTCGTTATCCTGGGGGACCCAGCCTACCCCTTGATGCCATGGCTCATGAAGCCATACACAGGCAGCCTGGACAGTGGTCAGGATCTGTTCAATTACAGGCTGAGCAAGTGCAGAATGGTGGTGGAATGTGCATTTGGCCGTTTAAAGGCACGCTGGCGCACATTACTGACTCGCTCAGACCTCAGCCAAACCAATGTCCCCTATGTTATTGCTGCTTGCTGTATTCTCCACAATCTCTGTGAGAGTAAGGGGGAGACCTTTATGGCGGGTAGGGAGGCTGAGGCAAATCACCTGGCCGCTGATTACGCGCAGCCAGACACCAGGGAGATTAGAAGAGCACACCAGGAAGCGGTGCGCATCAGAGAAGCTTTGAAAACGAGCTTCATCAATGGCCAGGGTACAGTGTGACTGCTGTGTTTGTTGATGAACACCCAACCCCCTTGATTGACTCAGTCCCTGTAAGCAACTCCCCCTCCCCCTTCGAGTACAGCTTACTTATGCAAATAAAGTCACTCTCATTTAAAAAGCATGAATTCTTTATTGATTCATTATAAAAAGAGGGAGAGAAGTAAGGGTGTGCTTTGGGAGGAGGAAAGGAGGGATGGAGAAGGCCATTAAAAAAAAAATTCAGAGTAACGACATCCTTCTGGTTGGGCTGTCCACGGGGGTGGAGTGGGCGGGTGCACGGAGCCTCCCCCCACGCGTTCTTACATGTCTGGGTGAGGAGGCTAAGGAACATGGTGAGGGGGGAGGGTGGTTATACAGGGGCTGCAGCGGCACTCTGTGATCCTGCTGCCGTTCCTGAAGCTCCACAAGACGCCGGAGCATGTCAGTTTGATCACGCAGCATGTCAGTTTGATCACGCAGCAGCCCCAGAGTTGCATCCCGCCACCGCTGATCTTCCTGCCGCAACCGCTGATTTTCCTGCCGGTCTTCCTGCCGCCACCTCTCATCTCGGTTGTCCCTCCTGTCCTCACGTTCACTGGCCTCTTTCCTGTAATTTGAAACCACGTCCTTCCACTCATTCAGATGACCTCTTTCATTGCGTGTAACTTCCATAATATCCGAGAACATCTCATCTCGCGTCTTCTTTTTCCTCCGCCTTATCTGTGCTAGCCTTTGGGATGGAGGAGGGACGCTTGAAAAATTTGCAGCTGCATGAGGGAGATAAATATTTAGAAAGATACATTTTACAGAACAATGGTTATACTCTTTCACAGTGAAAAGCACTATTCACCTTACATAGCACATGTGATTTCCCTACAAGGTCGCATTTTTCATCTTAATAGTGACTGCTTGCATCTCTGGGGTTACAGATCTCAGACACAGGTCCAGGCATCAGGATTCAGTTTGCATGCGGCCATGGTAAGCCACTGTCTCAGTGATTTACCCCTCCCCCCCAACGCATGGCTAATACCACGCTAGCTCCCTGCTAATCAACAACCTTCCCCCTCCCCCCACCCACTGCTTGTCCGGTAGCTTGGGGAAGATCGCCTCGCCGGTGACCAAACAGAAAAGATCATCGGCATTTCACTCCTCCCCTCCCCCCGCTTCGCTACGTGCAGGAAAGTGTTTTTTTTAAGCTGCTGCATTCCACGAACCCAGTAGAAAAATGGCCACCCCCCTTACTTAAATTCCTGATTTTTAACCAGGTTATCCTGAACGATATCACTTTGCTGAGGATAACAGAACAAGATAAAGAGCGGATGCTTCTTGAATGCCAGCAGTCACCGGGACCATACGCTGCGATGCTTTGCCACGCAATGATACCTGATTACTTGCTACATGCATGGCATGGTAAAGTGTCCTACCATGGTGGGCGGAACAAGGATGCCTTGCCCAGAAACCTTCTGCAAAGGCTTCTGGAGTACCTACAGGAGCACTGCATCGAGATGTCCCTGGAGGATTTCCTCTCAATCCCCGGACATGTTAACAAACTTTTCTAAGTAACTATACTGTCTGCGAATGCATCCCAAGTCCTCTGGGCAAATCAATCATTAAAAAAGGCTTGCTTAAAAAACACTGTTTGCTATTTGCAAAGGTACACTCACCAGAGCTCCCTTCCAGGGCGTCATTCTCTGGAATAGTTGCTTGTGAGGGCTGGGAGCAGGGTAATTCCGTCAGGGTGATAAAAAGCTCCTGGCTGCTGGGGTTCACGGAGTGCTGTGTGCTCTCTGCGAGGTCTTCCTCTTCTTCTTCCTCTTCATCTTCCCCGTCTGCATAATCCTCAGACATGGCAGAGATTACAACCCCCACCTCGGAATCCACGGTCAGGGGTGGGGTACTTGTGGCGCAGCCCCCTAAAATTGCATGCAGCTCATCATAGAAGCGGCATGTTTTTCGACCTGCCCGGACCTTCCGTTTGCTTCTTTGGTTTTCTGGTAGGCTTGTCTGAGCTCCTTAACTTTCACTCTGCACTGCACGGAGTCCCTGCTGTGGCCTTTATCCGTCATAGCCTTAGAAATTCTTTCAAATACTTTTTCATTTCGTCTTTTGGAACGCAGTTCTGTTAGCACTGAATCATCTCCCCATATAGCGATCAGATCCATTACCTCCCGAGCGGTCCATGCTGGGGCTCTTTTTCGATTCTCAGGAGACTGCATTGTTAACTGTGCTGATGAGCTGTGCGTGGTCACCTGTGCTGATGAGATGAGATCTCCACGCTGGGGAAGCAGGAAATGAATTTCAAAAGTTCGCGGGGCTTTTCCTGTCTACCTGGCCAGTGCATCCGAGTTGAGAATGCTGTCCAGAGCGGTCAGTGGTGCACTGTGGGATAGCTCCCGGAGGCCAATACCGTCGATTGCGGCCACACTAACCCTATTCCGATATGTTAATACCGATATTAGCGCTACTCCTCTCGTCGGGCAGGAGTACAGAAACCGATTTAAAGAGCCATTAAAATCGATATAAGGTGCCTCCTAGTGTGGACGGTTGTGGCGTTAAATCGGTTTTAGGCTCCTAAAACCGATTTAAACGCCTAGTGTAGACCAGGCCCAAGTCTCCTAATTCCCATTCCCCTTCTCTAAACACTGTCTCCATTAGATAGAGTGTCTGAAAACTAAAAGCTTTTACTCAAGCAGTATGGCTTGATTGGATGAAAAGTTAAAGATGTATTCCAAGAGTCAGAAAAATGTTAATATGTATTAGAACATGAAAATGGCTATACAGGGCCATCTAGCCCAGTATCCTGTCTTCTGACAGTGGCCAGTGCCAGATACTTCAGAAGGAATGAACAGAACAGGGAAAATTCAACTGACTATTTAATCTTACCCTTTGTTTCCTTTCTTTTAAACAGTTACTGAACCATTAGAGGACCATCCCTCTTACCCCATTTTTCTTACGAGCTATTAGGGACCTTGTTAAAAGCTTTCTGGATGTCTAAGTACACTATATCCACTGGATCACCCTTGTCCACATGTTTTTTTTGACTCCCTCAAAGAATTCTAATAGATTGAGGAGGTATAATTTACCTTTAGAAAAGTCATGTTGACTCTTCCCCAACATATTGTGTTCATATATGGGTCCGATAATTCTGTCCTTTACTATACTTTACTGTTCTTTTCAAGCAATTTGCCAGGTACTGAAGTTAGGCTTAACAGCCTGTAATTGCCAGGAACACCTCTGGAATCTTTTTTTAAAAAAACTGGTGTTATATTAGCTACCCTCCAGTCACCTGGTACAGAGACTCATTCAAGCGATAGGTATCTACCCTTTGACTGAAAAACAGTTTAAGCCATTTTCTATGATACCTATAAACAACTATCCAACTATATGGCTAGATGGGGCAGAAGTTGGGGATAGCTAATTTTATAAAGGAAAAAAAAACAAGACGTTCAAATAATTCAGAACTATAAAGCTATGCACAAAGCTAGCCTTTGCATCTGTATGATCTCATTACAGCTACACCCATTGTCCCTCCCCACTTCCATCCTTTTATTATAAGGATGGTTGTTTCTTGTTGTAATTTAGTTTCTAAACTCTTTGGGACAGAAATTGTGTCTACCTATTTATTTGTATAGCACTTAATACAATGGGGCTCCAATACTGTTTTGAACATAAATAGCAATAATCTCTCAAATAATTCTTTTTAAGCCTGTAATTAAATATGATGGGCCAGCCTTTTGCTTGCACTAGACATCAAGGGAGCTGGTTATAGTCCCCAGCCGTCGCTGCTGATCACACCTGTGGTATGATACAGCTACTGCTGGAAAGGTCTACATTGCACCATAGGTGTTAGCTCCTTAACAGACCCTACACCAGGGGAGGAATGCTGTAGCAGAACTCCCACATGCCCCTCTTCTGTTCCTGACCTGCCACTATCCTGCCATGAGGGTCTGCAGGTATAGGGTTAAATTAGGACAGATACACCAGCAGGGAGGTTCCAAGCAACAGCATATTCTCTGCTGAGCATTTGCAGCTGGGTTGTGGTGCCTTTGTGTTAACCAAATAGTGCAAATGGGATGTAAGATGACTAGAAAGTGTTAGGTCAATCAGTGTTTGTTAATAAAGCTAGATGGGAATAGAAAATAGATTTTATAATGAAGTTTGATTGTAGCACTAACAGTTATCTCAGGCCATGGCTGTGGCCCCATTATTTTGGAAGGGTGTTCAGTTATAACCAAGAGATGCCTGAAATCCCGTTGGCATTCATCTTTGGACATGTGTGTATTGCCTATTTTCATGCTGTCAAGCTCAAGCCATTCAATGTCAGAGTGCTGACCATATAACACACTTGAATAACCTCAGCCTGATTTTGCTGTTGGTTAAAGTTCAGTACATTCTTTCTTTTTTTTTTTCATATCAGACCACCTTCTTGATAATCACTAACTGCTGTTCATGTCATTACCATCAGTAATGATATGGATGCCACATGATGCATATCACCTATATATATATATATAATTCATAATTAATTTTTATATATATATATAATTTAAAATGCATGTATTTAGTTAACATTTGGATTAATCTGTAGGGTAATTTGCAATTTGGGTTTAATATCAATCTCTGGGTGGAGAGAGTTTTATTTTCTGGGGCTTAACAACTTGAACCATGCAAAGCTTCCAGATGTTTCAGTGATGAGTGCCAGTAGAAACTGACAAATAAAATAATTAAATGATAGAACTGTTATCCAAATATTTTCTTAAAATCTCTGATGACTCAGTATCAAATTATTGTATCTATGCCCCATACAAACGTATGACTGCTTTATAAATATTGTATAGGAATAATACAGTATATGCATAGGTGGGAAGATTCCAGTTTTACTAGCAAATTGTTATTCTCTTGACTACTATTCAAAAGTGTGCTTACATGTGATTGAAGGACTATTCAAGCATTGTTTATGTAGTACTTATGGTCATGATCTACTTTTTCCTATGCTCACTCTGTTGATTGACGGTGGATAAAAAGCAAGTTCTGAGCTAGCCAGAGTGTCTTTTTGAGCTCTTGTGACCAATATTGTGGTGAATGAGGGAATTATCTTTTGTTTGTTTTTATAAAAGTCATATGCACTACAGGTTAGCCATGTGATATTACCTGTGTGCTTGGCTGCATAGGCTTAAATCAAAGGAGACTGTAAGGGGAAAAATGGGGGAAGCTATTAACTGTAAAACAGCCCTGGCTTGGATCTAACTAGGCTGGCAAAGTTCACTCGTCCCAGGCTAACCCTAGGACAAGGGATACTAAAATCTTAAAGATTTTTGGGGAGATGGAAGATTGAGTGGTTTGTCAGCAGCCACCCGGGGGGAGACTCTGACAGAGACACACAGAGAGAAACAGAAACTGCAGCAAACAGGCTTTCTCTCCCAACCCAGAGATGGAATTACCTGGGTTAAGGGATCTTATGAAAGCTTGCAAGGGAAGGTTATGGTGTGGGAAAGACCCATTTATGTAGGCTTTTCTTGTTTTATCCATTTGCTCTGCATCTTTAGGTGAATAAACACTCTTTTGTCTTAAAAAGGCTGTTCTTTGTGTCATATTAATCAGCCTCTGTCACAGATTCCTAGAGGAAGTTTACAGTTGGTAAACATGAGAATGCAGCCCAGATATCCAGTCTAAGAGTGGTAGGACCACGTTAGCCCACCCAGAGAGGGGTGAATAAAGCAAAACATGTCCCCAAATGGGTGCACTGAAAAGGGATAAAAAGGGATCTAAAGTGGAGCTTTCCTTATAATCCTCACAAATACATGAAATATTATGCTAGCAAAAATATTATATTTCAAATGTCAAAGGCAACCTGAAGCTTTGCTATGCCTTTCTTTATTGTTCATATCTAATAAATGCTTTATTAAAGTGCTGACTTTCTGTACTTCCATGATTAGATTCAGTTTTTCACAAGTCAGTTTTGATGGCCAAATCTGTAACACAATAGTGTTCCTTCTTTGGCCTTTGCATTATCATGTAAGGATCCAAGTTGTTTTATTTTGAAGCCAGTCTATTCAGATAAAGAAATGTTCATCTTCTGAAATGATAACTTATGTTTCTTTTGCTTAGAATTCTCTTCTATGGCCTTAAACCCAATTTATACATAATGGCTTTCCATATCAGTGTGATCATTTACACATCTTTCTAAAGACACCTGAAGTTTCATCTTAGAGCCTAACGGTGACAATACTAATTCTTTAGTAAAAGCTATTCCACAAAGAAATTCCAACATACCAAGTCTGTCACTTCCATAATGAACTGCTGCTCTCAAAATATTGGTTCACAATATGTAAAAAAAAATACAGGAGGAAAACTGCTTTCTTGCCAAAGAACCCAATGTGGGATCTTGGTAAGGAACCACAAGTGAAGAGTATTTCCACTAAATAAAAAAACGTCTGGTAAATGGTGCACAATCAGACCCCAATCCTACTAACAAACACATGCTGAATTTTACTTATATAAATAGTCCTCCTAAGCATGTGTATGTTGGCAGTACTGGTGCCTAAATATGTAACAGAAGATAGCTGGTTGGAACTTGGACTTGAGAAGATTCGGTCTAATTATTAAGAGTCTGGCAGGAACTGTAACATACAGAATAATTAAGACAACGGAATAAAGAAAGGTTGGCTAAAAGAAAGCTGCCAAAATTGTGGAGCAGGTATCAGTCTGTAGGATCTGTACTTAAAGGCTGTAAATGTTAAAAGAGAAAAAATAGTTTAGAGTACGACTATGGGATACCTAGGGAACATGTAATAGGATGCTGTGGTGCAAAAGTTTTATCAGGATGAGTTTATAGTGGCAGCATTACCCATGAGTTGTGCAGTCACAAGTGAGTTAGGAGTATGCGGCATGGCCTGTTACAAAGTTGGGAATGTTAACTTCCCAATCACTTCTAGCCCTACAAGATTGTGAGATATACATTAAGTCCATATCTGATGTAGGACAGACTACTGCTCATCCAGTGCCTGAAGCCAAAATAATTCTGGGAAGCAGTGTATCTAGCAGCTGGGAAATGAAGGAAATGTTTTTGTTGCAAATGTCTTAAGAAGCCTTTTCCAACTTTACCTTTTAGATTCTAGCAGATATAAAAAGGGAAATAAAATTGTTTTTAAAAGAATTCTTATAAGTTACTATAGTATCTTACTTTGAAAGATATATAGATCTACCAAGACTTTCACTGATTTATGGAGTATTTATTTTAATCCTTGACTGGAAAGAACTATTTTTCTCTGATGTATGTAGTGTTGTTGTAGCTTTGTTGGTCCCAGGATATTAGAGAGACAAGGTGGGGGAGATAACCTCTTTTCTGGACCAATTTCTGTTGGTGAGAGAGACAAACTTTCGAGTCACACCAAGCTCTTCTTTAGATTGGTCCAATAGAAGATTACGCCACCCACCTTGTGTCTCTATTTTTCTCTTTGTTCATACAGTTGTGAAATAAGTAACCCTCATACAAAGCAATATTATTATAATGAGGCATTTTCTAATATGTGACTCAGCACTTTACAAAGCATGTTTTTAATTATTTGTGTGACAAGTATAATTTTAATTACACCTCTACCTCGATATAACGCTGTTCTCGGGAGCCAAAAAATCTTACCACGTTATAGGTAAAACCATGTTGTATCAAACTTGATTTGATCCACCAGAGCATGCAGCCCCGCCCCCGCAGAGCACTGCTTAACTGTGTTATATCCGAATTCGTGTTATATCGGGTGGCGTTATATCAGGGTAGAGGTGTATTTCTCCAAGCAAAAGCAAACATCCCACATCCAATAATTTTCTAAGTTGTAAAGGGACCTATCAAGCTGAAGTCTTGCTAAAAATGAAAACTACAATTACTCTTTGTGCTCAATACCTGATTGCTTTAAATGATCAATAACTGCAGAGATTTCCAGTGGATCTTTGATTATCCTTCATATAGTCTTTCCTACACATACAAATATCTGTAGCCATTAAAAATGGGGGAGTGGAAGATTATAATTTATAAATACCAGGGTCTTTTATGGGTCTTTTATGAACTGAACTTCATATAAATTATGTAGGACTCATGAAATACTGTCCTCCTATATAAAGGAAATTCATATATAGGTCATCAGGTGATTACAGAAAGAACAACATGTTTGGTACATACAGTTTGGGATCACAAATTGAAAAAATCACAAGGAATGAGTAAAGCACAGAGAGTACATTAACTTTACTAAAGTATGAAGCACAAGATAAATAATGGACCGAATATACCCCTGGTGAGTGGGTTTACCTCATCTGAAATCAATTCAGACAACTAGCTTACAATGGGTGGGAATTTAGGCCTAAGCCTTCAACAGGGTTAATTTCCATGATCAACAGTTATTCGGGCATTCACTTGACCATCAAATGTATGAGATTCTTGAATAATTTATCCAGGGTTCTTAAAAATGTGAACCAGCAGCAAGTGGAGATTCTGTTTGTAGATGTGTTTATGTGGCTGGATATGGTAAGTATATACATATTTTGGAATATGCATTCAATCCCACTCCTAACTTTATTAGAGATGCGCTAGATAATTTATAACATCCAAGTATAATATATTGCTACAGTGTGTAGTGAGAAATTAATTAAAATGATTAAAACTTGCTGGAGGGCAAACTATAATGTCAAATAGTAATGTATCAAGTTTAGGGGAGATGCCCAAGAGGTTACTGAAGCTAATGGTGTTAGCCTCAGTCTTATTTTATGATTTATCATTCTTATCAATTATCTGCAAATCAGGCTTTGGAAATCCTGCTAAAGGGGAGATTGTAATTCATCCTCATATGGGTGCATAAAGAAGGCAGGAGATTCAAGAATCATTATCTCTGTGCTGGAGTTAGCCATCTTCAAAGTTTCTGTGTAAGGAAGATGAATGAGGTATGGCCAACACTCCTCCATTATGGTCAGGCATACTAAGGATGTAGTTGTGCATGCATTCCAGCCCCTGGTTTCAGGCACATTTCTCCTGTGCAGCTAGGACCTCTGGAAGGCTCTAGCTCATAACTTCATTAAATTTTCCTTCTCTCAGAGCCTCTTCCATTAGTTTTTTTCTGGGTATGACCCTCCCCTTAAATTGGGTGAGATAATTGACACAATTGAGGAATCTTTGCAGACATTTAATGTGTATCCTCATTTTTATATTGACAATTCAAGTAGCTCAGTTATCAGTGTTTTAAAATAAGCTAGTTCATATGCTCAGTAATTGCTATTACACATTTTAACCATTTTCCGGATGCTCGAAAGAATATACAACTGCAATACTTTCAGTGGGCTTCAAAGTATCCTCACTGAACTATTTTACCGTACTACAGCACAAGGATTACTTATTTCAGAGTCGTTTTAATGCACTGTGTCAAAGATTCACAAAACCAAAGCTCCACAAGTATACTTTGTAATTGTCTGAAGAAGCCATTTACTACACATCGTGCAATTTGTGTCATAATTCTATTAGTTAATAGGAATGGCATGAAGCAAGTATTTGAAGCAACAACTACATCTCTACCACGATATAACGCGGCCCGATATAACACGAATTTGGATATAACACGGTAAAGCAGCGCTCTGGGGAGGGGCGGGGCTGTGCACTCCTGCGGATCAAAGCAAGTTTGATATAACGTGGTTTCACTTATAATGCAGTAAGATTTTTTGGCTCCCGAGGACAGCATTATATCGGGGTAGAGGTGTATATACAGTATCGAAGATCTGTGAGGAAAAGCGTGAGCACCTTCAGGTGTTTCAAGCCCCAGTGCAATGTGCTGCACCTCAAAGCACTGAGCCCCCTTGGCACAGAATGAAATACCACTGTCTGGAAGCAGAGCATAATAATGAAATGATCAGACATGTCGCTTTTTCCTTTCAAGGACTTTGACTTTTTCTATAGCACTGTGATAATTTCAATTTTATTCTTTCTGTACAGTACACCTCTACCCTGATATAACACTGTTCTCGGGAGCCAAAAAATCTTACCGCATTATAGGTGAATTGCATTGATCTGCCAGAGCGTGCAGCCCCGCCCCCCCCAGAGCGCTGCTTTACCGCATTATATCCGAATTTGTGTTATATCGGGTCGCGTTATATCGGGGTAGAGGTGTATATGCAAAAAATGATGTAGTTCTAGTTTGAAAAAAGCTTGAAATTGGGAGTATTGTCCCCAGTTTTACTATTAGTTGGAGTTGACCACATATAACAAAGTGTCAATAGCAGGATAGACCAAAAGAGCTCAAAAAGATCATCCTTCTTTCTCTTCTGACAGTCATGCACAGGAATTATGGTATGCATTTATGAAATAGACACTGCTGTTTGTTAAATGTATATGCAGTGTTTAAATTGCAGTTCATTCAAATAACAGCACAGTATAATTTAGTGGATAAATCTTAACAAGTGCAGAGTACGATTCAGATTGGGTGGGTGATGGAATTATTTAAAATATATTGTTGCCAAATTAATTAAAATATTAACATGTATTGAATATTTGTGAAGAGAAAGTAATCTAGTTTTAAATTATATGTCTTCTGTCCTTAATTAATTGCAAAGATGACAAATTATTAGATTATTATTTGTATTATCATAATTGAAAAGCAGTGGTAGAGTCTGCCAGTCTCATATTCAGTAGTGGCACTGAAATCAATGACTACTCAACAAAGTAAGATACTACTCAATGGCAGCAGTAAAGGTTGGAGATTGTGGCCTTCAGTACCTATTGTTATTACTGTTTCTATTTAAATAGTGACTAACAGCCACAACCAAGGTCAGGGCCACATTGTGCTAAGCACTGTGCAAACACAATGAGAGAAAGTCACCACCCTAACGAGGATACCAGGGGTCAGCAACCTGCGGCACACGTGCCAAAGGCGGCACGCAGGCTGATTTTTAGTGGCATTCTGCTGCCAACCGGGGTCCCGGCCACCAGCCCCGCTCAGCCCGCTGCCTGCCTGGATGAACGGAACCCTCGGCCAGCAGGAGCTGGTGGACGGAACCCCAGACCGACAGCGGGCTGAGCCGCTCAGCCCGCTGCCGGTCTGGGGTTCCGCCCGCCGGCCCCGCTCAGCCCGCTGCCGGTCTGGGGTTCCGCCCGCCGGCCCCGCTCAGCCCGCTGCCGGTCTGGGGTTCCGCCCGCCGGCCCCGCTCAGCCCGCTGCCGGTCTGGGGTTCCGCCCGCCGGCCCCGCTCAGCCCGCTGCCGGTCTGGGGTTCCGCCCCGCCGGCCCCGCTCAGCCCGCTGCCGGTCTGGGGTTCCGCCCGCCGGCCCCGCTCAGCCCGCTGCCGGTCTGGGGTTCCGCCCGCCGGCCCCGCTCAGCCCGCTGCCGGTCTGGGGTTCCGCCCGCCGGCCCCGCTCAGCCCGCTGCCGGTCTGGGGTTCCGCCCGCCGGCCCCGCTCAGCCCGCTGCCGGTCTGGGGTTCCGCCCGCCGGCCCCGCTCAGCCCGCTGCCCGTCTGGGGTTCCGCCCGCCGGCCCCGCTCAGCCCGCTGCCGGTCTGGGGTTCCGCCCGCCGGCCCCGCTCAGCCCGCTGCCCGTCTGGGGTTCCGCCCGCCGGCCCCGCTCAGCCCGCTGCCCGTCTGGGGTTCCGCCCGCCGGCCCCGCTCAGCCCGCTGCCGGTCTGGGGTTCCGCCCGCCGGCCCCGCTCAGCCCGCTGCCGGTCTGGGGTTCCGCCCGCTGGCCCCGCTCAGCCCGCTGCCGGTCTGGGGTTCCGCCCGCTGGCCCCGCTCAGCCCGCTGCCGGTCTGGGGTTCCGCCCGCTGGCCCCGCTCAGCCCGCTGCCGGTCTGGGGTTCCGCCCGCTGGCCCCGCTCAGCCCGCTGCCGGTCTGGGGTTCCATCCACCGGCCCCTTGCCTGTTGGGGTCCCGGCCGCCAGTCCGGATCAGCCCGCTGCCAGCTTGGATGAACGAAACCCCAGCCCGGCAGCGGGTTGAGTGGGGCCGGCGGCTGGGACTCCGGCTGGCAGGAGCCGGCGGACGGAAGGGGTCCCTGCCGCCAGCCCCGCTCAGCCTGTTGCTGGCCTGGGATACTGGCCGCCGGCCCCGCTCAGCCCACAGCCGGTTTGGGGTTCCGGCCACCGGCCCTGTGCCAGCCAGGGTCCTGGCCACTTGCCCCATTCAGCCCACTGCTGGCCTGGGATACCAGCCACCAGCCCCGTTCACCTTGCTGCACTATTATTTACTTTACATATAATAATAGTTTAGTTACATAATATAGACTTATAGAGAAAAACCTTCTAAAAACATTAAAATGTATTACCAGCACACGGAACCTTAAATTAAAGTGAATAAATAAAAAGTTGGCCCCCCACTTCTGAAAAGTTGCCGACCCCTGGAGTATCCAATTGAAATAGACACAACACGCATATGGTGGGAGGGGAACACAAAGGCTCAGATGACAGGCACTGACTCAATGGCACAGATGGGGCTAGAACCCTACTCTTCTGACTTCTGGTCTAGTGCTCTATCCACTTGGACATGCTGCTTACACTTCAACTAAAACTGAAGTCATGCAGGAAAGGATACATAATCAAACCCACCTTTAACTTGAGTCTAAATGTACCCCCCAACACTAAGTATTTGGAACCTACTATCCTCTATCTGAAGTGGAATTACACACGCATGCACACACACAGAACCTACCTATTCCTTTCCCTCTCCCCGCCCCTATATATTTTCCCCACTATGAAATGTCCTCTAGTATTCTCCTTCTGAAAAGGAGTAGTAAAAAGAATTAAGGGCTTGGCTACACTTACACATTTGCAGCGCTGCAGCAGGGTGTGAAAACACACCCTCTCCAGTGCTGCAAATTGCGGCGCTGCAAAGCGCCAGTGTGGTCAAAGCCCCAGCGCTGGGAGCGCGGCTCCCAGAGCTGTACGTTATTCCCCACAGGGAGGTGGAGTACGGACAGCGCTGGGAGAGCTCTCCCCCAGCGCTGGCGCTTTGACTACACTTAGCGCTTCAAAGTGCTGCCGCGGCAGCGCTACCGCGGCAGCGCTTTGAAGTGCTAAGTGTAGCCACAGCCTAAGAAGATTATAAACATGGATCTACACAGTGATCCAAGAATCTTTGTCCTTGGATACTTAAAATATGTACAGCACATAAATACGACAAGAAAAAAAATAATGCGGAAGTTTAATTGCTAAAAAGCTAATTCTCCAGAAACAGAAGACAACCAAAGAGCTAAAAATAGCTAACTGGTATATATGCTTAAGTGATCTAGCTAATTTGAAGATAGGACATGTCAGTTAAATGAAAAGACAAAAAAATAAAATAAAAAGCCACCATATGTGTTCTTGTACTTTAGAGATAAATGACTAACAAATATGGAAAGTGTTTTACCATTAAAAGTTTTGCTGATAATTTCATGGAATATGAAGCAACATATGATTTTTTTTCTTCTTACATGTTAATCTGATTTCCTCAAGTCTCTTTTTGCCTGTCTAAACAGAGTATAAATCCTCAAACCAACAGATGGAGACAGGAATAAAGCAAAGCTCCCTTTCCCCATCTTATCAAAAAGCCTAGTTGGTTGGTTGTGTTCATTTAAGACCCAATGCAGTGAGGATTTTGAGAACTCACAACTTCCACTGTGCTGTACTCAAATTCTCAGGTGCATAGGACCCTGTGGCATTAATCCCCAACTTCTTGAAAAATAAATAAAAGGAAGTATCCAATATATTTTAAAAAAATCAGATTCTGTCTTGTATTTAAACAATATAATTAGCTTTTAATTACATTTGACATTGAGATTTATCATTTGTAGTGTGAAATACAACCAAGGCGGCTGACATCTACCTCCTGAACAGATTGTATTCAGTATTATTCTAGGTGTGTCAGTCCCATGATATTAGAGAGACAAGATGGGTGAGGTAATATGTTTTACTGGACCAACTCCTGTTGGTGAGAGAGACAAGCTTTCAAGCCACACATAACTCTTCTTTGGGTCTCTATGTAGCTTGAAAGCTTGTCCTCTCACCAACGGACATTGGTCCAACAAAAGGTATGACTTCATCCACATTGTCTCACTGAAGAGGTTCTCAGAGATGGGAAGAAACTCAGATTTCTATGAGGAATGCTTCCAGGTTTTGTGTAGGGCTTCTTTTTTTTTGTCAGGAGGCACGTTTTCAACATGTGTTTACAGTTTTCTTGTGTATTTTAATTAAAACATTTGAACAGGAAGAAAACCTGCACTTCCAATCTCCCTTAAGAAATAATATGAGTACTTAAGCAAGTCAGGGTTGGTTTGGATCATGCCCATAGCTTCCACAGGAATGTAGGAGTTTGAAAATGGGAGAGCAACTACTTGAGAATTGGCAGCTTAGTGCTCCCAGGGAAGGGAGGCACTCTAGAAGTATCACTTTTCCTCCTCAGTCATAACTCTTCAACCATAACCTGCCTTTTTTTTTAAACCTTTTTTACCTTTTGTTCCCTCATTCAGATAACATCATTTAACATAATGGTACAGAGGTAGTGTGTATGAGACTATGTGGGTGTGCGTGCATGCCTGTGTTTCATCAATAAGCCCTCAGCTGTGTACCACTGTCACCATCTGTCTCCTTGAGATTGGTTTTGCAGCAATGTGCTTAGGGCTAAAACTTAAGAACACTGTAATAGGGTACACTCACCACTAGGGGGGCTTCTTGCGGCTGGGCTGGGGATTAGCTCCTACTCATTCTGGTGAGCCCTCAGGGAAATTGCTAACACTATGGCCTCTCATCTCTCTTAGGATGATCCCTCTTCATGACTTGGTGCTCCAGCCATGTCACTATTTAGTCTTCCCCTTCTGGGCTGTCAGAGTTCCACTGGACAAGTTGTCCATATGCCAGACCGAAAGACTGCCTGACACAAGCCCAGATCCACTGTGGGCTGGTAGGAGAACCCAGGCCCACCCATACTATGGGTTTTATCCCAGGAACCCTACACCTAGCAACCATGGTCTACGCAGTCTGAGACCCTGTTGCTATTTCCCTGGGCTACTACCTTAGGGTGACCAGGTGTCTGGTTTTTTACTTGAACGCCCAGTCGAAAAGGGACCCTGGCGGCTCCAGTCAGCACTGCTGATTGGTCCTTTAAAAGTCTGGTCTGCAGTGCTGCGGGTCTAAGGCCTGGTCTACACTACGGGGGGGGGTGTCGAACTAAGGTACGTGACTTCAGCTACGCGAATAGCGTAGCTGAAGTCGAACTACCTTAGTTCGAAGTACTCACCCGTCCAGACGCCGCGGGATCGAAGTCCGCGGCTCCCCCGTCGACTCCGCCACCGCCGTTCGCGGTGGTGGAGTTCCGGAGTCGACGGGAGCGCGTTCGGAGTTCGAACTATCGCGTCTAGATTAGACGCGATAGTTCAAACTCCGAGAAGTCGAACACTACGCGTCGACCTGGCAGGTAAGTATAGACCTGCCCTAAGACAGGCTAGTCTCTACCTGTCCTGGCACTACTGCTGTGCCCCAGAAGCAGCCAGCAGGTCTGGCTCCTAGGCAAGGGGGCCACAGGGCTCCACGCACTACCCCTGCCCCAAGCACTGGCTCTGCACTCCCATTGGCTGGGAATCACAGCCAATGGGAGCTAGGTGGCAGTGCCTGTGGGTGAGAGCAGTGCGCGGAGCCTCCCGCTCCCCAGCCTAGGAGCCAGACTTGCTGGCTGCTTCCAGGGTGCAGCACGGAGCCAGGACAGGCAGGGAGTCTGCCTTAGTCCCGCTGCGCTACTGCCCAGGAGCCACCTGTGGTAAGCCCGCACCCCAACCCTCTGCCCCAGCCCTGAGCTCCCCACCAATCCATAGCCCCCTCCTGCACCCCAAACCTCTCATCCCCGGCCCCACCTCATTGCCTGCACCCTTCGCCAGAGCCCTCACCCCACTACACCTCAACCCCCTGCCCCACCCCAGAGCCTTCTCCCACAGCCTGAACCCCTCATCCCTGGCCCCATCCCAGAGCCTGCCCCCCTACTGCACCCCAACCCCCTGCCTCAACCCACATTCCTCTTCCGCACTCCGAATCCCTTGGCCCCACCCCCAAGACTGGAGCTCCTTCCTGCACCCCGAAGCCCACACCCCAACACCCACACCCAGCCCAGTGAATGTAAATGAGGGTGGGGGAGAGCGAGATACCAAGGGAGGGGGAATTTAGTGAGTGGTGGGTTGGGTCTCGGGGAGGGGTGGCACAGGGGGCAGGGCCTTGGGGAAGTGTTGGGTTAGCGTGTTCGGTTTTGTGCGATTAGAAAGCTACCAACCCTATCCTTCCTACATCACTTCTCTATCTCTTAGTCCACTTCTGGGCTTACCAATCAAGCTTCCTCTGCTTCCGGTGGCTAATCCACCCCTGTGGGCTTCTCACCAGACTCTGTAGTCCAGGTCAGGATCCCAGGACTTACTTTCCCCATAGAACTGTAGACAAATTAGAGGATTGGGCCAAAAGAAATATGATGAGGTTCAACAAGGACAAGTGCAGAGTCCTGCACTTAGGACGGAAGAATCCCATGCACTGCTACAGACTAGGGACCGAATGGCTGGGCAGCAGTTCTGCAGAAAAGGACCTAGGGGTTATGGTGGACGAAAAGCTGAATATGAGTCAACAGTGTGCCCTTGTTGCCAAGAAGGCTAATGGCATTTTGGGTTGTATAAGTAGGGGCATTTCCAGCAGATCGAGGGATGTGATCATTCCCCTCTACTCAGCACTGGTGAGGCCTCATTTGGAGTACTGTGTCCATTTTTGGGCCCCACACTACAAGAAGGATGTGGATAAATTGGAGAGAGTCCAGCGGAGGGCAACAAAAATGATTAGGGGGCTGGAGCACATGACTTATGAGGAGAGGCTGAGGGAACTGGGATTGTTTAGTCTGCAGAAGAGAAGAATGAGGGGGGATTTGATAGCTGCTTTCAACTACCTGAAAGGGGGTTCCAAAGAGGATGGATCTAGACTGTTCTCAGTGGTAGAAGATGACAAAACAAGGAGTAATGGTCTCAAGTTGCAGAGGGGGAGGTTTAGGCTGGATATTAGGAAAAACTTTTTCACTAGTAGGGTGGTGAAGCACTGGAATGGGTTACCTAGGGAGGTAGTGGAATCTCCTTCCTTAGAGGTTTTTAAGGTCAGGCTTGACAAAGCCCTGGCTGGGATGATTTAGTTGGGTTTGGTCCTGCTTTGAGCAGGGGGTTGGACTAGATGACCTCCTGAGGTCCCTTCCAACCCTGAGATTCTATGATTCTATGAACTCTTCCTTGCCTCTAGCCAAATCTCCTTCTCTCTAGGGCAGTGGTGCCCAAAATTTTCCTGTCACACCTCCCTTACCAGTAATGAAATCTCTCCACAGTCCCCCACATCACAGCACAGTTGGCTCAGCAGAGGAGCTTGGGCTGACGACAAAGCTGGGGTCAGAAATGGGGATAGGGAAGGAGCTGGGGCTAGAAGCAGAGCTGGGCTGTGGGCGGAGCAGGGGGCAGAATGGAACTGGGGCTGGAGCTGGGCTGTGGCCGGAGCAGGAGGCAGAGTGGAGCTGGAGCTGGGCTAGGTGGCGTTCCCTCCCCATGGGGGCTGGCCCAGGCCCAAGCCACATGCCCCCCCAAACATTCCTCCACACACTCCTAGGCAGACACGCCCCACTGCAGAGCTACTCAACTTCCTGGATTTATATAAGGAGAGTATGCTGGGCAGCATCTTCAGTCAGACTGTATCAATTCCTGGCTCTCCTCCAGGTGCAGCCTATAAGGTTAATTGGCCCATTTTAACCTTGTCAGGCCATGTGTGGGATGGCCACTGCATCACAAACATTTATACTGCAGTTGGTGCAGAATGCAGCTGCTTACTTATTAAACAGCACTTGTGGCACATGGCAAATTACCTCTGTGTTTTGCAATAGATTCATTTGTTTATAGGTACTATTTAAGTGTTGGTTTTTATTTATAAAAACTGGTAGCACAGAGCTGGTTTAAGTGAAGATTTAAATACATCATGTAAACTGGAATAGGACAAACAAATTCCAACATATTCCAAAACTCTAGTGCAGATATCAGTGATAAGCTGGTCAAGTTGAAACCCAGTGGGAGAGCCCAGGTTTAGTACATGTTAACCTCTACACTGACTTGTCCAGTCTACTGCTTTTAGTCAACATATTACAAATACCTTTAAATCCTAGTCAAAGCAAGGCCTTAGATGCCCCCTTCTCTCCTTGTGATACCTTGACAGTTGTGTTCAATTGAGGCTTTTCACCTAAAATCTCTTGGTGTAAATGCCAGCTCATTTTCAGTGGGGGTCATCAATGGTGGAACTTACTATCCCCAAGTGGTCTGAAAGAACCCAGATTTGTTGACCTGTCATAGCATAATGCAAGGCCCATTGGTTTCCCTGTCTTTTTCCCATCTGTGTTGTCAATGGAAGAAAATGGCTTTTTGCTGGGTCAGGAGATTCTTTTGTACATATTGACCCATTCGTAACTTTCTATTTGATGTGTAAAAATATGTAACGCCTAAGAGTGTTGTATCAATGTCTCCAGAAAGCCTGCACGGAGATTAAGGGGAACTCATATTCCATTGTTTAGTACTCAGTCTAAAATCACAATTTCTAGCCCCAATATGGCATCAGTAGTCGTGTATGTACACAAATCTGAATTGTTTATGTAATATTTGAACGTCATCAGTATGTGGATTTTCATGAGAATGTAGTCATCTTACAAGAGCCCAAACTCCTCCCTGTAAAATATTTGAGATTTTATATAATCATTTCTTGATTTGTTTTTCATATATTAGGCCTTGAGCTTGCAGTGGGTTCCAAGAGTTCATGCTATTTCAGCTGCATTGAGTCCTACTAAAACTACCCAGACAGTGAATTACTCTCCAAATTTCATTGGAAGCAAAAAGAATATGTGGAAGAACTGCAACTAGGAAGTGTCTGAGAGTCACAATGCCTCCTAGAGCTATTGCTGAGGTGATTCAGCTTATACACTACCCCTTGCAGAGGGCATCTGCCTAAAGTTGGAATCTCTAGCATTCAACTTTTTAAAAGTGACTTCCACACCATTAAGGCCTTAAGAAACATGAAAAAAGTGAGTTTACCACAATTTCTAAAGGCTTATTCATGAAAGAGACCATAAATATTTTTATTAAATTAAGCCCACGTACATGCCATTCCAAGAATAATAATGTGTTGTAGTTCTGTATATCCAAACACATCTTCCTGCTCCTCAGTATCCTAAGACCAGGTAACTACATTCTAGAAAGAGTCAAAACAACAAGTTATGGATACCTATGTCTGCATAGACATGTATAGAAGTCCTATAATTTTCTAGGTTCCAATGATTACTACCCATTTTTGCAGAATCTGAGACTTTAAGGGATTTTGTAGGTAATATTAAATTCCCCAAAAAATTGTTTTTTAAAATACATCATATAACAAACTTCACTACTATCAATGGAAACAAAATGTTACCCAATTGGAACTATAACATAACATTATAAAAATAGTTTAATCAACTCTCATAAGCAGGTTTTAATGGAAAGGTATTTAGTGTTTACTGAAAATCTTAATCTCTATTGATCTAAAAATAAAAATAAAAACATTGAACTGCAATCATAAAAAAGAAGAGATTTATGTTAAACTATTAACTAGATGTCAACACAACCAAATGGCATCCTATTTTTAAAGCCACCAATACAGCCTGGAACATGTTACACGTATTAGAAAAAGTGATGGTTTTGTCTAGGAAAGTTAGTCATGGTTATATCTAAGTATAATGTGAAAAGAAGACTTGGGGCAGGAGATGAATGACATGCACTCAGATATGACAGAATATGCTCTGAAGAGAAAGTCCTTAACTCACTCAAAACTGCCTTCACCAAATAAAGAGACTCTGCCAGACAGGCATATTGTATTATGGAACAGGCCACCCAAATACCATGAGAGAACTTGATTCAATACATAAAAGATGAAAACCTCCTCCAACCGCACATCTCTAGTTTCAGAGGGGTAGCCGTGTTAGTCTGGATCTGTAAAAGCAGCAAAGAATCCTGTGGCACCTTATAGACTAAACAGACGTTTTGGAGCATGAGCTTTCGTGGGTGAATACCCACTTCGTCGGATGCATGTGACGAAGTGGGTATTCACCCACGAAAACTCATGCTCCAAAACGTCTGATAGTCTATAAGGTGCCACAGGATTCTTTGCTGCTTTTACATCTCTAGTTGTCACCTGCCACCCAACTGGAACGCATACAGGGTATCATCAAACAGCTACAGCCTGTATTCGATGAGGACCCAGCCTGAAAGAAATCTTTCCTGAACCTCCACTTCTGGCTTTCAACCAACCTCCCAAACTCTGCAAGCTCAACATATGAAGCAAGCTCCACACAGACCAAGACATCAACTCAAAGCAGCACCTGACCCTGTCAGAACAACAGGTGCAAAACCTGCAGACATATCTCCATTATTACAATGATCAACACCGCCCACAACACACTTTTAAGATTCATGGATCCTACACATCATGGAGCCTATCACAACATGTAGTGTATCTCATCCAGTGCGCTAAATGCCCCGATAACTATGTGGGTGTGTAGCGGGGTGGTCACCCACTCCTGCCTTAAAAGGCTTAAAACAGCCCAGGGAGAGGGCTGTGGCAGGGAAGGAAAAGTGGAGCTGATTGGGGAAAGCAGCCTCAACTGGGGGCCACACCCGAATCAGGCTGAGACTGGCTTAATAAGGGCCCAGCTGGCCCTTATAAGAGGGCTGGGGCCAGAAGCCACAGACACACTTTCTCCAGCTACATGGAGTGAGGAGGACCTGGTTGCTTGGGAAGCTGAGGAGGGTACTTAGGGCAGAGTAGTGCTGGGGAAGGGCAGAGGGAGCTGGCGAGCTCCAGCCTAACAGAGCCCCAGGCTGCAGGCTGGGGCGAGGGCCCACAAAAGGGTACTAGGGCTGCAGAGGGGCAGCCCAGACCTAGGCAGAGGCAGCTGGTCTGACCCCCCTTGCTGATGATGAGTGGTACCGACTGCAGTCTGCCCCAGGGAGCGGGAGCTAGATGATGACTGACAGTTGCCACTGAGGCAAGGGAGGCATAGGAGGTGGGGGTTCCCCAGGGAGGGGAGACCCAGACTAAGGGGCTACTGGCAGGGGCCAGAACCATCATCTAGAAGGGCACCGGGATCTGGGAGGGACATGGGGCCAGTGGCAGGCGAGATGGCAGCCAGCAGAGGGCACTCCTACCTGAAAAGAGCTAATTCCCTGGACAACGAGCAGGAGGCACCGTGCCGGTGAGTTGTCACCCCACCAAACCAGACAATCACTACATTTTCAAATGAACTCACCCACGAAAATGATAAAAGACAAAAACACCTATCGCCTGTGGGTGAACACTTTTCACAAAGCGATCACTTTACATCTGACCTATCAGTCCTCCTCTTCAAAGGAAACCTACACAACACTTTAAAAAAATAAGCCTGGGAGCTTAAATTCATAACTCCACTAGACACTAAAAATCATGGTCTGAACCGATACACTGGATTTGTGGCTTATTACAACAATCTGTAACCCTCAAACCCCTCTCCCCCCTTTTTATCCTATGACTGTAGAGGTGTTAATGGGCCACTCTATCTTGAAAGGTCCCCTTAGAATATGTGCTAACTGGTTATGCTAAACAATCTGTTCCATCTTGTATTTAGCTGTGATGCACAGAATACCATTCCGAGACCTGAAGAAGAGCTCTGTGTGGGTCGAAAGCTTGCCTCTTTCACCCACAGAAGTTGGTCCAATAAAAGATATTACCTCACCCAACTTATCTCTATTATATATAGATTAAACTCCCCCCACTGAACTATAGGCATGTGATATTTTACTCCGATATTATAAGGTATGGTATGGATATGGTACAGGTGGTGCTACTGTGCAGCAGTGTAAAAGTATATAGCATTTCCCCTCCCACCAAATGTAAAATAAATTGCTATATAGCCAAATATGGATGTAGTAGAGTTTTGCTTTTTTGGATATTTTGATGATAATATCTAGTTACAATGAATTTGGATCACAAGGACAATGATGCAAAAGTTCTATATGTTTACAAATTTGAAAGCTAGACATGTTCACTACTGAGACCATTATTGTAATGATATATTTAACTTCTTCCTATTTTTCTCTCAAGCTACTTATGTACATTGTAACTAAGAAAAGGGCATGTATTCAATTCTCTTTAGATGAATCTGCTGACTTAAAATGAGAACAGTGAAGATCTATGAGGCCTTGAATAAAAGATCATGAAGAACAAGTCCAGATTTGTGAGGGAAGAGGTGAAAGAGCTAAATCAATCTCAATTGATTTTCTTCAATCCCGCTGAAAGAGATTAGAACTGGAATGCCAATGCCCACTATTGCTAACAGTAGTGTTTACCTTGCTTGGTATGTTTAATGCATCTAAATGTTACCCTTTGTTAACTGGTTATTCTGCAAAGATTAGACTGAAGCAAATATGCCACTGAATGACTCGACACATATTAGACAAAACGTTTCAAGCATGCATCTTAACCTCACCAAGGGCGGGGTTTATTTATAATGAGAAGCATATGTGTTTCTGACAATGAAGATTTACAACTGTAGGTTCACACAGAAACCTGTGCAATGATTTCCCTGAACATTTGTGGAAAAAGAGTAGCTTGCAGCAGAGAAGAAACTAAAAGTGTAAGTCTTGCAATTTACCAAAATATCTGCCATAACCCTACACAATGTATATCAATGCAAATAAAATGTACTAAAAGATACCAAGATGAATTTCAGACAGTTTTGGGGGCTAGATGGTGCCCAGTCCTTACGTCCCATGGGAGGGGAGAGAGAGTAAGGACTCTACCCTTTGTGTGGTATGTAAAAGGACCAAAGAGAATTGCACTCTCATTGTTCTCTCAGGGGTCTATGGTGTCTCCACAGAGGTGAGGAGATGCAAAAACAGACAGAACCATCGCTCCATTTCCTCCATGAGCCAGTCAGCAGGGCATTTCTATGGGAAAAGAACAGGGCTACTGTGTCCAAAGACATCTCTAATTGAGTGTGTTACATCAGTGAGGTCATGTGCTGCATGCCCCTAATGTTAGCATGCTGTAAGTAGAAGTACTTGCTCAAACAATAATTTGTTTTTATCATATCCCACTGACTGAAGACTACTCTGAATCCCTGATATTTTCGGCTTTTGCAATGGAATTAAACCTGCATTTTAATCCATGGCAGCAGCCAAGCTTCACGCCAAGGCAGGGTTAAGAATCAGGTCAATATTTCCCTTTTATCACAAGACTGTGCAGAATTTTATGTTTTTAAAATATGCTGAAAATAAACCTGCTTTCCTACATATCATTCTAAAATATAATTTCTTGGTAACTGCTTTACTAATCTCATAGATCAACATTTTCATATTAATGAAATTAACTTTTATGTATTATATGAAAGCCACAGAGCAAAAAGGATTGGGGCTTTATTCACAAATGTGAGCCACTAAATGCTAGTTGAGAGTGTACAGCAGGAAAAATGGTTCCTTTTGGCCAATATGCAAATCTGTACTTAATTCAAGTGGAATTAGGTGCTAATTGCATTTTGTACCATTTTTTGTGCAGAGTGCACTAATATGGTTTCATTTACTTAGCACCTTACCTTTCAAGTGCTCTGTGAAGATTAAAAACAATTTTTAACATAAAGTAGAAATACTATATTTATAATATTTCACTTTTACATTAAATTTTCATAAACTGTGTAATGTAATTGATTGCACTTGTTTTAATTCTATGCCAAAAGAAATGAAAAATTAATAGGACAAATTCATTGGTTTCCAAGAGTACATCTTGCTGAATTTTACATAAGTATATAATTTATGGGAATAAAGAAATCCTTAAATATTATCTAGTGTTAAGCCAAATCTATTTTTATAGATCAAATTGCAAAGCTGAAGCACATCTATCATATAGCAACATTGTGTTTGCATATATTTATTCTAGGGCTGTTGATTAATCACAGTTAACTCACACGATTAACTAAAAAAAATAAATATGTTTAAAAAAATTAAGCATGATTAATTGCAGTTTTAATTGCATAGCTAAACAATAGAATACCAATTGAAATGTATTAAATATTTTGGGATGTTTTTCTACATTTTCAAATATATTGATTTCAATTACAGAACAGAAAACAGAGTGTACACACTTTATATTATTTATTATTACAAATATTTGCACTGTAAAAATAATAAAGAAAAGAAATAGTATTTTTCAGTTTACCTCATACAAGTACTGTCGTGCAATCTCTTCATCATGAAAGTGCAATTTACAAATAGAGATTTTTGCTGTTACATAACTGCACTCCAAAACAAAACAATGTAAAACATTAGAGCCTACAAGTCCAGTCAGTCCCACTCCTTGTTCAGCCAATCACTAAGACAAACAAGTTTACAAGAGATAATGCTGCCTGCTTCTTATTTACAATGTCACCTGAAAGTGAGAACAGGCATTTGCATGGCAGTGTTGTAGCTGGCATGGCAAGTTATTCACGTGTCAGATATGCTAAACATTCATACGCCCCTTCATGCTTCGGCCACCATTCAAGAGGATATGCTTCCATGTTGATGATGCTTGTTAAAAAAATAATGTGTTAATTAAATTTGTGACTGAACTCCTTTGGAGAGAATTGATGTCTCCTGCTCTGTTTTATCTGCATTCTGCCATATATTTCATGTTATTGCAGTCTTGGATGATGACACAACACATGTAAACGGGAGTTTCAGTGGGAGTTCTGTTGGAGGAGAAGGTTTTTTGTATTTTGTGTATTGTATTTTATAGTTATATGTGTGGAGGCAGTGTGCTGGGAAAGAAGCTGAGCCCTGATTAGGGGGTGGGGCTTCTCTGCTTAGGTGTCCTATAAAGGTAGCCAGTCAGTCAGACAGCAGCATAGACAGCTGCAGTGGCACAGGAGCCAGTAAACAGAGCTGTAAACAGGAGAGTTTGAGTGTGACTTTACAGGGGGAGTTTGAGGGAAGATTAAGAGAGCTAGGCAGAGGAATAGAGAGGCTACTAAAGGGGTGGATGGTGTTCTGCTGGTGTACTGGTGCCCGTTGGGGGTTTGTTTTGCTGTGGGTGGTGGTGGTTTGGTTTGTGTTTCCTGGACTAACAGGTTTTAGGTGGGAAGGCTATGACCGATACAGAGGCAGCAGTGGAAGACACAATGAAGATGACTGGATGTGGAAGCTGTGGCATGTACATGATACTGGAGAGAGTACCTGATAAGAGTTTTGTCTGCATGAAGTGCCGCCTGATAGAGCTGATGGAAGAAAAGATCTGAGGATTGGAGATGCAGGTGGAAACTCTGGTTGAGTTTAGAAGGGGGTTTGAGCAGATGATGGAGCAAAGACATAAGGAGGCTGAAGGGAAAAGCTCAGACTTACAGATAGAAGCAGGGCCAAAGAACTCTGAGGGGAGACTGCTGGGTGAGGAAAGTGGACAGTGGAAGCATGTGACTAAGAGAACCAGGCAGAGGAAAAGATGGGTCAGTGAAGGAGAAATAGAGCTCAGGAACAGGTTTGCGGAGTTGGAAAATGAAGAAGGGGCACAGCAGGTGGTCGCTGAAGGTGAGAGGGCAAGGAAGAAGAGAAGAGCAGCTAGTCCTACAGGAAGAGGGGAAGAGTTAATGGAGATAACACCAAATATGAGCCCCAGGAGGATATGGGATGGGTTGCGGAGGATTGTAAGGGACAATAGAAATTGAGAGGACTTTCAGCCAGAGGGAACAGGTGATAGACCAGAGAATTGCACCATCACCAGGAAAAGGCAGGTCTGCGTGATTGGGGACTCCTTACTGAGAAGAATAGACAGGCCTGTAACTAGAGCTGATCCGGAGAACAGAAGGGTGTGCTCAGTGGCGTAGCCAGGTGGAGGGAACAGGGGGAGCGATAAAAAAAAAGGCGCCACCCACTGCAGCGCTTTTATTCACCTGGCAGCACTCGCTGGCTCCGGGTGTCTTCGGCAGCACTGAAAGTGCCGCCGCCGAAGTGCCGCCAAAGACCCGGAGCGCTGCCAGCTGAGTAAACCAGAACCCCACTGCTCTACGTTCCCTTCGCGGATTCTCTGATTGCAGCCTCTCTGTGTCTGGAGTTTGTAGGGAAATCTCTTAGGATGGTTCGTTGCAGTTTGAGTCATCCTCTTGCACCGTCTCTGTTTGCTGTTCTGAGTTCCAGCTTAGATACCTGCAGCTATTTCTCCAGGAGATGGGTCGGCTTCTCAACTGAACAACTGTCCCTCCACTGCTTTTTTTTTTTTTAAGAGTCCCTTTGCTCTCTGACAATTCTTCCCTTCCTGTCTCTGCAACTGAAGGTGCTGGGCAGAAGTTTTGTCCAATCTATTTGCTTTACTTTCACTACAGCTCACTTCGTCCTCATTTCTTAAGCCCGTTTCTCTTTGCTCAGAGCTGGTTTCCATCACATTTCATTCGTGCTTTACTTCTCTTGTGGTTTTCTAACAATTGCTTAGGTAACTTTAGAGACTCTTTTTTTCTTCGTGTTTCACTGCACTGTTCTTCCGCTAACTTTTCCCCTCATGCTTCTGTCTTTCTTTTGTCTGCCTCCTCCTGTTCCTGACATCTCTGTCCCTTCATCAACATGGACACATGTCCTCATGAATGGTGGGCAAAGCATGAAGGGACATATGAATCTTTAGCATATCTGGCACATAAATATCTTGTGATGCCGGCTAGAGCAGTGCCATGCAAAAGCCTGTTCTCACTTTCATGTGACATT
The DNA here is from genome assembly GCF_020497125.1 of Mauremys mutica. Classification (NCBI taxonomy): domain Eukaryota; kingdom Metazoa; phylum Chordata; order Testudines; family Geoemydidae; genus Mauremys; species Mauremys mutica. Next base: position 215,575,766 of record NC_059072.1, on the reverse strand, counting down.
GAAAATAAGAAGCTGGCAGCATTATGTTCTGCAGATGTAAACAAACTTGTTTTTCTGACTGATTGGCTGAACAAGAAATAGGACTGAGTGGATTCATAGGCTCTAAAGTTTCCACTGTCTTATTTTTGAATGCAGTAATTTTTTGTACATAATTCTACATTTATAAGTTCAACTTTCATGATAAAGAGATTGCACTACAATACTTGTATTAAGTGAATTGAAAAATACTTTCTTTTGGGTTTTACAGTGAAAATATTTGCACTAAAAATAAAATGAGCACTGTACCCTTTGTATTCTGTGTTGTAATTGAAATCAATATATTTGAAAATGTAGAAAACATCTAAAATATTTAAATAAATGACATTCTATTACAATAGAGGTGCAGCTTATAGGGTAAGTTTACATTGGCTTTGTTCATGCTGTACCTGTTCCATAGACAAATGCTCTAATTCAGCAAAATACTTAAGCACATACCTAATTATAAGCACTGTGGAATACTCACATACTGGGTCTACTTGCCTGCTTAAGGTTAGGCACACACTTAAATACCTTTTGAACTAGGGACACAGAAAGGACTTTAGGCTTTGATTCAGCTAAAGAACATGCTTAATTTTAAGCAAGTTCTGAAGCTCATCTGTCATGGGATTTACTTTTCACCACTGGGGCACATCCTCATGACTTATCTGAGGATTAGCTCTCAAAAAGACTGACAACCCCTCTTTTGGTTACTCCCTCCAGGGTGTCTCTGTCTCTCTCTGGACTCATTTTCTCCTTCGTCTCAGACACTCTTCCACTCCACTGCCTAGACTGTGCTACTTCCCCAGTGCTGGTAGAGGAACTAGGGCACACCCACTACTACAGGTTCCAGTCAGGGACTCTGTGACTAGAACACAATCTACACAATCCCAGACCCTGTTACTGTTTCCCTCGACTTTTTTCTACCTTCCCTCCCTATCTTCTGCCTCCTCCTCTGTTCCTCTTTGTTTTCTAGACTAGAACCCTTACACCAGCTCAGACTGGACTGAGGAGAGCCCACCTCCAGGAGTATCCTCAAGGGATTGTTTCCGCCTCTTTACACTGCTACAGTGAAGTAAACAAGTCTTTGTGTAGCTGAGAATGAGGACCAGTAAATCTAGAGCACAGCTGTTAAAAGAGAGAAATATTTAATGAACGTTTAATTTTTTTTAATCTAGATTTTGATGGAAAATTTAATCAAACGGAAAAATTTCACCAACTTTAGTCTAGAGAGAGCATAAATTGATGTCACTGCACACAGGAGAAGGGGTATTTTATACCAGCTTAGATTCACCTGTGAATTTGGCCCCAAACATTGAAGACTTGTAGTGCTAGAGCATCGTGCTAATTATCCATATTGTGCAAGAGATCCTGAGTCACGGATAACTTTGAATCTAATATTGCAAACATATGCTGGATTAAGGTACTGTTTTCAAAACATGGACAGGATTAATGGGTATCACTGGAATTTGAACAAACATATCTGAACTTCTACATACATATCTGAAAGTTGTTCCAGATGTACATTTACCATACTCGGTAGCTGTCTTCACTTGACTAGCATGTTCCTTGTCAAGCTAGTACTTTTATAACACTGTTACTAAACTTTGTAGGCAGATTTTTTTTTCGTGGGGAGGTCTCCTCTGCCTCTTTTCTTTCTTTTTTTAATCTTTTAAAAAAGTCAAATATTTTATCCTTTCCTGCATATTAATTCGAGTCTAGTGAGACTAATGAAAATAGCACAGCTAATAAAATCACAAGTGCATTAGTCTCAGTGGTTGACACAATTTTATAAGTGCTAGCCCTTCAATAGATCTGTAAATCCATCCAGTAATGTCTTCCCCTTTCAGTGTCCTAACTTCTTGTACTGTAGTTTGCATTCATCATGTCATCAGTGGTGGGTTTTGGTTTAATTTACATGTCAAGAAGGGCACTAGATTGACAACATGGGAAACGGAAGGCTTAGCCACAGACCAGATACATGAGAAATAGTGGTGCAGATTTCCCCACAATGGCCCATCTTATACTCAGTCCTCCTCTGGTGTAGTACAGTGTCCTTGACCTTTAAATCCTTGTCCTCCATGCTGCAAATTCCAGTCATGGTTCTAATTTTTGCGGTAGTTTCTGTGATGCGGACTTTTGTGCACAAAGGGTCTAATTCAAAACCCCTAGGGACACAGTGAAGTTCCTGAAATTCTTGAATTACTTCAAAGGCCATTGAATCAGATCCTAGGACCTTGACTGATACCATCAAACCATCTTGCATAAGCCACCAAATAGCCATCAATGGTAACTAGTTTTGATTATTATGCAACTGGAGTTCAAAATTATAAGTAACTTAAAAAATTAAAACTGCATATATTGTTGTCAGTTGTGTGAGCCATCCAGTTACCGTTCAAGCCACCAACATCATTATATTTTGTTCTCTAAAAACCATTAGCACTATCCCACTTGTTTAGGTCTTGTCACCTGTTTGGTCTTGTCATTAAGCTAGACTGTAAACTCTTGAGGACAAGACTGTCTCTTTACTACATGTTTGTTTTCATATTGTCTACTACAATTGGACCGTGCCCCTGAATGTTACTGTAGAAATCACCAACATAACTAGAAATGGTCACATTTCAGAACTATGTTTTCCCCATTTCAAAATTGCCTTTTTTCAAACTTAAAATTTTCTTTAATAGTAGTTTTTCCCCTCATTTTTTCAATTACACTGTAAAATGAAAATTTAGTCTTTTTTTTTTCATTTTGGTCTATCACTTTTCCTTGCCCTCATCTTTCTCATTTTTAAGTGACAAATTTTTTTGTGATTTTTTTGTGAATTTTTCAACCAGCTCTGATCATGACCCAATTGAAAGTGAACTGCTGTATTTGTGCCACAGTAAAAAGTACATTTAAGATGTATAATAGGCTCCTCTGTAAATTTGTACACTAAATATTTGTCCAGCCCTAGCATGAATGCACCAATCAATTTAAACCCTGTGCACTCAAAAATGCCTATAAAAGAAAAGCAAATTCATCTTGCTGACATGCAGTATTTGAAGTTTAAATGTTGAAAACTCATCAACAAATTAGTGTTCTTGTATGCAACCCACTTATAAGTCACAATGTTGAGCAAAAATTCAGAATCTAAAATTAGTCATCAGAACATGACATACAATTAAAACTGACAAAACTCACAATACTTAGCTATTTGCTTTGCCTTTCAGTGTTCATCTTTTTTTTATCACTATCATTAGAATTATATTTGTTTATTTTGAAATGCCCGTTCCATCAGGAAAGAGTGAAATCAATTATTCTCAACACCTGGTGAATGTTTGTTGATTTATTTTGTCCTATGTGAGTGCACTGATTTTCTGGCATTTTTTTGCTATGCCGGCAGGTTCTAGACAGGGTTGCAAAATTAGTTGCAGTTAGTAAGTGCCTTATTTTTTGTGTACTATTAGATAGAGATTCAGACATCAATAATGTTTTCTACTATGGAGTCTATTATGCAATTCGTTAGTAAAAATATTTAAACACTGATAACACCCAAGCTCCTGTAAAATGCACTGTAGACATCATTAAAGCACTATAGTTATATTTAAGCTATTTACTATAAAATTCTATGTGATACCTATAAATAGCCTCTACATTATGCAGGCTCTGTTAAAAAGTAAAATTAATTGTCATTTACAATTTAGAAAAAGCTCAGATCTTAAAAATAACCATCCTGCACAGGACCAACATACCTCCTGTAATGATTCTAATTGGTTTGCAGTGTGCACTATTAATAAAGAACTAGGCTATGCCATGCACCTGTGCTACCCTTATGCACACAGAAAAGAATCTCCTCTTTGGAGAAACTCTTTTCTATCATTTTAAATGAAACAATATTAAAAAAAAAAAAGAAATATGCTCCACATTTTTAAAGCTGGCATGACTCAAGTATCACATGTCAGTTACATGACAGTAACTGCTAGGTCTATTATCTCATGACTAATCACAGAAAGGCAGGTTGTCTGGTGGTTAATGTTAAGAGAGAACTGGACTTGACATAACAGTAGCCATTTTCTGTATTCAGCCACATTATCAGAAAGTGAGAACACCATTTAGTCAGGAATAATTTGGTCTCTGACTAAGCAGACAAAACAGCTGCACAGCTGAAGTGTTGCTAATAAGGATAGATAAAGTGACACATTTATGAGAATGGGAGGGAGTGTGGATCGCTGATCTTGGATCTGAGTGTCTATGACTACGTGTTTCTCACTGGGAGTTGCTTTGCTGATAACTAAAATTATGACTTATTTATTGATGCTAGGGAAATTGTTAACCCATTAGCAGTTACTATGAGTTATGTGCTTTGTTCTGAACAACCTATAAAGAGAGTAGTTAGAGTATGCAATTTGGAGAAGTTTGGAGAGAGAGATTTCAACGAGTTAGGAGACTGACCTCCAACTCCCCAGCGGCTAGGAGGAAGGCTGTCCACCAGAAACCTGCTGCTGATCACTTGACACCACCTCAGACTTTGGGTAACTAAGTCTGGGGTGCTCTAGACTACTGCTATTTTAGACAAGTGCTTTAGACTCAATAAAAACAAGGATTTTTGAGTGAAAGCACTCGTGTGTACCAATCGTTTATCGGACAGAAGCATTTATTTATGTCTTGAAACTGCCTAAAAACCAGACAGTAGTTACTATAGTTTCAGGTTCAGAAAACCCCATGTAACAGTTAGAACATGCAACTGTGATTCAGGCCTCCTCAGTTCTAGTCTCATTTTCTGCTTTTCAATTTACATATTCCCTTTTATCTTAGAGCTCTTTTCAAACATTAAGAGCCAAATTGTGGCCCCTCTCATCTGAATTAACTAAACATGTGAAGTTAAAGCACATATGTTATTCTTCAAGGAGGATTAAACTAAAGTAAACTGGCCAGTTTATGTGTGAAGGAGAGCATCTACACAGGAGTTTACTGCACTTTACTTTCGCACACTAACTTCATAGCTTTAGTTGATTCCTGTTATCTTACCTGAATGTACACATGTCCTTAGGAGCGTTTGTCCCATTGCATTCCCATAGAAGACAGAAAGCATGTTACTTTTGGCGGCACGTAAACTATCTAATTGTGCAGGTAAAAATAATTGAGTTTCTCAGTGAAAAATCCACGACAAACATAGCAACCTCACACTGCAAAATCACCATTGTAATAGCCTAAATATATTGATGTCACTTCCATACCCCCTGCAAAACCAAACAATGTATAGAGTCATAAAACAAGCCTAGCACCCATCTGGTCACAGCTGTGCCAATACCCACTTGCCACAGTTTGAAGAAGCATGTATGGCTCCTTTGCCTCTGACCGGGAACAAGACAATGCTTCATTCCTGCTCCCACCTCTATTAGTCTCAGTTTCCTTCCTCCCTCCCTCCCTTCCTTCCAGTATGCTTGACAGCCTATTGTCTCCCAACTTAATAGGCTACCCAAACAATTCTAGTATCAGAGGGGTAGCCATGTTAGTCTGGATCTGTAAAAAGTGACAAGGAGTCCTGTGGCATCTTACAGACTAACTGACATATTGGAGCATAAGCTTTCGTGGGTGAATACCCACTTCGTCAGATGCATGCGTATTCACCCATTAAACCTTATGCTCCAATACCTCTGTTAGTCTATAAGGTGCCACAGGACTCTTTGTCGTTTCAAACAATTCTAGTAATCTTAATGATAAAGGTTAATGGGTATAGGGCAAAAAATAAAGAGAAAACCACAAAGATACTAAACAGAATAGAAATCACTTATAAAATTGATTAATCACTTTGAAAAGCCTAGCTAACCACACTGTATAATCTGTTACAGAGTATAGTAGTTAAGCAAGTGGTTAACCCTTTATTTACGGAAAGATTCCATCTTCCCTAAAAGCTGCTGTCTTGCCTTTCTCTTGATGTCTGAGAAAGGTGTGTCTCAAGCTATATGAAGCCCTGGTTGTTTATGTCACTATAGAGCCAAGAGATATAAAACTAGATCCTCAGCTAGTGTAAATCAGCATAGTTCTGCCAACATCAATCGAGCAATGACACTTTACATATGCTGGGAATCTGACCCATAGATCATTAAGGTTTGCAACTCTTAAATCTATTAGTATTTTGGCACTACTTCACATTGGACAAAACCCTAATAGAAAATATCAGGTATCCTCTTGCAATACTGCATGCATAAATATTAATCTGATCTCTTTTGCCCCTCTGAAGTCTCACATCTCCAAATTCTCTGCACAGGCTGCAGCCGTATGGGAAAAGAGGCAGAAGCCTGAGAATAACTTGCTCTTTGAAGTTTGTATAACTCATAATAATGCCATGTGGCTCTCTGTCCCTGTCTAGTGGTTAGTGAGTTTAAGAATTTTTTACTGCCTCTGAGCTAAGGGACCTGGTACAATAACTAATGATAAATAATAAAATATTAACAACAACAACCGTAATACCACCACTCAGCTCTTCCATAGTGCTTTTCATTATTAGATCTCAAAGCCCTTTCGAATGAAGGTTCAGTCTCCACATATGATCTAACCCAGGGGTGTCATAACAAACGTGTCAAGAGACCATAATTAATATCGACCAGAAAAGCATTATTTTTTTTTCCTAGTATGTGATCTTAATAAGGCACACATTGCCAAACCACAGACATTTTTAGGCAAGTTAAAGACACTTAAATTAGGAGGCAGATTTTCAAAATTTTACCATTTATGATCAAATATTGCTTATATCCATATTAATATTGTATGTAGCAGGCATGTGAGGCTCAATACCCTAGAGTTTCAGTCCAGAAAAGGGAATGGAGATTACTTGGATGTGACTGGTATTCTGGGTGTTCAAGAGATGTTTGGTGCACCTTGGACTTAAAAAACAAACAAACCATTTGCAGGGAAGGAACTCAACTCAGCAAGTTATCTTTGAGGACAAATGAGTTTATTCCTATGGTGTCCCGAAGGTGTGAGGACATTTGAAATTAGCCTTTTAGTTAGGTCCATTTCTAGTTGTTTTTTGTTTTTTTGCCAACTGACTCACTCATCCCAGAATATTTCATACTTGATTAATGAAATGGATTCCATTGCTCCTGAGTAAAAAAGAGGAGTGACATAACATATTTTATCATCTGTTTATAATTAATGCAGACCCTTAAGGCTAATCAGCTTAAGACACACTTTTGAAACTATATAGAAGCTATCTGAGCCAATTCTACAATCAAGACTATTCGTTTAAAAATTTCACACACTGTATTGTGCAACATAAAACTACAGAGATGACAAATTATAAAGCATGTTATCACAACATACCACATTAGCATTACTGAATTAACATCACTTCCAACAGAGTAACCCCCACATCATGCAGATGAGCAGAGCTGGAAGTACAGATGGGGTTGAGTCACAAAACTGAGATCCCAGATTTCTGACACTTTCTGAGGGTGATCTTTTAGTTTGCTCCCTGCTGGAGAGAAGGGATAGCTATGACACTTATATGCAGATCTGTGTTCATATTCTGAAGACCTTCTCTCCCAATTTTCTAAAACATTTGAATCACAAGGTTTGGTTCTAGCTCATCTATTGATAGAACTATTACACTGTGTTTTGTAACTGATTATATCATTATATATTGGGCGGTTGGGTAAAACCTTACTAAAGCTAGTGGGTGTAACAGCTGCTCTTCATTCAAGATAAACGTAAAATGCAAGTAAGCTCCTTTATGTAATAGATAGCTGAAACAATATGAGCTACACCCCAAAACATAATCCACATGCAAGGCTGGAATAGGATTTCAGCCATATGATCTGAAAGATTTTGACAGGGGCCTGAATGAAAATACGGGGGGGGGAGGGGGGAAGCGGGAGGTAAGGGCTTGCTTATTGTTTGATGGAGCTGTGTGTCTTGCGTGTGAGAAATAAAAACAGAAACACAAAGAAGCACACAGACAAGGCAGCAAGGAAGCCTCAGAGAAGCACTTGATGTGAGACCCTGAGAAAACGCTAATATAGAAAGTGGGCTAAGTGCTGGCTGGAAAGAGGCTTGGAATGGTGAACAAAGAAACTGTCTCTTATTGTTTGATTCCTACTGTGTTCAGGGAAACAGGACTTTGTGTACATTCTTTATAAATAAACTGGACTGCAATAAAGACATATCTGATTCATATTATCAATTTCTCCACCTAACAGAAACAACCCACAAGATGCTGAATATTGGCTAACTGGTCAGGTCTAGGGAGGTAACAGTATTGTGCAAGAAGCCTCAACTGAAATTTATTCAAACATACACATTAAACTTCAGGTCTTTAAGGTTTGATTTGATTTTTCAGAATTGGAGAAATAAGGCAAAGGGATAACTGTGTTCTTCCAACTTTCTCAAATCCTTTCAGTGATAAAACTGCAAAACCAAGAGGGATTACAGAGAAAGGTTTCAATATTAAGAGCCATATTTTCAGAAGAGCTCAGCTCCAATTTAGGCAACTAAATGAAGGAGCTGTGTTTTCAAAAGTGCTCAATACCCAGCTGAACTCTCTTGCAAATTTGGTACCAATTGTGGTAAGTAAGCTCTTTCGAAAATCTGACCATATATGTACATAACAGTCTTTAATTTATAAAGGAAAACAGGAAATTCCCTTACCTTAGCAAACTGTGCATTTACCCACTTTGTGAATGTTTTCTTTTGAACATCTTCCCTTTCATCTGTAAACAAAAACAAAGGAATTTATTAATATCGATATCATATACGTTTTGACTGGAGGAAAAAAGTCCTTTATATTATTATGAATGGTTGTTTCCAATTATGAAAAAATGTATATAATATTTGATGCTGTATAATGAAATAAAAGCCCTGTCTACACTGCGCTGCAGTGCAAACTAACATGAACTAGGCAACTTCAGTTTGTGCCAGCAATGTTCACATGGGGAATCTAGAGTACGGCGCTTTGGTGCGCTCTGCAATTTACACCTCTGTAGTCCACGCTGCAGCGCAGAGTCGACGAGTCCAAAGTGATCCTCACTACCAATAACACGTTAGATAATCAAATAGAGTGGAAGTTACATTAGAGAAAATAAGTACTGCCCATCTAAGTGAAGGTTGAGAGGTTATTTCAGTACCCGGATTATAGCACAACAATCTCTCTCTTTTTAAAACTATTAAACATTCCTACTTGTACACTGCCTGCTATTCTGGACCTTCATGATCTAGAAAATCATGGCTGTTTGACAGACTGCAAGAGGCGCTTTCATGGCATACATAGATAATGCCATGTCAGTGGGACCCAAGAAAAAACAAGGAAGAGATTTGCAATTGAAGAGCTGCCCCCACACGCCAGAGGAGAAAACATTTGTGGCTCTTGACCTTGCCTTCCTGTCAAAGGTTTCCCACTTTTCCCAATTACAGAAAAGCATTAGCTGGCACAGTGCATCCATAACTAGTATGTTTCCTCTCATTAGCACCCAATTAGGAGCAAAAGTCTGCTCACATATCTGTATAGGGATCATCAGTGAGAGTTCCTAGGAAGCACAGCATTGAATTTCTATCCTGCAGGGCAGGGGGAGGCTAAAATGGCTTGTGTCCTCCCAATCCTTGACTGCTCTGGAGGCTAGAGCTAAGTTATGGCAGCCTTCCTGGGCCGCCTGAATGGACTACAATATTTCCTGCAAACCCTACAGCCCTTCCACCAAGTATAACCTCTCCTAACCTTAACCCTTCCCCATCAGGCTCCCTACCTCAGGCCATGGGAGTTCATGGAAGGCAGCATTCCAGCTGTGTTTACAGGGCTTGTGCCAGGGGAATCCTTCCCCAGCCAGAACCAGGGCTTTTAGGGCCCCTTTAAACTAGTCCAGCCTTTTTACCGTCCATAAAAGGCCTGGAGTGGGGGCTAGTATCTCACCCTAGACTCCAACATAGTGCTCTGTCCACAAACATGAGGATTGTAATGATGATGACTGAAAATGGACAAATGTAAGGAAAGCAGCATATAAGAGTAGAGTTTTGCCCTAGGTTATGTAATCACATAAGAAACGAATTAGTGGCTTCAACCTAGTGTCTGATGACTATTTGTCCACATCACAATAGAGACAATTCTGTAAGCAATAATACAGAGGGATCTCTTTGCTAGAATAGCAGGATTATTTTAAATCAGAAATGAAGTGCAGAGGCAGGAGTTTTGTGGGGAGCATGGCATGGTGCTTGTATTACATGAAGCTACAGCCCGTGCCACCTCTCTCCCCTTCTTGTAAGCAGACAAGTTCACCCCATTTTAAAAATAAAAAATAATAGTAATTCTCATTTGAAATGCTCACGGATTAATAATTTTAATGGATTCAGTTGACTCTGAAAGGCAGTTGCAGATGAACTACATGAGGAATTCATGGTATTAATAATGTATTTCAATTCTTTTTCCTTTCTATGAGACAAGACAAGGCAAAGCTTTATGATACAATTACATCTTTTGTTCTCAGAAACCTTGCTTGAATAACTACCACTAAATGTGTCTTTTCACAGGAATGCTTTTCACCTATAACAATAAAGTATACTGATAAAATATGAATATGAAAGATAAAACTATTTTGTTACAAAAATTGTCAGAAAGTTAAAAAAATATGCTGCATGTAGACATTATGAGTAAAATGAGAGATTTAAAATAGATTGTAAATACATTATGAGCCATTTGACATTATATATGAAGTTTTATGTATCTATTGAGTAAATAACACAATGGAGATATATTTTAAGCAAGCAACTTCACTTCATATATACCTTTTTATTAAATTTTGAATAAGATTATTCTATGCAATAAACTATCATTATTTTTATGGCACCATTTTCATCACAATGTATGGCTTATTATACCATATACAGTGCATTACAAATGTAGACTGTATTTCACTAGCAAAACTGTCAAATTATTCATTAGCACAAAATCACATCATTTTAAGTTCCAGGATGACCTGCTTTCAAAAGATACTGAAGTGATGGCTGGAAGAATAGTTTCTATTATTTTTAAGCATAAAGGGTCAGACTTTAATTCCCAGTATCTTTTAAAAATTAAATATGTATTTTAAAATGCAAAGTATAGTGCTTCCATAGAGAGAGTTATAGTCTACACAATTCCTGGATTTCAAGGTTTTAGAATATAATTCAATTTTTACAATAATTCCTTGTTTACTTTCTGCTTGCCAGTCAAAAACATTATTGCTGTAATAGATGTGGTTACAAAACCACCAATTTCCCTTTGAAGGTTTTCAGCCCAGAGAACTGAATTTAAAACAGGGTAACATTTTATAATTTAGCTTGGAAAAAAAAGTCCTTATGAGTGGTCTCTACTGAAAATTTGCCAAAGTCGCTAAAAAAGGGTCAAAACACCAACTATTTATTTGAGTATCTGGTAGTGTTGAGGTTTGGAGGCCATCTAATGTAATCAACACCATTTTGCAAGACCAAAATAATCCCACTTCTGATTTTCCTCATCTCTTTTTGAAACACAATATGCTCTACTTGGAACCATTTCATAGAAATTAAAGCTGGATAACGACATATTACATCAAGCAATATATTCTCCTGCCAATGCAGGATTGTTCCCAAGAGTACATTTTCTAGAGTTTTGACTTTTCTAGTATTAAATACCTCAAGCAATGGCACTTGCTTCTTTCCTAGTCAGCTGTTGGTTGAAAGTGACATTTTTAGCAACTTTAGCTATTTGTGCATCTGGCAGCAATGAAGGGTCCAGAGGATAAACAATCTGCAGGCCACCTTGATTATTACAGTGCATGTGCCTTTGGTAGTGGGTGATTGTGAGGTTGTTCACATGCTTTCCTTTGCCCGTCAACACTACCTCCCTTTTGCTGGGTTGAATGTCAGCCAGTGGCTTACTACACAAGTGCTGCTCTCTCCCAGGCTCCTGGGATATGTAGGAGATAGTGTTCTTTGCAGGAATACAAAAGAAGTGTAGAGCTGGGTGTCTTGCATATATTTGATTTGATGTTGTATCACAAGCTCCCAAAGCATCTTCCCATAAAATGTGAAAGTAAATTAACACTAAACACATAGCTGCTTCTGTTAAATGCCTTTTAATACCATCCCAATGTGCAGCTTTAAGCATGTTATTAAAACAGAGGACCATTTTGTACAAAGCGTATATGTGATTGTGTAGAGGGGAAGAAGGGAGGCACAGCTATTATCTAGTGCCCAAGCATAATTTCTTTCCCATGCTGGGCTACAGTATAACATATTCAGAAACAGTGTTACTTTTCCACACATTTACATGCAAGACATTGAACTGCTAATCACAGATTAATTAATGCCCATTGAGCTAGTAACGAGCAGGGTCTCCAGAGTAATATGGGAGTTAAATCCAACCATTTGAATCTGGCTCTCTCACAGTCCAAGCGATGCTATGCAACCTTTGCACATTTCCATACACAACTCTCTTCCACTGTTATCTTTATATAACGATCATTCAAGTATACTTTCTTTTCATCTTTATTATTTCTAGATGCTTGCCCTGATGAGTTTATACCACAGCAATTTGTTTGTGGCAGCCTCCCTACAAAGAATCAATTTTGTGTTACTACATGGCACATTCAGTTTCCCTATAGAAAGTAGAGAAATACACACACACACACACACACACACTTTTTTTTTTCTTACCTAGATTGAAGGACTGAATACCAGATGTGAAAACTAAATGACATTTGTCTGGATGTAGTAGAAATGTGCCAAAAACACCAACCTGCCACTTCTGAATTTCAATGTTTATAATAGATACTTTAGTGACAGCCAGATGAATGCACTTGCAGCTGTTTTTGCTGTGAGGCAACAAAAATAATCAAGTGGTCAGGTATGTAATTTCTCTAGATGTCCCGGGGTAATATACTGTGTCTACTACACACTTCTCTTTAAAGCTGTCAATCAGAATTCCTGTGGATCTCAATTTCACTATTTGGGTGAATCTAAAAATGAAATACTGGAAATGTACCAAATTTCTCAAAGTAATTATGATGTGCAAATTTATAATCATTTCCCCCCAGCAAAAATATCACCTCTCCATTGTTTTCCAAAATCCTTGTCATGTAGTTGGAGGTTCTATGCTTACCCCTATTGCAGTTTAGGCACTCAGATAAAGATGGAGATTTTGGGGTCCATATACGTAAATGGACAAAATAAGAGAAACAGATACTTCAATGCTTGAAATTTATCTTGTTTTCAGGCACTATACCATCTGTTCCCAGTGCATAGATCTTGCTTTTACTTTATTTTTTTGTCTCCTTTTAGCCTTTCCATGCATAAGGAATTGTGTATAGGGTATGGTTCAGATGATCAGCAAAATACAGACTGTATCTGCAAACCTCTTGAGTTTGCTAAACTGTGCATTAGATTTGAAAGAAGTATTTTTCCAGGGCAGTGTGAAATTGTGACTAGAAAAGAAACTGGAATACAGCACTAATCGAGCTAATCATATGGGGAAGGGACAGTTCTAAAAGTTAATCAGGTGGCAATGCTAACAGAGGCACAAGTGGTACAGCAACGAACGCTTAGGTTCATGCAATCAGCCCTCAGTAGGATTGAGGATGCTACTACTAATGATGAGTGGTTAGCAGACAATTTTCATAGCTGCTTAATGAAATATTTCACATTTGCAATCTATTATCTCAATGAAAGTTCTTCAGAGTTTCCTCAAGACTAGAAAACATTATATGATTATCCTTTAATCAAACTGGATCTACCCTTTATAAAGGAAAATATATTTTTAAAAACCATACAAGAAATGAAAGAAAATTACTTTTTTTTAAATAAAGAAAATTAAACAGCCTATTTTGAGAGGATACAAAAAGGTAAATAAAAACTATGATATAAAGGCAATACTTTTAAACAACATTCTTTGATGGATAGAGTTGTGATTGTGAATGAGAGCTATGTAAGATTTTCTAATGGCTCGTTTACACAGAGCAAGTCTGAACTATTTCACCACTGTGAAATGGTACAGCAGTATACCAGTGTTATTGTAGACTAAGCCAAAGAAACAGCCACTCTCCTGGACAAACCAAACCCAAACATCCTCTACTTGGCTTTTCCTTCCCCAGTTATCTGGAGACGCTTACTCTTCTCCCCCAAGATACTATGTGATGCTTCAATGTCCTTTTTCAAATTCAATAGTGACATTAGCACAGACCCTTCCCAATCAGTTCTGATATACATCCTGGCCTGTCCTCCCCTACCCCAAGAAGATCTAACAAAAACTGAGGCTTGGTCTATACTAGAAAATTAGGTTGTCTTAACTATGTTGGTTAGGAACATGAAAAATCCACACTCCTGAGCAGCATAGTTAAGCCAACCTAAGTCCCCATGTAGCCAACACTAGGTCGACAGGGAGATGGAGTACCATGCCAATGGGAGAATTGCTCCTGTCAGTACAGGCAGTATCTACACTGAAGTGCTACATCGGTGCAGCTGTGCTGCTATAGTGTTTTAAATGTAGAGGTGCCCCCAATAACTTGCCCCTTCATATAACAGAAACTATAAGTCCTTCTAGCTCCCTCCAAAGATTTTTATTCATCAAGGTGACCCAAGAAACTAGTAAACACAATTAGAAAGACAATTTAGAAAGACAGCCAATGTCTTGGAGATTATTGCTTATACAAGGCATTATACAACACATGATTTGCTGTCTTTCAAAGAAAGGCTGGAAATTTGCATAATGTGTTTTTGAATAATTAACTGTGTGATGGGATATTCACCCCACACCAGCCCTAAAAGGGTTAAGAGGAAAGGAGTAATAAGTGTGATAGGCCACACATGAGATGCTTATGTTGGAGCCACAACCCCTAGTTGGAGGATGAAGTTCAGGTGAGCTGTGGTGAGGAAGTCTATAACCACCCTCTGCATTCGAGAGAGAAAGAGGGAATGCAGGGCAAGAGTAGGACCCTGGGAGCCTGGCCATGAGGGAAGGGTGTACCCAGGGAAAAAAGGGGTAGAGAAGAGAGCCTGCAGGAACTGGGTAGGAAGCAGCCCTCCAGAGAGAGAGCAGCAAGGCTGGGGATTGAGCAGAGCGTGGCTGTGTATTGTAGGGTCCCTGGGGTAGAACCTGGAATAGTGAGCTCGTCCTAGATTACCCTACGAGCCACTGATGTAGTGGCATTGCCTGGCCAGTAGGTACAGTGAGACTCTATACCTAGATGGAGAAACCACCTAGTGACCTGGCTGAAGGGCTGAACCATGAGGAGGAAACTGCGGTGAGTGAGTACCGTGTGATAACCTGTATAAGGTTTTTATTTGCATATCAGTCCTTCACCCCATTCCATACATCAACACTATGATCCACATCTGAACATATTAATCAAATCATCATAACTGTGTGGCTTTACTCTGTACTTTGTAAGATTCTAAGCAAAGTGGGAGAAGATGCTGGGGCAGTATGTTAACAAAGGATTAATCTCAGTTCAACTTCCCCTTCTTCATGCACAGGAATTATGAGATAGACAATAAATTTATTGTTTGGGAGATATTAAGGAGTATTCCTGTGGGAAAGCCAGTTTCCATATAAGTGTCCTAGCAATGGGTTGAATGCCACACTGAGGAAGTGGTCTATTACTCTTCTGATTATATAAACAAGTTGTATTTTATTATAAACATTGTATTTTATGGAAAAATTCCTTGCTGACTTCCCCTGTATTTTAATTCTGTTAAGTGTTTCCCACATTTTACACAACCTCAAAGGTTTTTGCTCTGACCTAACCTAATTCATGTTATTTAGAGAAATAGGGTAGATAGATAAGTATCTTTTGTATACAGTTGTAACTAGAGGCATAAAAACCTTTATCTGTAGATGGGGCACCAATCTCTGATGGTGCACTGAGTCACCATCTACTGTTGATAATATTATATCAGGGTTTTCTACAAGAGGTAAAACATGCTACATAGCTGAGTATAAATGTGTCTTCTCTCTAAGGACTTAACATTACTCTGAAGTCACATTGCTTTAACTTAAACTTGTTTGAAAACAGATTTATTTAAACCAGGCCAAACCCCAGTATGGATACACTTCTATCATTTTTAATTTGGTGGTATTGGTTTAGCTTGTGCCTATAAACTTTCCAACACAGCTTAAATGTAAACTGCCAGTTTTAAATTTCTGGCCAAACAAAGATACACTGGTTCAACTAAAATTGATTTCAAATGACACCTCTATTTTAATCAGTGACGTGGTATGTGTAGACTAGACCTAAATTATATGATGTTTCCTTTTCTTTTAAAGATCATTTGTACAGTGACATGGATTCTGTTTTCACTAATTACTTCAGAAAATCGTCCAAGCAATCAAATATTCAAGGGTCCATAACTGCTAATGATAAATGACTCAGTACCATAACAACTAGATGGGATAGCTGCAAAATTAAAATCCAGATCTAGATTCAGGTTCTAAATCTCTTCAAATTTCAGGGATGTTTTTCTCTCTAGGCTATTGGATCCATCTCTAACAGTAACATTTGAAACAAGTAATCAGAAAGAGAAAAAAAATGAGTAGATCATTACTTAGGGTTTATCTACATGGTAAATTATTCCAGAATAGCTATTCCTGATTAACTATTCCTAATTAACTCTAATACAGGGAGTTAATCAGAAATAACTTCATTTAAGATTCACACCCTATCTTAACCTGGATTAGCTGTCCTGTATAGACAAGTTGTTATTTACAATATAGAAGAAACTTGACAATTCATTTTATTTTGTTTTGTTTTGTTTTTAATGAAGAAACAGCATTCTTTCTACATCTACTTTCAATTTTTAAAAAAATGCTGTTGCTCTTGTGGTAACTTCCAATTTTCTGTACTTATTGAAAGCTAGTATACCAGTATATATTTACCTCTGGTTTCATTTAAGAACATCTTGGTTTTATATAAATGTTATTTAGAGCAGTGGTTCTCAGACTAGGGCCGCCACTTGTTCAGGGAAAGGCCCTGGCGGGCCAGCCTGGTTTGTTTAGCTGCCACATCTGCAGGTTTGGCCCATCATGGCTCCCACTAGCCGTGGTTTGCTGCTCCAGGCCAAATGGCGGCTGCAGGAAGGGCGGCCAGCAAGTCCGTTGGCCCGCGCTGCTTCCTGCAGCTCCCATTGGCCTGGAGCAGCAAACCGCAGCCAGTGGGAGCCGCGATTGGCCAAACCTGTGGATGTGGCAGGTAAACAAACCAGCCCGGCCTGCAAGGGCTTTCCCTGAACAAGCGGTGGCCCTAGTTTGAGAACCACTGATCTAAAGTGCTTTCAGATTTAAACAAATAATTCAATTTTATTTGCTAAATGAAAACCAAAAACAATGTTTGCCAGCTTGGTCATTAATCATTCCTTCCATAAATACATCTTACTTAAAATATGCTTGAATATACCAAGAACAGTTTTAAAAAGAAGAATAATTAAATTGGACAAATTCAAGGGAAATTTAGTTCTCTGGATCCAAAACATGACCTAGATTTTGTGTTTCCTTACACAGAAATTTGCTTGCAAAGTCCATGTAACTTCTGTGTATAACCAAATACTTCACTGCTCATTTCCATAAGTAAGTCAATGCAGCAGACCGGCACTCATAGTTGCCTCTCTATAGGAAACCAATGTGTGCTTCCAATGGAAGAAGAAACTTCATCAATGAAACAAATTAGAATTTCTTGGAACCATGAACCTTCCTTAGAGGTTTTTAACGTCAAGCCTGACAAACCTCTGGCTGGGATGTTTTAGTTGGGGATTGGTCCTGCTTTGAGCAGGGGGTTGGACTAGATACCTCAGGAGGTCCCTTCCAACCCTGATATTCTATGATTCTATGAACCTGTAAACATGTAAAACATTATCATCAAATATTAATCATACTTTGGTAAGGCAGACTGCCTCCTCCAAGGAGATCATGTTTGCTGTTCCAGGCAACCAGCTGGCTAAGTTTTCTCTAACGTAACAACAAACAATTCAGGAAGTAGAAAATGGAGATGCACAAAGCAGCAAGAGTTAAAATAGGTAATGGGTGGCCAAAAGAAGACGATGGAAGCACATGTAGCATGTAACTCAGCGTTCATGTTGCAAGCTCCATGTAACAGTGGGCTTACTGCACTACTTCCTGCAACACCACCTTGGGATACACAGTAGACTTAGCTACTATATACAACACTTGTAGTACATCTCAGTTCTTTTAGAGCTATTCTATTTAGAAAAGTAAGAGGCAAGCAAAGGCTTCTTACTCGGCCTTCAAAGCCCACAACATACATTTTAAGCACATAGGCAGAGGTCAGGCAAGAAAGTTTAGAGAGAGGATCTTCACTGTATTAATCAGTGCCACTGTAAATGTTTTATTTTATATGGACAACTTTTTACAAATAATTACTGAGTGGAAGCCTGTGGCTAACAATACAAGTCAGTAATTTTCCAAATTACTTTATTTCTCTTGCCCCTGTATAAACCAATTAGAGAACAGGCAATTTTAATCTGCTTGACTGACTATCATCTACTTTTTATTTCATATGACCCAATTAGTCTATCAGCTAATTAGTATGAGCTACAGCTGAGACACGTATCAGCAGAAGTTGTGTTATTAATGAGTGGAGTATATGCCTGTAATTGTGTATTTTACACACACACACACACACACATACTCTTACAGCACACATACATGATGAACCCTCATTATAACAACCCTGATAAAAGGTGACTGATTCCAGACTCTCAATTACACTGAGCCTCATTA
This sequence comes from Mauremys mutica, assembly GCF_020497125.1. Classification (NCBI taxonomy): domain Eukaryota; kingdom Metazoa; phylum Chordata; order Testudines; family Geoemydidae; genus Mauremys; species Mauremys mutica. The sequence continues at coordinate 215,557,039 of NC_059072.1, read as the reverse complement.
GACTTCATTTACATTAATCACTCTATATAAAATTTAGCCCCAAAGAATGGTTCTTTGCTTAGACTAAACAAACCAACTAAATTAAAATCTAATTGCTCTGTTTTCTAGATCTTCTTTTTTAGGAGTTCTGGTCTTGTACATTATTTTGAAAGTAGCCAAGTTAAATATATGTAAACAGTATGTTTAAGCTATGTTTTTCCAATTCTCTTCCTTTCTTTGGAAGAGAAAGAAATGGATGTTTAAAGGGTAAGATACAGTATTCAGAAAGAATTTCTAGATACCATTAATGAGTAGTTCTGAAACCCACAAGGGGAGAAGCAATTTTTGATTTAGTCTTAGGTCAGATCCTGTGTTTCATGTAAGAAGTGAATATAGCTGAATGCCTCGGTAATAGCAAACAGAATGTAACTAAATTTAATATCCTTGTGGGGGAAAATACCAAAGAAACCCACCACAGTAGCATTTATCTTCAAAAAGGGGAACTACGCAAAAATGAGGAGTCTAAGTAAACAAAAAGTCAAAAGAATGAAATGCCACCAAGTTACATGGACATGTTTTTAAAACACCATAACGGAGGCTCAAATGTATACCTCAAATAAAAAAAAGAGAAATAACAACAAAAAAGCGACAAAGAGTCCTGTGGCACCTCATAAACTAACAGATGTACTGGAGCATAAGCTTTCTTGGGTGAATACTCACTTCATAAGATGCATGTAGTGGAAATTTTCAGAGGCAGGTATAAATATGCAGGCAAGAATCAGTCTAGAGATAACAAGGTTAGTTCAATCAGGGAGGATGAGGCCCTCTTCTAGCAGTTGAGGTGTGAACACCAAGGGAGGAGAAATTGCTTTTGTAATTGGCTAGCCATTCACAGTCTTTGTTTAATCCTGAGCTGATGGTGTCAAATTTGCAAATGAACTGAAGCTCAGCAGTTTCTCTTTGAAGTCTGGTCCTGAAGTTTTTTTGTTGCAGGATGGCTACCTTTAAATCTCCTATTGTGTGTCCAGGGAGACCGAAGTGTTCTCCTAGAGGTTTTTGTATATTGTCATTCCTAATATCTGACTTGTGTCCATTTTTCCTTTTATAAAGGGACTGTCCAGTTTGGCTGATGTATGTAGCAGAAGGGCATTGCTGGCACATGATGGCATATATTACATTGGTGGATGTGCAAGTGAATGAACCGGTGATGTTGTGGCTGATCTGGTTAGGCACTGTGATGGTGTCACTGGTGTAGATATGTGGGCAGAATTGACATTGAGGTTTGTTGCATGGATTGGTTCCTGAGTTAGAGTTACTATGGTGCGGTATGTGGTTGCTGGTGAGAATATGTTGAAGGTTGGTGGGTTGTCTGTGGGTGAGGACTGGCCTGCCCCCCAAGGCCTGTGAAAGTGAGGGATCATTGTCCAGGATGGGTTGTAGATCACTGATGATGCATTGGAGAGGTTTTAGCTGAGGACTGTAGGTGAAGGCCAGTGGCCAGTGGAGTTCTGTTGGTTTCTTTCTTGGGCTTGTCTTGCAGCAGGAGGCTTCTGGGTACACTTCTGGCTCCGTTGATTTGTTTCCTTATTTCCTTGTGTGGGTAGCGTAGTTTTGAGAATGGATGGTCAAGAACTTGTAGGTGTTGGTTTCTGTCTGAGGAGTTGGAGCAAATGCGGTTGTACCTCAGTGCGAATTCCACCACGATTTCAACAGCATCCACCCCACTATCAACCTCAGCCTGGACCAATCTACACAGGAGGTCCACTTCCTAGACACCATGGTACAAATAAGTGACGGTCATGTTAACACCATCCTATACCGACCCCACCCCCCACCCCACCCCGACTGCTATGCCTACCTTCATGCCTCCAGCTTCCATCCTGGACACACCACATGATCCATCATCTACAGCCAGGCAACTGCATTTGCTCCAACCCCTCAGACAGAGACCAAAGCTTATGCTCCAATACGTCTGTTAGTCTATAAGATGCCACAGGACTCTCTGTCACTTTTTACAGATCCAGACTAACATGGCTACCTCTCTGATACTTAACAACAAAAAAGCCACTATGGCTAACTAGCAGAGTAAAAAGTGGTTAAAGGGAAAAAGGCATCCTTTAAACATTGGAAGTCAACTCCTACTGAGGAAAATAGAAAGGATAATAAATTCTGGCAAGTCAAGCATAATTAGGCAGGTCAAAAAAGAATGTTTAGAGCAACTAGCAAAAGACTAACAACATTTTTTGGAAGTACATCAGAAACAGAAAGTCTGTGGAGTCACAAGATGATTGAGGTGCTAAAAGAGCACTCTAGAAAGACAAAGCCATTGAGGAGAAGCTAAATGAAGTCTTTGCACTGGTCTGCACTGACAAAGATGTGAAGAAGAGCCTCACACCTGAGCCATTCTTTTTAGGTGACAAATCTGAAGAACTATCCCAAAGTGAGATGTCAGTACAGGAGATTTTGGAACAGAAAGATAAATTAAACAATAATAAGTCATCTGGACCAGATAGTATTCATCCAAGAGTTCTGAAGGAACTCAAATATGAAACTGCAGAACTACTAAGTATGGTACGTAATCTATCACTTAAATCAGCCTCTACCAGATGACTAGAGGATAGCTAATGTAACACCTTTAAAAATATATTTCTAGAGTCAAGCCTGATAATCACAGGCCAGTAAGACTAACTTTAGTACCAGGCAAATAACTTGAAACAAGAGTAAAGAACAGAATAATCAGACACACACGAACAAATTTTTGTTGGGGAAAGAATCAGCACAGCTTTTGTAAAGGGAAATAATGCCTGACAAATCTATTAGAATTCTTTGAGGGTGTCAACAAACATGTGGACAAGGATGATTCAGTTGATATAGTGTACTTTAACTCTCAGAAAGCCTTTGACATGGTCCCTCACCAAAGGCTCTTACGCAAACTACGCAGTCATGGGATAAGAGGGAAGGTCCTTTCACCAATCAATAATTGGTTAAAAGATAGGAAACAAAGGGTAGGAATATATGGTCAGCTCTCAGAATGGAGAGAGGTAAACAGTGGGGTCCCCCAGGATCTGGACTGGAACTTGTGCTGTTTAACATATTCATAAATGGTCTGAAAAAGGGGGTGAACACTGAGGTGTCAAAGTTTGCCAATGATACTAAATTACTTCAAATTGTTAAGTCCAGTGCTGACAGTGGAGATTACAAAGGAGTCACACAAGACTGGGTGACTGGGCAACAAAATGTCAGTTGACATTCAATGTTGACAAGTGCAATGTAATGCATATTGTAAAATATAATTCCAAGTATACATACAAAATGAGGGATTTTAAACTAGCTGTTACCACTCAAGAACCAGATCTTGGAGTCACCAGGGGTAGTTTTCTGAAAAATCTGTTCAAATGCAGCAGCAGTCAACAAAGCTAACCATGTTAGGAACCATTAGAAAAGTGACTGAAAATATCCTAATGCCACTATATAAATCCATGGTGCACCCACACCTTGAATACTGAGTGCAGTTCTGGCTAATCCATATAAAAATATTTTGAAAAAGGTACAGAGAAGGGCAACAAAATGATTAGGTCTACGGAACAGCTTCCATCTGAGGAAAGACCAAAAAGACTGGTCAGTTTAGAAAAGAGACAACTAAGAGGGGATATGATGTTGTTTGCAGTCCATTGCTGACAATGATGATCATATTGTTGCAATTCTCATCTATGGCTACGCATATGACACTGAAGTTTGAACCCTGATGCACAGAGTCAGCCACACTGAGGGCATAGGAAGTCAGTGTCTATTATGTTTGATGATATAGCTCTGTAGTACCTTTCACATGCAGCCTGCAGACGATTTCATCAATCTTGCTCAAACCTGTTACATGCTGATCTTGTCAAAGAGAGCCATTGAGTCCTGTTCTGAGCCATTTGCTTGAATTCTTTGAGACTGATTCCAGCCAACTGGAGATTGCTCTTCAGGTTATCTCTGACATGCTTATACAGATGACTCTTCTTTCTTTTGTTCTGACTCAGCTCCCAGTACAAGATCTGTTTTGGGAGGCAGTGGTCTTCCATTACTATGGCATGTTCAGTCCACTTAAGTTGTGCTCTCAATAGCATTTCCTCAATTTCCTCTTTCAAGGACCTTAATGTTGGTCACTCAGTCCTGCCAGCGAATGTTCATTATTGAGCAGAGGGAGCACATGTGAAATTGCTCAAGCTGTTTAATGTGCTGTTTGCAAAGAGTTCATGTCTCAGAGCCACACCAGAGACATGTTAGAACCACTGCACTGCAGATCTTCAATTTGGTGGAGAGACAAATATTGTGTTGGTTAGGGACTTTTGTTCAGAGTCAGCCAAGAGCATGGCTGGCTTTACTAATTCTGGAGTCTATTTCCTTATCAAGAGAGCCACCTTTCGAGATGGTGCTGCCCAAATACATGAACTGAACCACATTTTTCAGCTGCGTACTTTGAATGAAGATGGCTGGTGCTGCAGAATTGGAATGAGATGCTGGTTGGAACAAGACCTCTGTCTTCCCGAGACTGATGGTGAGGCCAAAGAGCTGGGATGCTTCAGAAAATCTATCAATGATGCCCTGAAGATCGTCACGTCTATGAACCATCAAGGTGCAGTTATCTGCTAAAAGTGCCTTGATGAGAAGTCTGTCCAGTGTCTTGGTGTTAGCATTGAGTCTTCAAAGTTCAAAGAGGAAGCCAATGAGTTGGTAGCGGATGTATATCACCTGATCCAAGTCCACTGTGGCATGACTGAGGACCCAGGCAAAGAACAAATTGAACAGCATTGGAGCAAGTATGCAGGCTTGCTTCTGTCCATTTGAGATTAGAAATGTGTCAGAGTCACTACTGGAGAGAACTTGCACTCTCATGTGGTCATGGAACAGATTATTTGTATAAACCTTCTTGGGCAGCCCAGTTTCTGCAGAATAGCCCATAGATCGTCTTTGGTGACCATATCAAAAGCTATGATGGAGGACTATAAAATCATAAATGGTATGGAGAAAGTGAATGAGAGTGTTGCCCCTTGATATTACACAAGAACTCAAGGTCAACCAATGAAATAGGCAGCAAGTTTAAAACAAACATAAGGGGTGAATAGCCATCCCACCTATAGTTGAATGGTGAGCTGGAGAAGGGTCCTGTAAGGATAGTATGTGAAATGCCAGATGTGACCTCTGACACATAATTAAGTATCTTTAAAAGGCCATAGTGGTCAATAGGGGTTAGGAGCTCTGTAGTGGTCCCTCTCCTGGCTATAAAAAGTAAGGTATGGGTTGTACCTGTGAACATTTTAATGTCTACAGTGATGCTCATATTGTATAGCTTGTAGATGATGTACTATATCAGTAAGCGTGGCACTTAGAGACTCTGCAAACACTGTACAGAAGTTTAGAATGCTGGTAGAAAAACAATGAAATATGTAATTAAAGACCAAGGGATCAAAATCCTGTCCCCTTGCCTTCATCCCCTTTGCCAAAGAGTAGCTGGGGATTCTGCCTCTGCAGCAGGCATAGGGGGAGTTCCTGGGGCAAGCCAAGGATGGGAGGGAGAGGAAAATTGGGGTCAGGCCTCTGCTAGACCAAGCAATCAGACCCAAGGATTTCAAATACACCTCTATCTTGATATAACGCGACCCGATATAACATGAATTCGGATATAACGCGGTAAAGCAGTGCTCCAGGAGGAGCGGGGCTGCACACTCCAGCAGATCAAAGCAAGTTTGATATAATGCGGTTTCACCTATAACGCAGTAAGATTTTTTGGCTCCCGAGGACAGTGTTATATCGGGGTAGAAGTGCAGTTAAACTATGCTTTTTGGGAGTGAGGGAGGGAAATAAGTGTAAAAATACTTGGTCTTTAGATAAAGCCATTTTTCAGTTATGAAAGAGAAAAAAAATTAAGAAAAATTCCCTCTAATACCATTAACTCAAAAATAGCTTGTCTGATTAACCTCATACTGTTCTTGAGCTAATCTCCTCCAATATGAGATTATTAAAAACAGACCCAACAGAATTTATCCAGCATTAGGAGAGTGGTCTGAATTGGGCTGAGAACAGAAACTATGTTATAACCTCAACATTTAGCTGAAGTTATAAGATAGCTATAATAATAAAGCAACTGAAGAGGAAGGATGTCTAAAAGACAGTAAAGGAAGTAATAGAAAAAACTACACACTACTCAGTTGTCTTTGCAAAGCCTCAAGTATGGCACAGAACTAAGATCCTTTGTGACACTAATTTCCATTGACTATAATGAGCTTTGGATCAGGACCTCTATGGGCTAATAGAGACAGGCATCAACTATCTGATGCCTAGTGGAGGAAATGAACTCAGACACCTCCTAAAAATGTCATTTAATTCTTTTTTTATGTAGCAGGGTATTTTACAGGATTACTGAAATCTTAGTGTTGTGGGTGGAACACTGTCCATCGCCCCAATACTTTGAGCCATAAAATGTATTGAAAGGGGCAATATTAAAAAATAAAAATGTTTGTAGTACTGAGAATTTCACTCCGTCCTCCTCTCCCCCCACACTATTCTTTTTGTTTTGAGTGCCCGGGGTGTGTCTTGATAACTGAATTTGGTGGGCTTTTCAGGCTGTGTCTGAGATTAGTGCTTCAAATATGTTTAGGACTCTTCACTGTTGTATGTTTTCTGTGCATTGATCGGAGATTTTTTTATTTCCTACATCCCTACTTAGAACTAACTCTAGTGACTGCATATCTATAATGCAGAGAAAAGAAGATTAAGAAATATATAATACTGTTGTTTTGATAGTGAACATTGATTTCACTTTCACTGCAGTGCAATATCGCAAGCACCGCTCAGAACACTGTCACATCGCCTTAATACAAATTTAATAATGAAAAAGAAGAAAAATAACCATGCATCATCCTTTTTACCATTGTTCTTTTTTCAGACTAAACATCCTAGGCAACAATTTCATTTCCCATCAGCAGGATCTACACTTACAACAAGCCCCTCATTCCTCTCTCTCTCTCTCTCTCTCTCTCTCTCTCTCTCACACACACACACACACACACACACACACACACACACACACCATCCCGAATGTGCGCACACACACACAAAAGGAAAATATAATTTTCCTTTTAATTCCTAATGTTCTCTATTGGCACCTCAGTCAAGCTACATAGACATTTAAATTACATCCATCCTTAGAGAAGTGAATAGAAATTGGTTCTTTAGGTTTAGAAGACGCCTTTGAACCCTTCATAATGAGTCTAACAAAGCAGATTATACAGGACAGCAAGAACTAGTAACCAGAATTAATTCTGGAACCAGCATATAAAAATCCTACTGATACACCATGAAACAATTATAAATAATCCCACAAACACAAACTAAAAAGAGAACTGAAAACATTAAGCATAACTCAGATGCTGTTGTAAGCTTTGATTCACGGGAGAAAATTTCACAGTAAGTAGTCCTCAGGTGAACATCCCAGACCCTCATTCGCTTGAGTATAGGACACTCAAGAGGTTGACACACCAATCTCAGGTCTTAAAACGAGAGGTTAGGGAGCAGGCAGTCTCAAAGGTAGACTGGTACAGTGTCACTTAAGGCCTTAAATTATCCCGAGTTCCTTAGGACAGCAGTGGTATTCACTGCATTATCTGTACAGGGCAGAACACAATGGGAGCCTATTTCCTGATTGGGAACACCAGATATTAATGAAATACAAGTTAGTAATAATTTGCCAAAATATAAATATTAACATTCATGGCCTGATTTTTTTCAGAAGTTCTGAGCATACGCAGATGACACTGAAGTCAACATGGATTCACCAAAGGCAAGTCATGCCTGACCAACCTAATTGCCTTCTTTGATGAGATAACTGACACTGGATAAGGGGAAAGCGGTGGACGTGATATACCTTGACTTTAGCGAAGCTTTTGATAGAGTCACCCACAGTATTCTTGCCAGCAAGTTAAAGAAGTATGGATTGGATGAATGGACTATAAGATGGATAGAAAGATGGCTAGATCATCGGGCTCAACAAGTAGTGATCAACAACTCAATGTCTAGTTGGCATCCAGTATCAAGCAGAGAGTCTCAGTGATCGGACTTCGGGCCGGTTTTGTTCAACATCTTCATTAATGATCTGGGTGATGGGATGGATTACACTCTCAGCAATGGATGACATTAAGCTAGGGGGATAGGTAGATATGCTGGAGAGTAGGGATAGTGACCTAGACAAATTGGAGAATTGGGCCAAAAGAAATCTGATGAGGTTCAACAAGGACAAGTGCAGAGCCTTGCACTTAGGAAGAAAGAATCCCATGCACTGCTACAGATTGGGGACCAACTGGCTAAGCGGCAGTTCTACAGAAAAGGACCTGAGGTTTATAGTGGAGAAGAAGCTGGATATGAGTCAACAGTGTGCCCTTGTTGCCAAGGAGGCTAACGGCATATTGGTCTGCATTAGTAGGAGCATTGCCAGCAGATCGAGGGAAGTGATTAGTTCCCTTTATTTGACACTGGTGAGTCCACATCTGGAGTATTGAGTCCAGTTTTCGGCCCCTCACTACAGAAAAGATGTGGACAAATTGGAGAAAGTCCAGCGGAGAGCAACAGAAATTATTGTTGCACATGACTTATGAGGAGATGCTGAGGGAACTGGGCTTATTTATTTTGCAGAAGAGAAGAGTGAGGGGAGATATGATAGCAGTCTTCAACTCCCTGAACAGGAGTTCCAAAGAGAATGGAGCTAGGCTGTTCTCAGTGGCGGCAGATGACAGAACAAGGAGCAACAATCTCAAGTTGCAATGGGAGAGGTCTAGGTTGGATATTAGGAAACACTATTTCACTATGAGGGTGGTGAAGCACTGGAATGAGTTACCTAGAGAGGTGGTGGAATCTCCATCATTAGAGGTTTTTAAGGCCTGGCTTGAGAAAGTCCTGGCTGGGATGATTTAGTTGGGGATTGGTTCTGCTTTGAGCAGGGGGTTGGACTAGATGACCTCCTGAGGTCTCTTCCAGCTGTAATCTTCTATGATTCTTTGAAGTCAATGAGAGCTGTTAATAGTCAGAACCTTTGAAAATCAGGCCAGACAACAGCAGATTCTTGGAAGGCATCTGCCGTACCGTGGTATAGCATACTTTCATTTGCATTGCAAAAGCTTTCTAATTGAAAAATTTCTATTTGAAAAATATCACAAACCAAAGACATTGTGTATACCACCAGTAAAAATGAAGAGAAGGAGAAATATTTTTTTTACTGACTAATGATATTTCTTTTGAGGCACAATATAAATAAAGTGTATTTCATTTTATGATAACATAGTATGCTACCTCTCAATATTTCCCTGCCCACTCCCCATATGTTAGGCAGTATTTTCAGTTAAAGGAAGCCCCCCCCATCCCAAATTAACTTAAAAAATAAAATTAATAGCTTCATTCACTAACCCTCTGGGATCGAGGAGTGATATAATAGGAGAACAATGTTTGTACAGCTTCAAAATTCATGTTTCCTTTCTCCCTCCAGGTATCAGTCTCTCTCAACCATCCCCAAAAGTCTACAAGTGCACCCCTATTAACCTGGATGGTTTAGGTGAGGCTCAGGAGTCAATGGCATTGAATGAATGTCTAAGGATTAATGATGGACTCCTGAACAAGGAGGAGACTGGAACTGAAACATGAACTTCTAGGAACATCCAGAGAGCTTGTTTCACTTCCATTTATGTGAGACAAAACAATAAAATTCAGTCTGCAAACCCCATTGGCGAGTGAACTCTACAGGGTTTGCATAGTTCTAGTCACTTACAGCTAACTCCTCTGATGCCAACAGTCATTAACCAAGCAACTAACAAGATGCTACTTGCAAGCCTGCAGACAGACTTATGATCTATTATACTGCCTGAGAAATAGTTTGAGATCATTTCACTAAAGACTAACATAATGCACACACAAAGGAGAAGAGTTAGTTAATGTGGCATGTGAAATCTTAACTCTACGTTTTCTGATTTTGACTGTTTAACTTTTTAAAGGCATTTGAGTTTTATCAATCCATAATATGGAAAAATTTGGCTAGATACCACCAGAACTCCCTTTCTTATATAACTCCAGTCCGATAACCTGATTCTCCACTGCACAGGGTATGAGGCACTCTGCACACAAGTACAAAACACTACCAAATCAGAATTCTCCACTCATCTACCCAGGTGGCGATGTTTTATATCCACTTTGCACAGATGAAAATGACTACAGAAGGACACAGCACTGTAGATTGAGACCCAATGTGCATATTGAATAAAACATTCACTGTGAGCACCTATTTCATACTCAATGAAGCAACTTTTCATCTTGCACTGGATTCAGAATATCGGACGTTTTGAAAGTTTTGAGTACACAACCGGTTCAGGAGTCCTGCTTTATTCAAGGTGTATGTTGCCTAGGAACCTATAGAGCCTAATAATGCACACATGAGAAATTCAAAATGGGGCACAAATCCCTACTGCATTCAGGGCTCAGTTGTTTAGGCTCCCTGGATTTTGCTTCAGGGATCTTAGAATGATGCAGTTCACTCCCATCTGTGCAATAGCCACACCATTCCTTCTTGGTGACTTGGCCTCCTACTTAAAATCAGAGTGCTGAAAAGGGTTGGAAAGAGTTATGAGCAACTGAAAACAGGAAAGAGGGGGTACTAAAACACTTCAGCAACCTTAAGTGTAACCTCAGCTCCAGTGGTTATATATCCCTGGCGTATTTGGTGATTTAAGAATGGTCTACACCTCAGCACAGCCGCCTGCAAGAACAAAAGCAATACAAGAGAAAAAGATCCCTTCTTATCCCTGAGCCTTTGATATGCACAGTTCTACATTAGTAAGTGTGACACAATGAGTGTTTTGCAAAAATACACCACGAAAGCACAAGAGATTTCAATAAAGAATAAAAATTCTGAAAAGATAGAAAATTCAGACTTTTGGAGATGAATGGGAATTAGTATGCACCCAACCTGAGAACAGTTACCTTGCCATTCCCTGCACTCCTAATTTTAATATAGCAGGAAGAATAGGAGTGCTAAGTAAACGTATGTGGGCAAAACTGGAAAGGGACCATGCATAACAAATTAGCTCATGGAGTTATTTTATCGGCTAAAATGATAGTACTATAGCTGTAACTAAGTTTGAGCTCCCAGAGCAATACAGTTCTTCTTTGACAACAGATTCCTTATGATTGCTTTCTTTTTTCTATTCCCTGTGCTACTGAAATTTCCTCACAAATTCCATCTTCTAAAACCAATCTTAACCTCATGACTGCTATCACAGGACTCAACCACTGAGGTGGAAGGTGAATCATTTACAATATCCTCCTCTGAAATTAAAACCAATTTTAGGCTTTAAAAAAAATTAGATCCTTTCCCCATTCAACGTTCCTTTATAAAAGACATGCAACATTACTTTGAACACAAATCCCCCCCACACACACACGCACACAAGCCTGGTGAAATCTCACTGTAATCACTGGTAGCCCCTATCGTTTGGCTAAAGCTAAATTACAACTTTGAGGCACTACCAAGGACTGCAGAAACATCACTGACATTTTGACATGTGGCATGAGGCCTTCTCTTCTCTTTCCACTTTATTTTGAAAAGAAACAACAATAAAACAGTATGGGAAAAGAAATGTTATCTTATGCATTCCAATGTCAAATAATTTGCTCTTTATATGTATCTTTGAGCCAAGGATAAAAGGTGTTTCTGGCAAGGATAGTTTTACCGGAACCAGAAAGATGAAAAAAAAAAAGTCATTTAACTGTTTTCATATACAGATACTGTTTTCATATACTTTGGGTTGGTTTTTTACAATTACTCTAGTGAACAAGCTCAGAACAACTACTGAGCATGTTTGGAAGTTTGGAACTTGCTTCCTCTTTTCCTCAACCACTATCCTTATTTTTTACCTTTTTCCCGACTCCCACTTCCCATCATCTACTCACAATGCACTTCCTTACCACACACTCACTATACCTTTATCTCCCTCAATTCATTTACTTTCCATTCATACAGCTATGAATCCAGATCTAAATTTTATTTGGGGCCCATCTCTATACTGTTCCGATTATGTTCAGATTTTTATTATTATTTATTATTAATTATTATTATTATTATTTATGCGTGTATTTATTTATTTATTGGAAACCATGACTCTTGGGCCAACACCAAAAAATAAAGAAGGAAAATATCTGAAAAAATTAATGATTAGACTGAAAATATGGGTGCATAATGGAATGGCCAACTATAACATCTCTACCCCACAGTCATAATTACATGTATGTACATGTATGCTCAATGAATTTGTCCCATTTTATTTTAGCTTTTCTGGATTACTAATTTTCAGGTGTTTCATCTGGATCACTGCACTTGGATCATAGGAACAGATATCAAGTGTTTCAGCTCTACACCAAATTGAGTCTTTACCCACCACGAGAGAAGAAACAGAGTCTGCCATCAAATATTAGGCTTGTATATAGGAAATCAAAATAGTGTTACTGTTATAGTAGGTTTCAATGGAAAATTGTGAAGAAGGCAGTGTAAGAAAAATGATATATAAAGGATCATAAACTGAAGAATAATTTAGTAATTTAGAAAAAGTCAAATTGACTTTAGCATTTCAGATATATTGATCAGTGGAAACTGTTTTCTATTTATGATTCCTTCTTTTTTCTATTTTATTTTCCCTAAAGGGGAAAGAAAGTGTACAGTATTCCTTGAACGCTTCCCCTCCGCTCTCATAAGCAGTGCTAAAATTGAGAAAGGACTGTGGGAAATGCAATTCTCCATACTAAACTAATTAGTTCAATATATTAGGAGACCACCATAGAGAAGGATAATCCTTCTTATTAAATGTTTACTGTTCAAGCCCAGCTTATATATGGTAAAAGATGATTTGGATAAGGTTTGTATAAGCTTACAAACTTGTGGGTGCTCTTATTAAGTGAACCTGCAAACGTCAGCCATCAATGTAGACAATTCTCTCTTTATGGTTTTTGCACACCATGAATGAATGTCAAAGAGAAGAACATATGACTAAGAAAATGGTCTGATTTCATTTTGACCAGGATGAAAATCTGGACCTGCTGAAATCAATGAGTCATTGGGATCAGGATTTCATTCTTTAATTGTACAAGTGCTCAGGCAGTGCAAAAATGTGCTTGTGAAGAGACTGCCAATGATTAGCTCCAAATAAAGACAATCTAGGAATATGGTGTATTAAATGCAAGAAAATTGTAATTGGCAGTTGAACAAAGGAAAATCTGGAAAATGTTGCAGTTAGTCAAACATTTTCTAAAGGGAGACCCATTTTTTTTTGTTATGAATTAGAAAAAAAGTAGGAATTGTTTAATGTTTCAATATTTTGTCTGTAAAAACACATTAAAAATGTAAACTAGAAAACATTCCCTCTCATAAACAAAGACTTCACTAAACATTAATACAGACATTTTCAAGAAACTGAGAGTTCCAGACCAAAGTCAACAGTGAAGAAGTGAATAATCAGTCAGAATAACACTGACTGATCGTTTTCACTTGTATTTATACTATAATGTTCCAGTCTAAAGCACAGCGATTTTCGCTGTCCACCCCATTGCTGGTTCTAACACTCTAAATTACACCCAACACATCAGAATAGACTTCACTGGCAATTAAAAATGAAAAACATGTATCCATTCACTAATTAATAATAAATAAAATCTCAATGATTAATATAATAATTCATTCACTGAACGCACATAGCAGTTTATCATCAGAGGCTTGTGTTTCAGAAGTAGGAAATGTTCGTAATCTGGGAAATGGTAAAAGTATAATGTACCGTAAGTTATCTTCTATTTAAATGGGCTGTTTTTAATATTTTTTTTTAAGAGAAAAAGTAGCACATCTCTATTTTCATGTAAGTGTATGCACATCCAAACTATCCCTAAAGGTATATTTAACACAACGTGCCTTAGAATTTTGGATTCTTGGCTAAAATACATATTGGAACTCCTCCTGTATTTTTGAGCTTGTATTTTCTCTATACAATGATTTCTTACAAGAGAGTTTCCAGGCCTTTTCTTTACTTGGCAAACAGGTTGCCCTCCTGGGTGGAGCAGGGGAGAAATCAGTACAATAATTTGCTGTTGCTGGATCACTGACTACCATTATTAAGGATTATACTCTTGGCAGACTCACAGCAGCACAGTATAAAATTATTAAAGCAAGTGTGATACTAGTGCTAAAATACAACCAGATAATGGAAAGTGAGCTGTGCTATAGGTAAGTTTGTAAACCTTCAATGGCTTCCTCAAAATATGTCAGTTTTGTTTTTAATTTTTTCACAGAATGTTAGGCTTTTGAATGCTAAGGCAAATATAGCTACAAAGATTTAAGACAGATAGGCTGAGAGATTCACTTGAACCATGTTGGCTTTGACTTTTATCACACACTTTGAGAGAAATGTCAGCAGTTCTAGAAGTTTATTGTAATTGTTGATGGCTGAAGTAGCTCACAAAAGGAAGTCTCACTGCCAGAAAAGTTTCAGATCTTACCGTTTAATATAGTTACTGTACAGCAATATGCAGATGACAAACTCAAATGAATTAAATATAATTTTAACAGCATGACTAATTTTTCCATTGTGATTGAATTAGCCAAATTCACCTCTAATTAACAGACTTGCCACACAAATACCAGAAGGTAAAGAGAAGATAAACAAGAAGTTTTATCAACAAAATGCTTTAGAATTAAAATCTAACAATACCATTTATAAAAATATTGTATTGAGTGACTGGTCAAACACAGCAAGGCATATATTTAATTGGACCTGCTGTAAGCAAACACCCACAGAACCTATGCAAACTGGTCTTCAAATAAAGAGGGAGTAGAGTTTTATTCAAAGGCCCTAACCCTCTGATGCAACAGAGCTCTCCTTGACAAAGCCTTCCATCATCTTTGTACTCCACCATTCCTCAAGGCTGCTAGGGATCAGGTCAGCCCTCTGTGAAGCTGTAAATTATTCAGCTTAGAACAGCCACATAGATGACATTATGCTAGACACACTGGAACTCCAGCTATACACACTTCCCACACCTGACACAGCCCTTACACTGGGAAAGGGCAATGGGGATGGTGTAAAGTTAGAGAGATCCCTCAGCTGCCTGCTTAGTGACGCTTTAAAGCTGCTTTGCGCTACTGGAGGGGCCTTAGTGTGAAACGCGATTTTGCTTGCTGTGATGGAGGATATTTTGGAGTTGTCTCTTCAAACAGGAGGTTGGCTGATCAGGGTCATCATTTGCACAGACAACTGTATTTTCAACAGTTCGTAAAAGTGTTAGTGAAACCCTGTTCACCACTAGAACAACTTCCAGTTGGTTTATACTGTCAACATCATTATTATTTATTTGTACAATGGTAGTCCCTAGAAGGCATCAATTGGGATCAGGGATTTTGCTAGCCATTGTAAAAGCAGAGTAAGACATTTCCCTTCCAAGAAGTGATTGCAATCTAAATATACAGGATAGAAAAAAAATGGTAAAAAGGGAAATAAAGACATGGAGCAGGGACACGAATTAGAACATAAGCATAACCACATGGGTCAGACCATCTAGCCTAGTATCATTGTTTTCCGATAGTGGCTGGTGCCAGATGCTTCCCACAGAATGAACAGAACAGAGCAATTTATTGAGTGATCCATCCCCTGTTGTCCAATCCAAGCTTCTGGCAATCAGAAGTTTAGAGACACCCAGAACATGTGGCTGCATCCCTGATCATCTTGGCCAACAGTCACCAATGGACCTATCCTCCATTAACTTATCTTATTCTATATTTTTAAATTCAGTTATACTTTTGGCCTTCACAACATCCCCTGGCAGCGAGTGCCGCAGCTTGAAGAACTTCCTTTTGTTTGTTTTAAACCTGCTGTTCATTAATTTCATTTGGGTGATCCCTGGTAATTGTGGTATGTGAAGGGGCAAATAACACTTCCTTATTCACTTTCTCCACACCAGTCATGATTTTATAGACCTCTATCATATCCCCCCTTATCGTCTTTTTTCTAACCTGAACAGTCCCAGAATTTTTAATCTTTCCATTTATGAAAGCTGTTCCATATTCTTAATCATTTTTGTTGCCCTTCAACCTTTTCAATTTCTAACATCTTTTTTTTCAGCTGGGGTGACCAGAACTGCATGCAGTATTCAAGATGTGGGCATACCATGGATTTATACAGCAGCATTATGATATTTTCTGTCTTATTATTTATCCCTTTCCTAATGGTTCCTAATATTCTGTTAGCTTTTTTGACTGCCACTGAACACTGAGCAGATGTTTTCAGAGAACTATCCACAATGACTCCAAGATCTCTTTCTTGAGTGATAAAAGCTAATTTAGCTCCAGTAATTTTGTATGCATATTCAAGATATATACTAATATGCATTACTTTGCATTTATTAACATTGAATTTCATCTGCCATTTTGTTGCCCAGTCACCCAGTTTTGTGAGGTCCCTGTGTAAGACTTCGTAGTCAGCTTTGGACTTAACTATACTGAATAATTTTGTATCATCTGTAAACTTTGACACCTCACTGTCTACCCCTTTCTCCAAATCATTTATGAATATATTGAATCATACTCGTCCCAGTACAGATCTCTGGGAGACACCTCTGTTTACATCTCTCTATTCTGAGAACTGACCATTTATTCCTACCCGTTGTTTCCTTTCTTTTAACCAGTTACTGATCCGTGAGAGGACCTTCCCTCTTATCCCGCATGTCTGTTTATTTTGCTTAAGAGCCTCTAGTGAAGGACTTTGTCAAAGATATTCTGAAAATCCAAGTACACTATATCAAATAGATCACCCTTGTCTATGTTTGTTGAACCCCTCAAGTTCTTCAAAAAGATTGGTGAGATTGATTTCCCTTTACAAAAGGCTCATGTTGACTCTTCCCCAACATATCATATTCATTTATGTGTCTCCGAATTCTGTTCTTTACCATAGTTTCAACCAATTTGCCTGGTACTGAAGTTACGCTTACTGGCCTATAATTACCAGGATCAACTCTGGAGCCTTTTTTTTTTAAAATGGCATCACAAAAGCTATCCTCTAGTCATCAGGTACAGAAGCCAATTTAAGTAATAGGTTACATACCAGACTTAGTAGTTCTGCAATTTCATATGTGAGTTCCACTGACTTATTGTTTAATTTACCTATTTGTTCCAAAGGCGCCTCTATTGACACCTCAGTTTGGGACAGTTCCTCTGTTTTGTCATGTAAAAAGAATGACTCAGGTATGAGAATCTTCTTCACGTCCTCTGCAGTGAAGACCAATGCAAAGAATTCATTTAGCTTTTCCGCAATGGTCTTGTCTTCCTTGAGTGCTCCTTTAGCACGTCTATCATCCATGTTCCCAGTGATTGTTTGGCAGGCTTCCTGCTTCTAATGTACTTTTAAAAAAATTGTTGTTAATTTTTTGAATCTTTCACTAGTTGCTCTTCAAATTCTTTTTTGTCCATCCTAATTATATTTTTACAATTGACTTGCAAGAGCTTATGTTCTTTTCTTTTTTCCTCAGTAAAATTTGATTCTCAATTTTTAAAGGATGACTTTTTCCATTTCCATTCTGCAACTTTATCTCTGCATTCCTTCCTGCGGTTACATACACCCAAGTCAATATGCGGATATTTGAAATCCCCATTATTATTGAGTTTTCTAGTTTTAGCCTCTCTAATGTCGCTGAGCATTTCACAATCACCATCTCTATTCTGGTTAGGTGGTTGGTACTGTATTCCTACTGCTATACTCTCACTATTCAAGCATGCAATTTCTATCCCAGAGCTGTGGCTCCAGGAGGGGGGACATGGACAGGGGTAAGGGGTAGAGGCTGAGGCCACAGCTGGGTGTGGGTGTAGGGCCGGCAGCTGAGACCCCAGGCACGGGATCAGGAGTAGAGCCCCTGGCACAGGACCAGCAGTCGGGACCCCAGGCATGGGACTAGCAGCTGCAGGACCCTGGGAACAGGACCAGAAATAGAGCCCCAAGCATGGGCCAGGGTGCTGCAGCACTCTCCGTACCCCTAATTCCCGCACATATTGTCTCAAGAGCCTGTACTCAGTCTCTGAGGGCCATGAGCTGCTTGCATACTTCACCTGCCCACAAGGCAGGTAATAATATATGTTACATTCAGTGCAATAAACTGGATAGCTTACCCAAGGACACACATCACGTCAGTGGAAGAGCCAGGAGAGGTACCCAGCTGTCTTGAATCCCAGTGCACTGCCTATCACCAAACTAGCAGCCTCACCACTCTCTTTGCACTTCCAATACACAATCTTATTGCATTCTTTTTGAAAGAGCACAATTACATAATAGCAACAAAGAGTTAAGTGAATAATAAAAGGAACGTCACAAAAAACAGGTAGTCTATTGTTGTCAGGCTAATATACCAGGAATGCTCAAGCAGCCATGAGTGACCTACCCATTGTTTCTATATTCATGAAGAGTTTATATATTCTGCCACTATTTCTGCATACAAGACAGATGTAGCCAATGATGTTTAGCAAAATGTATTAAACTCCTCAAGCATAATAAAGCATTTCCTCCCATTTCTTTAAGTATTTATAAGGGGTAGTTTTCAACTCTGACACTGAGGTGAGCTTTAAATGTGGTTCTCATTCCTTAATTCATTGTTTAATCTAGAAGCATAAACTTTAATGTAGTGTAAAAGTATCTGGTTTTCAGTTTTATACCGTATATCTGATTGCAGCTCTCAGTTAATTTATCACATACTGTCATCTCCATCTTTACAAACTGCAATTGGGCTTTATGTTTAAACTGCTTGAACTATATTTTTAAGAGCTGTTATGCATAGTCTATGAACTTTCCTATATATCTTCTATAAACATCTTTCCTATGGTTTACTCTTTAATTCTGGAAAGCATAACCATCCACAGTGATAGAGGTACTCCTTTTCCTGCATCATGATGTGTATTTGAAAAAGGCTAGGGGATCTACTGAGGGCATTTTACAGTTTTCTCCCGGTTTTGAATATATCATGCTATGTAGGTGCCAAATTAGTGCAGGAAAATTTGGCAAGCTCTGCCACATAGATTTTAGACACAGGCATGGTTGGCTATCTACCAGGCGGTATTTCACATCCTCTAGCCAACAAATTAGGGCATTTGGGCTACTCTATTTATTTGATATGAACAGAAATCCCAGTGAAATGTACATTTACTGTGATGAGAAACTAGGAGTCTGGGACTACATTAATGGACTAGAGATAGTGTTAGGTATTCTCTCGCTCCATTTCCTCAGTGAAAATAATGTATCCTTTCTTTCTTATTTTGTACCCCATTGCTCCTATAGATGCATCTCTGCCAGTGAATGAAAGGCAACTCTGCTGCTGTACATGATAGTGTCTGCCAATCTAAAACTCCAAACAGAATGATATAGGAGCTCCATCACTGGAAGATATCCTGGACATATGCTGAATCAATTCACTTCCCAGGGATCTTGGCCAGCTCCCTCTATTTTCTGAGCTGTGCAAGGTAGCCCAGCAGTGTGTGAATTGCAGATAGTTTACAACACATGGTCCCTCTCCAGTCTGATTTTCTAACCTGGAGCAGATGCCAGGAGAACCCAGAGTGTGAACAGGCCCCACCATGTGCAACCACACATATAAAGCTACTTAGCATGCCACTGCTATGTGCAACTATAAAATGCTAATTAAGAAGAACATGAACAGGAAACACTACAAGTTGAGAATGATTCTGCGACAATGTGAATAGACCATGAATTCCACTGGAAGTCTCTTGGCTATTTAACTATTTTGTTTCAGTGTGTCTGTGTGTTTCATTTGTTTGTTTATATAAATAAACTGGAGAAAGCTTGACTGGTGTGTTGAATTAGTTGCTTTCAGTTTAAATTAAAAAAAAACTATAATGCCAGATTATGAAGGTTGTGAGGAATTTTGTTATGAAGTACAGTGGTGGTGTGCTTTTGTTTGGCAATAATTGCATATTCTTGAAAATAAACTCATAGCCAAGGTGTGTTAAAGCTCCTAAAACAGCTGAGGAGAAGCCATGTTCTAGGGCAGTGAAAAACTTCTATGTTGTCCCGATTTGCAGATTAACCAACTGCCTTTGCATTCCTGATGAAGAAAGAGGAGCCACAGCATGAACTTAATGAATAATGAAAATATTTGTTCAAATTAAAAAGTAAATTTTGATTCACCTGTATTCACAGACATTTCCACCAGCAGTTATGCATTTGAATTTTACCATTACAAATACTTCAGAAAAGAGATTTTTAGCTGCTGGCCATTGAAAGAGAATTGAAAATTGTTGCTAAATAGTGTGCATCTCAAGCTGTTAATTTTATAGTTGAAAATATAATTTTGAAATGTACACTGTGCTAGTTATTTCCAATTCAAAAATAATTTCTTCTAGAGCAAAAATTATCTCCTAAACAATACCACCATCACCACAGAATCATAGAATCTTAAGATTGGAAGGGACCTTGAGAGGTCTTTTAGTCCAGTCCCCTACACTCCAGGCAGGACTAAGTATTGTCTAGTCCATCCCTGACAGGTGTTTTTCTAACCTGCTCTCAAAAATCTCTGATGACAGAGATTCCACAGCCTTCCTAGGCAATTTATTCCAGTGCTTAACTACCCTGACAGTTAATGTGCAGCCTAAACCTCACTTGCTGCAATTTAAGACCATTGTTTCTTCTCCTATCCTCAGAGGTTAAAAAGAAATTTTCACCCTCCTCCTTCTTACAGACTTGTATATACTAGGAAACTGTTATGTCCCCTCTTAGTCTTCTCTTCTCCAGACTAAACAAACCCATTTTTTTCAATCTTCCCTCATTTTTGTTGCTCTTCTCTGGACTTTCTCCAATTTATTTGCATCTCTTTCTTGAAATGTGGCGCTTTTCAATAATCCAGTTGAGCCCTAATCAGTAGAGTGGAAGAATTACTTTTCCATGTCTTGCTAACAACACTCCGGCTAATACTTCCCAGAATGATTACTTTTTTTTGCAATGGTATTACACTGTCGACTCATATTTTGCTTGTGATCCACTATGACCCTCAGATCCCCTTCTACAGTACTCCCTCCTAGGCAGTCATTTCCCATTTTGCATGTGTGCAATTGATTGTTCTTTCCTAAGTGTACTACCTTGCATTTGGCCTTGTTGAACTGCATCCTATTTACTTCAGACCATTTCCCTAGTTTGTGCAAATCATATTGAATTTTATTCCTATCCTCTAAAGGACTTACAACCTCCCTCCCTCTCCCCGCCACAAGCTTGGTATCATCCACAAACTTTATAAGGGTACTCTCCATGCCATTATTCAAATAATTGATGAAGATACTGAACAGAACCAGACTTAGAATTGATCCCTGTGAGACCCCATTCAATATGCCCTTCCAGCTTGACTGTGAACTACTGATAACTACTCTTTGGGAACGGTTTTCCAACCAGTTATGCACCCACCTTATAGTAGCTCCATCTAGGTTGTATTTCCCAAGTTTGTTTATGAGAAGGTCATGCCAGACAGTATCAAAAGTCTTATAAAAGTCAAGATATACTTCCCCATCATCATAATGTGAATTGAGAATTGCAAATATTGCATCAACCTACTGAGCAAGAATTATTCACTGGAGAAATTTATGAATAATTTCATATGATGAATAAATTCCAGAGGTTTGTAAACTCTTCACACAGGCTCCACTTCTGCAAACACTTAGGCTTAACTTTAAATAAAGTTTTCACACTGATTTCAGTGGAGCTATTCATGTGTAGAAAGTTAAGCACATACATAAATGTTATCCAGAGCAAATCCACAAAAAGGTAAAATCCAAAGAAATTTATTACAAATCATTCACTATGTTCTTTATGATCTATATGATCTGAATATACTACTTTATTTTAAACATCAAAATGTCTCCACAATATTAATTTCTAGATACTGAATTTTAAAAAGGAATATACTGCTATGTGCTATATACTGTGATGGGGCAAGGCCAGATGGCTACTGAGGAACAGGTACTGTTAGCTCCAGGCTAAACAAATCCCTAGTACCATGGTAACCAAATGGCAGTTGCTCCAGGTTAATCAAGGCACCTGAGGCCAATTAAGATATTTCTAGAAGGCAGTGGAGGTAGCAACATTGATTAGAACACCTGCAGCCAATCAAGGCAGGCTAATCAGGGCACCTGGGTTTAAAAAGGAGCTCACTCCAGTCAGGCATGGGGGAGCCAGAGGAGAGGAAGTGTGTGTGAGGAGCTGGGAGCAAGAGGCGCAAGGAGCTGAGAGTGAGAGGGTGTGCTGCTGGAGAATTAAGGAGTACAAGCGTTATCGACACCAAGAGGAAGGTCCTGTGGTGAAGAGAAAGAAGGTGTTTGGAGGAGGCCATGGGGAAGTAGCCCAGGGAGTTTTAGGTGTCATGCAGCTGTTACAGGAGGCACTATAGACAGCTGCAATCCACAGGGCCGTGGGCTGGAACCTGGAGTAGAGGGCAGGCCTGGGTTCCCCCCAAACCTTGCAACTCCGATCAGACACAAGAGGAGTTGACCCAGATTGTGGGTTCCACCAGAGGGGAGATCTCTGAAGTGAGCAAATCTGCCAATAAGCACAGGACCCACCAAGGTAGAGGAGGAACTTTGTCACAACTCATAATGAAAGAATCATTGAACCAGAGAAAGAGAGCAATCCCATGAGAATGACTCTACAGCCTTGTGGTTAGAGCACTCATGGGAGATCCAGGATCCAGCCTCTTGCTCCTATTATTTTTAAATTATTTATTCACAGTGGGACAGCTTGAGCAGGAGAGACTAAAAGAACAGAATATCTCATAGCCCAATAGTACACACCTGAGAGGTGGCAAATCTCTGTTCAAATCCCTTCTCCCCCTCAGGCGGGGGCAGAATTGAACCTGCTTCTCCCATCTCAGTGCTCCAACCGCTGGGCTGTAATTTATGGAGGGGGAAGTCCTTTTCCTCTTGTGGCACTTAATACCAAGAGAGTGCTTGCAACTGTAAATCCCAATCATAAAGAGGCACCTTCCTGCAGCCCAGATTTAGGTGTTTGTCTCTAAGGTTATGTCTACACTATGAGCTAAGGGTGTGATAGACAGTTTGCAATAGCTGGTTGAGAGCCAGCACAAGTATTAATAGTATTGTGGCCACAGTATCACGGACAGCACAGCTTAACCATGCTGAGTATGCGCCCTCAGGGGTCAGGTGGATTTGTGTTTGGCATAAGAACAGCCATATTGCATCATACCAGAGGTCCATCTAGCCCAATATCCTGTCTTCCAACAATAGTCAATTCCAGGTGCTTCAGAGGGAATAAACAGAACAGGCAGTTATTGAGTGATCCATCCCCTGTCATCCACTCCCACCTTTGGCAACTTAAGACACCCAGAGGATGAAGTTGCATCTCCGACTGTCTTGGATAATGGCCATTGATGGACCTATCCTCCATGGACTTATCTAATTCCTTTTTTGAACCTGTTATAATTTTGGCCTTCACAACATCCCTTGGTTGACTGTGTGTTGTGTGAACTAATATTTTCTTTTGTTTTAAACCTGCTGTCAATTAATTTCATTGGGTGAGGTTCTTGTGTTATGTGAAGGGGTAAATAACACTTCCTTATTCACTTTCTCTACACCAGTCATGATTTTACAGACCTCTATCATATCCTCCCTTAGTCACCTATTTTCCAAGCTGAAAAGCCCAAGTCTTTTTAATCTCTCCAGCTATGGAAGCTCTTCCATACCCCTAACCAATTTTAGTGCTCTTCTCTGTACCTTTTCCTATTCTGTTCTATCCTTTTTTTTTTCATATGAGGTAGCCAGAACTACACACAGCATTCAACGTGTGAGCATACCATGGATTTATATGGTGGCATTATGATATTTCTGTCTTATTATTTACCCCTTTCCTTATGGTTCCTAACATTCTGTTAGCTTTTTTTCTTTTTAATTTCACTTCACATTGAGCAGATATTTTCTATCTACAATGACTCCAAAATCTCTTTCTTGAGTGGGAACAGCTAAACTAGAAGCAATTATTTTGTATGTATAGTTGGGATTATGATTTCAATATGAATTACTATGCATTTATCAACAGTGAATTTCATCTGCCATAGTGTTGCCCAGTCACCCAGTTTTGTGAGATCCCTTTGCAACTCTTCACAGTCAGCTTTGGACTTAACTATCTTGAGTAATTTAGTATCTTCAAATTTTGCTAACTCACTGTTTACCCCTTTTTACAGATCATTTATGAATATGTTGAACTGTACTGGTCCCTGTACATATCCCTGGGGGACACCACATCTCTCCAGTCTGAAAAATGACAACTTATTCCTAACCGTTGTTTCCTGTCTTTTAACCAGTTACTGAACCATGAGAGGGCATTCCCTCTTATCTCATGACTGCTTCGTTTGCTTAAGAGCCTTTGGTGAGGGACCTTCTCAAAGGCTTTCTGAAATTACAAGAACATTATATCCACTGGATCACCCTTGTCCACATGTTGTTTGACCACTTCAAATTATTCAAATAGATTGATGAGGCATTATTTCTCTTTACAAAAGCCATGTTGACTCTTCCCCAACAAATCATGTTCATTTTTGTGTCTAATAATTCTGTTCTTTACTATAGTTTCAACCAATTTGCAAAGCCATGCTGCCGCAGGCTGTGATATCAAAGCCTAGTATGCAGGCTTTTGTGATCCCATTCTGAAGTGTCTATCTGTGCACATTAAATACACAAGGAGCATGGGAGCCAAATGAGGCTTTGCGTATCCCAGTGATTTTCTAGGTGCCTAAAAGTTAGGTGCGGCAACATGCTCTGTGTCACCATACCTACGTTTCTTTGTAAATCTAGCTCTAATTGGCCAGATTTGGCTTGCCATAGATCTGAAGGAACTCCATTGAAAATCCACTGAAACCAATGGAGTAACTTCAAATTTATGTCAGTCTAACAGAGGGAAGAATTTGGCTCTCAGTGTTTAAACCTATCATATGATACCATTGAAAATTGAGGGTTATTGTGCTGCTCAATTTGACACGCTGGTTTACAACAACAACTATGAAGATATAACACACCGGTATCACTTAGCTACTGTTTCATCAATAAACATACGATAGAACTTCATTAAAGAACAGATTGAAAATTATGAAGCTACTCAGCCATCTGTGTTGTTAGGATTGCAGATGTTAAACAGAGGGTTTTTTTAAAACACATATGTAGGATATACAATTAGAAGTCATTTCTGACTAGACTAATAATATTCCATTAATACAGTTTTACAGGGATAGGAACTGTATTATTCAAAGGACTGTAGTATATTCCAATTTTATTTCTTTTCTATCAAATCTCTCTCTCACACACACACACACAAACGTTGCCATTTTCACTTATACTCTATGCTTAACATAAGACAAAAATTGAAAATAATTCTATGTTCATGAAAACACCAAAGTCTGAAAGCTCAGGAAACAAACTTCTCGTTATCCACCAAGTATGTGTCCCTGACCACTCTTCTCCATAAACATCCCTCATACCTGTCCTGGGGAGACTCCACAACCAGAGTTTCAAAGTAGCAAAATCTCTAGGCCTCTTCAATCTTTGGCTCCAAAACTAAGATTCTAAGACTATTAACTAGGGTACTGATTAAGGTAAAACTGGTTTGTGACCTAACAATAACTGACATTTATATTGACATCTTTAGATGAAAAGCACTAAGTGTTAAACTTTTCAAATATTTAAAGTAGTCACATTTAAAAAGCTTTTACTAGTTTGAGATATTCCATTTTTATTTATATCAGTATTTGCCATTTGATGTTTAGAGAATCTCTCTCAAACAGGATCTTTCAAAATGTAAATGAACAAACAAACAAACCTTTTAGGTGCAAACACAATATAGGGAGTACTTTTCTCATCACTGAAATGGAGCCTCATTGAGATTAAAGATGGCATTCTTTAAATAGCAGAAAGCAGCACTACTTCTTTTTGTAGTTCCTAGATTTATATGGATGTCTCACATTGCCTTCCCAACCCTACTTAAATTAAGTAAATGGGAATGCTTACATAAGAAAAGATATGTAAGTGCATAAGTGTTTACAGGATTGGGGCCCCAGAACACAGTTTCCTACCAGCATGATGCTAGAACACAGTTTCCTACCAAATCTCATTTAATTCACAAACAGAACACTTTGTCTAAAGTTAGTTAAGTTTCCTTTCACCAATGAACCATAAAAGAAAATACAAAATTGAGGACTAAACAGGATTAAAAGGTTAAAAAATCAAGTACTCTCATGTTAGGAAATGTCAGACTCCATGTTGACCGTGCAACCTGAATTCAGCTTCTTTGTGTCATAAATTATGATGAAGTCTTCAATTACATGATCCCATATTATTATCTTATGCAGAGCCCCTGTATCAGTCAATGCACAGGATGAATATGTTCTGGGCATGAATCAGGATTGTGTGCTTAAGGAGTCTGTTGTCTGCATGCCCCCACCTATTTGTTGCAGAAATTGGAAGGTTTATAGTGAATGAGCCAAGGGAAAAGAAAGAATGGTCTTGTGGGTAGCGCAGTTGAATGTTGCCATGGAGATTTGGACTAGATCCCTGCATCTGCCACAGAGTTCTGATGTGATACTGGTCATTTCACTTAAAGCAAAAGTTTCACATAGTCACTTCAGCTTTAATCAAAGGTTGTATCATAATGCATATTCACAGGGAGGGGGATGGAGGAATTAATGTTGCATGAGCAACATCACTGTGGAATTTCCTAACCTGAGAATGTTTGACTTTTCAACCTTTTCATTCTTTTTGATCACTTATACATTTTTGTTTCTCAGTTTTCTGAGATTTTAATAGAATGAACATATATGGGCTATTTAAATAATAAAGCCTTCACACACTGGTTTCAATGAATGCTTATTTTATTGCTGTTATCTTGTGCAGTTGCATATTTCAGTCAGTGCCATGCTGACCAATTTAGTAAAAGTAATTAAATTTAAAAAGTATCAGAGGGGTAGCCGTGTTAGTCTGGATCTGTAAAAAGCAAAAAAGAGTCCTGTGGCACCTTACAGACTAACAGACGTATTGGAGCATATGATTTCGTGGGGGAATATCCACTTCGTTAGACGCAAGTGGGTATTCTGACATCTGATGAAGTGGGTATTCACCCACAAAAGCTTATGCTCCTATATGTCTGTTAGTCTATAACTAACTATAGTCTATAACTTGTTAATGTAACAAGTTTTACTGTAACTTCTAAATGACTTATCTTTTAAAATTGCATAACCAAAAAACTGAGTATGGACTCATCTCTGTAACTTCCCACTTTTTAAAAAAATGGTAAATGTCCAGAAAGTTGTAAAACCCAATTTGGAGGTATCATAATCTACACACAAAGGAGCTAGAATTTTGTAGCTTATTTTCATGTAACCCTTTCTGAGGAAAGTAACAAAACAATTATCCTTTAAAAAGAAACAACATAATTTTCCCCAGTACAAACCCAAAGGAGTTTACCTGGAGCTGATCCAAACCCAGCGTGTTTTCATCACAGCTCCTCCTGAGTCCCTTCATGTAACAGTCATGAGAGTCCAAGGGAAATCAGTTATCCAAGATGGCTGTTGCCATGACAACCAGAAAATTCTGATACTACTTTAATTATAGCCTTGCTACTGTAAGACCATAATAATATATACATTATATTTTATAAATACTGTACTTTTACATATGAATAGCCCAGATATTCTCACGTTATAGGAATGAGAGACATTGAAAGAAATCTAGAGACTAGAGGATGTAGCTAGCATAGTATCTAGAGCCAGATTTTGCTATTGAGCCAGCATGATGCTACCCTGTATGTAGAAATAAATCAGAGATCCTAAATTCTGGTAACCACTAAAAATCCCATGGCACAATTCATGTAAAAATGGTTGAATTTCAATGGGTCTACTCAACTGGATAAAGTTACAGACATACTTAAACATTTGCTTAAATGGGACCGAAATCTTTAAGGTTCTGATCCTACAAACATGCATATGCTTAACTTTAATCATGTAAGTGGTCTCACTGTCAACAGCTAATGTCTTAAGTGTTTGCAGGATCAAAGACTATTTTTAAAAGAAGGAATTTCCATATTTTGAAATGGAAACAATCATCATTTTGGTATGAGTTAAGTTCTATGCTTTTGTATTAATTTTGTTGTCTCTGTAGCAACAGTTTTCTATTAAAGAATTCCCAGTAAGTTAAATCATCCTCTCCTACACAAAGCCTGAGCTGTGTACAGGACTGAGAGATAACGGAGTTGGAATTTACACACAAAATTGAACTACAGGTCAGAAGCCAGTAATATAACCCCCTGCTCCATCCCACAGATGCTACTCCATGCCTTGTGTGGAGAGTCACAAACTGAGCCCCTGATCTTGCAATGGGCTCTGTGCAGGTGGGCTTTTACTCATTCCATTAAAACACAGAATGCATGTATTTAACAATTCAAGTATTTTATTTCAACATTACATGACTGCAACATTACAGTAGTTAATAACTGCTGTTATCTGCTACCTGTGACAGTTTGTTCAGTTCCTGAAATTGCACCTCCCCCAACGGAGGATGACCTTTAGTTTCTGTAGCCATTCAACATATGCTTAGATTGCAATAACAGCTCCTCTGCACGGTTCTCTTTGCAGGACTCGGGACTACATCTGCATAACTGCAGTTACCATAAACTCTCTCCCTAGTTCCCAAGCTGCCCTGTTGCTTGGGCCTAAGTAGGACCAAACTTCAATCTCATGGTGTGCATGGGACTCACAGGCTTCCCACCATCTGCAATTTTCCCTTATTGGCCCACTACATGGCTTAAGTGATGCAGAGGTTGAAAATGGTTGAAAACAATCCATTATATATGTTTCCAGCTCATGTCAAGGATTTTGGTGCACAAGGAACACATATGAAGTTGGTAAGGAGAAAGATATTTGTCTTCAAGCTTCACAGAGAAAATCAGAAAGAATCTTAGGGGATACTTCTACATTTATAACTATAAAAACAGACTTGGCACTTGAATTCACCATCTTTTGAAACAGTGGTCATTTTCATAATCACTTTGGCATATTACTCACATTTTGTAAAGATTTTGTGCTGTATTATAATAAGCAAGACATGACAGACATAAAAAATGCTGAAATTTTTATAGCAGTGAATTATTAGTCTATTCAATAAACAATTACTTTCCAGGAGTCTCAAGGCTATGCATTTATAACTCATGAACTAGACACATAGCTGTAGCCTGTATTTGCAATGGAACAGACACCAGTAACAGTGAATTCCTGATCAAATTCAAAATAGTATCTGCAAATAATGATTTAAAATGTGATTGTGAATATTTTATACATTTTTGTTCCTTTCTTCATTTAGTGGTCTTAATTGCATCTTAATTTTTATTTATTAATTTCATTTGGTCCTATCCAGATTTTCTTTGCATATTCAACATCATATTCTTCTTCCCTCATCCACAGTTCAAACAAATGATTAATTAATCCTTAAGAGAATATTCAGGAAAACACTAAGGATATATTTCTCAACTAGTTAAGGACTAGAAATGTACTGAAATTATACAAACCCCAACTTGAAACATATATGAATTTTTCGTTAGTGAAAGAACAAATAAGTGTCCATTATCTCTCTGTTAGGTAAGGCTGGATAGACAAACTGCTATCTAAATATACAGGTGCACTAATGGCACATGGCTCAGAATTTAATGGATGCATACTAACCTAGAAAATTTTAAATATATTAAGGATACTTGTTATTTTTACTTCTTCTGCTAAATACATTTATTTAGATATGCATATTCTTTAAACGAGTGCTAGTGCAAGCCTACAGCAAAATGGATCAGAGCAGTTTTATTTACTGAATTGTGTCTCTAAATGACTACTATCATCAGTGAATTACTGGTACCATGAAAACATGGTACCACTTATGTTCAGAAAAGAAATGTATCTGTAGCATATTATTTATCTATTGACAGTTCATTGTGTAGTTTTCAGATATAAAGGGACTTGCTCGAATGAATGGAGAGGAAACTAAGCCATGCCCTGATGATGCCTTTCCTAATGTACTAAAGGAATGATGCCAGGGCATACTCTCTGGAATTTTTCCCATGAGAAATGAAGCTAATTCCTGCCCTTTCACTTGATCCCCCCACCTCCCCTGAAGCATTGCTAGTGATCTTAAACAGCAAACATAATATTAGTTGTTCTAGGGCAAACAAATATTTAACTAAAGAGTCTTGAGGAAACACCAAAGTTTAAAACCGGGGTGAAATCCTGATCCCATTGAAGTAAATAACAAAATCCCTTTTGACTTCAATGGGGTTAGGGTTTCTCCCCAAATCTCTCCCATTACCCTGGGATGCTACAGAAGGAATGCAAAGGAATTAAAGTCCATCCACATACATGCATTGCTGTATCAAGGGACAGCCCCTGACTTCAGCTGGACTCCACACGGGCACAGGAGATTGCTGGCAAACAATTTACAAGACCAAGGTCAGACACAGTAGCATGATGTTTTTCTAGCATTAGCTACAGTACATATATATTTAAGAAACTTGTTGAAAGAGCAGCTAGGCATGCCTAATGTTAACAAAAACCGTACTTGGGCATAATGCATTGATTAAAATCACTCAACCCTTGTAATGTGAAATGTAGAGGAATCTGTGGCAGAAGTGTTGGACACATGAGCAAAGGTGCATGGGGAATGTTTTACAAACCTTTTCAAAAATTTGGAATGCATTACTCTTCAATTTGCAATTTTGGCCTTGTTCCACCTGGTTGAACTGCAAAAGTGAAGTTCTAAGCTGATTATACAAGATTTTTTTTGTATAAATCTGGTTCTAAATTTAAACACACACACACACACACACACACACACAGCATGAGTTTATGCAAAATACAATAGGTGATAGTGTGCAGTTGCAAATCATTGACCCCCCTACTATTAAGGAAAAAAATACAATGTTAATGACAGCCATATAATGCCACTTTTGTAAGAAGACTGTTAAAGCATGATGAGTTACGTATGTTAGGGAACCTACCCATGTTTTCTGGAAAGTGGTTTATTCAATACTTTCATTCCAATTGCTTTAATTTTACTTTGTTTTAGCCTCCTAGCCAAGGCCATTGAGATAATGTCCCTTATGTGGTGTTTGTAAATTAATACAGTTTTAATTAAAACTAACTAAAAATGCAGTAGCTCATTACATTATATTTAGCTTGGAAACATCACACCTTTTACAATTACATAGAAATTAAGCACTAGCAATAACCAATGCAATTTTGTAAATTAGCTGATCTACTTGTAATAGGCAATCAAGGCACACAAATTTCTACCACCTCATTTTTCTTTATGAGAAAAGATGCAGAATAGAATTTTCTACTTTCATTTTATGGGGAAAAGAGAACAATTTAGATCAGAGTCAAGGTTAACAATGTCTTTATCCAAGCATTAGAATTTGTTTTACTTTGAAACACCCAGAAACAAAGTCAAATTGATCAATCATTTCCACCCAGAAAAGGCTACTTTATGTTTCACCACTGACCTGGGTTGCTTTTTTGTTTGCTTTGCTTTATTTTCAACAAAAGCTAACTTATATAAATACAAAATAGCTTTGTTATCTTCTACAAGTTTCCAAGCAAAACATGGTTTTATAATGGGCAATTATAATAAAACACCTGCTGCTGAGAAGAGACCGTTGTCAACATCTATCTAATTTGAAGAACAACAGCTTTCAGTGATTTTGGAAAATGAACAATAACTGAGCAGTCACTTTGCTAAGCAAACTAACCCACAGGCAACTTACTCCAAGGTTGTCCACAGAACAAGTAGGCTAGAACAAAAGTGATTGTTTTGCCATGAGCTGAGAAAATGTTACTAAAGGCCAAGTTTACATGGTTATTGCTTCCAAGCAAACAGAAGTAGCAGTTCCAGAATCATTTGTCACAAATTACCTAATAGAATGAGCCCATCCATAAAATCCTTTGCCGAAATGCTGTCATTCCCTGCGTACTAAATAAATATAAATTTAGGAAAGTGAAGAGAAAAACAATCTAAATAGAGACAGTATTTATTTGCCAGAGTATAAACTATGCTATTGATTTAATGAATCTATATTTCAGGTAAGTCCCTCTCATAATAATCGGACGCTAATTATATCAACAGATTGAACAAAGCCACTTGGTTGAAAACCAAAAAACAAAACAAAAAAGAAAAAAATGCATCCAACATTGACTCCTACAATACTAGCCTGCTTCGGATTATAATGAAAACTTTCCATCATGCTGACACACAAGCTAAAATACTATCAATGCAAAATTATCCTAACTGTACAAGTGTGAGAGCAGACTTTAGTATCTGAACATATGAACTGGTATTGGCATAATATCTATGAACTAGAAATAACAGGCTTTTGTGTTACATAGACTCCAGCACTTCAGATGCAACAATTGTTTAATGGTATTGATTTGAAATTGTGTATCACAAAACATGGTTTCAAAAGACCTCTGTAAATAGCTTATAGCTATTGCATTCAAACAATTCATGCATTAACAAGGTGATCTGAAGAACAAATTCTACCTCTCCAGCTGATGCCTATCTCTTTTGTACTCCATGTGAGATTTCGTGCAAAAATTGCATTCAATGGTTGCAGACATGATCCATATGAAAGATAAAAGTGCTAATCAGACAGAAGAAAGTTGTCCTAAACTAATCTTCAGCCAGAGTCAGCAGATAGTGTATGAGTTTTGTAGCAACTTCAGAGCCATGCATTCATGATTCATAGGAAGATGTGCTCTGGGGGAAGGATATGGTTAAAGGACAGGCCTGGGAGTCAATTTCCCATCTCTTGTGTCTGCCACAGGCTCTTTTTATTTCTCCCCCTCCCTCAGACCCAAGGAAAAGTTTCGGTTAAAATGGTTCAGCCTTTTCTGAAAAATGAGATTAGGGAAAAACATTCTTTTCCACATGTTCAAAAAATTCTTACAACTGTTTTGCTGAGAAGCTCTAGAACCTCCATGCTTTAGAACAAAAGCTTCCAAATTGGAAGGGAGGAGGGTAGCCGTTGTATCACTAATGTATGTTTTGTTGTTCCCCTGGGGAAAAGAGATACCAAAAATTGAAAAATCCCAGTTTGTACATGCTTAGAGACTTGTTAGAAATTGGCAGCTAAATTCTCTGAACAGTCCACCTGTACTGAGCATACTACAACCCAGAGCTCCAAGGCCCAAGCAGGACTTTCCCTGCAATTGATGTCCTGACTCCTGCAGGATATTGTGGTACTGGCACAGGAACTGAGAGCAGAGAGACACATGTCTCCCCAGTGCTGTCAGTGTTCCCCTGCTGATGCCCATGGGGCATGGATGAGGAAGCCACTAGACTCTCATGCAATGGGAACAAGAACCAGACTGTGGGAAGACCGGATGAGGGAAGGACATTGGAAGCTGGGTTGGGGACAAGGGAAGAGATTGATCAGATAAGGAGCCAGGTTGTGAGTGGGGACTGGGACAAGGAGCCCAGATTGGGGGGAACTGGGACATGGATGGAAAGCCCAGAGAGTGAAACTGGGATTTCAGGGATTGCTAGGAGATTGGAACTCTGACATGGAGCCTGGGACTGGCTCAGAGAGGATACTTAGATAAGCTGCTGGGGTTGTGGGGGTTAGCGAGAGGGTTGGGAGGGGTCAGTATAGAAGGAGTCAGGCTTCGGGGATATGGGCAGAATGGTCTGTGCCCACTAGAGTAAACTTCCCTCCAGAACCTGGAATGGAATTCAAGACTCCCACTGAGTTCACCATTCCTTTGTTGCCAGCAAATATCTGGCAAAATGTGTGTCTCATCCCCCTTTATTTGCTGGCCCACTTAGAGGCTGGTAACCTACTAGAGCTATCAGTTACTCCATTAGCTCCAGTGGCAGAGGTCTCAGCACTGGATCTAAAGTTTCCCACCCTGCTGTTGACCCATGTGGAGATCAGTAAGATTTCACATGCTGGAGACAGTTTTTTTCTCCCCATTTTCTTTTTTAAGAACCTAGGAACTAATTTACAAATATCACTCAGTGCTACAACTGAAGTGTGCTTTGAACATATAAAGGGCAATCTATTGCCAAGTACTCTGAAAAAAACAGGCCATAGCTGTCTCACACCGGGCACCCGAGATAAATTGATATTTTAGTTGTTTGTCTCTCTGTGCCTCAGCTCCTCAGCTGTAATATGCAGCTCATTCCCCTCATCTCACAAGGGTATGGTGAAACTAAATATATTAATAAGTATGAACCACTCAGGTATTGTAGTACTGAGCTCCACTGGTAAGTCAATTAATAATTATCCATTCACAGCTGGGTTTGAATAGTATGTAGCAAGAAAGACTTGTGACTACAATGAGGATAAAAAAATAAATAAACAGCTGCTCATTAAGTGAGAATGTCCATTCTGTTCACTAAATGAGGAAAGGGTCTGATGGAAAAAAAATTGTATGTGATCATGTAATGAAAGTCTGTATCATGCGTATTCATATGGGAGACAAATTAAGGTTACACAGACACCCATAATGCTCGCATAATGCTGGCATTCTTAATGTTTGAATGCTTGACTTTGCAACTGTAGCATTCTTTTACTCTATTTGTGTGAAATATTACCTAAAATAATCCATCCTTTATAAAGAATAATAGATTCTGTATCCATGGGACCTCTTTAATTTAACCTCATTAAGTTAACTGTGGATTTCCTTGAACTTTCATGAAAAATAAAGACAAAAAGAAAACCCACACCAGAAATGAAATAGTTGCCAGAGAGACATACACTCTTTCAATCATGTTGAATACAATTAGAACTAATAAATATTCAGTTCAGCACATAACCATTTACCGTTTTTATGAAACATTCCAACCTGAAAGGTTCGAGTTATCTTCCAATTAGGAGAGAAGTCTTTCAAAGAACAGTAAATGGACTACGCAAAGAGGTTAAAGGTGT
This sequence comes from Mauremys mutica, assembly GCF_020497125.1. Taxonomy (NCBI): domain Eukaryota; kingdom Metazoa; phylum Chordata; order Testudines; family Geoemydidae; genus Mauremys; species Mauremys mutica. Next base: position 215,522,009 of record NC_059072.1, on the reverse strand, counting down.
GATCAGAGATGATTTCAGCCACAAAGTAGAGAAATGAAAGCACGCACAATTTGTTTTAGCCCATTCTATAACTCACAAAGCTCAACAGCTCACAAAGACTCAGGGGGGTAGTCCTTTTTTTTAGGAGTAGCATTTATTTTAGTGGCCTATGAAGAAAAAGTGCCAGTACTTTACATATGTATGCAAAAGTAACATATGTCACTTTGTCAGAGGAATGTTATAAAATAAGGATACTAAAGCAATTAATTTATAACGAGAATAAAACATGAAATTAACAGAGTAACTTTGGACAGAATTTGGACACAATGGAATCCTCTGGTTACACGCTATGGGATGGCAATACTGAGACCTCACCGTTTTATTAAAATAATATTAACAGATAAACGTGTCTTCAGAACCACCAGTCAATTTTTTTTCTAATTGTTACAGGTGATGTGGGGTAATTAAATAAGTCTGAAATAACATCAGAGGTGGTACTTCTTTTGGAATAATTCACTTGTCACTTGCGACATTCCCACATAAATCCAGGTGTAGTGCATTTTGTATAGATGAATTTGATTTGAATATGAGAAAATTTTTAAAAATAGTAGTTCCCCCCCCAAAAAAACCCCAATTATAAATGCCATTTTGAGAAACTTTAAAAAATGCAACACTCGCAAGCCTATGAGAAGCTTAAATAATGACAATTTAGAATTTTAAACATGGGAAAACTTAACAATAAGAGCAGCAAGGAAGACAAAAATTATTCTGAAACCAGGCAGTTAGGAACTACATGATGTAACTCTGGAAATGGCAGAATCAGGGTACTTCCAAAGCTATCTCAATAGATATGATAATTACAGATGTACAGTATATTAGGTCATTGCATAATTGATATAACTGGTATGAATGTCCCAAATATTGCCCCCTCCACATTACATTGTCAACTTCTATTCTTAGTATAGCCATAATCATATAGCAAGAGAACTGTAACACAGGAGGAATGTGTGTGCAGAAATGTGCCATGTGGTGGTGGTGGTAGGGTGCCCCCCGTAGCCAGTAGCTCTGCAGTTAGGGTATTCATCTGAAGGTGGGAGACCTAGGTTCCTGTACCAAATTAGAGTCTCCCACCTCCCAAGTGAGTACGCTAACTACTGGGCTTTCAGGTCCTTCGGGGGGCACTGCCACCTGAGATGAGGAGGAACAGGTGATGGTGGCCCACTAAGGCCCACTAGATGAAGGGTGAAGGGTGTGCTCTGAGCATACCTACTGGATTGGGCAAAGGACATGCCTAATGGGTCAATCTCAGCATGGCTGAGATGCCAAGCTACTTGAAGCCATTAGAACTTCAGCTGCTTTGCATATACTTACCAGAAGAAATGTAGGTTTCCATGAGACTTTACTGGCAGAAACTTGGATGCCTAGGAAATTTAGGCATCTACAGGGTTAAGGACAGATGAACAGGAATTTGGGGAATGACAGTGGTTGGACTTAGGTGCCTAAGTCCCCCTAGTGAATTCATCCCCACCATCCTAATTTTCTGTTATTCTTCAGCAGGCCTTTTATTAACGCATTGGCTGGAATTCCCCAAGGGCATCTGCCATGTTAATGGTCTTCTTATGCACAGTGGCATCTCTGTCTTGACAAATAAGTACAGAGCCAGTGGGGATGGAAAGCGAAAAGGGACTGAGGGGGAATAAATCAGCTTGGATGTTCACATTTCAATTGCTAGTTGATACACACCCACAAAAGAATTTAGGTTTTCTGTTGGGAATGAAGGAGGGAGTGGGAAATCAAGGAACAAGTACAAGTAAATGTGAAAACACTTATTACTCAGGACCAGATCGAGGATCCTTTACTCATAATGACTATAGTAATCCTATTGACATCAATGGGATTATTTATGGAGTACGATATTATTCAATATGAGCAAAGGAGGAAGAAGACAGCCCTGAATCATTAATTCTCCTTACAGTATGTATAAGTGTATATGTGGTAAGCATTGTGCGCCCCCTCCTCCCCGGGTCTTTTTTTTTTTTTTTTTTTTTTTTACAGCTAAGGATGCTGTGTCAGAGATTAGGCATTTACGATTTGTAAATAGGAATTACCTAATTTATTTACTAGTAGACAAAGATAATAATGGTAATATGTTATTATGGACTGTAAAGTGAAAAATTGGTTATTCCACACTCCCTGTGCCAGATACTGGCTGATTCGTAAAACTTAAATTGAGAAGCACATAATTCAATAAATTTTAAACTGATTGCTTTTAAAATACATGTGTAAGTCTACCAAATGTTACTCCACGTGAGATTTTCAAGAGCTCCCACGGGTGTTAGGCATCTAACACTCATTGCCTTTCAATGTTTATGGGAGCTCCTAAATACAATGTCTTTCTGTACAAGCGGTCTTTTTTTTTAAAATAACTATTAGTAGCACTTCCAGCCGCAAAGATATCCTCAAGAAACACTGAAATGAGGGCAGCTTAAAATATTAGTGATGAGACCCCACTGGGCAAAATGAACTTCTTATGGTATTATTGCTTTATTGTTTCACTTTGGCTTCCACTGTAAAAGATACTGGATGTCGTAACACAATTTCCAGAGGGGAGGTATTCTGTCATGTATTTTTCTTCCTCCCTGATTACTTCAATTTTGTACTTCTCGGTGCTGAGATAAATGAGAAAGAGAAGCTTCCCCCCCCCCTTAGGCTTTTCAGCAATGACAATTTTGAGTTTCATCAGTTTAGAAGACACCTTCATTTAATCTGTGCATGGGAAGATAGATCATTTCTTAAACTACTCTCAAAGGTTTACGGGCCTGTTCCAAGAAACTAGACTAGATTCGTTAAGCCTGTGCTTGTAGATGATATAATAATGTTATTCCTAACAAAATCAAACATCCTGCATACAATATGCAGAGAGCAAGCCACTGAAACACATGAAGAATCGTTCTCTTCCAGTACTCTCAGAGTGCTGGGTCCCATATCCAATTGAGATACAAAATGACAGATGAAAGATTGCAGGCATAAAAGTAATACAATTCTTGGTCTTTAAGGTTTTAATGATAAACTTCCAACCAGGTGAACTTTGTTAAAGCCAGACATACAAAGTACAGTGGGTTTTCAAGAGTCTATGGCAGAGTCTGGGTCCAAGGTTTCTTATTTTTTTTGTAATTAAGCTTCTTTAGATTTAGCTGTTTTTGCTAGAGGGAAATTTTAGCCAGAGTTAGCCTGCTAATTGTCTGAATATATTCTCATTTGGAGGGTCAGAGCTGATGGTAGGAAACTCTCACTTCTTTTATCTGTCTCCAATTATGATTTTTCCTCCACTGCTTATTTCGTGTATGTGTGTGATTAAATATTGCCATTTACTACTGCAGCTTTTCTCTTCAACTGTGGAATACTTACTAGTGTTGTCTGCTGATATAAGAGATGGAAATATTTACTCCAGGGACCTACACTGTACTGACTCTTTACTGCCAGTAATGGGAAGGTGGGTGTACAGGCTGGTGTCCTGGCCTAATTTGTTTGGCATAGGACTTAGAGAGGTTGTTATGCCTTATTTTTTAAATACAGCACTCCAGGACCTGTAAGAATTGATAGAAGGCATGAAGAGGAAAAGAGCTAGGTGGATGAGGGGAAATAACTTTAAATTGTTTAAAAGTTCAGATCACCACCACTATTTTTGATTATTACAATTGTAACAAAGCTGCAGCTTTTAAAATCCAAATCAGGTAAGATGTTACAGATTGCCCAATTCGTTTGTGGAGGCATAGTAGCCATCAGCTGCTTTGCCTGTTTTTGTGCTGCAAAATACATGGCAGGTGACCATATGCCATCATTTCATTTGGAGCCTGGGCCCACTCGAGCACTGCCGCCCTAGGTGTGTATGTGGGTGGGGGTGGAGGGGGCAAAGCCCAAGCCATACTGCTTTGGGCGGGGGGGTGCAAAGTTAAAGCCCAAGGGCTTCGGCCCTGGGTGGTGGGGCTCAGGCTTTGGCCCCCAGCAAGTCTAAGCCAGCCCTAGCAACCCCATTAAAATGGGGTCCCAACCCACAGTTGGAGAACTGAGGCCAGGGTCTAGCTGCTCTAACCTGCAGATGGGACTGAAGTGTCCACTGGGAAAATCTATAAAAGTGGAGTTTCAAAGCCATGATTGCACCTACACTTATTCCCTGTGCCCACTTCATCTCAGGCACAAGACCTCTTTAATTCCACCCTCCATCAATTTATATTTGCTTTTTTCCTATATGTGTATATCCTATATTCTTTTTCTTTCTTTCTAGGATTGATTGTAAACAGGCTTAAAACAATCACTAGTGTGTTACCCATTCCTGTATTTACCGGGGCAGCAGGATCTCCCTGCAGACAGTTTTTGTCTTACACACAACATGTCCATGAAAATATTCAACCTCACAGTATTATAAAACAACAAGAAACAAAATAAAACCAACTCAAGTACCTTTTCTACCTCATCACAAAACAGCTAGTGTTACTATTTAATTTTTGTAGTACACAGAATGTCCAACCCTTTGCAGAAATACAAAAATCCTGTTCTCTTACCAGGCATACAATTCAGATATGAACATAAGTTCAATTTTGTCCTTCTTAGTCCCCTAACAGCAATTGTGTTTCAGCTTAGTGACCTCTTTCTAATTATACCTAATATGACCACATTTGAGAACATAACAAAGTCAATCAGTAACACTTGATTTTTTATGTTATATTTATCATATCTGTACTGTATTTTTCAGAAATTAATTACCCTTTAGATCTGGTATTATTTTTATTATACTTGTACCTAGGACTGAGATCAAGGCTCATTGAGAAGATTGTGTACACGCACATCATGAGAGAAAGTCCCTGTTTTTAAATATTTACAATTTAAGTAGAAGAGGCAGACAAAAGGTGAGTGAAAGGAGATAAGGAAATATTACACAAATTTTACCAATGGGGAACTGACACACAGAGATTAGGTGACTTGCCCAAGGTCACACATGATGTTTGTGGCAGAACCAGGAAATAAAACACATCTCCTATGTTCCAGCCCTCCACCTTAATAACAATTCCAGTAAGTACCAAAAGTATTAAGTACCAAAGCACATTTAAACAAGATGCAAACAGAGTCTAGAATGATGTGCAAAATCGACAGCTTCTTTCCTTAAAATTGATTTCTCTCTTATTTGAGTTCAAGAAACAGAACTAAGTAAAGACACAATCAAAAAAAGGTTAGATATTGTTAACTACATAAAACTAAAACTTTTAAATGTTTTTCCTGATTTTAAAGTAATTGTATTTATTAAATACTTCAAATTATAAAAAAGAGTCTTTATTACTTCAAAATCTCAGAAGAAACAACTTGCCATCCCAACACAATAGCTGCAAAATGCACAAGTTTATGTTGATAAATTTGGTTCAGAAAGAAACTCACAACCTAGAAAGAGCAGTTTAGCTTTTTTTGCTCAAAGCTCTGAAATCAGCTGCCAACCTCTGACTGCAAACAAAATGAAACCTGGCATAAAAAAAAATAGGAAAAATCCAATTTCTGTATATACAGATTGCAAAGAAAGCTTACATTTTCACAGCTAACAGCTGCCTTTCATAACTTCCTGCGGCAAAAGAAAAAATGGAGCCCTGCCTTTAAACTCCATTGTCTGTATAAGTATCATAGTCTCACAAAAAAAAATATTGTACAAAAGGGAAATTGAATTTGGGGTCAAGATCACTATTTAACATGGCTTAAAACACTTGATGCAAATTTGGGTACTTGGATTTTCATTTAAAATAACTTGGCTATTCCTAGCCTAGGTCAATGAAACATAATAGAGACTGTGTATGTAATACTTCATTTTGAAGATTGCTTGAGAGCTTACCATGCCATCATAGTACTTTCAGCATAAAGCCTTCATTTATACTGCACTTTCTAACTGCATTAGGAAGGAAAATTCATTGCTCATTTGTTGCAAAATTAGTTGTGGGCACTGAAAAAAAAGTGTAGGGTTGGGATTTATTTATCAGTTAAAAGGAATCTGTCCCCACTGTACATTCTAGAATAGTTCTTGATTATGGGATATCACTGGCATTGCCAAATAGCCCATCTGTTCCATGGAGAAGTGAATCTTCTGGGATGTGGAGGTCTAGGGAATTAGGAATGGTGTCCTTTTATTTTGGGGGAGGCAGAAGAAAGGAGCAGGAACTGGGTTTGAAGGCAGGACACTTGGAAAAAGGAGAGGCACAGATACTGACTGTAAAACCTACTCTGAGTGACATCTCATGCACAAGTGGCTGCACCTGGGAGAGTGCACCTTTCCCCCCTCCCCAGAACAACCCTCTGACCTGTGGAGCCAACAAGCCAAAGGGAGGAAGCAGGAGTGAGTGGATAAGGATCAGTGGCCTATGATGTGCAGGAAGTCAGACTAGATTATCATGATGGTCAACCTTAAAGCGTATGAGATCCCAGTGGATCATCTTTAGAGGAACTGAACCCCACGCACATCAGCAGAATATCCAAGCACCATTGAAAAGTGGTCACAGCAAAACATCAATTTCTTCCAAAAGTGTAATAGGCTCCATCAGAGGAGAAGTGAGCACAAGATTATCTTTGGAATATCTACACAATCTTTTGGTATCTCATTTTGACAGAGCTTGGTTTGTAGGCAAGATATGGAAGACTAACTGCTTTTCCTTTCCTAGTTCAACCCCTATGTGCATGTGCATCTTCAGTAATTCAGTGCTAGCAATGCAGGATACTAATAATGCATCTAATTTGAGTATGGTGCGTTCCACTTACCTTCTGTGAATGAAGATACTTAATATGTACCAAATTTGCATGATGTTTTGACAAAAAGCCAGAGCAGGACATTAACCTCATTATCCTCTTCTCAACTCCAGGCAACATATTGGATTTGTTTATTTTTGTTGTTGCTTTTTTTGTTTTGTTTAACAATACATCGCTAATTTAGCATCCGAGGAAGTGCATGCCCTTTGTAGTGTATAAGAGTTGAGAAGATCCGAAGAAAGCACAAGTTTCTATTTACATTAAAACATTCACACTTCAAATGATGTTTTAGAGTTTAACCTGAAGGGTTTAGCACCCCATCCCTTCTGTTCTAATTACTATTAACTATTATTACCAACATTTTAAATTTGTATAGCATTTTTCATCCTACACTATCTCAAATCTGATATAGAGATCATTCATCCATCACTGGGACTGAATGCAGCAGTCTTTTTATGCCAGGAGCACTAGCAGTTTTTAGAAGAAGTGACGAATAATTTCATATCTATTAGAAACGAGAGGGATAATTTAGGGAGACAGAATGTAGTTATTCCAGATGGATTTCAGCCATGATAATGAGGTTTATGCCCCTGCTCTTGTCAAAAAGCCATCGAACCTTTAAGGGCCAGGATGTCACCCCGTTACACATTCCATCCCAGTGATAATTGGGTAAAATTTATTACAGAATGCTTACAGTGTAAATAATCTTTAAAAGTACAAAGTGCTGACTTATCAGTACTAGCAAATATTTCTATATATACAAACACACACAGTGAGCTAATTTTACTCATGCCCCCATTTTAAAAACAAATCCATTTAGTCCATTAAATCAACTCCGAGTTACATCAAGGATGTGAAAGAAAAAACATAGTGAACATTATAAATGTTAGAATTAGTTTGCTAAACCTTTTAAGGTTATGCAGTGTTTCATGTAAACAACTCAGATGACATATTAAAACAGCATCTTTTATTCCTGGTTACAGTTTTATCAGACAAGTAAAGTGATTTCTAAGGAATTTTGAAGGCAGACTATCAATTTTGGTCACTGCTCCATTTGTGTTTACAGCCAAATCAGTAATCTGCATCCAATTTGTTTCAAATATTGAGCAAAAGCGCTGAAGTGGAAAGTATCTTCCTATAAACTAGAGTGTCAGCATTTGAAGGGGGGACTTTCAACTACTGTGCAGATGGAACAATCACATTCTAAAGCCTGCTAACTGTAATAAAATTTAATGTATCTATATTAAAATGGTATTTCTATGATAGAATTAATAATGATATCTCTTACGTTATTCTTTCCCCAAAACTTGTCTCATGAATCAAGAAGAAAAGCCTGGGGGCACATGAGAATCAATAGCAGTCAACTTAAAACATGCCCTTGTTGCCACCAAAATACATAACAAAGTGAAAAGAATGGAAATTGAATAGAAGTCAATTCATCCATATCATCAACAGAGATAGAATTCACATCTTCACAGTTTGATGTTATCAAACATAGAGGGCTAAACTCAGCAATACTGGCACCCACTGGTGTGAAAATTGCCTCCTCACACCATCTTCTCCACTGTATCTCTGAGGGGAAATTCATCGCACTGGTGTCTCAGTCTCTGCCTTTATTGTGCCAGATGAGGGAAGGTAGTGTTTATTAGGCAGGTGTTCATAGGCCAGCTGCAGGAGTTTCTTTAGAGACCATCTCCCTCCACTGATTTTCTGTCCAAACCTCACTGTTGGTCCATGTTAGCCACCTTTGGTGCTGCCTGAACCCCTGCTCTCATCCTCCTGATGAGTAAGTAGGTCAATGCAATTTTATACCATTGCAATCCAATCTCTCAATGAGAGTTTTGATCTCGAGGGTAGTCTGCCACTAATTTTGCTAACATAAACCATCAGTGAATGCATCCTATAGATTTCAAAAAGGTAGTGTATTATGTACTTTTTACATTAGCTAAAACACAGGATCTGTATGACATTGGATCTGTTACTATCATGTAATGTAAACTGAAAGTCATAACTTCCAAGTACACCAGTAAGGAAGTTTAACCTAGACTATCATCCACACATGTATTTAGGATTAATCATTATGCACAAATTTAGCATAATCCTGCTCCTATTCCAGTTACTGGAAAAGCTTCTATTAATCTCACTGGAAGTATGTTTGGGCCTTGGCTTATCTTTGAAAAGACCGAGGTAGCTTCATTTTAGACAAATACATGAACATTCTGCAAATCTACTTAGTTTAAAAATAATCCACTACGGAAAATTATATATTTTTTCTGATTATATTCTAATATATGTTATCTTACTTTAAGTCTAAGTTATATGCTTTGATTTGATGTTAATTAGCAGACAAAACTTGTTTATTAACTATGGGACAGATCCTCAATTCCTGCACGGTCTCCTTTATGCCATGGAAAGTTGTTTCCAAGTGGTAGCCAGAGATTCCTCTGGAATAGGGAGCATGTTGGTTGCAAGAGGAGACCTGGCAAGAGCCTCTTGTACTCCAGTCATTTATTAGGCAGTTACTGTCTTCATGATTTAGAGCAGCTCTGAGGTTGGTCTAGTTTACACAAGGGCCAAATCAGCCTCCAGATTATGCTCCAAGGATACCTCAGCCCAAACCAAGCCAAGTCAAAGATCTGTACTGTAATTAGTATAAATAATCTTTTCTTTTTTAAATAACTATACAAGTCTAAACGTCCTAAAAGCAAAATAAACATCTATCCACAGACAATTTATGTATGCAACAGACATTCATAAGTAGCAATGCTATAATCTCTTCTAGTAGAGCCAACACAAAGAGAGAATAGATTTTTTTGTTTAACTTTTAACACTACCTATTTCTGATTAGGTGCATTTCCCACCCTTCTAAAAGACGAGGCTACACATTTTGTAGACTCAAAACTTCACCCCTTTCCTGGAGTTTGGCTTTACTGACAGAAGTTATCAGTAACATAACATAGCCAATTCAAGATCACGGCTTGACTCTCCAAGGACTCCAATAAGAGGACTACTTACCTTATAGCCTACAGTCTTTCTGCAGAGACCTACTTTCATTTCACTTTTGTCCAAAGAGAGGGTAAGGAGCCACCTTTATCAGTGAGACAGCAGAACTCATGTAACTTGTTCTCAATAGGAATAGCACCTGCTAACAGACTGGGGTGTTTTCAGATGTGCATTGCCAGCCTGTAATATTGTTAGACTTATTGGGCACCTAAAGGTGACTTATGTTTTTTGTTATTTGTTTACCACTTTCTGGTTTATTTATTTATTTAGAAAAATAATAACTGACCTCTATTTAAAGCTACGTTCTTGTATTACACAGAAAAGTGTTAAGAAAATGTTAAGGTTGCAATGTCAAGCACTCAAAGGTTAGGAAATGCCGGAATTCAGCCCCCTTGTGCATATGCATTAAGATACGGCCTTTAATTACACAACTACATAACATTTTTCCACAGGACTCCTGTCACACTCAGTGTACAGGATGGACAGTGTGATGGGAATTAATCAGGCCTCCTTGTCCCAGTCTCTCTGTCCAGCTCCTGGCTCAATCTGTCCTCACTTGCACTCCCACTGGCTCCCAGTTTCAATCTCCCTCCTGCCTCTGCAACCCAGTATTGCCCCAGACCAGGCTCCTAGTCCCTGGCTACCTCTCAGCTTCCAGTCTTTCTCCAAAGTCTCCTTAACCAGTTATTGCCTCCAGCCCATGCAAGACTGATGAAAAGGGAACACAATTGTACCAGAGCCCCAAGCTCAGCTCCCCCTCCCAAATAAACATTTATAAGTAATAACTTAAAAACAGAGTTAAACATTTTATTAAAGCTAATATTAATATATATATATACACACACCTCTACCCTGATATAACATGACCCGATATAACATGAATTTGGATATAATGTGGTAAAGCAGCACTCTGGGGGGGCTGTGCAGTCCGGTGGATCAAAGCAAGTTCGATATAACGCGGTTTCACCTATAACACGATAAGATTTTTTGGCTCCCGAGGACAGTGTTATATCAGGGTAGATGTGTGTATAATACATAGGTTGGGAAAAAAGTCTGTACACCTGGGTATAGTCCTTAGATTATCCACAAATACAAAGTTTATTTTTAAAAGTCATATGATACATAGAGTGCATAATCAACAATAACCCAAATTTAGGTGAATAGATTTAACAATACAGTTTAGATATTAGAATCTGAATACTTGGGTACATCACTCGTGAAAAGTTGTACAATGATTTGGTTGTGGAAAGCAAAATATATCAATGAGTGGAGATTGTCTCTCAGTAATTGAGAATTAGGTAGGTTGTCCATTTAGAAAATACAATCCATGAGGAAAGTATTTCAGTTACTTTCCTGACTGCGCTTCTCGTTGGCACTCCAGCTCATCCTTCATGGTATTGCTGACTTATTCTATGTAGATATCCCTCGACCACCTGGTAGCATCCAACACCATGAGTTGCCGCATCAACCGAGGATAGTGTTGACTGATTCCGCATTCTCTCAGCACTCGTTCATTACTGGGGTCCCATGCGCCTACGGTTCCAACGATCAGTGTGTATGTCTGGACCTGGTAACCCTTAGCTCTCAAAGTTTCGGCCAGAGGGGCATATTTCTCTACCTTTCGAGCTCGAGCATCGCGGAAGGCCCTGTTCTCGAATGACACTGTGACGTCCACCATGATGATCTTATTCCCGTTCCTTGCTGGTGATGACTATGTCCGTTGGCAGTTGGCTGTCGGTTCCAGGGATGGCAGAGTTTATGGAAACCTTTCCTATGGCTTGCGGGATGGCTCTGGAAAAGGTGTTCTTGGATGGCATTGTGTCGCAGCTGCCAAGCTCTCGAACGGGGCTTGCAACTACACAGGATGCGTGGTAGCATCTCATTGTAGCTGCACTTCCTGCATCGCTTGTCCCGATTCCCATTGTGGACCATTCCGTTCAGTGGGACACAGTTGAGCCAGGCCCTGTGGATGAACTTCCAGTCGGCAAACTGGGTGAAGTTGCCCCCAGGGAGGAAGTGATTGCTGGCGTCCCACTTGCATGTCACCTTGCCCTGGTCCGGCTTCCATTTCAGGTTTTTCATGTATTGGCAGCAGATGGCATCCAGTCACACCTGTGGTGGCCGCACGCTTTCCCCAGGGCAAGAAACTTCCCAGCCGATCCCTCCAGCCTGTCCACCCCGCCCGCTCCCCAGACCGGGCTCACTCTACAGGCCCTAGGGCTCTCCCCCCACACTAGAGGGAGTGGCCCACAGCAGCCAGGCCTTCTCCGTTGGATGTGGTGGTTGGCAGATCAAAGAAAGGCAAACTCTATGATTCTATGATCACACCGGTGTAAAGCAAGTGCAACAGAAGGAAATGGCACCTCATTGACCATGATGTACTGGGGCCCCCAATTTCTTGCCATAGGCCTGATGTCATCCACCCAGGTCCTGATCTCTCTGCATTTCAGCCAGGCTACTTCATGTTCCTTGTCTTCTACATTGTCAGAGCTCCAGCAGTAGCAGAGGTTGGGAAGGAGGAAGTACTCAGAGGACAGGGTGACAAGCTACCTCCTCTCAGTTCCTCTGCTTGATACCACAGTGGCCAATTGCAGGGACGGCGCTAGTCAGCCCCTACATTCCCACACTGGAACATACTTAATGCACATAGAATCTTCAAAGAATTTGGTGTTAAACTCTAAAAGAGTCTCTAATGAGCATTGTGAACTGAGATTTTTGGAAAGTTTATAATTCGGTGCTATTTTCTGCCCCATCATATCTAATCCATATTATATTCCCACCAGTTAAAAGAAAAGAACCTGTATTACACCAAGGTGTTGTTTGTGTGTCTTCATATACAAAGCAAAAGCAAATTTTAGAAACACTTCCATCTAAATGTGAAATAGACCAGTGTGCCACTTTTTGATATTTGCTGCCATAGTAGACTCTGTTATGATACATATTATATTAAATATTTCTGTTTTAAGATACCACCAAAGAATTTCATTGTTCCAATTGCATTGTCTAGAAAAGTGTTAGGAACTATTAATCAGCTGTGGTAAAACCCGTGTCACAACATTTCTATTCGTGACATAAAATTAAGCCTAATAAGCCTACAGTATTTCATAAGAGTGCTAAGCATTATTTAAATTCTTTTTGAGGTTCCTTCTGTCTGCATATTAATTGCTGAGTGAATAGAATAAAATATGCAAGACCTAACTCTTGTCTAAATAACTTAAAAACAATCTACCTACACTAATTGACCTTCACATTTAAGTTCATTACCTCTAAATCTAATCAATTTCTAGGACATCTTAGTACTTAACTCTGCCAAGATTAAAGGCTCTGCATTCATGACTATCTTTGAATTCACAGTCAATGTACAAACAGACCCTTCCTCATTCCAAATGATTTAATGAATACTATCACTTCCAAACATAATATTTTATGCATAGTCCGTGGTTTATTTCCATTGCAGTCTCAAATAAACCTGTGGAATGAACCATTGACTAGCTTTTTCTTTCTGTTCTATACTTATATATGTATTTGTGGTGGGGTGTTTTTTGTTTGGTTTGTTGTTTTTTTTTTGCCGAATGTATACATTGAGATCACTGATGTACTCTGATTACATTAAAAAAAAAGTCTCCACAAGAGACCTTCACTCAAAGAAAACATATAACTTTTAAAATTGTAAATTATTTGGAGATATCCATGCAGAATTATATATATATGTCTAGATTTTGTAAAGTGTTTAGGCTTTGTTCCACTCAGCATTGCAATACCTAATGGACTTAGGAGTCTAAATCTTATTTTCAAAGGTGATTTAGGCATTTAGGAGTGTAAAGCACCATTAACTTTCAATGAGACTTCTAGGGTATGTTTACAATGCAATTGAACTCCTGGGGCCGTCCCATTGTCAGCTGACTCAGGCTCACAGGGCTTGGACTAAGGGGCTGTTCTATTGCAGCATAGACATTTGGGCTCAGGCAGGAGCCCAAGCTCTGGGACCCTTCCCACTTGTGGGATCCACTCCAGAATATCCAATAGCCTGGTGGAGAGGAAACCCCCAGACCTGTGCAAGATCTGGGTTGAAGTGGGTGCTCCAAATCAGGCAGAGTGGGGAACCTGGGACTCCCCTATCCCAGGTAAGTGCCCTAACCACTGGGCTATTGGATATTCGGGGGCAGACACATGCTAGCTCTCCTGCCCCACAAGTTACCAACCTGCATGCCCTTGGCTGTCTTATGTGTAGTGTAGGCACGTTCTGAGCATGCCTATGGGATTAGGCTACACCGGCATGATAGATAGGAAAAGGCCTAGTTTGAGGACATAGCCAGCCTGTAGTCATGAGTGAGGGCTTCAAGTCACTCATTACCTATGGGGCAGCATCAGGATTTAGGCAGCATTGTGCATGTCCATTCGTGGAAACTTAGATGCCTATAGGGATAGGTGACAGCAGAGCGATGGTTCTGTGAATGTCCGTGGCACCCAGACATTGGACTCTGGCACCTAAATCTGTTTGTGCCCTTAGGCATTTCTGTGCTGAACAGAGCAACACCTAAATACCTTTAAAAACTCTGGCCTTAAACCCTCATTTAGATAAACTGATAAATGTCTAGACTCAATGGGTGGAAATCCTGAAACCATGGATATTCAGGATAACCATTTTTCCATAGGTTTCAGAGTAGCAGCCGTGTTAGTCTGTATCCGCAAAAAGAACAGGAGTACTTGTGGCACCTTAAAGACTAACAAATTTATTTTAGCATGAGCTTTCATGAGCTACAGCTCACTTCTTCGGATGCATAGAATGGAACACACAGACAGGAGATATTTATACATACAGAGAACATGAAAAGGTGGAAGTATGCATACCAACAGGCAGAGTCTAATCAATTGAGATGAGCTAAAGAAAGGGCATCTCCCACTACAAGAAATATAAAATTGCTTCTAATCTGTAGATGCTACACAAATTGCCCTAATCTGCTAAGAGTGTGTCTACACTGAAGCTGGAAGGTTCGATTCCCAGTGCAGATAGATAGACTCATGCTAGCTCAGCTCAAGCTACCGCACAAAAATGATCAGGGTGGACACTTCAGCACAGTCAGCAGCACAGGCTAGCCATCAGAGTATGGACCCAAGAGGTCAAGTGGTCTTAGACTTGGGTGGTTAGCTCATGCTGCTACACATGCTGCAACACCCACACTACTATTTTTTTAGCATGTTAGCTTGAGCTGAGCTACTGAGTATATCTGCACTGGGAATCATACCTCTCAACTCCAATGTAAACGTACCTTAAGAGTCCTCAAATGCAACATTTACCAGTTTTTGACATTTATGTCTCAGCTCCCTATGTATAAATAAGTTCAATAAATCATCACTTGTAATTTTAGATAATTCTTAGGTTGTCTAATGTGTGTGCTTTTTGTGTGTGCATGGTTTTTTAGTGGTTCATTGCATTTCAGAAGGAAACGGGCAGAGTAACACTGATTTTGGGAGAACCTGACAGGTATGGAAAATCTCAGGAAGGATGGAGCATTCACACATTTTCTAGGGCTTAGATACTCTGGTACTGTGATGCCCTTTGTGTCAGATTTATAGAACAGTCACATATTTCCAGTTACAGATCTAAATCAATGTACCCATCTGTGGGATTCAATGGGATATCAAGCTAGCATCTGATATTTGCACATATATGGATCAATCTTTCACTGGTGGTTTATATAATAAGATTCCAGGCATGTCACCCTGTCACTCTGAAGGCTATTAAGTCTGTAGAGTCAGAGCAGGGCAATGGAAACAGCCACAAGCATGACTGAGAGCTTTTTGTTGTTCAGAATATCACCAAGATGAACCATCACTGAGATTTGTTGTCTGTTACCATCCAAAGTTCTCAACTCTTTTGACTTTATGAATTACACCTGAGTGGTGCTCAGCTACTGTAAGGCATGTATCTGCAATTGTCAAGAGTCCTAGACCACTGTGATATCAGAAGTAACTCAGCCAATCACCACCCTGACTATATAGCTAATTTGTGCAGGAGTATCATTGGTTGTATAAGGGAGACTGGTGGATTACTTGGCCCAACTGCCATATCCATGCATCCAACTGCCGCTTGCACAAATCATCACAAATCTCCTAGCACAACAAAAACTACCCACGCAACAACACGACCTGCACACACAAGAACCCCAAATACAAACACCCCTCATTTGCCATGGACACAAATCAACACAAATCTACCAGCACAACAAAAAAAAACACCCACACAACAACACAACCAGCACTCACAATAACTCCAAACATCACTCTGAAGCCTAGAATGTCTGTTGACTCAGTGATAGAAAAGACTACAAGTATGGCTGAGAGCTATTTTTGTTTACAATATCACTAGAGTTGCCAGTTTAGGTTGGATGTATTCCTAGAGATTTCAACACATGACATAATCTTTAGTTAAAGATTAATCTTTAATTCCTGTAGACTCCAGGCCAATCCTGGAGGGTTGGCAACCCTAAATATCACCAGGTTCGATATTTTTGGCTTTTTCACATGAAATTTTATGAATTACACCCATGCGGTATCACAGCGATTCAGCTGCTAGTAAACTCGTCATCCCCCAAGGCACAAGTGTCATTACACCCTAGATGATAAATAACACAGCAGGTGCTGTTAGGCACGGAGTAAGTGTTTAGCAATGCATCAAACCAACAGCCTGATTTAGAGCAAATCGAAACATTGTCCCCGTAAATAAAAATTGTTTCCCTTAATATATAGCATCATAATTGTACATAGTTGTTCTGCTTTCCTACTTGAAAATAATATCCATATTGTATTTTATCACTCAGAGAAGCATTATACTATACCTAAAAAATGTGCTTTCAGACATTTATTTAGTGTATGTATTCTGGTCAAGCCAAGCCACAGCACTCTTATCAAAATGTTCAAGACACAAAGACCTCCAGGAAGTTGCAATCATAAGAACATAAGAACGGCTGTACTGGGTCAGAACAAAGGTCCACCAACAGTGGCCAATGCCAGGTGCCCCAGAGGGAGTGAACCTAAGAGGTAATGATCAAGTGATCTCTCTCCTGCCATCCATCTCCATCCTCTGACAAACAGACGGTAGGGACACCATTCCTTATCCATCCTGGCTAATAGCCATTAATGGACTTAACCTCCATGAATGTATCCAGTTCTCTTTTAAATGTTGTTATAGTCCTAGCCTTCACAACCTCATCAGGCAAGGAGTTCCACAAGTTGACTGTGCGCTGTGTGAAGAAGAACTTCCTTTTATTTGTTTTAAACCTGTTGCCCATTAATTTCATTTGGTGGCCCTTAGTTCTTGTATTATGGGAACAAGTAAATAACTTTTCATTATTTACTTTCTCCACATCACTCATGATTTTATATACCTCTATCATATCCCCCCTTAGTCTCCTCTTTTTCAAGCTGAAAAGTCCTAGCCTCTTTAATCTCTCCTCATATGGGACCCATTCCAAACCCCTAATCATTTTAGTTGCCCTTCTCTGAACCTTTTCTAATGACAGTATATCTTTTTTAAGATAAGAAGACCACATCTGAACACAGTATTCAAGATGTGGGCGTACCATCGATTTATATAAGGGTAATAAGATACTCTCGGTCTTATTCTCTATCCCCTTTTTAATGATTCCTAACATCCTGTTTGCTTTTTTGACTGCTGCTGCACACCGCATGGACATCTTCAGAGAACTATCCACGATGACTCCAAGATCTTTTTCCTGACTCATTATAGCTAAATTAGCCCCCATCATATTGTATGTATAGTTGGGGTTATTTTTTTTCCAATGTGCATTACTTTACATGTATCCACATTAAATTTCATTTGCCATTTTGTTGCCCAATCACTAAGTTTTGTGAGATCTTTTTGAAGTTCTTCACAGTCTGCTGTGGTCTTAACTATCTTGAGCAGTTTAGTATCGTCTGCAAACTTTGCCACCTCACTGTCTACTCCTTTCTCCAGATCATTTATGAATAAGTTGAATAGGATTGGTCCTAGGACTGACCCTTGGAGAACCCATGACAACTTAATTTACGAAAGAGCCTTTGGTGAGGGACCTTGTCAAAGGCTTTCTGGAAATATAAGTACACTATGTCCA
Organism: Mauremys mutica; assembly: GCF_020497125.1. Taxonomy (NCBI): domain Eukaryota; kingdom Metazoa; phylum Chordata; order Testudines; family Geoemydidae; genus Mauremys; species Mauremys mutica. The sequence continues at coordinate 215,504,136 of NC_059072.1, read as the reverse complement.
CTGGATCCCCCTTGTCCACATGTTTGTTGACCCCTTCAAAGAACTCTAATAGATTAGTAAGACACGATTTCCCTTTACAGAAACCATGTTGACTTTTGCCCAACAATTTATGTTCTTCTATGTGTCTGACAATTTTATTTTTTATTATGGTTTCAACTAATTTGCCAAGTACTGAGGTTAGACTTACTGGTCTGTAAGTGCCGGGGTCACCTCTAGAGCTCTTTTTAAATATTGGTGTTACATTAGCTATCTTCCAGTTATTGGGTACAGAAGCTGATTTAAAGGACAGGTTACAAACCACAGTTAATAGTTCCACAACTTCACATTTGAGTTCTTTCAGAACTCATGGGTGAATGCCATCTGGTCCCAGTGACTTGTTACTGTTAAGTTTATCAATTAATTCCAAAATCTCCTCTAGTGACACTTCAATTTGTGACAAGTCCTCAACAATGGGTGTAATGGTTTGTGTCTGTCCACACTGATGTAGTGGACAGTCTCTAAAACACCACTGAAATTCCATGTCCTTTCAGACATGACCCCCAACTATAATATCCCCCAGCAACTCAAAGTGGCTATGCTAATATACAAATACAGTTCCTGAGAAGTCAGAATATAGTCACATCTGCATAATATTTTTTCTTCCTTTCAACTACTGGTCTGGAATAAATGTTTCAAAACTTCTGTTTTCAAAAAGGACTTACACACATAGTAGCCTAAGTCCTGTTGTCTTTTCTACACAGTACAGCATTGCACACTAGAGGGCACTAATGTGCACCAATGTGTTGTGCACCAACTGGCCCATGTAGACCCTGCTGCTGCCCTGCACAGACAATCCCTCAGTCTCCTAAGTTCCTTTTGCAAATGGGACTTGGGCTCCTAACTCAGGTGCTATTGAAAAAGAATTTCCTATTGGATTCCCTTTTTCTTGACTTTTACTTTATATTTATCTAAATTTAGTTATTTTAAGCTACAGGAAAGCAGTAATTAGAGCTGGTTGAAAAAATGCTCATTTTCTCTTTTTTTTTCTTTCAAGGTTTCAAATTCAAAAAATATGACCAGCTCTAGTAGTAATGATATAATGAACATATATTATTATATAGTCTACGTTGTGTGTAATGCATGGGAAAAAACAACCACACCACCTCCCCCAGATAAAAGAATAAAGGCACTTAATAAACCTGCAACCTACAATCAAGCAATAAAAAAAGGATACACATCTAGAAAAAAATAACCAAATGACTATAAGTTCCACTGTGAAGTGTGTGTGAGTGTGTGTGTGTGTGTTTATTCTTGATCATCTCTTCAACACCTTCAACAGTTTAAAAGAAATTGAATGTGTACAAGTTCTCTATGTAACTCTGTAACATACCTGGTCTTTGGTGTAAATCAACCTTCAAATGTTATATCAAGGGAGAAGGATAGGGAAACGCTGCAATGAGTAAGGTAAGCTTTGTGGGTAAGATCTTTGTATGTATATGTACATCACTAAGCTACTTCTCTCTGGACAGCTACCAATTCTCACAGCACATAATGATTCTTACCTGCCAACCAGGCCATATCATAGTTTTTCTTCTGAATTAACAAAGGCAATTAAAAGTTGTGAATATTAAAGTATGCATTAAAATTATACTGACAAATGGTAAAGACAGATGGCCCATTTAGAATCTGCATTGAAGTATTTAATTGCATTAATCTCTTGTCCTATGTAGAGAGGGAATGCTTTGGAGTAAGACTATAGTCAACTTTAGCAATGTTCAGGCACTAATTTTGTAGCACTCCAGTAGACAAGGAGTAAGAATAATAGTATAATAAAAGTCCCTGCACATTGTTACATGCAATATATCCGAATGGACTACCTATAAAATTTTAAAAAGTCATGTTTTCAAAAATCACACAATTTATAGCTATCACATGCTAATTATAATGGCACAGGAGCATCTCATCAAACCATGGGAAGGCTCAACAAAGGAAAGTACATGACAGAAAAATAATTCACTAATCTTGATGATGTAAGGAAATAAACTGCAGCAGACAGAGAACACATAAAATGCAACAAGATGTCAAGAACATGTGAAAATTAATACTGATTTTCTCAAACACTAAAATTGTCACTTGTAATGGGAGTTCTTCTAATATTAATAATGCAGATAGATACAGCTCCAGTATGAAAATGTTTCTCTCTGTACACAAATGTATCACATCCGAGAGGTAAGTCACTACCATTTTATGACATATAAAAGTCAAATGGTATGTTATTAATGGGATTATATGTATTTAAATACTTATCAATAAGACCTTCAGTAGAATAAATAGCCCAGCAAAGGAGCATAACCCTTTTTAATGTTCTCCTGTAGTGTAGAGATAAGAAAGAGAGGAGATAGTAAGACAGGGCTGAGTTATGAATGTATATGATGTACGTTCTCTCTCCTTATTGGTGTGAAATGGATATAGAAAGAGCCTGTAGGTCCTGATCCAATGCCCACCGAAGTCAACAGCAGTCTTTCTCTTCACATCAATGGGCTTTTGCATCATCCTCTTAGCGCATGTAGGGTCACCTCTAGGTACAGTACTTCTGAGGAGAAATGCATACACTCTTTTACATAGGTCTGTAGAAACCTTTATTTAGGACCAATTCCTGCCATTGATGTTTAGGCAATCTCATCAGAAAAGTAGCTTAAAAGAGGTATTTACAGAAAATACTATGAAAACGTTAACAGAAATATTCTATGCAGGGTATTTTTCCCTTTTAAAACTAAATGTAACTCAAGATATCAGTGTTATGAAACAGTCAATTATAGAAATTTAGAAATCCTACTCTGCAGAGATCAAGGCACAGGATATATGCAGGTCTCTGGACTACATAAGGATTGAAATACTAAGTATCTATGATGCTTTCATCATCTGAGAGGAGAATATGTAGAGTGCTTCATTTTGGAAACTATACCTAGCAGTTTTCATCATAACCTCTCCAAACCTGGGATTCTGTGTTTATCAGCCTCTCTAAGAAGATAATTTGTCATAGCCTACAAATGCCTTTTTCCCGTAGCTCCCAGAGCTCAAATGAAAGGAGGTGATATTGTGGGCTTAACCGTGATACCCTGACATTCAAAGTACTCCTTACTCTCACTCCTTGCTCCATGAGAAAGAGAGGGGCCTCTCTTTCACTGCAATGTACCACCATCACCCCAGGCTACGTCTCTCACTACCCTCTTGACTTAACAATTTTTTTTAAAACAATGCCCATTTGAAAACTCATTTTGCACTACTCTGAAGAGAAGTGTTGCCCCTCCTCAGAGAATAGTCTCTTAGCATGTCAAGGATGCACTCAGCATCCTCTAGGAATGCTAAGTGCATGGTCAAGATCCTCACCAACAGATCATTTTATTCAGCACCTTTTGGATTTGAGCAGCCTTTTTGCGCTCTTGGCATTTGATGCATCACTATGGTCAAAAAGGACAAATACCCATCCAAATCTCTACTCCACACAAGTCATTAACAGGATTACATGAACAGAGGAAACACCAGCCATTGCCTGTAAAGATCACCAGACAGCTGCATCCAACATGCTGCAAGCAGCTACCTCACAAGGACACAAAAGCCGACATGCTGATCAATGCAGAGTCAATAAGTATTTTACCATTCCGTTTTTTGCCGACTCATCTCACTTGGTCAGCCTCATAGAACCTGGTATGATGGTCACCAAAGGCCTAGCACTAGCTTACCTTGCCTTCCAGAATGGTCTGTTCACCACAGATCGAGTCCAAGGGATGACAACTCAGGAGTCAGAATGCCTATTCTGTTCCCTACCAAACTCAAATGCAGGAAAAGCTCGATTGAAACTTAACTTTGTGAATCCCAAGACAAGACTAGCCTGAACATCCTGCTAATCTAATAACCTCCAGGCAACAAAGGTTTCCCAGAGGAATTGATAGAGATCCTGTCTGTGTTTCTCTCTGAACAGAAAGCAGCATCTGGGAATCATACAGACACAAGAACACTCACTTACAGCTGAGCAGGACTTGATTGCAAGAAGACTGATACAGTCACTGGCAGTGACTTGTTCTGGTGCATCCTTTACTTCCCTGGGCAAAGCTTTTTTTTTGATGCAGAGCTCTTCAAAGCTTTCATTTGAACTGTACTGCCTGTGGGATTGGGCTTCTCTGACTATCCAACTAGTTTTCTAAATAGGATAACTCATCCTTCTGTCATGCACAAAGGCCGAGTCATTTTCCCAACTCCCTCACTGACCTCTGTGTCTCACTCCCTCGTTATTTTTTTTTCTTGGATTAGCCTTCCTTCCAGCACTCACTCTGATCAGAGTGATGTTGCTGATCCCACAGTGGACAGCTGTCCCCAGATGCAGAGCAAGAAGTCATTCTGATACCTGTCAAGTTCTGAATTCTGAATTATTTCAGTGCATTATTTAAGCAAAAAGACAGCAAAATAAACTCCAATAAATTATACTTTGCCTAATATATATAATGAGTTTTAAAGTAATTAAGAAGAAATTTCTCCTACCTACTTAAATAATGTAGCTATAACTGCAAGTCTTCTTTCCCATTAAACTAGAAATCTATTTTTCATCTTCAAATTCAGAAATTCTATTAAGCTATTTAGTAAATAGTTATTATGTTGCTCTGTTCCCAAAAAAGGCATTTACAAGAAAACCACATGTGCAAGGAAGTAATCTTATTCAATAATAATAAATCTGCATTGTAACTGGAAGTGCAGCAGCACTCCCGCCTTTGAGGGTTTTTTTAAAAAAATACAATTCTGGCAAGGATGGCTGAGGATGCTCACATTATAATCTTATCACAGTCTTCATGAGATATGTTTGTCCCTACAATTAGCCATAAAGACAGACTGTTTCCTTCTCATAAAACTTTATTCCATGCAACATAACAAATTAGTCTGTTACATAGCTTCAGTTATGCATGATACTCATTTATCAAATGCAACTTACTAACGCAAGAAAATTGAATAGAAAAGAAATAAACTAGAGTGCTATAGCAACCAATAATATGAAAAAACATGTAACCATTATTTTAGCTGTTGAAGCTAAACTCTATTTCTGAATGAAGGTGCTAATTAAATTCCAATATTTAAACATATAATGTACTTTGTGTATTTCTAATTCTCAAGAATTTAAAGACGAAACAGAAGCTTCCTTTCTATTTTTTTTTTAAATTCTCCAAGTTTTAGTACCTGTTGTTTTGTCTGTGGCATTGGTTAACACAAGAAGAGTTACAAAACAGGTATTCCATGCCTAATACAAAATGAATTTCTGTCCAGGAAAGAAAATGTTATCCTTTAGCATCTGGTACTACATAAAACCATTATAATGCAATTAGGCAGACAAAGGACAAGCTGCTAGAAACAAAAATTAAAAGATGATGCCCAGACAGCACTCAGTAACAGATTTGGTTCCATGTGCTGCTGTGCTAAACCATGCAACGTCCTTTCAAATATAAAAATGTTTGTACAGGATTAAGCACAGTGGGATTCCAATCTCCATTGGGGCTCATAGGTGCTGCCATAACCCAAGTAAATAATACTACTAACCCATACAAAAGATTAAGTTATTTTATTTTAAACAATGTTTCCTATCCACTGCAGGTTTCGATGAGAACTAAGCCATTAACATGATCCTATTAAAGGAGAACGGCTCTTTTCATCAGTACCTGCACACTATATACTAAGCCAAAGTAGTAAATTTCTCAACTTCCAAAGTAATATATTATTTAATATATTATTTGGAAATTGGGGCTGGAAAAGTATCCTAACACTAAAATACTTGAAAGAAGCTGAAAGCGAATTTTTAGACAAGTTGTATAAAACAAGGTAAAATAGGTTTGACATTTTTTGAAACAGCTTAAAATGTTTTAAAACTGTTTTAAAGGAGTGTATTTAAGAGATTATTTGTTCTGTCCATTCCTTTTGGGGGGGGACGATCAGTTTAATTTTTATTAGTATAAAACAGTTTTAAAATATTTATTACTGGAAATACTGATGCATTTATTATTGGAACTTAAGTGAGGCTGTAACTGCAACTTGGAATAAAACCTGTGCTTGGAGACAATATTTAAATACAAAATGGAAAAAAATAGAAAATATTGATCAGTTCTATAATACTGATTTATATGATGTCCGCTAGAAAAAAAATAAAATAATGTGCATTTTAACCATATTTTACTAATTGAGCAAATTAGCAGCAATGGACAACCACAGAACTGGAATAGACTATTTCAGCTTTTTATCCTATCTTCTAATATCTGAGCACCTCTGCTTCAAAATTTGTCTGGAACTCATAATTTCAAAGGCACTCAAAATCAATGATAAATGAAAAGAAGAAGAATTAATAAAACATGTTCTAACATAAAAAGTTTGCATACGGTTATTGGAGATGATTCAGGGTGATTTTTACTTTATACAGACTTGTTTATGCAATCCCACAATGGGTTTGTTGTATACTAACATGCTTGCCTTAAGGGTCTGTGTATGGTATGTCTTCAGAAAATCATAATTTTAATCTATAAAAATGTTTCAGAAATGTTTAATAACTCATGCGTGCCATGCAAGCAAATGAAAATGGGCCTGATACTTCTACTCTCCTGCAAGTGGGAAAAGAGGGGCTGAGTATAGGCAGAGCTTTGGCTCTAATTGCCCCATCCAGGGCATCAGCCAGCACAAATCATGTTCACTGTTCCCTGCAACTGGTGTTCCTTCAACATTTTCAAAATTTCTAATGCTGATGGCAGGAGGAGGTTGCTTTCAACTGGAGTTACTCCTCCTGATTTACACTGATGTAATTAAGATCGAAATCTGGACCAAATGGTGCAAGTCTAGTCATAGGCACTTCAGAAAGAATTCAGCCATTAAAAGAAATTTACAGTTTCAAAGAATATCACTATTACAAATATATCCATTACCAATAGTATGATATCTTGCTAAAATATTGTTCCTTAGGCTTCCTTTCATCCCAGTCCTCTAATGACATGTTTGGAAGCTAAGTGGAAACAGAGTTTTCAATTAAAGGGTCAGTAATGCAATGATGAGTAAAGACCTCTCTGATGAGGTGGACACTTTATCAAGAGGAATCCAATTACAAGATCATGCCTGGATAACAAAAGATTACTCTGTTAAACTAAACAGACTCATCTTCCAGCTAAATCAGTACAGGAGACATGATCCTGGTAGGAGAAACGAAAGCTAATCTTCTGAAATTTCTGTATGGTCTTCAACTTCCAGTTAGGCCTGAAAAAATCCTCTCATGATATCACAGTCAGAGTTTTTATCTGCATCAATGATACTGAAGTAATAACATATTTTAACAAACAGGAGTGAATTTTGAATATAATGGTCCTCAAAAACAGAGAATTCTGAATACAGAAAAAAACACAACAGTAAATCAAATGTGATTCACCTAGCAGGAAATCTAGTCATCAGAACAGATTGCTTGAGTCAATGTAGATATGTTCATTTAGGAGAACAGACACTCAAACCACAGATCTTTTCCTGGTCATGAGAGACCAGTGTTGAAGCTTTTGATCAAGTCACAGTTACCAAGGTTTTCCTTTCTACTGTTGACATAAATATATTAGTGTTAGGATCAGTGGGACTTGAACCCTGGCCTGTAGGGCTACCAGACACCAAGCATCCCCATATTGGCACATAGCAGGAGCTCTAATGTGCCCATCCCCTCTGACCCATAATCTGGTTTGTGCAGTTTGCACACCATGGAAAGTCCCACCTCTAGTGATCCAACTGACAGTTGACTTGGAGATCCCTGACTGGCTCCTAGATCCTATATATGCCTATGGGGTGTACCAGGAAGTGCCCAGGCAACAATGCTGAACCCTAGCTAGCTGCCACAACCACACTGCTTCTGAACTCCAAGTACTGACCTCAGCTCTGATTTGGATTCTGATTCACAGTCAAGTGCCAGAAGCCCAAAACAGACCCTGATACCTAGTATTGACCCTCAGCCTGCTTCATGACTGTGTCTGACTCTTGGCTTGACTCCTGACTCTAATTTTGAACCTTGTCTTGCCTCTTGACTCCAATTCCAGTTCTGAATTTGGTTCTTGGCTCTCAGTCTCCTGTCTATCTTTGTACAGGATCCTAACAGTTTGCCTGGACCCCCTAATCTGTGGAGAAGATGGCCGGTGTGAGGACATGGAGGCATGCGAACTTAGGTGATGCAGCTCTCATCTGACAAGCAGTCCCCGTGGGTGCAGGCCACCTGACTAAACAATGAAAACGCCACACTATGGGCCCAAATGGCACAGTATGCTACTGAGAAACAGATACTGTGAAAGCAGGCTTTCCAGTTGCACGTTGAGAACACTGTCCAAACATGCACACCTGGACCCCAGTCCAACACTTCACCTCCCAAAGTGTTTCAACTGAGACAGCCAAAAATTTAGGGCTATCATCAGCCAACATTACCTGCTGTTCCTGTTCCACTTCCAGTTCTACCCCACTGACCCGGCCAAAGCAGGATTCATAATTAAACTCCTGAAGGGAGAGGTGCTGGATTGGGCTTTGCCCCTATTCGAATGACAGAGCCTGATACTATCAAACTGGGACAGTTCCTCCAGGTCTTTTTCTTTATTTTTGAGAATGCTCACTGCGCTAGCTTGGTCAAAACAGCCCTGCAAGAACTATGGCAAAAGCAGGGATCAGCCACCTCCTACGCCACCCACTTTAGGCAACTCAGCTCTAATACACAGTGGAATGAAGCAGCCTGGCTCTACCATTTCTGGTGAGGATTATGTGAAGAGATCAAAGATGAGCTAGCTCGCATAGAAACCCTGATCAACCTACATGTCTTCGTCAACCTCACCACCGCTATTGACAATAGGCTGCATGAGTGAAGAAAAGAAAGGAAGAGGGCTGTGCTGCCATCTAGCCAATATCCCCCAGCACCCATTTCTAGCCCAGTCCCAGAACACATGCAAATCAACACAGCCTGTCATCTCCTGACTCCCAAAGAGAGGAAGTGCCACTACACCATAGCTTGTGTTTCTACTGTGGAGAATCTGGACACACTCTTGCTCTCGCACAGAAAAACTACTGCTTGCACCCTAATGCCTAAACCCCGTCTGAATACTGTGTGGCTATTATCCTCGATTTTACAGTCGATTTTCCTGTGTCTGACAGGCAGTCATCCTCATGGTGGTAGACTAACTAAATAAAATGGCCACTTCCTCCCTGCCGTGCATCTGCCCTCTACAGAGGAAATGGCTCAGCTCCTGGTGGAACATGTCAGCGATCTCTATGGACTCCCCCAAATGGATTGTCTGACTGAGAACCAGAATTTGTGTCACAGTTTTGGCAGAAAACTCTATGGTTGCTTCTGGTCCATGCTCATAAGTCTCATATATAGTCTTTAAGGTCAGAAAGGACCATCATGATCATCTAGTCTGACCTTCTGCACATTGCAGGCCATAGAACCTCACCCACCCACTTCTGTAAGAGACCCCTAACTTCTTGCTGAGTTATTGAAGTCCTCAAATCAAATCAAAGTCCTCCACTCACCATCCACATGCTGATGACCAGTTAGAGTAAATCAGATTTCGGAGCAATTCCTGTTATGCTTTACGAATTATCATCAAAATGACTGGTCAGCCCTCTTGCTCCAAGCAAAGTTTGCCAACAATGCTCACATTATTCTTCCCTAGGCAGAGTCCTTTCTATATAAACTTCACCTCTATATACCCTGCAGCTACCAGCTGGGTCTGGCAGATCCATGAGGTCCAGTAGGAGCTTAAAACACATCTTGAGAATGTAAAGAAGGACTACAAGTGACATGCTGACCTTCAGCATTGGGAAAGCCTTGCATCTGTGTGGGAAAGAAGGTGTGTCTTTCAGCACAACACCTCACATGGACCAGTCCTGTCACAAACCGGGTCCCCATTTTGCTCTGACTAAGCAGATTCTAGAAGGGTCCACCCAGTGTTTCATGCATCTCTACTGAAGCCACATATAAACAGCCCCTGTATACACTGAACACAATTGCCTCCCTGCAGTGCAAGATCAGTTTCATGACAAATACGCAGTCTACAATATGCTGGCCTCTAAAATGAAACATTGCTCCCTTGGATATTTCATTGATATGAAAAGCTATAACCTCAAGGAGTGATCCTGGGAGCTGACATCCCAGGTCCGTGCACCCAACCTTGTGGAAGCCTTTCATGCACGCCATTCAGACAAATCCAGCCAGCCAGGCAGCGCCCCTAGGGGAGAGATGATATAAGGACAGATGGGACTTGAACCCAGGCCTGCAAGACTATTAGCTAATCAACAGCCCCACACTGCCATCTGGCTGCAGCTGTAACCTGCCACTCTCTGTGACTCACAAGCTGCTGACATTGCACACCAAGAGGAGTCCCGTTTTAGTAATCCCTGATTGTATCCTTGATCTATATAAGCCTATGGAGCATATCAGGAAATGCCCAGGTAACAATGCAGATCTCTAGCTAGTTGCCATGACTAGCCTACTTCTCTGCTTCTGAATTCCTAGTATTGACCTTAGCTCTGACTTATACTCTGACTCCTGATTGACCCCCAGAACTCCAATATTGACTGACACCTCCTATTTACCCTTGGCCCAATTCCTGACTGTGTCTCAGGCTTTGACTCTTGGCTTCAGTTCCTAGCTCCTGCCACTATTCCTACCTACCTTTGCCAGGATTCTGACAATTTGTCATGACAATGAATGAATTCTTAGCCCCTCCACCAAGAGAGGTGTGCCTTTTTCTAAGTAATGAAAAAGATCCACCAGGAATAGTTCGCTTCATTCTAAATTATACCAGAGTGTCTCAAGAGACATTATCCACTCAGTGCAGAAGCTTGAGTAAGCAGATCAGCTTTATAGTGTGCTCTCAAAATCAACAATTTCTAATGCACCAATGGGAAAGCCAAATTCCAGAGTGGAGTTCCTTCATTGAGAATACCTCTAGGGAACATTAGTAAGAGTTCTTTAGTTATTGGGGAGGGGGGTAGTTCTAAGGCTGAGAGCCTAGCCCATGTGAGGTTACTCTCGGAAAACAAAGGATCTCCTCAGACAAAGTTAATACTGCCATCCTGCTATCCTGAAGGGATTCCACAGGGATATTCTTTTGAGGTTATGTACAACTAGATAATTTTCTTCTCTAAATGCCTTTATTTCAGTCATATCAAACTTTATCCAGGAGGATTTAGACGAAGTTGAGCAAAAAAACACAACAAAAGTAAAAAATATCCGGGTTTCAGCTATCTGATCTCTAGGGGGATTGATAGGTATCTTCCCCATGTGGTACCATTCTGCTATCTATACATTCATGTTATATATTTGGACAATGGCCTCATTTCCTTTATGCATAATGCCCATTTACTTGGGCAATGTCTAGAATTAAACTAGTAAATGTCAATGTTTTGGATCTGCACTTCTGTTTATGTGTTTTGCAGTAATAGCCAAAGGAATTAGAGATCTGCTTTTCTAGACACTGTACACACACATAGAAAGAATGACCCATGCCTAAAAGAGCTTATATTCTAAATATTTTGTTAAATAGAATGTATGCCCCCTTCCCATCCCATCCCCCTCCTTTCAGCCTGTAGATTTGGTGGTTGTAAGTTTGGTGTCCTGGAAAGTTACCTTATACAGGTAATCATTTCTTCCAGGAAAGTCACTGAAATTGTGGCTATGATTTATGAGTTTCTTTTCCTTTCCTGTCCCTCCATAATGTGTGTGTGTGGAGGGTGGGGAGGAAGAATGAAAACTATTCCCAGAATCCTTACAATTAGTTCTGACTTCCATGTTTCCCAAGAAACCTATCAGAGTAATTAAATTTGATCCAAAGAAAACCAAATTTTACTTCAGAAAGTTTATTTCTTTCTCCTGACTCAATAAGGGCTCTAAGGCTTCAAAATGACCCATTGTCATGAAAGTCATAAAAGTGAAGCGCAACCTAGTCCTCTTCCTGGAAAGAGCACATTCTGCTGTTTGTGTTTGTTTTGTGGACAGAAAGAATCTGCCTTTGAAAGAAAATATTCTACAGAAGATCTCCATTTCCCCCATTACTTGTCTAATTATAAAATAATAGATATATGGTGTCTACTGATGTGACCTTCTGGTTACAACCCTCTCAGAAGCTGGTTCAATGGTGACAACTCATGTACTGGCCTTCCATAATGCCCGAGCTTGAAAGATAGAGAAATATGCCCCTCTGGCCGAAACCTTGAGAGCTAAGGGTTATCAGATTCAGACACGTGCACTGATCGTGGAGCTTTGGGTGCATGGGTCCCCAGTAATGAGCGAGTGGTTAGAGAATGCGGAATTGGTCAATGCTACACTCAGCTGTTTTGGCAACTCAACGCCATTAGGTGGTCGAGGGACATCTACATAGAACATCACTGGACATCGGCAATACCAGGAAGGATGAGCTGGGGTGCCAATGAGAAGCTCAGTCAGAAATGTAACAAATACTTTCCTCATGGATTGTATTTTCTAAATGGACAACCAACCTAATTCTCAATTACTGAGAGACAATGTCACTCATTGTTATACTTTGCTTTCCACAACCAAATCTCTGTACAACTTTTTCATGAGTATTCGGATTCTAATATCTAAACTGTATTGTTAAATCTATTCACCTAAATTCGGGTTATTGCTGATTATGTACTCTATGTATCATATGACTTTTAAAAACTAACTTTATATTTGTGGATAATCTAAGCAGTATACCCAGATACTTACAACTTGGCTATAGGGACTGATGCGCTGTAATGAGCAGAAAGAGAAATATAATCCTTATCTTAAATTGTGTTTGTGTGGGTTATAGACACTTTGGATGTCCCACTGTAATTGATGATGGAGTACACGCTATTTGTAAAAATAACTTATTTCATTAAATTTAAGAAAGATTGCAATGGGGAACCTATTACAGAATGTTTAACGTTAATTCCTTTTCTAATGTGTTTCAGTACAGGGCAATTCCTCTAGTTACCAATACTAAAATATAATGAATCTGAATGGTATTTCTTACCAGCCTCTTAAAGAAGCACAAATGGTAACCTCAAGCCACAAGATATGGTGCCAAAGTGTTCTGCATGATGTGGAGTGCAACAAATACGATCAACCATATTATTCTCTTCAGTTATGTCACAAGATTATAATTCATTATAATAAAGTCCTTTAAAATGACAAATAAATATATGTAAAAATATTTTTTTGCTGAAATCTATAAATAATTTGCTCAGAACCTCAATACTATCCTTAATCTCAGGACTTTTCATTATGTTCATGCGGCTTAGCTAATAAAAGCAAACTTTATGCAGACCAGATGAAAGTGGCATTAAGTTAGATGAAAAAATATAGCCCTACTGGCTAATGTGTGCTAAATTAAGACATACTTAGCTATACTGAATTGAGTCATGCACGTTGCTAATGCTCAGTGCCCATTGGCAATAAAACGAGGATCAATGTCTCTCTTTGTTCTTAGTGAAATTTTCAAGATTTAAATAAAAATAAACCAGAAACTTCTGCTAGTGCCATAGAAACAAAACTTACACACAGTGAAGCTAATAATTGATACTGGAAAAGATTTTACAACAGAACAACAGGTAGGACATAGTAAAGCAAAACTGTGTTTTAAATAATCCTTAGATTTAAAAATTCTCATCGCAGAGGCAACAAATGCATTAAAAAAAAAAGAAAAAAAAAGAAAGAGCCAAGGGCCTGATCCAAAGCCTATTCAAGTCAATTGAAAAGCTTTCAAACTAAGACATTTTCAAATTATTTTGTAGAGGTTCAAAAATTACCATCTGTAAAGTACCCCAGGTGGTGCTAAAAGTTGAATGAGAAACTATGCCATTTTACTTCACAATAGAAGGAGGATGGTAAAAAGGAACTGAAGCGAAATTAATTGTCTTGGACTGCACAGGACATTTTATTCATTTAAGTAAACAGCCTTATGTGTTTTCTTTTGCTTTCATAGTGACACTAGGTAACTACAATAACTCCATCTATTTCAGTTCAGGTTATATTAAGAGCAGTGTCTGGGATGATGGTAATGTGCTGAATTGCTCTCATAACAGCAGTAGATGATATAGTAATATACATCTTATTTTTAACTGCTAAAAATAAGAGGCATGCTGACAAGATGTTCAGAAGCATCACAGAGCATGGATGAGCTCATATTGTGTTTGATTGTGAACCTGAATGGATACTTTTATGATACTTTTTATGATACTTACAAACTTCCTGATTCACTTTGTTACGGTTTGGTTACTCATTATACTTCCTCACAGTCTAAGATCTATAGGTGATGCCAGGTAGTCATGAGTTTTCATAGTGTAAAATAATCAGTCTACATATTTACAAAAATAAGTAATTAGTTTCCTAACTTGAATAAATTTATTCTCTTAATCAGCTAATTTAACCGTATTAAGTGCTACACTCAAACATGGAAGTTAATGTGTCAGGGAAGAATGTGCTCTCACCTGCTCAGATCAGAGATTATGAAAGTACCCAAATTTCTTTCTAGTCTACTGTGGAAAACGACAATGAGATCAACTTTATTGTCATAATCACATATTTTATCAAATGTGGCTAAGTTTGTTATAACATTTGCTCTAAACTTTTCTTCTGAGATTGCAAAAGCACTGAGAGAGAAACTCAGCAGTGTCAACAAGTTCGGTGGCATAGTTCAAGCTGTGAAGGTTCAATAAATAGGTCCGTAAACATTGCAAATCAACACAGCTTTTGATGAAATGTCAAGCAAGACAGAGCTTAGCTATATTCAGCTCAGCTTGAACTCATAAACCATTAACTGGCCTCTGTAGTTTCCAGAGAAATCTGTCTTATGAATAAAACACAAATATAGAAATTAAAAAAGGTATTTTAAAAGAGATTAATAAAAGGCTTTTAATAATGAGAAATGGAATTTAGTCAGTCACCAGGGATGAGGCTTACAAAGTAAGCAGTAATGGATTATTATAGATCTTTAAGCTATAGCAACTTTCACTTTATACCTCCACATTTGATAAGACGAAAACTGGGAAGATAAAACAAAATCCACTTTGAAAAGTCTCTTACTAACTTTGTTTTAGGTTTGAAGCACTGCAAAATAACTTCCATAAAGATTTTCATATGTTTCCTGCGTGCATGAAATTTAATATTGCTTTATGCTTCAGAAATACACTATACTATATCTCCGTCCCTTCTTAGTAAGAGACATATGGGAGGATTAATTCTATGGAAAGCATACAAAAAACAGAAGCAGGTATGCATTTTAAAAGTTAAATATTGTATTATATCGCATATGTTAAAATATGCTTTCATTTATTTAGTGAAAGATTTGAAGTTACTATAGTTACCTTTCACAATCAATCTTTTGCAGACTAAATCTAAGTGATTATCTTAGGCTGAATGCAAGGTTGTTTTGACCCAGTGGCCCAGTTTTTGAGCTAAATCTGTATAATAAGTAGGGTAGCTCATTTGACCATGTCCGAATTTGTCTGTAGTGAACTTTAGCATCTTTCTGTTTTTATGAAGGCCTCACCTTTAAAAGAAAGATCAAAATGTATTTACATGCACAAAGTAAAATCTCGGTTAGCCATACTTATGCAATAACTTTGGTATCACTGTTATGTACATATCTGCATTATCAACTTCCTAGTGAGTTATTTATTCTTTATTCTAATAAGACTCACATATAGTGTGTGCAAATGTGACTATTCCAAGTTTTCAATCTCTGTATTAGCAAATAGCTGATACGATCTGAACAACATTTTTGAAGCACCTAAAAAAGTTATGCAAAACACAACCATCAAACAAAAGCTGCATTTAAAGGTTAGTTCTCAATGTTCTGCATTGACTGATAGCTTTCAGAAGCACAGTTCTGCCTTCAACTTAGAAATCTCTTTATTCTAAGTCCCACAAAATGCTATGCCTGTAGACAAAGTGATATAGTATTTCAAAAATATCCCAAGAGACAGCAAACTGATCTAACTGCTATCTTTAGGGATTATATTGTTAATGTTTATTCTTCTGAATATTTGTGGTATTTATCCATAGCTTTTACTCACCAGATGAGTCACCAGACATTTCAAATACTGCAGAGTCTTGCTACCTTCATAGGAAAGCTTTTTGTTGATTTCCCAGTTGGTACTTCTCTCTAACACATTCTACTGAGTGCAAAAAACCTGGAGGGAGACTCCTAGCCAAGTGCAGGACATGCAATCACATAATCTACGTCCATCTTTACAGGCACAGAAAAGAAGCACGATCTTTTTAGAAGTCCACAGGAGTGTTACATTCAATTTTGCTGTCCTAAACAATAGTGAGGTACTCTCCATGGATATACATCCAGTGTGTGTTGCAAACTCTCCCCTCTCACAGCAATGGTTCCTTCCTCCACAGTCTCAATCTACCTGATTACGTTCTCTGTTCTAATCAGTAATCTTACTTTCCGTAGCAATAGCTGGACCTCCTGTTTCATAGATGATTTTTGTACAGCAGACAGAAGCAGCAAAGCAATAGTACTCTGCAGGAACTAGGACAATGGAATAACATTTTGAAAAACTATTTTTGTCTGCTCTTCATTTAAATACTAATACCGTGGTATATATGAATGTGTGTCTGAGAGAGAGAGAGAAAGAAAAAGAGAGATTACTACTACTACTTTTACAATCTTGTTGGAAGTACACTTGAATTCCTCAAGAAATCCTACCTGGTGACTCAATATTAACTTCCCTCAAATTATATCAAAGCTTCCAGCATTTCCCCTTGAAATCCATACCAGCAGGTATTGTTACACTTATGCCTAATAGTATTTTATTCCTACTTTTGACAACTACTAGAAGGCAACAGAGTAGTAAAGCTATGGATTTGTTTGCGCCTTCCTTCTCCTCCTCCCCTTTATTTTATAAAAAGGACACAAATGTTAGCTAGTCATTTGAAAACTGTGTATCTTTCACTGAACTTAATCTGTATACTTGCTTAAGCAATGCAAGGTTAGTCCTGGAAGATTTTCCTATGCAGGAGTACAACCAAAAAAAAATCTTAAAAACAAAAATCTTTAATTCCTTTAAAACAATCTTCAGTCTGATTTTTTAAGCACTACATTACAATACACTCAAGAGTCTCCAGCTAGACGAGTTTATTACTTAAACTATTGGTTCTGAAAAACACTGGAGAAAGTGTTTCTTTTATAAATCAAGAAGATTTATACTGTTACTGAAGCACTTGCAAGGTGACAAATATAGACACGTTTTAGTTATTTGTTTATTGAGATTAATGGGTTCTGGCCAGAGTATAGAAATTTTAGATCAATTTAAGACCTGGTTATAAGCCTGGGAACTTGACTAGGAAGTAGGCCAGATTCTGGTGGTCCTGCCTGTGGCTGTTTGTGAGCCACAAACTATTTGAGCATCCTCCTGCCATAGGAAAACATCTCCCTTCTCCCAGCATAGAGGGCATATCACAGGTGTGGTCAGAGTCCTGTTGCACCTTCTGGCTGGTGGAGTAGCCTCTTGGGGGCCTTCAGTCAGATTGCAATTTACAGCTTTTACCCCCTGTAGCGGGGCAGTTACCCCGCTCCTGAGAGAAAAGGCTAGGCTGACTGGGAAAGAAGCCACAGCTGGGGTCATGCCACAATCAGGCCACAGCTGGCCCTATAAAAGGGCTGTGAGCCAGGGGCTGAGTCAGTCTCTCTCTAGGTGTGGAGAGAGAAGGACCTGGCTGTCTGGGAGAAAAAGGTACCTGAACTGGAGCAGTGCTGGGGAATAGGGCAAGAGAGCTGGGAAGCTCCAGCCTGGTAAACCCTCAGGCTGCAGGCCTTATGCAAGGCCTAAAGAAAGTACTGGGGTTAGGCAGAGGCAGCTGGTCCAAACCCCCTTTGCCAGTGATGAGTGGTTACAGACTGCAGTCTTCCCCAGTCAGCGGGGGCTAGGTGATGACTGGCAAGGTGGGGATAGGGGTTTGGGGGTTCCCCTGGGAGGGGAGATCCAGAGCAGGGGTACTGCAGGGGCAGATTCCTGAGGTAAAGGGCACCGGGGTCTGGGTGGGACACAGGGCCTGAGGCAGGTGAGCCACTTGCTTCCAGAGAGTGCACTGGGCTGAAGTCAAGCTAATTCCCAGGAGCACCAGCAGGAGGTGCCACACCAGTGAGTCTCATTTCGCTACACCCTCATTGTGTCCTGCACTGAGAATAGCTTGGCCAAACCCAAAGATCTAGCCCAGGGATCGGCAACCTTTGGCATATGTCTCATCAGGGAAATCCACTAGCGAGTCGGGCTGGTTTGTTTACCTGCAGCTTCTGCAGGTACGGCCAATCGCAGCTCCCACTGGCTGCGGTTTGCAGTTCCAGGCCAATGGGGGCTGCGGGAAGCAGCAGCCAGCACATCCCAAGGCAATTCAGGAATGTGGAAACATCCATTTCTAAAGATTCACTTTTCCCAGGAAATGTGCAACACAGTTTAAAAGGAAGAACACTTGAGCTCTTTTTGTTAAAGGTAACTGGACCCAAATTTGGCATAATTTAAGAATCTCATTAAGTTTTTGAATTGCTCTTTCCCCAAAAGTAAGACTAAAAGTTTACATAATTTAAAATTGTAGATCAGGAAGCCCAATTGTAAACACTTCTGGGCACTGATTCCCTTCATGGGTATTTGTAAGCATAGAGTGGCGGACATCAACTGTGCCAATCTGCTCTGTTCTTATGAGCTTGTAGAAACATACAGAAGTTTGCAAGAACCCTGTTCTCTTAAATGTTTGAAGAGCAAGGTAATTTTCTATAATCCCATCTGCTTTTCAGATTGGAGCAGTCAAGCAGAACGGAAGGATAGCACTCTCTCAATATATGTTTAATAAATTATGACAGCTAGACATGCCATGACCTCTTCGTTTGTATAGAGCGCACACCCCCTTCTCCTACTCTTCATCTGTTTGTCTTTTCAGACTGCACGCACCCAACACAGAAACTTTGCCTGTTTCATTGTTTGATAAGTGCCAAATACATCTTGGATGCACCTGAAAGAAATAATTGTTACTAATAATTATTAACAGATTTTGAGCATTTTAGAGCAGTTATTTTTATTTTTTATTTGTATCATGGTAACACATAGAAGCCTCAATCAGCAACAATGTCCCATTAAGTTAGACACTGTATAAACACAGGGAGACATGATCCTTACCCTGAAGGTCTTGAAAACTCAAATGAATGTGTTGTCACATTCTAGGGAAAGAGTTGTCTAACTAACTTGGTTAGACAAACTGATGATTCCAAATAACTGTGGTTTTCACATCTGTATTTCATTTAAGATAGTTAAAAAATCTATTTAATATTTAAGAGGAGGTAAAAAATCAAATAAAGCATGATCTATCCATCATTTTAGCAGAAATTGTTCTTGAACAGCAATCTAATGGGCTTGGGGCGGGAGGGGGGAGTGTCCAATTTTATAAGGAATCTTGCTGGGCCTATTTAGGGTAAAATAGGAGGGCATTGTTTACCTGTGGCTTGCATCCTGCTTGCAATTATAAAAGCTTTAGTATTGGATCTCAGGAAGAGATAGAGCTAGCAGGAGTTTGCCTAGAGAGGCATTCCCCGGCAGTAATTTCCTGTGTAGGGTCTTTGTCTAGAGAGCCATTCCCCCAAAGTCTTGTTTACCTAGTACAGGGACTTATTTATGGTAAAATATAATTTGACCAATTTTAAAGGTACAGTCTATTTATATACCATTTGTGACACCTTTTTACATGAAATAAACATTTCAGTACAGAATAGACAAAGCCTGGGGACTGCCTAGTTACCCTGAGCCACAACACTTATAATACTGATTTATAAATAATTACATATAATGTAACTATGGCTTTAGATGTGTAAACAAAGTCATTTTTAAAGGAGGTGCTATAATTAATTATCTAAAGTAGAGGCCAGCGAGGTGACTCAGTATAAGAATTTAAATCCTTATATTGATCTTTTGTTCCTTAGGTCATGAGTAGTTAGGATAATTGAGGAGATGAGGCTGGAAGCTCTAGTGGGGAATAAAAGTTTACGTAGGGAACATAAATAGCTCTTACTAGCTTTTTAGTGAGAGGATCAGCTTTCTAAAAGGAAACTTGCTACATTCTTCTCTGCTTGCAAGCAGGGGCGGCTCTAGGATTTTGGCCGCCCCAAGCAGGGCGGCACGCCGCGGAGGGCGCTCTGCCGGTCGCCGGTCTCGCGGCTCTGGTGCACCTCCTGCAGACGTGCCTG
Source organism: Mauremys mutica (assembly GCF_020497125.1). Classification (NCBI taxonomy): domain Eukaryota; kingdom Metazoa; phylum Chordata; order Testudines; family Geoemydidae; genus Mauremys; species Mauremys mutica. The sequence goes on along the minus strand of NC_059072.1, from coordinate 215,483,893 downwards.
CTGAGGGTCCGCTGCGGATGCTCCACCGGAGCCGCGGGAGCAGCGGACCTTCCGCAGGCATGCCTGCGGGAGGTCCACCAGGGCCGCCGGCCGCCCTCCCGCGGGACGCCGCCCCAAGCGCGCGCTTGGCGCGCTGGGGTCTGGAGCCAGCCCTGCTTGCAAGCTGTTACAGCTACTGATTAAGTCTAATAGAGGAATATATAAATGTCCTTTCAGGTTGAGGTGATTTTTGATAATCTGAAATGAAGAAGAAACTAGACCCAAAGCAAGCAAAAAATAAGTTTTCAAAAAAGACAAGTTGTGAAAATCCAGCATAAAATCCTGGCTCCCCTGAAGTCAATGGCAAAACTCCTATTGACTTAATTGGAGGCAGAATTTCACATCAGGATCGATGCTGGGCCCTAAATTGACTCTTATTGCTGCTACACTCTGGAGGACCAAACTCCGTCACTCTTATTGTGATCAGGAGGTCTTGTTAGACACACACAGTATTATGAATATCATGTGCATATTCTCCTACAAAACATGGACACAGCTATTTTACATTTTTGTAGTATAAATAATTTTAAATCTGCTTTTTGTTCTAGTTTCCATCATTTGTCTCTGACTGCCTCTTTTATAGAGTCACTCGAGTGATATCCGAGTCTGGTACAGTAGTACACATTTCTTCAAGCGAAACTCATTTGTTTCCTCAGAAGTCAATGGCACCATTGCTTTTTACAGAGCCTGGTGTTATGTGCCAATGATTTCTTTGATGGCTGCTGAATCCAATGTGCGAGTGACAATCCCATCCAGAGGTAGGGCACACCCATGCACTAGCAATGCTCTGAATATGAGCAGCAGATTCTTTCCTTCTCTGACGTTGGTCATCACAAAGTTTGATCCAGTCCACCTCGCAATGCCTTGCTCCATCTACAAGCTGACTCCGCCAACCAGAAAAGCATTCTCCACTCCTTTCCAAATCATCTTTGCAAGCATCCTGAAATCTGTGCAGCAGTCTGCCTCTCTTTCAATACTCTTCTCGAGCTTCAGAGTACAGAACACTCTTCGGGATTCTGCATTCGCTTGACATGTCCAAACCACCTAAATCTTTTCTTACTAATCAACATTCCCATGAATGACATACCAGCATAATTTAACACTTCCACATTTGTCACCCTGTCTTGCCATCTTATTCAAAGACTTTTATGCAAACATCTGATACGAAAAAACTGTTTAGTCTTTTTGTATATTTGACGTTAAATCATCCAGGTTTCTGAGCCATACCAAAGAGTAGATAAAAGATGTCTCATAAATACAGATTTTCACTTTAGTTGACAATTTGTTATTGTTCCAGGCTCTGTCTTGCAAAAGACCAAAGTTCCTGGCTGCTTTGGTGATTCAACTAGTAAGTTGATCTATATTGTTGGTAACAGTAGAGCCAATGTAGCAAAATTGGTCAATGTCGTCTAGACAAATACCATCCAAGGTGATATCTGGAGCTGGTTCTGAAGAGCCTTGGTGCATAACAGTCTTCAAGTTTATTGCTTGCCCAAGATTTTGCATATATTAGAAAAATTGGTAATAGCATTGATGCTCTACATCATCTTATGAGCCACAAAGGCTGCATGATCTGCAAGAAACAGGTCCCTATGATGATCTCCTTCACCTTCATCTTAGCTCTTAAGCTTGCAATGTTAAAGAGACCTCCACCATGTCTAGCGCTATGACAGACACTTTCTCGAACATCACAGAATGTATGTTGAAGCCGGAATGAGAAGTAAATATTAAACAATGTAGGAGCCTATATGCAGCCTTGCTTCACTCCATTGTTGGTGTTAAACAAGTCAAACTGTTGGTTTTTATACATTAAAATTGCCTTCATGCCATTGTGTAAGGATTTCACAAGATTTAGCAATATAGACGGACAACCAAGCTTCTTCAGAACAATGTAAATCCCTGACTGACTAATCGTGTCAAAGGCTTTTGTTAAATCTATAAAAGCCACGTATAGTGGAATACACTTCTCTCTGCACTTTTTCTGCAGTTGTCTTAAAGAGAAGACCTTGTCTATTGTGGACCTTCCCAAGAGGAACCCACACTGGCTCTCGAGATAGATTCTTGTAGCAAAAGTTTGAAGTTTAGATAAAAATGTGGTTTAAGATTTCCCCCAGGATGTTAAGAAGAGATATAAGTCTGTGATTATTATAATAACTTCTGTTTCCTTTGTTTCTATAGAGTTGGATGAAACAAGCATCCTTAAAAATCTTGCTAGTTTCTTCCTTCCAACAGAGTAGCAATACTTCATGCAATTTTTGCAGCAAGACTTGTTTGCACATTTGTAGACTTCAGCAGATAAGCAGTCAGATTCTGAAGCTTTGTTGTTGGGAATCTTTTTGATGCTTTGTTCAAGTTCCTCTAGTGTAGATTTGACATCTAGTGAAGTCATAACTTCAAACTCAGACAATTTGTCTAACATATGTTGGTCTACTATAGACTTCCTTGAGTATACCATTCCATAGTGCTCAATCCACTTCTTCAGTTGCTTCCCTTTATCAGTTGATCTGTCTTGTTCTTTATCAGTCCAATGGCTTTTCTAATGCCCTCATACAACCGTCTACTGTCACCTGCATCAGCCACCTATTGGATACCATTGTGGAAACCCAGCCAAAATTCTTGAGCACACCTCCTGGAAGCTATTTGAACAACCTTACAAGAGTCTCAAGTTGTTGAGTGAACAGTAGTAGAAGTAGACTTGTAGGTTATCAGAGATGTTTCCTCTCAATGAGTGACAGCAGTATCTCCAAATGGTCTATGAACCAGTCAACATTTTTCTTAGTACTCTTTCCAAAACTCGATTGCTGCATTGTACATACTTGTCTTTAGAACTTCCCATGCATCTGAAGCAGTTCCATTCATTCCAGCTGTATTTACTACTTCATTAAAAAGCAATTTCTTGACAAGATCATTGATTTGGCGAAAGTCAATACGAGATTGTACAGCAGTTTTATTACAGTGGATCTTCTTAGCTTGACATTTCACCTTTCAGCAGACAAGAGAGTGGTCTGTATCATGGTCTGTGCTTTGGAAGGATTGTGAATGTAAGATATCTTTCAAATATGTACATCTTGTCATGACCAAATCCAGCTGGTACCAGCGCTTAGACCTCTGGTGTCTCCATGATGTTCTTCTGATATTACCAGCAAAGAAGGTGTTTGTCACTGATAAGCCTTCACTAGCACTGAGTCGAGGACTCTGACCATTGTCATTCATACATCCAATGTCATGCTCACCCAGAAACCCAGGCCACATCTCAGCATTGGACCCAACTCTTTCATTGACATCTCCAAGTACTAGTGTAGCAGGGTGGACCCTGCTCCTGCTGAGAGGGGTTTAAAAAGTGGCCTGGCAGGGCTTGAGAGCTGCTGCTTTAGGCTGGGCTGATTAGGGAAGTGGCTGCAGCTGGGGGCCACGCCCCAAACTGAGGAACAGGGCCTTATAAGAAGGCAGGGAAGCCAGAAGCCAGACAGTCTCTCTTTGGCTGTAGAGAGAGATGGGCCTGGCTGCTTAGGAAATGAGACAAGGTACCTAGGGTGAAGCAGGGCTGGGGACAGGCTAAGGAGCTGGGAAGCTCTGGCCTGGAAAGCCCCAGGCTGCGGCCTAGCAGAGGGCTAAAGGTACTGGGGGTTGCAGAGGGCAGCCCAGGGGTAGGCCAAAGCAGCAGGTCCAAACCCTCCTTGCCAGTGATGAGTAGGCTGATACTGCAGTCTGCCCCAGGATGTGGGGCTAGACAATGACTGACAGTAGCCATATACTGAGGCAAGGTGGAGATAGAGGGTGGGGGTTCCCTAAGGAGGGGAGACCCTAAGAGAAAGGGGTTACTGCCAGGGGGTAGCACCCCATGTGAAAGGGCACCGGGTCCAGGGAGGGACACGGGGGCCAGAGGACAGGTGGATCACCAGCCTGCTGAGGGCGCTCCGAATGCTGGAACAGAGCTAATTCCCGGAGTCACCAGCAGGAGGCGCCGTGGGGGTGAGTCCGACCTGTTACAACTAGGATGGGTTCCTTCCATGGAATCCTGCCAATCATCTCTTCTAGTTGTTGATAAAAACCATCCTTCTCCTCACCACTAGTCTGAAGAGTTGGAGCATAGATACTGATGAGGTTGATGAATCCCTTCTATAAACTAACTCAAAGTGTCATGATACATAAAGACACTGCAATCAGAGCTTCACACAATGACATAGGTTCATTTCTGATAGTAAAACCTACACTATACTTTCTTTCTTCTTCAGGTTTGCCATGCCAGTAAATGATGTAGCCCTCCTCCCTCATGAAGCCTGTATATGAAGCCGAGTTTCCAAAAGAGCTGAAATATCAATTCTAAAACACTCAAGTTTGTTACTCAACACCACCATTTTCCTCAAATGCGAATTCAAGTCAAAGTTGTATCCAGGGTTCAAATGCTGAATATTCTAGCAAGCAATTCTGTTTATAAAACCAGTTGCGGTAGGATGTAAACAATGAGGTGGGGCTTGTTTGACCCACCTTTTCTAGGGCCACCGTCACATGAGGCAAGCAGGCCACCCCTATAAAGGGCTGTTTGGAAATCTTGGTAGCTACCCCAGGGCTTTTATGCTTCTCTCAGGTCTCTGTGACCATCTTGCCACGCCCTTCAGGGCATACGCCTAGGCAAATTTATGGAGGAGCAAAGGCTGCCATAGACCTGTAGTCCCCTCTTTAGACCATTGAACCAGAATCCAAATGCCAGAGAGTCTGGATGCTCAGTGACACAGATGTTGTAGTTTCTTCCAGAGATCAACCTAGCAGCACTCACCTCAGAAGTGCAAGTTAACATAATTGTTTCACTTTTTTTTCCACTTCCACTCTCTGCCTTAAAACCAAAAGGAAAAAATATTGCTAATGTTATCATATTTTACTCCCTAAAGGAATCTTTCACATCCCCAGAATTGTGCTCCATGCATCAATTAGGAGTCATTCTATTTGTGTACGTTGGTGTACTTCCTAATTTAAAAGTCAAAATATTGATTCTACTATAACTGAGCATACCAGAAAGGTGTCCATACACTCTAATATATTGTTTGTCTATTCACCTGAGGTAGACAACCAACACTGCACTCATTCAGCTACATGGATATTATATACACCTATATTACAATTTTTTTTACTATTTCTATAGTTTCACTGCTGTATATAGATATGCTACATGTTATCTTATTGACAAGTTTTTAATGTGATTCACATGGTAAGCTCCCTGAATATATCAACTGTATATTAACAAAATAAAAGAAATTTACAAGCTCAATTCATACATGGAATTTTAGGAGAGAGGAAGTGATGAAAACACTTTAGCTAAGGAGTCAAAGATTTGCTAACATTCTATCACCCCAGATATTCACTAAATTACAATATAACTCCACTTTAATGAAGTGTAGTTAAACAACTTCGGGTGAGGTTTCTCAAGGATGCACAGAGACAGCTATTGTATTGGTTTGGTGCACATTGGCAGAGAAAGAAAAGGAGCATTCTGCCCTGGAAGAGTGCCAGAGATGGCTGCAGCCTCCCAATTCAATGGGTGCACTACACTAAACTGCTGAGGGGGCACTGACTACCTACAATAGTGTCCTCTGCCCTCACACTGCAACCGTAATCCCAGCCCAGGGTGTTCATGAGACCCTGGAGGGGAGGTTGGAGACCCTCCCCTCACTCAGTAGCAGTGGATATTGATCCGCAGGGCTGGGCCCAGCCCCCTGCTCCAGGCATTTCGACCTTGCGCGCAGAATCATAGCACCACTCAGGTTTGAAGTGCATGTTTGCATGTTTTGCACCCTTCATTTTATGATTTCTGTGAGTGCAATGGAATCCACTAACCCATGCTAAAGCCACCTCTGAAGAGTGCACATGGTGCAGTTAAGCTTTGAACATAAGAATTATATATATAAAATCTACACACACCCACCCCTCTACCCCGATATAACATGACCTGATATAACACAAAATCAGATATAACATGGTAAAGCAGCGCTCCGGGGGGGCAGGGCTGTGCACTCCAGCAGACCAAAGCAAGTTCAATATAATGCAGTTTCACCTATAATGTGGTAAGATTTTTTGGCTCCCAAGGTCAGCATTATATCAGGGTAGACGTGTGTGTATACATAAAAGAGATAGAGAAGACTGTTGTGATGAAGAAATGCTACTAAATCTGTATCTCCGAACAATCGCACTCCTATAGAATACCCAGACTTTCCGAGATACCTTTGCAGCTATTAAACCACAAAAAAGAAACATCTGTAGACAAATACATTAGGAGGCCACAGAGTAAAGATATTATTGCCCACTAAAGGCAATTATTTCTTGTTATCTTATAAATGGCAGTCATTGTTTTATTATAACCTGTACAGTATTTTTGCTCTAAATTAATGTTTGTACAATGCTTTGAAAATATAACTATGAAAGTTATATGGCAAGAATTACAGCATGTTCAGTTTCAGTTTTTCCAGTTATAATTTTTTTCCATTTTAGCTCCCACAGTATTCTTGCCAGCAAGTTAAAGAAGTATGGGCTGGATGAATGGACTATAAGGTGGATAGAAAGCTGGCTAGATCGTCGGGCTCAACGGGTAGTGATCAATGGCTCCATGTCTAGTTAGCACTAGTTTCAAGTGGAGTGCCCCAAGGGTCGGTCCTGGGGCCGGTTTTGTTCAATATCTTCATTAATGATCTGGAGGATGGCGTGGACTGCACTCTCAGCAAGTTTGCAGATGACACTAAACTGGGAGGAGTGGTAGATATGCTGGAGGTAGGGATAGGATACAGAGGGACCTAGACAAATTAGAGGATTGGGCCAAAAGAAACCTGATGAGGTTTAACAAGGATATGTGCAGAGTCCTGCACTTAGGAAGGAAGAATCCCATGCATTGCTACAGACTAGGGACCGAATGGCTAGGAAGCAGTTCTGCAGAATAGGACCCAGGGGTTACAGTGGATGAGAAGCTGGATATGAGTCAACAGTGTGCCCTTGTTGCCAAGAAGGCTAATGGCAGTTTGGGCTGTATAAGTAGGGGCATTGCAAGCAGATCGAGGGACATGATCATTCCCCTCTATTCGACATTGGTGAGGCCTCATCTGGAGTACTGTGTCCAGTTTTGGGCCCCACACTACAAGAAGGATGTGGAAAAATTGGAAAGAGTCCAGCGGAGGGCAACAAAAATGACTAGGGCCTGGAGCACATGACTTATGAGGAGAGACTGAGGGAACTGGGATTGTTTAGTCTGCAGAAGAGAAGAACGAGGGGGGATTTGATAGCTGCTTTCAACTACCTGAAAGGGGGTTCCAAAGAGGATGGATCTAGACTGTTCTCAGTGGTACCTGATGACAGAACAAGGAATAATGGTCTCAAGTTTCAGTGGGGGAAGTTTAGGATGGATATTAGGAAAAACTTTTTCACTAGGAGGGTGGTGAAGCACTGGAATGGGTTACATAGGGAGGTGGTGGAATCTCCTTCCTTAGAGGTTTTTAAGGTCAGGCTTGACAAAGCTCTGGCTGGGATAATTTAGTTGGGAATTGGTCCTGCTTTGAGGAGGGGGTTGGACTAGATGACCTCCTGAGGTCCCTTCCAACCCTGATATTCTATGATTCTATGAATCAAATGCAGAACTAACAACCTTTAGCAGAGCTCCAGTCATATGTGACCCATATAAATGAAGATTCTTCTCAGTTTTTGATACCGTAGGGGGACAGCTACCCCACTCTGGCATGTAAGGAGTTAAAGCAAGCCAGAGAGGCTGCACAGGGCCCCAGCCAATCCTGGAAGGGCTTATTGGGAGCCAATCAAGTGGAGCCTTGAAAGCAGTCAATCAGGGCCAGGCTGGGTCCTATAAGAAGGCTGCAGAGCCCAAATGAGCGCAGACTCTCCTTGGAGGGCAAAGGGAGAAGAACTCTTTCTAAGAAAGAGAGAGAAGAAGAAAAGAAAAAATAAAAAGTACCTAAGACAGAGCAGGGCTGGGCAGGGTCAGCAGAGCTCTAGGCTGATGACTGCCAGACTGGGGCCCTGACACACAAGGGCAGAGAAGGTGCTAGGGCTACGGGGAAATGGCCCAGGGAAGCAGGCAGTAGAGGAATGTTGGAGGAGGGCAGTAAGTGGCTGCCACTAAAGGATCCCTAGGTCGGGGCCCAGAATAGTGGGTGGGCCTGGGCCTTCTCTCTTCCTCCCCCCCGCCACTTGCCAGTAATGAGAGGGGCAAAGCCAGACTGCAGTTTGCCCTTGGAGGAAGGGGCTAGACTGATGACTGTAGTGAGCCATTGACACGAGTGATAGAACCAGAAGCTGCTGGTCCCCCAGAATGTATGGGAGAGCGAGCGGAGTACGCACAGCTGGAGGGCAGTGTCCAGAAGTGGATGCCATGGTCTGGGAGTGATGGGGGTCTGACGGTGAGGAGGTGGAGACCGAGACAGTAACGGAGGGCAAGACACCACTAGTGAAGGCATGCTGCTGAAAGAGTTAATTCCCTAACCAACTAGGAAGAGGCTGGACTGTGGTGAGTCCAGCACTGTTACAGTTACCTACATTCACTAAGAATTTCATTTTTAATTAGAACATTGCTGGGCATCCTTCCTTGAGCACCGATTGGATTTAAAATAGTTTACTTTTAATGCCACACATTTCAAAGGTTCCAGGTTTCAGTTAAAGACTGGAAAAGAGTTTGTACTTCTGTCTTCAAGAGTTATGTTTACTGAAATCTGATTATCTGTTAAGAATAAAGGGCCACATTTTCAAATATATTTAAGTTCCTTAAGACATAGATAGGCGTCTAGTGGAATTTTTCAAAAATACCTCAGTGTCTAACTCCTATTGAAATCAATGGGAGCTAATCACCAGGCACTTTTGAAAATCCCACTAGATGGCTATCTGCAGCATCTTTAGGTTCCTAAATTCCTTTAAAAATCTGGTCCGATGTTATTATACACAGAATCAATTATGAGATTTCAAAAGGCATTTCAGCCCTCATTTGGTAATACATTAGCAGATTTCCCAATTTGTTTTTTGAGCTGTAAAATGATGCCCTTTGCAATTGTATTTTGTGCAGTTGTCTAAGGAAACAGGGTAACACAATTTGCAAAAGAAACAGTTATCTGGCAAATCTTTTATAAGTGCACATACCTACTGTTTCAGATTATTTTAAAATTTCATAAATGAAAAACATTGTTTAAAAAAAACCCGAAGAGTTATGTTTGAAAGTGTTTCCGCATTCATTCTTCCCTAGAAAAGGAGCTGTAGATTGTGGCCAGGTAAGTACAAATAAATAAAATTTACTAACCTCATAACTGTGGGTACTTTTTTTTTTTTGCTTTCATTCCTTTTTTATACTTTTTCATTCCCTTCTTTCCCTTTCTCCTTCTTCTCTTTCCTATCTTTATTTCACTGTATCTCTGATCTCTTTCCTCCTTGCCATGATGTTTCCATTGATTTTTATTCTCTCTCTTCCCCCTCTCCCCAAACCTTGTGATTCTTTGGCAACAAAAAAACTCAAATTTCCTTTTTTTAAAAAAAGGTTATTTTTCTCTTCCCATTTCCTGATTCTGTTGCTTCCTCTCTCTTCTGCCATCCTTGTTCATTCTGTGTTCCTGAGCTTGCCTACAACTCTTTTCAGAACACAATTAACCAGACATTGGAATTTTGTCCAGGACATCAGAGTTAAAAGTCCTATCCCCTCCTTTTCAATAATAAAAATAAAAATAACCATAGTGTCAATGACTAAAACCAGTCAGAAGCACATTTCCAATAGCACAGTGCTGATCCATGCTGGAGCGGTTCACTATCGAGTCAAAAATTACTGAATCAATAATACTACTGCCTATGGCTTCTAGGTTTTTTAAAAAGTTCTTTCATCTAGGAACTGATTGGGTCTAGTATTGCTTAGTTTGTGAGAAATGATGTGATCACCCTTCCTAATATACATCTCACTGATAAGGTTTAATTAAATTAAACTGACCACAAAGATTACTGTAAATTTAACTGCTGTACCTCAGACATCCTGATAATCATTTGACACAGACCAGTCAACATGAGGTTTCCAAATATAACCGTTATGATGCTCAATTACATGTCTTCCTCCCTCTGCCCAGATCAAATGTGTTATTACAGTTTGCATCAGAATGTCTGTTGGGAGCCAAACATTATCTGAAGAAATAAAGTTTGGAGTCTTCTCACAGAAAGAAGCATCAAGCATGTTCAACATGATAAAACAAACTGCCATATCATTTGAAATGTGCACTACAAAGTACCCATCAGTTCAGCTATATTTACACAAAGAAAAATCAATACAGACACTGGATCTGAATCAAAGTGAGGGAAAGGTTTAAGAATAAGACAGAATGCTAAACTATATTAGCACTAATGTTATTTTGAGTAAAGTAACTGTGATTAAAGCATTTCTCCCTCTCATTCATTTTTTTTCTTTTTCTTTTCAGAAAATGGGTATAGTTATTTTTCTGGTACAAGACAACAGGCTTTTTAAAATACTTGCATACTTCTGATCTGGAGCTTTAGGCAAAATAATGATTCCTTATTCAATGGAAATTAATTATCTTCAAAAGTTAAAATATGAGAGGAATGGATGAAATAAGAGTGAATTCCATAGACTTCATATTCACCGAGACCCTGATAATTGCAGTCAATAAGGTTTTATCATCGTACTCCATATGAGTAGAAACTAGGCCTAATGTCTCTGCCTCTTTCATTTCTCTTCAGAAACTGTGTCTTTGGAAAAAAGGGCACAGAATCTGCCAAAGAAACCCTCAGTACTATCTGCCTAAAAAGAACAAAACTCAAACTCTGTGACAGGTTAGTTGGTTGGTTTGTGTAGTATATTATTCATATTCACACTGTCCCTAAGTTTCCTGCCTATGTGATTGTGGGAAAACTAAGAAGTTCCGAACTAAGCTTTGCTATTAAGCCATACAAGTTCTTAATGCCATTTTGCATGTAAGTCTAATGGGTCATTTTCTAAGTGGAACAGCACATACCAATGAGTGTTATTTAAAACAGCTCACATCTCAAGTGTTAAAGGGGATTTCCACTTAATTCTTGAAATTAAATATACCTCTTGGTATGGAATGGCCACACAACAACTACACAACATGTTCTATGTTGTTCCTTTACATGGGGTCAGGATAGAGAAACTTATCAAATGGGGTATTAGATATTTGAACTCAGAATCTTGAGAAAAATATTTAGATTAATTGATTGGTAGATTTGTTTGATGTGGGGGGGGAGTTGGTTGGTTTCATTTAAATAGAATACCAATAAGATATTCCTGCTTAAAACGATTACACTGAGATATTGATTCCTAGGTTAATGTTACAGATATATCCTTGGTTTAATATCATCGTCAGTAGCATCCATCCTGGAGCACACTCCCTAAGTAAAATGCAGTATCTTACCACAAATCTCTTGCTCATCATTGGATTTTGAAATTCAGTGCAATAAATTAAATGAGAATCACAAAACCCTGCATATATGTAAATTGAGACCCAAAGTACCAGGAAGAGAGGGGCCTTATTCCATTTAGGATTTCGTGGCTTTGCTTGCTAGTTCATCTAAAATAGCAACTTAAAATATGAATTGATCTGAGCCTTCGCCCAAAGATCAAATGAAAATGTTTTTGAAGCAGCTTCTTTATTATAGATCCATCTGAAATGGTGAAATAGTGCAAAAAAGGCTTGTAGTATTTCTAGATACAAGTATCACCAGTTATCTTGAGAAACTATTCTCATAAGAGTGTCAGCCCAATTTTGCAGGCCCAAGAAATCCAGATAAGCATTAATATTTCAAGTGCTTAGCTGAACCTTTTTAAAGATTATTCATCAAAGAAGCCTCAATCCAGCAAGCTGCTCCAGGTTTCATGCACCCACACAGAGCCCTACTGACTTCAGCTCCATATTGGTGCAGCGGTCTGCCTAAACAAAACAATCTGTGGGATCACGGCCGAGGAAATTAAATCAACACCCTACAGGGCTCCAGTCCAAAGCTCACTGAAATCAAAGAATGATTTAGTCTGGAAAATGTGCTTTACATTGAGAGCCTGTCATAAATAAACAGATCAGGGTTAAGGTCTCTTTTCCCTGGAAATGGTTAACAAGCTCAGTAACCTGAGAAACACCTGACCAGAGGACCAATCAAGGGACAGGATAATTTCAAATCTCTGTGGAGGGAAGCCTTTGTCTGTGTTCCTTGTTGGCTCTGCGTTCTCTTTTTGGATCTCAGAGAGGCCAGACATGTCTCCAAGTTCTCCTGGAGTAGTTCCTACTATTCAATAGTGAGTATTAATTAGAAAGGCAGATTAGTCTTATAATTTGATTTCTAAATTTGCAATTGTGTGTTTGCTGAAGGAAATTCTTTATTCCTGTTTGCTGTTACTTTGCTTTTACTGAGAAAGAAAGGAGGGGGGATTCTCTCCAGAGATTAATAAATTTAGACCCTGTGTATTGTTCCATCTTGGATTACAGAGGCAAGTTACTTTCTTTTTATTTTTTAATAAATCTTTTCTGTTAAGAACTTGGTTGATCTTTCCTTGGGTGGATTCTCAGGGAAAGGGGAGGAGGGAGGCATCCCTCTGTAGTTGGATCCCGGTATCTCTCCTAGGAAAAGGGAGGGGGGAGGAAGCAGGGGGGAATGGTTTATTTCTCCTAAGTGTAAGAACTCCATGGATTTGGGGTTCTTGGGATCCCCAAGGATTTCGGGGAAGGACTGTGTCCCAATACACGTACATTATTGGGTGGTGGCAGCTTTTACCAGATCTAAACTAGAATTTAAGTTTAGAAAAATCCATGCAGGTCCCCATCTTGTGAACCCAACAGCTCCAAGTGGGGGTGAGACCTATGACAGAGCCTAAAACAGGTCAATCTATTTAGTTTATCCAAGAGATGGTTAAGAGATAATTTGATCACAGTCTATAAGTATTAGGTGGGGAAGAGATTCATGATAGCAGACATCTCTTTAATTTAGCTATCAAAGACATAACAATATCCAATAGCTAGATTCTCAAGCTGGACAATTCAGACTAGAAATAAGATGTATTTTTTAAAGTGAGAGTAATAAACTACTGGAAAAACTTACCTAGGGATGTAGTGGTTTCTCCATCAGTAGAAGTCTTTACATTGAAATTGGATGCCTTTCTAAAAGATATGCTGTGGCTCAACTAGATGTTATGGGTTTGATGCAGGAATTCTGGGTGAAATGGCATAGCCTGTGTCATGCAACAAGTCAGACTGATTGTAATGGTCCCTTCTAACCTTAAGTATCTATGAATCAATGTGTATTCTTTCATTGACTTCAATTGGCCTTGCTTCAGGCCCTAGATTCCTTGAATATATATTGAAAATGCAGTTCAGGTTTAAATAATTTATGGATATCATTCGATAGTTATCCCAATTATTTATTTCAATTAATTTTTATTCATCAAATATTTGATCTCACCTACAAAAGTACTTAACTTCTGAGGGGCTAATCACTTGCAGATCTATGTTACACTCAAAGTATTAGTCTCTGTAGTACAGCATAAGTAATTAAAACAATCCCACAATGCCTGGAAAGTCATCTACAATTTAATCCCCTAAAACTTTTGAAAATGCAAATCTTTGTCTGGCTATACTGAAAGAAGGACAGGAGACACTTGATAAAGTTGCAGCCTGATTGAAACCACATTATAAGATGTCTTGGACTACACAGCAGATAAAAGTGCACAGTGCAAGTAACCCCATGTTCGTTCAATAACTACCCAGGGGGCTTCTGTCAGCCCCTACCCACTTTTTCCATCTAGGTCCCTCAGCCAACCTGTTGCTGAGGCCTTATCACCCCCACCCACCCTACCCATAGGTGGTTAAGGTGGGCTAAAGGAAAGGGGGATTGGCTGCCTGCTGTTTCAGTCATAGGAGCTTAAACCCCCCCTTCCACCCATTCCATTCCTTTAACCAATACCTCCTTTTTAAGTCCCTTACCAAGCCATTTATCTGGTCACTGTATCCCTTCCCTATTGAGTACCTGCACTTACATGAGTTGTGACTTATAGCCTAACTTCCTCCACACCTCACGTTAACAAAGCCTTCCCTGAATCCACTGTGGCGAACCCTCCCCCGCCACACACACACTCTACCTAGGCCAATCTGGTGGTGTGGGAAAAATTCATTCTCAGCCCCCCCCTCCGCCTCCCCAGAACAGAGCCGTGAGAGCAATACCGACAGCAGATCCGGACCAAATCTGGTATTTTGCCATCTGAAGGGGAGGGAGGCTGGGTGCTGCCTCACCTGCTCCATGGAAAAGGGTTTATCCTGCCCGGGCTTGCCCCTTTTCAATCCTTCTCCCCTTCCAGTCCCAGGGGATGTGTCAGCGCCATCATACTGACCCATTTACCCTTTTACAGCAGCTTCTGACTTCTCTCCCCCACCAGACCCATAGAGCACTCTTCCTTTTGCCTTGGCCAGCAGTGCAGTCATTATAAAGGATAGAGAAGTAATGCATACAGCAGTAACCAAATAATGCTCTTTCCCCTTTGCCATTTCTAATGATATTCTCTATTTTAAAAAAAAACCTAAAAAACCCCTCACTTTAGTCTTCCTTTATATCTGTGTGGACTCTTTAGAATGCAGAAAGTAGTAATAAACCTGCCTGCTGAGGAGGCTCTCTCACATATACAGTACAATTAAGATACAAAGATAAAACAACTTACAGAAGGCAATTGCAATTTTATAGTCACTTTGAGCTTTAATATCACTAATAGATCACTTTGTTTCAACACTTATACCTCTCAGCATAATACTTCCCGGAGATCCCTGCCCCAGCCAATGCAAATGTTGATGAAAAAAATAATTGGAAGGCTGTCTGGGAATTAATGAAAACAAAATGCAGCTTCGACACAGAAGAGGCAGAAGGCTCCACATTAAAAAGAGCACATTAAGAACAGTGAGCAAATTTTTTATTTGTTTTGGAATCTAAAGTAATTATATTCTTTCTTTTCTAAAGTCAGATTGTAGATCAGTATTATTCCAATTACACATATAGGTCCTTTTTTCTGCAAAGACCTATGCATTTTCTTAAACTTTAAGCATGTGCATGTGCATGGTGTCATATTCAAAGTGTAACATATGTGTAATTTACACATTGTAAGTCATTGAAGGACTAGTGCCTTAGACAGTATTGCATTTATTTATTAAAATATAAAATCTTTGTATTTTTCCATTTTATATCACTGAGGGTCAGTAAAATGTTCTTGGAACATATGAGTAACCAGTAGTAGATGTAGCTGTAAAATGACTTGATAAATTGCTCATAATCTGCAGAAACCTTTCAGGCCTTCCCCCTCACCTACCTTTTTCATTGACCTAAAATAACAGGGATGTCTAAAGGTAGGAAAGGCAATCTTAGATTCCTTTTGTTTATAACAAGTTGAAACCTTAGCTGTATATGGACTCATAAATCTTCACTACTAAATAGGTCATAAAATGTAAAGATTTCCAACTGAATTCTATTGTGATGCTGACATATTGCTTCATCCATCTGTTCAACTATAAGTTTCCACATCAAAACTATACTCAAAGTTAAAAAAATAAATATGTTTGTATTTTTTTCTTCCATTTTTCATTATTTCCTTCATGGGCTGTAAATAATCTCAGATTGTTCTTCCCTCATTTAGTTCCTTATCTTGTAAATGCTTATGAATATAGGATTGGGATTTAAGTGCAGCTGGATTAATCAGAATCGCATAGTTCAATAAAATATTGTTTAAAAAAATTCAAAACAAATACTTCACAGGTGGCGTGCTCAGGAGAAAAGGATACCAAAACTATGAAATAAAGGTTACTACGTTGCCTCATTCTGAAATACTTCACATTTGTTTCATTTTAATTTATTGTATATGAAAGAGTGTCAAATTCTAGGGGACAGAATAAATTCAACAAGGAATGTGTCAGTGAAAGATACTATTACCATGTTCTCAACCAATTTCTAAACTTTGAGAGGATACTTCCATCTTGGACTTTCTGGTGAGATGGCCAACAAAGTGCAAACATTTTGGTAGTTCTGGATACTTTGGAATACATTTCAAAAGGGATTTTGGTTGCCTCAGTGCATAGGTGTCCAACCTGATATTCAGAGGATGGGTGCACATCACGTATGAAAATCAGTCACCCTTAAGGTAACTCAAGTTGGACATCCTAAATCACTAATCTCATAGGATGATTTTCTCAAAAACACCTAAGGGAGGTAGGAGCACAGGTTTTGAAAAAACTCTCCTTAGACATTTTATGCCTCTACCATCAGTAATGGTGCTAAAACCACAAAATATTTTCACACAGGTGGGGTAGAAATCTTTGAATACTGCTACTGGCTCCCCGTTTTCTATTGCATCAAACATAAGTTGTTTGTATTCATTCTGAAGACCCTTCATATTCAGTCCCCACACTCCCTATCATCTCTCATTCATCACTGAGCTTTGGTGCTCACCTCTAAAGAGCCCAGGGTGCCAGCCTTCAGTGCCCACTTGTTAAATTTTCAAACAAACACCTATGTGCTTTCTCCCATGCTGCCCCACATGCTTGGAAGGCATCCCCTGTAAATATCCACAAAACTACCTTGTTATCCACCTTCAAATCCCTCCTCAAAACTCTCTTTTGCCATGGTGTCTACAAAAAAATTAACAAGTGTTAGGCTACTAGTATGCAGAGACCTGTGACGCTGACCAATTTGTTTAATTGTTTACTCGTACTCCCCCATCTGTCTATATCCACCTGTTGTAACTGATGTAGATAGGACTGCCATAGCAATTGCAGACAAACCAAGTTACTGTGGAATGATGAAGGGTCATGGGCATAAGCTTTCCTCCCGGAGCAACTGTGTAGCTCCCCAGACTGAGAAATTATTTTTCCTTTTAGCCATTTACAGTGGGTCAGACTTTCCACTGGGATGGTTATACTTTCATGCAGTTGGAAATCAGGATCTTTCGCAGTTGTTTTCCTGGTTTAAAAAGCTGCCAATATTTCCTAATAGAGCAAGCCCTCTACATCTATATATTATAGTTTACATTGTTACTAGTATATAATGAAACCAATTATGTGTCTTGGATCACATGTACATTATTAAATATGTAGCATTTGCACACACACAAAAAGAGAGAGAGGGTTAGATATTCCCCCAAATAATCCCAGGCAGCCTGAGAAACAGATGAGACTAAACAGCTAAAACTTGAGGCTTAATCTAAAGACCCTTGATGTCAAAAGGAGCCTTAACATTGACTTTTCACAGCTGAGGACTCAACACTGAAAACAGCCACAGGTTCATCTATCACTAGTTTATATCACTGAAGTAGTTCACTGTAATGTTAAGCATTGACTATAGTAAGTTAAACTGACCCAAAACTTCACAGTGTTTGAATGAACAGTCAAGCAATCAGGATTAATATAATAAGAACACCAAAATGTTATTGCTCAGGAACCTTTCATGTCATCTTTGTTGAAATAAGGGGTGAGTGAAATTATCACAACACAACTTTGTATTTGAGGATTTAAATTATTCAGAAATTAAAAATATCATCAAAGTATGTGTAGCCAGCGCTGCATTATTGCCTAAATGTAACTATAGGTAATATTGATTTCAAGCAAAAATCATTGGGAAGAGGACTAGCTCATCAGTTGAGCACTTAGCTGAAAAAAAATGTTTGACTATCTGGATTAGCACAAACTCAGAATACTCAGATTAGTCTAATTAACTGAATAATCATATATCTCCCAACATAAAGAAATCCCTTAAGCACTTCTTTAAATTCAGTATATCCACTGCCTTTTTCTTTTCACTTTGTGTATACAGTACAACTTGCAGTACTGTACAAATCACAAAAATGTTGCTCTATCCTTACCTTGAATTATACGGACATCAACTAGTAAATGGAAATTAAAATGCACATTCATGTCATTTTAACTAGAAGCAATCTTCCTTGTAGTCTCAGAATATTAAATGATGCCTTTTTAAGTGGATCGATGGCTGGACTACTGCAACTATCAAGAAAACTGCTTCTGGATAATACTCACTGAAGTAAATATACTGGGCACTTAGGGACATTAACATCCAAAGGATCCCCTTTCCTCAAGACTACCAAACAATCTTAAAGCATAGACAGCTCACTGTCTGCTCCAGTCTAGGGTATACGTTACACAGATTGTTAACCAATGACCTCAAATGGTGGTGGGGTGGGAGGGCAGGGAGGAGACATGACTCCCCTATGTAATTTTTGATTCCTTATTTATACACCTGGCCAGCAGATGACACTTCCATTGCACTGCAACTTCCAACATTTTAAAATTTGTTTTCAGTCTGTATTGGAATGAAAACAAAAGACAGAATGGAATTATGGTGAAACAACGATTTTCTGAGTCAAAAGGTCAGGTTTTCAAATTAGGAGTCTGACACTCCTCTCTCTCTCTCTCTCTCTCTCACACACACACACACACACACACACACACACACTCACACGCACACAACTTCCTGTTTAAAATTTGGTTGAAACCACTACATTTCAACAAAACAGCTTATTTCAACAAAAATTATACAACAACTCATCTTTGGACTGAAGTTGGAATAGTGTCATCGTCTCTCTCAGTTGAAGAATCCAATATTGAGCAATGATGATTCAGGGAAGTGGATGAAAAATAGCAGTTAGGCTTTCCTGAAGTGTTCTATAAAGTTTTTCTATCTCAATTAAAACTTTTGTTAAATATGTGAAGTTAGACTTTTTTGTACATTTTGACTGTAGAATTCAGAAACTTTCTAACTATGTGTCATTAACACTGCTTTTGCTACAATGATCTGAATATCTCATAATTATTCTCACTAAAGTTGAGACAGATCATATCCAGAAGAACATTTGATTGGTTTAGTCAGCCTCAGTGCTATAACACTATGACAGTAAGACTACTTTTATTGATAAGCAGAACACATCAACCCTTTAAACTTTGAAAGAGAGGCAGAAAGAAATAGAGATAAACCACTATAAGGCATATTTACCTTTTGGAGCTGACTACATACTGCAAAATGAAAAACAACAGATGCTACCTACTTATTGGGGGAGGGGATATGGGAACACATTTACTTGGCTTCTCTGTCTGGTGTGCATATTGCAGGGATTCAAGAGAAAGGCAGATTAAAGATATGGCTTAGTTTTATTGGTAATGCTGCAGTGCACCTGGGACTTGTCCTACATTTAGAACAAGCCCTAACTTAAAAAAGAAAAACAGATTCTTACATTTTAAAAGTAGATATGTGACTATACGAGGTTATTTTCACCCTCATTTTCCTCATTGGCTGTGCTATGAATCATTGCTCTGGTTTGGGGATTTCAAATATCAGCTTCCTTCCATTCCCCCTCAAATCATCATTTCTCCATTGCCACGGGGATGCTCTCATCCTCTTCTAGCTGACAGCATTGCTACGTAAGCCGGTAAGTACTGTCGTATTTAATTATTGTACATTTTAAGTGGGGAAATGCCAATGAGCCAAACTATTTCCCCTTTAAGAGCATTTTCTTTTTGTGCTATCTTAGTCATTTTAAAGGAAGCCCTCTGACTGTGTGTATGCATAGAGAATGTATGTGTCATTTTCAGTAGTGTTCACCAAAATGTTCCTGACACACAGAGGCAGGAAGAGACTGGAGAGGCTCACATAAAAATAGAGTTTGGATTATCTTTCCATTTTCAACTCTGATCCTGCTCAAGATTTAGAACATGCCAGAGCAACAGCTGTGTGTTTTAAAGCATGGGCATTTAACTAACAGACTGGCCAGCCATTTTCCAATTCTTTTATATCCTTTTTCAATAAGCATTGAAATGTTTCATTGATTATTCAAATATGCACTCAGTCTGCTGAGTTCCCTACGGAGTATTAATCTAAGAGCGCAGTTTCCTTACGAGGCACTAAATCCAATATCAAAGTGAGAAAAATAAATGTTTAGAAAGATACATTTTCTGACTCTCTTCAAGCTTGAACTGTGCAGCTTAAACTCAAATTCATATTTTTACATCTTGAGTATTAGGTAGATAAAGTACAAAAGATGCAAAAGTGTTACTTCCCAAGTGAGCGCATGATGTGAACATTTACCATACAGAACTTATCATAGATCCCAGTGCTTGATCCTACGTCTCGACCCAGAAAAAATTCCCATTGATATTGTGGAGATTTGCTTGCACAGGGACAGCAAGATTAGTTTTACAGAGAACAATGACGAAAAGGTCCTATTACAATGGGTCATCTAATCCACACCATACCAATGCAGGATCATCCATTACATCTTGTTCTTTTTTGTCCAGTCAAATTATATACTACAAGTGATGGGATTCTCTTCCCTTGGGAGTCTCTTCCGCAATATTTCTTTGTCAAGTTTTTCCTGATATGATATCTAAATATTCCTTTTAATATAATCTCATTTTAATTTGTTCCCAGTTACTCAAAAGTTGCTTAAAATTTCTTTCAATTACAGAAGGAAAAAATGAAAAATATGTATTACTAATATGTATTTTAAAAATATAACATTTAAATACTGTAACTCAAAAATCAGTTAAAACAGAAACAAAGGCATTGATATTACTGGTACAATATAAACAAAGCTTTATTGTGTGATGATTGCAAATGCATAGTGTATGGAAGCCACAATGAAAAGTGATAAGAAGGAGAATTAACTATGAAGTCAAGTCAATACCTAAAAACACTTTGAAGTTGCCAAACTGCTATAGTTTCCTTTTTCTTCCCTGAGACATTAAATGTATATTTTTACCTTATTTTAAAAAATAAAGAGAACAGATCAGCAGGAAACAAGGAGGATGTAATAATGTCATTATTGAGCTCTGAATTTGGGGATGAAATAAATGTATCAATAAAATTAGTATAGCAAGCTCTTCCAAAGAACAATACAATGTAATGCTCTGTTCAGTTTACTGGGCTGTCAGTCATTCCAACTGTAAAATTTACTTTGAGATAATTATTTTTAATTTCTCTTCTTGGCTGCCCTTTCTATTCAGCATCAAAGTTTGAAAATTAGAGGATGCAAATCTACAGTACAGAGCTTGAAATTGTGATTAAAAAAATGTCCATAACTAAAGTTGGGCCTGAGCTGAAATTCAGGTTCCAAACCCCAAAACTGTAAGAAACTTCTGATTCAGATTTGTATCTGAACATTGCACACTTCCTTCCCACCCCTGATTACACTGAAACAGTTGAGGCCTGATACAGTGCCAGGTCAAATCAATGGAAAGAGTCCTATTGACTTTAATGGGCATTGGCTTATGTCTGTGATAAGCTATATCTTAAAGGCAAGATATGGTCAAGAGTGAATGGCCACAAAATTTCACTGGTTATGCTGTAGATTACAGGTGTACAAGTAAATGGATTGATTTCCCCCATTTTTTTTTCTTCCCCCATCTCTCCATTTTTTGTGAGTGGAGAGTGAAATGTACATATCTAGATATTAAATATAGTATCATGGGATTTTAGTTTAAATAAACCATTTCTATTTTTCTGATTTTATTATCTGGAATGATTTATTTCACTGTAGATTTTTTTTTCAAAAGTAGCTATATTAAAGAAACTGTCAAGCTTCAGCCTAACATCTAGTAAGCTTTTATATTAAAGGGTGATCTCTGCTTCTATTTACCAAGTATGAAAAGTTCAGGTGACTGTTTAGTTCCATTTAACCTCCATGAGACTAGTGACTGGGAACACTCAAAAAGTCTGGTGGTTGGGTTACGTATCCAAAAGTTGGATTGTTTATCTGACCTTTACCAATACCTCCTGAGCCTACAAACCTCTGCTGTAAATCTTGAGAGTAAAGGCTCTCTAGAAAGATTAGTGGAACATTTGTTTCTGGTCTTAGCCTGAACCAGGAAGCACAGACAGAAGAAAACTTGAAAAATATTTTAATTACTTGTTGAAGCTCAAATTTGAGTACTGGGTAAAGGTTTGGTGTACTTCTTATTCTAGCTCAACCTCTACTCCATTTCTAAATGAAGATGGATATGTTTATTTAGTATTCTACTTATTACATTTCCCCTTCATTATGAGTTCCATTTAAAACAATATTTGGTCCCATAGTTTCCACATATCCTTTAAATATTTGGATTTTTGTCAGTATTTCTACCCAGAAGTAGACCTGGGATTAATCTTTTGCTGCACCTCTTCCAGTGCATTTTGAAAAGATTTTAAATCTTTTTTTTTCCACTTCACTGCCAACATATGCCATTTATAGAGAAGTTTCTTTTTATGGCAACATAAATTGCTAAACATATTTTTCTCTATTGTCCTATCTTGTTTGCTTAATTAATCTCCAATTCTCTTCTAATTCTAGCATTGTTGCATTGCCGTATATATTTCTGCATCAAGATCCTTTGAATCATTTTTATTTGTTACAATTTATTCCTTCGTAGTCAGTAATAGTTTGAAATTCTTTACGCACTTTGGATACAATGAGCTGTGTTTCAACAGGTGTTCTAGTGGAACTGATGATATTCCATAATCTCTTTGCAGTGTTTAGACACATGTTCTATTCAATATCTTCATAAATGATTTGGATAATGATACAGAGAGTACACTGGCAAAGTTTGCAGATGAAACCAAGCTGGAAAAGGTTGCAAATGGTTTGGAGGAGAGGATTAGAATTCAAAATAGTCTTGAAAAAGAAGAGAAACGGTCTGAAAAAAAATAGGATGAAATTCAACACGGACAAATGCAAAGTTCTGAATTTAGGAAGGAATAATCAAATGCACAAATACAAAATGGGAAGTGACTGCCTAGGAAGGAGTACTACAGAAAAGGATCTCGGGGCTATAGTGGATCACAAACTAAATATGAGTCAACAATGTAATACTGTTGCAAAAGATGTGAACATTATTCTGAGATGTATTAGTAGACATGCTATAAGCAAGACATGAGAAGTACTTAATCCATCCACTCAGCAGTAATAAGGCCTCAACTGGAGTTCTGGACACCACACTTCAGGAAAGATGTGAACAAACTGAAGAAAGTCCAGAGGAGAACAACAAAAATGATTAATGATCTAGAAAACATGATCTATCAGTCATTGGTTTGTTTAGTCTGGAGAAGAGAAGACTGAGAGGGGACATGAAAACAGTTATCAAGTATGTCAAAGGTTGTTATAGAGAGGAGGGTGATAAATTGGGTTCCTTATCTACTGAGGACAGGACAAGAAGTAATGGGCTTAAATTGCAGCAAGGGGAATTTAGATTAGACATTAGAAACAGCTTCCTAACTGTACGGATAGTTAAGCACTCAACAAACTACCTAGGGTGGCCATGGAATCTCCATCACTGGAGATTTCTAAGAACAGGTTAGACAAACATCTGTCAGGGATAGTGTAGCTAATATTAGTCCTGCTACAGTGCCGGGGACTGGACCAGGTGACCTATCAAGGTCCCTTCTAGTCCCTACACTTCTACATTTTACAAAAAACAAACTATTAAAAAATCATTGTATCTGTCATAAATGAAAACAAAACTTGCATTCTATATAACTTTATATGGGTGTAATCGATTCATTGCTTTATGAACACAATGTCCTCCAGGGAGTGTCACAAATCAACATACAGTCGAACCCATTTATCTCGACCTCGGTTAACTTGCCAACCCTATTAAGTCGACGTTTTACAAGTGGAACCGCCAAACTCCCTCTTTGTCTTATGGGTTTCTCATCCCTTATGTCGATTCCCCGAACCCTAATATCTCGAGCCCGGCTCCCCGCGTCCCCGACCCACCGTGTCCCCAGCCGCCCGCTCCCCGGCTCTCCAGCCGCGCGGTTCCCCAGCCGCCCGCTCCCCGCGTCCCCAGCCGCCCGGCTCCCCGCGTCCCCGACCCACCGTGTCCCCAGCCGCCCGGCCCCGCATACCCGGCCCCTGCCCGGCCCCGCCCGGCCCCGCATACCCGGCCCCTGCCCGGCCCCGCCCGGCCCCGCATACCTGGTCCCCGCTTCGCCTGCCGCCCGCCCGCCCGGCTCCGCTTCGCCGGTCCCCGCTTCGCCGCCCGCCTGTCCGCCCGGCTCCGCTTCGCCACCCGCCCGGCCCCGCATACCCGGTCCCTGCCCGGCCCCGCCCGGCCCCGCATACCTGGTCCCCGCTTCGCCTGCCGCCCGCCCGCCCGGCTCCGCTTCGCCGGTCCCCGCTTCGCCGCCCGCCCGTCCGCCCGGCTCCGCTTCGCCGCCCGCCCGGCCCCGCATACCCGGTCCCTGCCCGTCCCCGCCCGCCCGGCCCCGCTTCGCCGCCCGCCCGCCCGGCCCCGCATACCCGGTCCCCGCTTCGCCTGCCGCCCGCCCGCCCGGCCCCGCATACCTGGTCCCCGCTTCGCCTGCCACCCGGCCCCGCTTACCCGGTCCCGCTTCGCCTGCCGCCCGGCCCGCTTACCGGGTCCCGCTTCTTTGACTGCCCGGCTCCGGGTCCCCGTCCACGGCTGCCCGGCCCCGCTTCCCCGTCCCGCTTCGCCGGATCCAGCCACGTGCAGGCACCGCGGTAAGGGGGCAGGGAGGGGGTGTTGGAGAGAGGGCAGGGGAGTTCAGGGGTGGGGGGGTGGATAGGGGTTTATCTCGATCATCGGTTATCTGGACTATTTTTGGCAAACCCCTAGGCCGGCGACATAACAGGGTTCAACTGTAATACCACTGACAGCTTGATTTTCCATTTGTATCTTTGAGTAAACTGAAGTAAGTATAAAATCATATGTAGTCATATAGCTTCCTATTGACTATGCATTTAGGATGTGCTGTGTGTGTTGCTTCTTCCAGTAAAGATTTGGAATAAGTTATGCTCAAGAAATTTGTTTTGGATGCACATATTTCAGATGATAGGATATGAACAACTGGTACATAGGGCTAAAACTGTGCTCAAACCATGCCCAATTTTCACAATCATCACAGACACAGTGGACACACATAATAGGATTAATTAACCAAAGTGTGACAAAAAAGCTGCTCTTAGCCTCTAAAATGCAAAGATAATTCTATTGATTATGATGCACATTTGAATGGTGGAGGGCACGACTGAGTCTGAAATAGTTTTCCTATTGCTAATTACATTTGGAGTTTCACAATTCTGCAAATATATTAATATATTTGTTTTTTCTTCCACTGTCATTGCATTGTGGTTTTCCCATAAACAAATGTTATTTTATATTCACAAGAAATTTTAGTTTGTGAGAGCAAATCGTAGGCAACTTTTCCTAAGCTCACACATCCTACTGTAACATATAATACTTCAGTTCATGACTTCTCTTGAACAAAGACTGTCCTAGTTCTGTGATTTGAAAACACACCTAATAGGAAGTAGAATCATTCCATAAAGTTTATTAGCTGGGATCTTTCAAATGAGATCTTAGAAATCATTTTATGCCTGAACATTAAAGACCCCATTGCCCTTTTCATAAAACTAGGGGATTGCCAAAATGTCATTTCCCCAAGGTAGGCCCCACCAACCAGAAGTCTTTTGACATTAATGGTGGTCTTTCCCAGCATGCTTTGTGCCTATTCATCACTTCCTTCCACTCAACAAATGGATGCATTTCAGTAATGCTGTATGCAGAATAGTTTGTAAAAGTATTTGGGGACTTTATATTAGAAAGGTGCCACAATTGTAAAATAGGTTCTAATGTTAAATGCCAATTAGTATCAATAATCCTCTGTGTCACTAATTCTTTAAAGTTAGAAAAGCTGAATGAGAATTACTAAATAATAACAAATCTATGTAATAATAATATGTAATAAAAGAAAAGTATGGCTAAATTGGTAGCATCTCTCACTGCAAATCTTTTTTCACCATTTACATTTTTTCTATATTTGCCACCTACCCTGTCTCAGATTCTAGTAATGGCATTTAAATCTGTATATTGTTCCTTTGAATGTGAGAATACTGTATATGTATTAATACCTGGTACAGTCAAATAACTAAAATATTTTTCTTTCCAATGTAAATTATTCAACTTATCCTCAGTAATTTGACAGTTTGCAGGCTTCTGCACTGATTTTATTCTAGTCAGTCTTTTAAGAACTTTTGGGTATTTTGAGGGTCAGATTTTCATAAAAGATTGAGTCCCATTGCACTGCTTGGTGGAGTAAATGGACAAGATTATAGCCACAAATGTCCAGCAGGAATTTCTTCACCAAGTTGCTCTCTACCATGCATGAGGCACATCAGATGAGGGAGTGGTCGTGGTAGAGGTCTATTACACCTGCCTTCCACTGCTGTGGGTCTGTTGAGGACCCTATACTACTGGCATAACTTAAAACAGCCACATAGACACACTAATGATTGTTGGGGGTAGAGATAATGCAGAAAGGCTCCCAGAATCAGGGAGCTGTAACCAGCTACCTGATGCATATGGCTCTAGCTGAGGTAATCTGGTTAGTCTTTGATGGGTTGGAGCAGAACACAAAACACTTTTGTACAAACAAATGTATCCCATTTATTCTTCTTATCTTAAAGAAAAGAGTATATTATAGCTGGTTGAAACTCAAAAATTCTGTCCCCAGGAAAATTCCAATATTTTGAAATTTCCTTTCATCTCATATCAGACTGAAAAGTCAAAATTTCCAGCTTTCCTGAAAAGAAAATTCCAGAAAATTGTGATACATATACATAGTAAGTCAGAACACCACACTTCGACTTTATCTAAATGAAGCACTTCAATGTTTTCGTCAAAAATGTAGGCAAAAATTGATACATCTTGTGAAGTGTTTTGACTTTCTTGAATCAGCATTTCCTGATGGACAACTGTTCTATCAGAAAAATTTTGACCAGCTCTAGAGGACAATGCAACCCACCATCTGAATTTTCTCTCTTCCCAGGTTTTTTCTTTCAGTTAAATAGTTTGCAGTTGAGGTAACCAAATACTTACCATTTATCTTAAGTAGTATTTTACATCATGGTTATGCACACATTATAAGGTGAAAGATATCTAAACACTTTTCTTGCTCAGGATATAAGATAATATAAGAAGAATTTGTTATGTTCTACATCAGAACAATAAAGATTCAAATAAACCTTGATACTGTGCATTATCAAGAATCGGTATTTAATACTTCAACAGTTTTACCTTTTCAAAATAAATTATTTTTCCTATGTACACACTTGTATATTTAAGGTAATTTATTATATGTAATTTCATTTACTGCCAGAACTGTGTACGTGCTTTTAAAATATACTTATGGGATTCATTACAACAGAGACAAACATGACATCCAAGGGACACATGATGCATGCAGCAGAGGATTTAAGACTGAGTTCAGTCACTGAACACTAGGCCAACTGAACTGTACTTACTGCAATTACAGTAATACATATAGCCTTGGAGTAAGGATTATCCTTTGGAACGTTTTAACACATGGATCATATCACTTAGAAAAACTAAAAAGGCACCCATGGAGAGATTTTAAAAGGTAGCTGAGAAGTGGTACGATTCAAAAATTTTAAGTAAAATTTCTTAATAATAATAATAAAGTACATTTTCTTAACCTTTGAAAAGGGTTAAACTACACCACAGGAAAATTTCCAGGGAAGAGAACAGTAAAATCCCTAAAACTGTATTTCCCTAGAAACACCAATATTGTGAGTCTCACAAAGAGAAGCAAGAGAAATAATCTAAAAGAATATGAATAATTCATGGATTCTGAAACACACATAAGACAGAAGATAGGAGAAGAATGAGGTATCCAGGTGTGCTCCTGCCAAGGTGAGCAACATTATCACATTGAAAATCCTCTACAGAAAAGATTCTTGTCTCCATCCCAAGGAAATACACTGTTAGTTAGCTTCCAGAGTATATGAAGTATATTTTAACATCAAAAGAATGAAAAGCTTAAGGAAACAGAAAGGCAATTTAAAATTTTTAAACATTTGTCAAGAAGAAATATTCACTGACCCTAGTTTACATTAATATTGACTGAAAATAATTGCCAAAACCAGAACAAAACCATTTTCCCGTCCAACTTTTTTCTTGACTTGCATTTTAAAATGTATGATAGTAATTTCTTTTACCAGGAAAATAGCCTTATTTACTTACATATTACATGTTTGTTATTTAATTACATACTAAGTACCATCATTGATAACAATGAGGGATTCAGTAGAGTTCAGTTTCCTGTGTTGAAAGAAAGCAATTAATCCCTAAACACATTCTAAAACATCCTTTTATTGGGAGATTTGTACTGTAGAATATGGCCTCAGGTAGTACATCTTACAGGTGGCAAAAATACTCCAAACATGATAGGTAGTCCTGACTTTATGACTTCCATATTATACCCTACTTTTAAAATCTAGTGGTAACGGTGGGCCAGACAGATCAAACACTTAAAAAATGCTAAACCTGGACAGTTCATCCTGAATAATTTCCCTCTCACTTTAATCTCCAAAACACTGTGTGGTTTTGCTAGCTCCTGGACAAGTAACCTATTATATACGCATAGCACCACAGATAACAAGGTTTGTTTTGATCTCCTCCGAGACATTTTCATTCTTGGAAACAACCTACCATAGGTTCGACATGTGTCAAGCTCCTAAAATGAACAGAAATGCCTAGATTTAGCAGATTTATTTGCAAAATTAAGTCTAGAGATACTAGAGGATAAGTGAGGAGGAGTGGTTGATACACTAGAGGGTAGGGATAGGATACAGAGGGACCTAGACAAATTAGAGGATTGGGCCAAAAGAAATATGATGAGGTTCAACAAGGACAAGTGCAGAGTCCTGCACTTAGGACGGAAGAATCCCATGCACTGCTACAGACTAGGGACCGAATGGCTGGGCAGCAGTTCTGCAGAAAAGGACCTAGGGGTTACGGTGGACGAAAAGCTGAATATGAGTCAACAGTGTGCCCTTGTTGCCAAGAAGGCTAATGGCATTTTGGGTTGTATAAGTAGGGGCATTTCCAGCAGATCGAGGGACGTGATCATTCCCCTCTATTCAGCACTGGTGAGGCCTCATTTGGAGTAGTGTGTCCAGTTTTGGGCCCCACACTACAAGAAGGATGTGGATAAATTGGAGAGAGTCCAGCCGAGGGCAACAAAAATGATTAGGGGGCTGGAGCACATGACTTATGAGGAGAGGCTGAGGGAACTGAGATTGTTTAGCCTGCAGAAGAGAAGAATGAGGGGGGATTTGATAGCTGCTTTCAACTACCTGAAAGGGGGTTCCAAAGAGGATGGATCTAGACTGTTCTCAGTGGTAGAAGATGACAGAACAAGGAGTAATGGTCTCAAGTTGCAGAGGGGGAGGTTTAGGCTGGACATTAGGAAAAACTTTTTCACTAGTAGGGTGGTGAAGCACTGGAATGGGTTACCTAGGGAGGTGGTGGAATCTCCTTCCTTAGAGGTTTTTAAGGTCAGGCTTGACAAAGCCCTGGCTGGGATGATTTAGTTGGGTTTGGTCCTGCTTTGAGCAGGGGGTTGGACTAGATGACCTCCTGAGGTCCCTTCCAACCCTGAGATTCTATGATTCTATGATTATGAGTTTCCAAGAGAATGTTTTTGAACTTTTGAACTTTAAACTGCAACACAGGAGATATTTAACCGTTAATCAATTGCACTACTTGAATGTACTTGATTCCTCTGAAAATGTTCTGGCACTTTCAGGACACGATATGGCTATCCAACTGTTTTGTAAACAGGGTTATAAGAACTACTAAGCAGAAAAATAGGCCAAACTCTAGTACATTATTTGCCAAGCATGAATTTATCTGAACAACATGATACTGAAACACTACACAAGCTTATATTTTATAAATATACAAAACCTATATTTATCTATCTATATTATGGAAACACCCTAGAACAGGGATCGGCAACCTTTGTTTACCTGCCACGTCTGCAGGTTCCGCTAACTGCGGCTCCCACTGGCCACAGTTCACCTCTCCAGGCCAATGGGGGAGACAGGAAGTGGCGACTAGCACATCCCTCGACCCGCGCTGCTTCCCGCCGCCCTCATTGGCCTGGAGCGGTGAACTGTGGCCAATGGGAGCTGCAATCGGCCGAACCTGGGGACGCAGCAGGTAAACAAACTGGCCCGGCCGGCCTGGGGGTTACCCTGGCGAGCCGCATGCCAAAGGTTGCCAATCTCTATCCTAGAAGCTCTGTACAATGGGTACATTCAGAATTGCACTTAAAACTGGACTTAAACACTTCTCTTTCCATATTTGTAACACAACAAACAGAAACACATTTTTAACACAAACATAGTTATTTCCCTCAGTCATTATAACTATTTGTTCTCCACAACCAACTTGGCAGGGTTAACATGTTTTTTGGCCTGCTATACAAAACGCCATTGGTACATGTCTGCGACCCCATTTGGATTGGGCGGGGGGAGGCAGCCAAGCAAATTGCTGGCGCCTCCTAGTGGCGGATGTCCAGTGCAGGTACTCCACAGAGAATGCATCCAGTGATCAGATAAATGGCCTGGTAAAGGACTTGGTGCTGGTTAAACACCGGAATGGTGTGGGGTTTGGGGCTCCTATGGTTGGAATGGCAGGGAGCCAATGCCCCTTTCTTATAGACCACCTTACCCCTCCTACAAGCGGGGTGATGGTAATGTCCCAGCAATGGATTTGATGGAGGGACCTAGATGGAAAAAGAGGGGGAGCTGGTAAAAGGCACCTGGGCATGGTAGGGTCATGATAATAGATTTGCTGGAGGTACTTACATGGAAAAGAGGGGGAGCACCCAGGTAATTACAGAATAAAGAGGGATTACCTGCACTGTACACTTTTATCTGCCCGGTAGTCCCAGACATGTAATAATAAAGTTGCAGCCTGATTAAATCCACATCAAGTGTCTCCTGTCCTTCTTTCGGTATAGCTGGACAACAAGGGCACCCCCTCACACAGCTGCCTCAACGTACTGGAGAGCAGAGGCAGCAACACAGAGGTAGCCCTTCAAATTCTAGTGTCTCAGTGTAGAGACATCGGGACCACCCTGGCTAGTCCACAAAGTTCCCAGTCCTTCAACATCAGCCCTCTTAATCCAATTACTCTAAACTTAACTCAGACTTCATGCTTTCTCATGTGCAACCAGCACTTTACCAATTCATATATGTCCATAGAGAACATATATCTTAATGCAGAAATGGCCAATCAATGTGCACTTGGGTTTGATTTAGAATAATTGGCGAGTGCATTGTGGATATTTATAATTTGGCAGGGAGTTTGTGGGGAAGGTGAGAAGTCTGAGGTATGTATGAGTAGTACAATTTTGCGGGTAGGGACTGAGTTTTGTTCTGTGTTCAGATAGGGCCAAGCACAATAATGTCCTGGTCCACGACCAGGGATCCTAGAAGTTACCGCAATACAAATAGTGTTTGTTCATATGATTATTAACTGACAATTTCAATCAGTTGTAATGATTGTGGTAGTGACAACTGTGCTTGAACTATTTTAAGCATATACTAACAAACATTGTTTGGTGGAATATGGTGCGGGGGGGCATGGATCAGAGAGCACATCATGCTCCCCATCAGTACCCGGCCTGAGGAAGCTAATGATCCAACCAGTGGACCAAATTTGGTGATGAATCCTGGTCATGTGCCACCTGAGGCACATTGCACATATGCTAAGAAGAAGGTGGAATATATATCTCATGGAGGTACAGCAGTAGCTCCAGCGGTAAGTTTGCATTAGATTTTCCATTGTAAATTTTTCCACACAAAAATGCATTTTATCTCATAATCTAATGCCCAAAGTCAAAAGAAAGGCTCCCAAGGGTTGGATCAAGCCCTTATTCACTCGGATTGGCACATGTATATCTTCTATCTATAGTCCCTGTTACTAGAAATAGGTCTAATTTTTAAACTAGTCTTCAGGAACATAAGTAGTATTTGAAAGTCTAATATGTATAATACTCATAAACATAACACCAGACTTAACAGTAAAAACAATTTAAAGTACAATCAAAATAGAATTTAAGATGCCATATGCATCTTCTGGCAACCTGTAATTTTACATTTCTTTTCCCTTCTTAAATTTAGCATGGGGAAAAAAAGAATATTTGATTGCAAGAAAACACTGTTGTATAGCCACACCATGCTGAAATCAGCTCCATTCATAATTAAATATCTATCATGCATGAGGAGTACAGATTGCTAAAAATAACTTATTAACCTCTCTGATACCAACATTTGTTGCATTACAAATTAATGAATATAGTGTATTACAAGGGCAGCCTGTACAAAATCATTTTTTTTTGTATAATCTTCTCAAACAGTATGCTAAATTAACATGAATGGAATCTTGTATCTTAGAACACTGTATCATCATATACTATACACCCACCTACACACACTAAAGCTTTGCATGAAGAGGATCTTTTAGTGTTTAATTTGATGTTTAGTTGTTCATTGGCAAGAATGGGGGAACACTATACACCCACCTACACACACTAAAGCTTTGCATGAAGAGGATCTTTTAGTGTTTAATTTGATGTTTAGTTGTTCATTGGCAAGAATGGGGGAACACGACCAGAACTCCAATGTTGCTTTTTTAGGTGAAGTTTGTTAGCCCAATTTTTAGAGAGCACGCAAATGCAATTGGATACCATGTTTGTGTAAACTGAGCACTTGCATGTGCAAACAGCCATTAAGTTAGGAGGCTAACTTCCCACCTGAATATATACTGTGAATACAAATGGAGTAATTATGCATGCAACTGTGATCAAAATACACATTGTTGCATAGATATTTTTGAATATCAGGTCTTGTGGGTAAGTTCATCCCTGTGCAGAGAGCCAGCACAAATAAGGCCTAAACACAATTGAAATCCCACTGAAACCCTCAATAGAGGGGTCACTTTCACTCTGTCAGAACATATGTCTTTCATACACAAAATAGAAACATGGTACATGCTCAGATGCATTATAAGATT
This sequence comes from Mauremys mutica, assembly GCF_020497125.1. Lineage (NCBI taxonomy): Eukaryota > Metazoa > Chordata > Testudines > Geoemydidae > Mauremys > Mauremys mutica. The sequence continues at coordinate 215,450,960 of NC_059072.1, read as the reverse complement.
TGTCAGAATAAAAGAATATCCTTTTTAAAATCATTGCCCAGTCATAAAAAAATCTGGATTCTAGGTTTCTGAATCTTTCTCTTCAACTGGAATTAAGATGCGTCATTTGATAATGCACACAAAGAAAATAAGTTATAATATCCCCAGGTTAAAAAACTAAACCACAGCATACCAGCTAGTAAAATTTTATGTCATTAATAAAAGTGTCTGATCCCCCCATTACTTGTCTTTATAAAAAGAAATACCATAGGGAAATTCAATCTTCTCTCTGCAGGGAATTCCTGTTTGACCCAGCTGTCTATGTATGAAAATTTTATTAACTAGCGTGATTTACTTTATTTAGAATAAAAGGAATATCTGCTGACCATCATTACCGCAGGGAACAGAAGACAATGCCAGCTCAGATCAACACAATGCTTAAAGGTTTCTTTGCCCTTCTTATGACCTCCTATGGATTAAAAACTATTAACTAAATCATTTATCAAGAAGTCCAGTTGATCTAAACAAGGTACAATATAAAAAAACTGTGTAAATAATTAAAGATTTTTTTCCCCACGATGTCTTATTCCAAGTGGCATGAACATACTGTTTCATCTGCCAAAATATATTAAGAAACACAGGGACACTAAAAGAAATTAAAATGTATTGCAACATAAACAAAGATCATTAATATCTAAGTGAATCGTGACCTTAGTACAATATTGACAGTTTATTGGGAGGTCTAGCTTTATCTAAGATATAATCTAAATAATTCATTTTGCCCTTTACTTTCATTTCTTTACTGCTGCACATTTTCTGACTAATTTATAAATAGCAATAAAACACTTAAATCAACATAGACCATTATGGCTTAAGATTGATGCTTGTGGTATGATATAGGGTTTTATTTCCTCCCTTCTTCCACATGGAAACAGGAAAATGATTCATTTTGATCACACAGTTAAAGTTCAGGTTGTGACCAAATGACACAGAAAGCTGAATATAAACACAGATTTTCTTTTCTGGAGTAATACAAATGCTGTCAATGTTGCTATGCTAGCAAAAACTGTTTCACTCAAACTAAATGAAATTAGAATTCAATGCTCAGCCCATCTCCTGAATCAAAAAAGATGCCACATTTTGTACTCCCTCATCTACATGGGACATGTTCCAGATAGCAACAGCCACCTCTACACTTTCAACAGCTTGGGCCAGTGCACACTTATGGTAAGTCAAACAAGAGCCATGTGCTTGCTCTTCACATGCCAAGAGGAAGACAATTGTTTTTTAACTTCACCAAAAAGCTACAGATGCATATATAAGCATGACAGCTGATTCTCTGAGTCGCTTGGTAATATTTACCACATTTTATAGTATCAGGCTGAGCCCAAAGATGTATTTTAACAAAATGGAGTATGGGTGAAACTATGGCCCTATTAAACTCAATGGGAGTTCTGCCACTGACTTCAGTGGGACCAAGATTTCACCCAATATTCTTTTATTAGCATGCTATAGTTTCAGTACTGCTAATTTTTCGCTAATTCAGGAAATCCTAGTTTTAACCTGCTGACTTGATCTCCTGCCTACTATGGGCACTGCAGTTTGAGATGTGTGTGATATTATAATTAAAGAGGTTTTATTAAGCTGCCAAAACAAGGTCCTTTTTACTGATATCTTATGTCTTTGTAAATTATAGAGATCCCATAGCACAGTTTGGGAGCTGAATAACTTGTGTGTTGGTTAAAATTCCTTTTCTCATGAAAGATACAAAACAGATAACACAAAGCAGGTAAGGCAGCAGTGCAAGCTTCCCCACACTGCCATGCCAATTTGCATCAACCCTGACATCAACTATGATCAGCTATGAGGGCAAGAATAGTTCAATTTCTATGCTTATTCAACTCATTGTCTCACTCCCAGTCAATTGACAAAAAGGGTGTCAATTAATGCCAGTAGAAAATAGCAGTTTTGTGATATGAACATGTATCTACTGGGAAATAAACCTGAAAACTGGGGGGAAATCGATAGAGAAAGAAAATGTGTTGACTCACTATGGTTAACACATTGTGTTCAATATAGAAAAAAATACTCATTAAATACTTTAGCCTTCAAAAATATGCATAGCTTTGCTCCTCATGTTGGTGGGACTTACAGTACATCTACACTGCAGCTGGTAGGTATAATTCCCACCTCCGGCACACATGCTCATGCTCACACACTAAAAATAGCAATGTGGCTGTGGCTGCAGTGGCGGCTCTGGCTAGCCATTTGAGTACAGTCCCAGCCAAGATCCTACTTTTCATCAGTAAAACAGGGACAATAATTATCCATCTGAAATGGTGTTCTGAGAATTAGCCCATTAATGTTGGTAAAATATTTTTGATTTAATAAATTTTAAGACTTTAGAAATAAAAAAGCCTATATTTGAAAATACATCCATTACAATAATCAGCTCTGTTTCTCTCTAAACCTACTGCTACATCTATCCCATCTCCTCCATTTATATTCTTCAGCAACCTTGGTAAATTTCCTGAAACCTCCCTAATTGTATAGGAAGGAGCACCATTAAGACAGAATGAAGAGGTAATTTATCAAATTTGTGGAGTCTGAATGATAAGAGATGTCAAACCACAAATGACATGTACAAGGAGTTCACAGCCCTTGTTGTACAAAACTCACACATCTGCTTTTAAGGATACAGATACTGAATTTGTACCTCCTTTGTGATTCCTGTACTTCCTCCAGCATTAGTATAAAATGAAATGACTAAGTTTCATAGAATCATAGAATATCAGGGTTGGAAGGGACCTCAAAAGGTCATCTAGTCCAACCCTCTATTCAAAGTAGGACCAATCCCCAGACAGATTTTTGCCCCTGATCCCTAAATGGCCCCCTCAAGAATTGAACTGACAACCGTGGGTTTAGTAGGCCAATGCTCAAACCACTGAGCTATCCCTCCCCAAAGCTTGCTCAGTACACTAAACTGGATTATATAAAACTTGGAATACTGATGACTGTGTCACAACCAGGATATGGGCAGTCTGACCTAGTGATCAGAGCAGGAGTCAGGCCAAGTCAGATCACACACTAGAAGATCAGAGTTCAAACCAAGAGTCAGGTGTCAGGAGGAAGGCAGGATCAGATTACTAGGAGATAGGCAGTAGGAGCAAGTAACACAGGGCAAGAACCTAGTTGCATGGACAACTTTCTAGGTTTATATAGAAGCTCTGAACCAGTTAGGGCTGCCAACATTCTTCCAGTCGGATTCCAGGTCTGGAATCCTCTATTGGGGTACAGGACAATGCATAGACAAGGACAAGATATGCCACATATTTGCAGTATTTCAAAGAAAGCTGAGCCCTGGAATACCACCGCTGACATTCAGAGCATATTCACAAGGCTCTGTCTCACACTCTTGCAAACACTTCCTGAGAGTGTTTTCAGCAGATGCTGCTTTGAGGGACAAAGCAGACCATATAGTCCACTTTGCTGTTTGATGTCCACTTAGACCAAACACATCTGTAAGAAACAATTAGGCGAGCAGCAGACACCACCGATTTGGTTGACTTAATGTGACCTCTGTACACACACACACACACACACACACACACACACACACATCATTTGAAAGCTTATTATGTCTACTCTAATATCAGAAATAGTGTGGAACTGTCAAGCGGTGCTGTTACTGTAGAAACGGGGATAAACAATGACACCATCAATACACTGAAATGACCACTTTGAAACATTTGCATTTTTTCCTGTTAGTTTATTTGCATTTGTTTCTGTTAGGTATGGATTTCTTTGTGACTTCAAAGCATCACAACAACAATCTAAAGGGTAAAATTTAATGCTAACTTTGTACGGGTATCATTGAATGCAATAGTACTGGTGACATTTCCATTCCATATCATCATCATAATCATCTCATTCAACATTATGATCTCCGTCAAGAGCGCATGGGTTATCTCAGCCTTCATTGCTTCGGCATGTGCATAGTTCTGTGCATGGAAGATTGTTCTGACTAGAGACATAGTTGATTGTGCAGTGACCACTACTTATATAGAGCCAGATAAGGTCTTGTAGAAGCTCAGATGCCATAAGGCCATTGAAGAATACAGGAAAGAGTTCATCCACATTTTTCTATCCATATTGCAAATTGTGATCCAATATTTTTTTTACCTGTGAGTGAAGACATCCAAATCTTTGCCTGCCAAGATGCTCTTTTGACATGCTCTTCAAAACTGTCCTTACATGGTGGGAGTGTGGCCATTGACTTGTCTTTTATGATGGCTAGATTGAGGTGCAAGCAATACAGGTCCCTTTGGATATCATTTTCTCTCTCTCTCTCTGGTCATACAGCACTGCTGCCTGCTTCCTAAATTGTGGCTTGTCCATTACTCTCTCCCAATTGTAATCTCTAAAGCAGTAAGCTCCCTTTGTTTTGACAGCATTAAACAGAGATGTTTTCCCAATGTCACAATCCTATGCTCAGTTATGGTTTCTGTATGGCCAATTGTCGGTCTACGGCCATCTTGTTCTGGTAAAAGGACAAGGCAACCTCCATTTTGGGTCAGGTTCTTGTTCCTCAGAAAGGGCGGGAACCTAACCTTGCCCAGCAACACCGTGGTGCTGTGTGCAACCCTAAGGTGCGGTGTGCAACATTATAGTGCCATGTGCCTTTTCCCGCTCTTTTTGCCTGGTCACCTAGGGGTCAGGCTAGTGCCGTGTGCATAAGGCTAGTGTGTTGGGTGCAGCTCCTGTTTGCGTAGAGGGCAACAGCTCGGAGCTTGGAGGGCATAGGAGCCAGGGACCAATCAGACGCTGACACGAGTAAGAGCCTTTGAATAAAACTATGTCTCCCACCAAAATCTGCAGGAGTATCCGCATGGTAGCTGAAAGGCCTGATCACCCTTTCAGCCAGAAGGGTCTCCTCCGGATTTAGCCAGCTCGTGTCGTGTCATTTCTCGGATTACACCCCCCCACACCAACTTGCTATGTACTCGGTGTCTGTACTGCTGGTCAGCTGCACCTGGAGTGTGGTATATGCATTGTAATTTCTGTAAATACTCTGTTTGCTTAGCCTCTTCCCTTTTTCCCCTCCCTTACTTAGTGCAACGTTGCATGTGTACAGTATATAAGAGTATTAATTATTGTTCTCGTTAATTGTTGTATTAATTGCTATTATAGTTAAGTGTTACATTTTACAGCGCTGGGTTGACATGTGCACAGTTTACTCAGTGTTATGCATTTGTTTTGAATTTTAGTAAGTAATTAATCACAAGTTGTTGACTTTCTTACTGTCAAATGTAAATAGACTCGTTCAAGTTGTGTAAATTACTGTTCTGGTTAATTACTGTTATCTAGCTTCTCCCCTCTACCCTTTGTTGGTTCCCTCTTTGTCCGGACTGAGGGCTGTTCTGTCTCTGTGTCTATCCGTCCTTCTGTGGAGTGTTTGAGTCTGGGTGCCGTCTCCATCTGGGGATCAGCCGACCAAGGGGCTTCTGTCCCCATAGTCTGAGTGAGTGGAATCTGCACAATTGCAGCCGCACCACACTTTGGGTAAAACCCTGGGTGTGAAAGCAAGGGCGATTGAGGCAGTAGCCTGTGGGCTCCTTTTGTGTGTTGCACCGGGCACCGCTCTGACGAACCCAAATTTCCTTTTTGTGCAATTGGTGCATGTTTGTCCACTTAGTGTAAAGTAGTGAGTAGTGTAAATTTGTATGTCAATAATTTCTCAGGTGAATTTGTACTCTGACAATTTTTGGGGGTGCTTGCATTTTGATAAAATCGCCCCTTTCCCTGGCCCAGGTTGTAACTCTCCCCCAAATAAACACAGCCATTTGGCTTTAAACTTTATTCTGCTGCAGCTTGTTTTTTCCTCTCCCAATAAAAAGCTGTTCGAACCTGTATTTGTCTTGGACACCCAATATCAAATAGGGATGAGACAGAGTGTCATCTTCCTAATGCGTGTACAGCAGGAAATCTGGAATAAATGCATCACAAATAGCATGCCCAGGTATGAAGTGACACTTGTCAGTTGTGCTAATAACGGTACCTGTCTCAATCCATCTTGTCTGCATGTGTTCCATTTTTGGAAAGTACTAAACATCAAGGACCAAAATATCTGTATTTGGTGACCTAATTACTATGGTTCCTTTGACACCAAGAGATCCAAAAGCCATATTGGAACATACAACATGCAGAAGCATCCTTGTGTCCTCTTCCTCTTGAGTATCGTACAAGTCGTGTAGTGGTGCTGGACTTTGCTCCTTCACCTCTGGAAAAGCCTCTAGCAAGAAAAAGTGTGGGATGTCTTCCTACATTTCCTGGTGCATTTTGAACCATATATTCACAGAAGAATTTTACAAATGACTGCTTGTTGGATGCCATGTTTAGAAACTTTTTCCTAGAGGCATAAGGTGTCCACCCATCACCTGGTATTTCTTGTATCCAACCTTACCTCCTGTCTGGTGCTGCATTTCTACATTGTCACAGAATTACTGTTGTTATATCTGTTGAAGACGTCTATTACAGAATTAACTATGTCAAATTCTTTTAGGGCCTGCCCTAAGTACTCAGCAGCCAATTTACTGATTGTGTGAAATTTGTCTCCAGCTATCGTTTGTATGACAGCCATGGCATCTGTGATGTATACTATGGTTTCTTTGTTGCATGTTCTTAGATCATGGATTTCTAGCTGATGCCCTAATTCGGCTTTGTCTGTTCTTCCCACTGCTCTATCAGCACGGAGAAGGGACATAGACACAGGTCCTATTGGATGACTAAGAACAGTTACCACTGAAACATCATCTCTGCATCTCTTGCTAAGGACAGGGCACTGTGGAAAACAATTTCTGGACTGATAGCTGCAGTGATTGTCCCTCCTTTGCCAGATTTAAATTTGGTCTTTGTGGCCATGATTTGGCTGAAGAAGCTACAAGTCTTAACACAGGGTTTCTCAAACAGGGGTCGCCGCTTGTGTAGGGAAAGCCCCTAGTGAGCCGGGCCGATGTGTTTACCTGCCCCGTTTGTAGGTCCAGCTGATCGCGGCTCCCACTGGCCGCGGATCGCTGCTCCGGGCCAATGGGAGCTGCTGGAAGCGGCGGCCAGTAAGTCCCTCAGCCCATGCCATTTCCAGCAGCTCCCATTGGCCTGAAGCAGAGATCCGCAGCCAGTGGGAGCTGCGATTGGCCGGACTCGCGGACGGGGAAGGTAAACACACCGGCACAGCCCGCCAGGGGCTTTCCCTACACAAGCGGCGACCCCTGTTTGAGAAACCCTGCCCTAACAGAAACAGGTACCCCTCTCGCAAAAGGGGAGATTGTAGAGAGAGTGATTTCTCTTTCCCTTTCCACATATTAGAGAGAGAAGGTGGGTGAGGTAATAATTTTTATTAGACCAGCTTCTGTTGGTGTCCCTTTCCACCTATGTCAAAGAAAAAAAATCACCACCTTCTGACCTAGCACAAACACTAAACGCTGAATCTGAATTGTCACAAAAATAATGCCTCTTGAATCCTAATTATGCAGCCGGTGCACATCTATGAATATTTTAATACCAGTTCTACTGTCAAATCCAACTCAAAAAGAAAAAAAATATATAGCTGTATTTATTTAATAAATAAAATATATATTTTATTTTATGTTTTAAAAACTCCAGTGTGATGTAAAATAATTATCATCTTTTCACTCTTCACAATGTTTTGGCCATTCAATTCACTCTCCATTATATTTTCTCTTTAAAACAAGACACCCTGTAATTTACCAGAATAAAAGCAATATGTTAAATTTTATTCTGTTGAAATGATCTAATATAAATATTAGAAATTCATATAGGACCAGTTATTACAAAATATTATATCAATTAATATGATGACAACATTCACATCTGTAATTTCAATCAATGAAATCAAAGTTTTGCTCATGCACTGAATTAATTTTCCTATTAATCTACTAACTTATTAAAATAAGAGATGAAATATATTCCTTATTATAGAGAAACAATGTCTCTGAGGTGATCTCTTAGTTTAAAAACACATTAAAATAAATTACTAGTCTGAAACACTGGAGTTGCAAGATAGGTAGGGATTTTGGCCCTACCAAGACTGCTGAAATGTGATCAGATGCCATTTCTCTGTAAATCTTTCAAAGAACATAAAAAAGCTAAGTGCTTCAGTTGTACTATTCCCCCATTTACGCTACTGGATAATGTAAAATAAGCTGCAAACGCTTTGTGCTTTGAGCTAAACGCATATCCTTAAGAAGTTACATTTTTACATCAATATCTTAAGAAGAAATAGGAACACAGCATTTCCTAAACCAAAACAGAATATTCTATCTTGTCTAATATACTGCCTCAGTGGAAAATAAGTCACTTGTTTAACAAATGTAATAAATGTTCATGTACCATACAAATAGGAAATACTGGCTGACAAATGGGATTGTGCCTTTACTTTTTGTGTTGAGACAGTAATTGGGAAATGATTTATAATGGAGATTAATCTAGTGTTCATAAAAAGAGAGAGAAGCCCTCTGCCTTAAAATAAAATAAGAATAACAGCTATTTAACTTTTTCCACTATTGCTGCTGGAAATTGCCAACGGCAATGGGAAAGAGGAAGCCACCTATAATGCACCGGGTCAGTAATACAATGTTCCCATGACAGAACACGCCTTTCTGACTATCTAGAGATCACTTTAAATCCTGAAGCATGATGACTTGATAGACCTTGTGTTAGCTTAGCAAGTATAACTGAAGATGCTGAGCCAGAGGCATAGCTGATGTAAACTGGGGTCCCATTGACTTCAATGGAGTTTTGTCAGTTTGCTCAAGTTAAGGATCTATCTTACTATAGAAATAGTGTTTTAATACTATTAAACTATTTTCCTCATTGATATCCAGTAGCAGTGAGTTCCAGAAGTTAGCTATATAATCAGGGCCCTACCAATTTCACGGCCATAAAAAACGTGTCATGGACTATGAAATAAGCCCTTTTCCATGAAATCTGATCTCCCCAAAATCTGCTGGTTCAGCCGGGCTCGGGGGGACAGGCTCAGGGCTGCTGCCACACATACCTCTTTATGGCCCATGCCAGGGCTCGGGGCACTCATTTTTTCAAATTGGCCAGGGTCCCTGGGCACGGGCCCCATGGGTCCATGCATTAATCCACCACTGGCCATGATTAGCAGCTAGAAGCCTCCATCTGGGGCACTCCCAGAAGCATTGGGGAGATCTGGGAGCTTCATCCAGCTGCAGGAATTTCCGGACTGCACAGAAGCGAGAGTAGCAATCCTGTGACCCTCACTCCCCCCATCCCCACAACAGCTTTGGGACCCTCCCCCCATGATCCCAATTTGAGTCGGGACCCCAGTTACAACGACATGAAACTTCAGATGTAAACATCTGAAATAATGAAATTGACAAATTTTAAAACCCTCTGGTCATGAAATTGACCAAAATGGACCTGAATTCGGTAGGGCCTCACATATAATGCCAAAAAAAAAAAAAAAGTGTATTCCTTCAGTCTCCCTTCTGAACATTCTCATTTTTGCCCTGGATTTGCAAGCAGATTTTTTACATGCACATCAAATTCCCTTGACATCAGTGGGGCTCCACGCAGGTGTAAGGGGCTATCCATACAGATGGAGCACGGCTTTAGACTCTGACACTGCAGGTCAGGGCCTTTTTCCCACTCTTCTACCTTATGTAATGTCCCTATTATGTCCATTAAATGTCATAAATAATAAAAATACCTACCATCAATTATATTTAGGTTAGACCTCAGCATGTAATATTTCTGTCTAAAAGTGAATTCATTTTTACCATATTTGGTTTCAGTCAAATGACGTTTGCAGTGGCAGTGGAGAAAAATCCATTTTTAGAGCACTATAAAAGTAACTTTGTGATCCCAAACAAGGTCTATGTTTAATTTTTAAAAAGACTTTGATTTATAAGATAAATTTTGTCCATCACTTGGACTAACACCTTTGGGCATTTTAAAAGGAAGAGAAAGAGGAACTATTCTCTCATGTCAGTTCTTTGCAGATTACATGAATGTCTCAGATGCTTCTATTGAAAGTTTTTTTGTTTGGTTTCTTAAGCAATCAAATGAAGTCAGAGTTAAGATTTCCATCCTACCCAGGACACACCTTGAGAAACAAACTGCCCATGGAGGATATTGCAGAAACAGGCTTGCAAGAATAGGTTCAGGACAGAGAATTTGCAACATCACTGTTGAGAGGATATCAGAAAGAATGAAAGGCTTTGCAACTGGGCTCAAATCTAAGATTTAGAGGAGGGAAAATGTGCAGAAAACAAAAATGTAAACAGAGAGGAAACAAGAAGAAGAAAGGAAGGTGTGACTGGGGAGGGAGTAGTAAGAAAGTAGAATGAGAAGTAAGAAAAAAACAGCAAAGAAGAATTGATGAAGGGCAGAGATTGAGGGGTGGAAGGGGAAACAGAAAACAGATGAAAATTAAAGTACGGTGTAATAAAGGCATGCTGCATAGCAGTGCTGCTAAGAGACGAGTCCTGGCCCCATTCTCCTGATGTGAGCCAGAGTTACGAAGGCAACATGGCAGGTATCCACTAACACCAATTTCTAGTGTTACATCTTTTCTTTAACATAAATCAAAAACAACCACCACAAATTGATACAGACATTTCATACACACACAAATAGAGATGTCTAGAATAGAAGTCATGGTAGACAACCTTGACAGCTGACAGAATTATTCTGCCTCTTATTTGACATCTAGCCACATAAGATGGGATAAGTTTATAAAAGATTATAGCCCTGATCTGTAGCCATATAAATAGTGACGACTATTCCTTCCATTCTCCACTGCGTCATATGTCTGCATACTCAAACTAAGACTGTATTAGCCTTCCCCCCCTTTTTGCCTTCAGCCATATGTTGCCCACTCTAACTTCAAGTTATTAAAAAGTCTACATATGCAAAAAGGTACTTACCTTGTTATAGAAGATACCACTAGGATTTCACCAGGGCCATCCCTAGGGGGGTGCGGGGCTTGGAACAAATCAGCCTGTGTGGGCCCCTGAAATCTGATTGCAGTGAACTTCAAGGGCAACTGCAGGCTAAATATTGATAGCACCCAGCTGTATAATTATAATGTAGTTATATTATATTATAGTTCTTATGTATAATTATAATGAAGTTGATATAATTAAAAAAAAAACTCATCGTGAGGCAGCCCCACTCCAGGACTGAACTGTGCATGGACTCTCTAGCTGGAGGCCAGTGTCCGAGCCGCTCTGCAGCCCTTTGGGGAGCTCATGGACCAGGGCCTGATGGGCTGGACCAGCCCTCTGCCCCACATAGAAATAACCAGCCACAAAGAGGCCTCTTACAGTCTCCCAAAGCCGGGACCTTCCTGCGACCCTGCTGCTAGCGGGCTGGGCCAGGGACCCCAGGAGGGAAGCACTGACCCCTGCAAGATGGGGCTGGGATGTTCCGGCCTGTGGGACACCCCTGTCTGGCTGCCCCCACCCCCCAGCCCTGCACTCACCCCTACCCCGCCACCGCTGCTTCCTGCCTCTGATCCTGCCACTTCCTCTGCCTCCTGTCTCCGGGGCAACTGCCACTGGGCCCATGCAGGAACAATCACTGCCGTCTGCAGCGCTGGGGTGTGAAGCTGAGAACCACCATTAGGATCACCACTGGTTCCCCGGGATCCCCCAGCCCTGATCAGTCCCCGGGATCCCCGAATGCCCCAATCAACACACAGACACACACACTCTGATGGGTGCATGCGAAGTACTGCATCTGACACTGTGATGTCGAAGTGCAGGGCCGCATGGGTCCATGCGTTAATCCACCACTGGCCAAAGCGTGGGGCCCATAGCAGTTGCCCCGATTCGCCCTACCCAAGGGATGGCTCTGCATTTCACTGTGTATTGACTTTTCACAAAAGATGTTGTTTTAACAACAACCACTTCAAGATCCATCATTACTGTTTTGCAGATTTCCCCCCCATCCATCCCAAATAAACCCATTGATTTATTTTTCCACTAGATATATCATCTTTGCATTTCCCAAGCTGAATCTCATTTTTGTTATTGTCCTCCCATATTTTTCTAGGTTTCTTTCTACTTCTCTCTCCACTAGTGTTTTTTAAACCCTTCTCGATTTACTGTCATGCACTCTATTTTTAAGTGGTTCATACTGTCAGCTAAATTGTTAATGAATGTATTAAATAAGACTGAATCTAACACACACCCCCATGGTGCTCCACTAGGAGAGTATGTGAAAGATTGAGGAAAAGGAAGAGTCAAGACTTAGCTATGATTCTCCTGCCTTCTCTGGGTGTAAATTAGACTTTCAATCATGTTAGTTAGCATAGTTGCATTTTTATGTTAATTACATAAACTTCAAATTCTACTTTCATAATCCGTTTTCAGCAGAAAACATGAGGTAGAACAATTTTCTCTTTTCACTTAAAAAGTGCTGAAAAGAGTTCAGGTAAAGTGTAAAGGTTGAAATGAAAGTGAGCAGCAAAATCATAAGCAGGTCACTGCTTTGTGAAAAATTATTAAAAAGGGGGTTTACATAAAAGCTAATAAATGAATAAATAATTTTATAAACAATTTATATCTACTGATCTCAGCAATACAAAATTAAAGTTAGATTATAGTGTAAATCTAGCATTAATGCCATGTCTGTCACTAAATCAGTGCTATTGTTTATGCTAATATTACTTGTAAAATGTCTACTAGCACTAATTCCATAGATTTTCACAATTCTGTATAATTTTTAAGAAACAAGATATATACATATGTATCTACTGTCTTAAGAAAAGCTGAGATTTATTGTTATACACGTGCAACTTGAGCTATATTGTATTCAGTTTAATGCTTTGAGGTCCTAAGTGCTCATGTGTTTGGATTTGTTTTTGGGGTTTTTTTTTTAGTTCACATATGTTCAGTTTCCTCTTAAATTTTGGATTCCAAGAAAAAAAAACCAAAAATCTAAAATGAAACTCCTGGTTTCAGGTGATGCAAAACCCCAGTTCTGCATGCTCAAAATTCAGCACAGCATCAATCAACCTTTTAGAAAACTTTCTGCAAACCTGAGTTGAATTCAACCTTATTAGAAGTTTTATTTAATAAGTTATACACAACTCAACATGGAACACTGCCTTTTGTATTATTGGGTCATGGAGAATTAGCATATCTAAAGTATTAAAATAAAAATCAACACATTCCTAGGCATGTACAGAAGAACATTTTTCTGTGGTAATTTTTGTACACTACTGCATTGCTGTCCATGACTATCTAGCCATCAGTTTTATTATCTCTCCTATAGGGTACAGCTGATTTATTAACAATAAAAAGCGCATGGTTACAAAGAATGGAGACTTTAGTCTTTCACTTAAAAAAAAAAAAAGGTCACTTGCCCAGTCACCCCTTTTGACAGGAAAGTGATATGGAAAAATTACTGCAGCTTCTTCTCTTCTTTTAGCACACAAAAAGCTTTTAAGGCAGAAGCCATTCTAATATAAACCCAACAGAGAAAGGGCCACATGGATATAGTGGTTATTTGGGACTAGATTACTTGGTTACTGAACTCATTTTTCACCTATAAAAACCAAATACTAATCTAGGTCACAGGGGACTGGGAAATTACTTTATATCTCATCCTTGTACCTATTTTAACACATCATAAAACTACAATATAGTTTGGCACAATTCACATTTGGATTAAAGACATACAGATACTACTGTGTGTGAAAGCTTAAAGAATATGTATCATGCATATTGTGACTTGCTCATGCCATGTCTATTAGTACCACGCTTTCATAAGTACAAAATTTATTCCAATTTAAAAACAAACAAACAAAAATAGATATAGCATTGAAAAAAGTGGGGGGATTAAAGGTCAAGAGTTATTTGCTGACTAAAATTTCTTTGAGGAAAGTGAATTCTTAGTTTTAAGAGACACTTTTTAGTTACTAATTTTAAAAGAAAAATCAATTTTCCGATAAAGTGCCTTTTAAAAAGCCAGACATACTACATAAAATACTTCTCAAAGTTATAGAGATGATTTCTCTTCTCAGCTGTAATGGTAAGGATATTTGGGGGTAAGTTAGAGAGCAACGTGACCTAATCAAACATATGATGAGCCCCTCTTTTCTCCCCTCTAACAACACACTTGTTTGTTGCCTCTTCAGTTTCAGCTCTGCTGCCACGATTCCTGGAGCTGGCCGAAAATGTGTGGGAAAATTTCACCGTTTGTGGGAAATTTTGTGTTTTTGACATTTGATTTTGTTCTGAATCAGAACAAATCCATTTAAAAAAAACCCCAATTCCTAGAAACTGGATATCCTGAAAAAACACTACTTTCAGAAACACTGACACACATGGTGTTTCCAAAACAAAATCTGCTCCCTGGGACCCAACAGCTGCTGAGTAAAATTGGCATTCTTGTTATCATTAGTGATGAAACTGAGAAGAATGTTGATTTCAGTCAGTAGCTAGTGGGGCTCCCAGGGTCCCCAGTCTGGTGGAGTCTGCAGAGTGGAGCTGCTCTGGAGCCACAGACTCTAAGAGCCCAGGACTTTCATGTTCCTAGCTCCACAAGAGGAGGCTTGGAAGCCCTGAGAGTCCCACCTAGAGCTGGGACTCTCAGGGCGTTCCAAGCTCCCTGTAGTGGAGTCTGGAGCTGAACCCAGCAAGGGTGGGGTTTCCAGGGCCTGACTGCAGGTCCGTGGCAGGGAACCTGGAAGCCCTGGCATAGCAGGGCTGCCAGGGAGCTGTGGACATCAGAAAAGCAGGCTCCCCAGCAGCCCAGTGAGATGGCAGGTTTACAACAGAACCTTGCATTCATTCACTAAAAGTTTGTTGAACCAAAGGTGTTTCTGCAAAACATTTCTGGTTCAATGAATGACATTTTCCAAAAGAACTCTTTTCATCAGAAAATGTCCAACCAGCTCTAAATATGACTGGCAATCATCCCTTTTTCAGAGACAAATGAAGAACAAGTGCATGCCCCTAGAGCTGTACATACAGGTAATGTCATCATGCTAGTGAATAAGATTGATACAAATGACCATCAACAAAGTAGCGCAAGTGACTATGCATAAAGTACTGTCTAATTCATAAAGTAAACAAACTGGAAAAAATAGTGAGAAAGAGAGAGATATTTTTCTTCATGTTCTTTCTTTTCTAGTAATAGAGGGCCTGATTCTCATTTTCACTAGGGGCCATTTTACACCCCTCTGGCACTATAAGGCAGCCTTAAAACAAGTGTAAATGTAGTAAGTCTCTTTTGCACTGAAAGAGTAATGTAAAGTGGCCTGAGTTTAAATTAGGATCAGATCTAGAAGATACAAAATACTGAGATGGAAACATTCTTTACAAGATGATTGTGTCCCTTTATGAATAATTTCTTAAGTAAACAACTCTTAAAAAACATAATATCAAAATATGTATTTAATAGTCTTTTCCTGTTACAGATATTTACCTTAAAGTCTAAGTAGTATAATGAATAGTATTTTGAAGAAACATACCCATTTGGAGCTCATATTGTAGCTCATCATTTGTTTCACATTATGGACAATATTGTCCATAGTCCCATGCCACTGAGCAAGGAGAAAGGGCAGGCATATGGAACCTTGCCACACTTTCACACAATACAGAAAGGCTGGGCATAAGGTGCTTAATCACAAGGACTATACTTTGTTAGTACTGCTTCCAGCACCAGCTTCTGCACAGTAAAGGCAGCCCTGCATAAGAGACAGGAGATTTCATCACCTTCAAGGGGGCATGCAGAGGCCTTGCTCCTGCCTAACTTCAAGCGCAGTGTTCCAAGAGCTCCTGTTGGAGAGTCTCCGACCTACACTCTACAAAAGGTTATATCATATAGACACAATGGAGCCCTGTGTGTCCAGTGGAACTCAAGGGATTGCAAGAATGTGACTGTGTGTCTGGGAATGAGTTATGTTTATACATGAGGCATAGATTGTAAACCATTTAAGAGGTTTTTTTCATTGAACAGGTTTGATAGTGATACACTGGCTCTTAAGTACTTGGAGTTTTTGTTTAGTATGTTCTATTCCAAATATTTGTCTTTAAAACATTCACAACCACTACAAGGTTTATAAAGATTGGTGCTTTCAACAAGTTTATTTTTATGTCAAGCAGTCACTTCAAACAAAGTACACTCTATCATTCTCCAACACACCGCACTCCACTGGGGAAGTTACATTTTTCATATTCTTGAAGAGTATGTTTGCAGTTTTTAATCCCTTTTCTCTTTGGCCAAAAATTGTTATATGTAGATAAGCAACTGCTTCTTTACTCCATCATTTTTATATCAGTCTTGTTATAAGAGACCCTGCATTTGTAATCTCCTGCTGATATCACTATTGAATAAAGGCACCCAGGAACTGGAATATATACATATTAGTGTAAAGAATAGCTAGCTTATCTGATGTTAAGTTAGTTGCTAGTTTTTGCCAGATCCCTTGCCTGAAGACATATCCCTGTGTATTATACTTTTTATAATAGTCTTCAGTTTTGTTGAATCTGGACATCCTGTATAAAATGTATAAAATTCAATTATCCCCAAAAAGCAGCAGTATAGTTTTTACTCCAGAATTCATCTATCTAACTTGAAAACTTAGAGAGAGATGTTTCTTTGGAACTTCTATAATGGGATGTAATTCTTGTCCTGTATTTTCCTCTGGGTTTACATCTAACAAGACTGTCATACCCAATGAAAACCACTGTTCTTTTTGTCCAAAAAGTTATTTCCTACCACAAGGTACTATTGAGCATGAAGTTGGTTTCACATATAATATAAAAGATTAGGTCATTTCCCCTGCATTAAAACTCTAGCCTGCAACATTTGTTTTGTATATGAATGCAGAAAATGCACTTTGTGAAATAAAATGTAACTATTGTCATTTGCAATATATTCTTTCACTCCAATATGAATTTTATAAATTCAATGTCATGCTTTTAATTTTTCTTTTTAATTTAATTAATTGCTTTATTTAGGCTACAATCTGTTTTCTGGTGGATTGCCCACAACAGAGCTTTTCCAGTCTTCATTATTGTTACTGTATATGATAATAAATCAGATTAGAATTCAAATACTACATGAAAGACTTGAAAGCTATTATAGATGAAAACTGTGGCAATTCACAGTAAATGTCCTTGTGGGCTTTAGAATGTTAATGAGCTTCCTACTGCAGCAAAGCCCATTTAGTCACATAGTTTTAAACTACTATAATATGTTAAAAATTGTCACATTATATATATAAAATCAGAAATCTAGTGCTACACTGTTGTCCATAAAGGGAAAAGTTATACAAGTTTCCAAAAAAGACATCAGTTATTGGGCCTGACACTTGACTGGTGTAAACTAGCATAGCTCCACTGAAATCAAAGGAACTACACCTGTTTACACCAGCTCAGGAAGTTTACTGATATCAAGATCCTGTGTTACTTGCAGCTGACTAAGATGCCACTGTTTGGATGACTGCAATGTCAATCTTACGTGACCATAGCATCATAGAAGTGAGTTTAACAAGAACCACAAGCAAATGACCTACCAAGTGTTGCTTTTGAGTGACTTTTTTTTTTCAAAATAAAAGCTCACATCTTGCCTTTAGGGACAGAAAACAGAAACCATAATAGTAATGGATATCCTGACAGTGATGAATATCCAGCTTCTATCTTTAATACCAGCCTATACGTTTTCACAGCTAATTTCCCTCAGAGGCACAAATAGAGTGTTGTGTGTTTGAGTACAGCAACACACAGCATTTGTCTTTTGTATTTCCTATTATGTGGGGATAGGATATGAGATGATCCTGGAAGATAACTTGTATGTGTCTCTATCCACCCCCCCATCCCCGACCCAAACAATTGAAGACATTTAAACACTGCGTGCAGTAATTTAAAATCTCTGAAGGGAAACATTTTTTTGCAGTAAGAACATTTTCTAATTCAGTTTGCTCTAATTATTAATGGCTAACACTTGTTTTTCGTATTCATGTTTACAGTGATTGGTTAGTTAGTGATAAGTGCCTGTTTAAACACTGGTGGGGGAGGGAAAGAAAAGGAGGACCACCAAACAATCCTTCAGGTTTCAAGTCACCAAACAGAGGGAAAGATTAAAGAGGCTGCCAAGAGGTGCAGAAAACTAACAACATCACATCATGGTAGAATTCTTGTGATTTACAGGTTTTTGTTACAAATAAGCCAACAGAAGTATAAAGAGAATTCTCTTCTATTGTGATATGGTCATATGTTGTTCCTGCACTTAGCAAAGGACTAAAGAAAGGGGGGGAAAAGGTAGGGAGGTAGGATGATGGGAAATCGGAGACAAACCATCCAGGGGGAAAAAGTCTACTATGAAAAGAAATAGCATGGGTTTATGCAGTCCTTATGGATTAAGGCTTAATTGTTAGGAATACTGAACAACAGAAATTAACACTGGATACTTGCTCAATGGTATCTGCACTTTTTTCTAAAAAGGTTAAAGGGGTATATAATGGCTTTGAAACGAAAGAAAAAACTGAATGTAATAAGGTCTATTTTTTGCTGTTCTGTTCTGTAACTCTTAACCAAAGATCAATGAAGTGAACCTTTGGAAACTCTAAGGAATTGCTTTTTATAGCAGAAAGGTCAAAACGGAATTTGGAAGAGCAGCTATTAAGTTACATGGCCCTTATGGATTGGTCCCAGGTTGCCAGTGAATTTGTAGAAATTTCCACCTTGGGTAACAGAGCTAAGATTTAATAGTATTTAGTGATGAACTAGAATGATCCCCACTCCCTTTTGAATGTCTTGTACTTCCTTGCTTATTGAATTGATTTACTTTAATATATTTGG
The DNA here is from genome assembly GCF_020497125.1 of Mauremys mutica. Taxonomy (NCBI): domain Eukaryota; kingdom Metazoa; phylum Chordata; order Testudines; family Geoemydidae; genus Mauremys; species Mauremys mutica. Next base: position 215,432,118 of record NC_059072.1, on the reverse strand, counting down.
GATGAATTTAAAGATATTTTATAACCGCTTTTTCATGGCACGGTGGGGAGCACAAGCTCAGATATCCTGCAGAAATGGGATGGAGGGGCTGCTGAAAAAGGAAAGGCAAGTAAGTGGGTAGCTTTCCCATCCCTCACTGCACAGCCAAGACACTCTCTACTTTAAAACCAAAGATGTGGAGCTCTTTGTGATTGAGCTGGAAGACCGGTGGGGGAGTTGGTATAATGTCTTGAAGAAGCCCAGATGCCTAGGTGGTGAAGAGATAGCAATATTCAGAATGTTCAGCTATTTAAGTTGCATAACAAAAAGTGAACTAATGTTAACAAACTCCTCTATAACCTCTGTCACTGGTGTCAGAGAGAGGTTTCATGCCACCAGCCATGGGCAGTACAGCAGCCATGCTGCCAGTGCTAAGGGGCCAGGGAAACATGAACATGCATCTGGGGCCAGAGAAACTGAAGGTTTCTCTGCATTTTGGCAGTGATCTGTAGGGTCTCCAATGTCATGCCCTGCAGATCACTGCCCAGTTCATCATTTGGATGCCACTTCTCTGCCCATGCTATGGTATTGTTAGTACAGAAAAGTACACACTAGATGTCAGTTATAAATAAACCCACACAGATAATGTTCAAGTAATGTTCCTTCGTCTGTCTGTTTATACACATAAATGACTAAATCCTGATAGCATTGAATTTAGTGACAAAACCCTCATTAACGTCAATGAAACCAAGATTTAGTCCAAAGAGACATAACATAGGTCCCTATAGCAATAGTTAACTGTTGTGATTATTTCCACATTACTAAAATGATTGAAATCCTCATTTTAATATGTCCCCTAATTTGTAATATCTTGCCACTGTAAAAAAAACTCTCTATCAGCCTAACTCTGAACCTCACACCGTAATTTAATTAAGATGAACTCCCTTTGACACACAAACAGTAGAGATGAGTCATGGATGTAATATCTGGATCCATACCTCTGGATAAGTATAACGCCTAGACGGCAATCAGGTTTTAACTGTAATACAAAATTAGGATATGATTCTGATTCAATGCACCATAATAACAGGACATGAAATTTTGATTCTCAAAAGTGCAAATCTTAGTAGATCAATTGTTTTGGAGAGAAATCACCAGCTTAGGCCAAAATATTATGAGAACAATTGTTCTTGGAACATTTTAGCACAGCTGGAAAATAGTTCCCTTCCATTACAGATCTGACTCTGAACTAAAGTTCAGGTGAAAGTTCAGATCCAGAGATTCAAATCAGTCCCAGCCAAAAATTCCAAGGGGTTCACATTCAGGATTCCTGTTTTTGACCAGCTCTAGTAATGTCTCATGTCACAGGGGACTATGTTGATAAAGTCACCATTTTCCAACAGTTGTCACACAGTGGTCTTGGACTGATACCATACTTATTTCTTACCTATAGGGAAAAAACTGTAGTAACTGCTGACATTTTAATAGGAAACATCGTAGCTGTCATTTCTGCCAACCAGGAACGTTCATCCATCTGGCTGTCAGGAGGCTGTGCCTCAGGTAATTTAGGTCAAAGCTGTTTTAATTTGCTGAAATTGAAACTATTTTCGGTGGCCTTCTAAAGAGCTGCTGAATCAGGCAGGTAGCCACCCAAAGGTTGATGCACTACTATTGTGCTTATCCAATACTGAAAGAAAAAGACAACCTCCTGTGGTGTGCAGATTTTTTTAGGATGAATGCTGCTATGTCAGCTTGGTCTCAAAGTCAAACTGGAAAGGTTCTGATGCTTCCAAAATCTTATTAGCCATGGGAAGGTACATTTTAGGAAATGAGCTATAAATGAGCATCACTGAAGAACAATGATTTTTTTTTAATGCTTGGTGACCCCTGAAACTAAAAGGCCATATTCTGGCAGCCTTACCTACATCAAATAGCACGCTAGTTCATGAGGTATCTCACTGAAATTAATATGGCTGCTCACAGAGCACGAGTCCTAGAATCTAGCCCAGGGAGACAACACGTAACCTGTGACATACAGACTGCGGGCAGGGAGAGAGACAAATAAAACAACACACTCCAGGAATAATTTCTCTACTATACCCAAAATCTCACTTCTGGCTACACAGCTCTTCTGTGATTTAATTAGAAAAATCAAAATGTATCTTTTTTTAATTAAATAATATTCTAAGCATGTTCTCCAAAAAGCAAACATGACTAATTGTGTTGCTACAGTAGTTTTCTCTGTCCCCAGAGACAGTAAATGCTTGCATTTTGCATACCCCTACTTGCTGCATCTCCAGCTTTGCAACAACAGGATTTTGAGTCTCCCTTGGTTTGTAATTAGCTATTCATCTAGCATTGAATAAAATGACCTGAGTCCTTATAAATACGTATGTTTCCCAATAATATATAAAAAAAATTATCTTCCACACAGTCTGAAAAACAAGAGAAACTAGATGCATATAACTTTTACAGAAGACGTACTACATAGACTCTTTAAAAACAGTTAATGTATCTCCTTATCTACGCAATTGTACTTATATGGCCTCTATCACTATAGTATCTGAGCATATCATAAACATGAATCGATTTAGCCTAACAATATCTCTTTGAGGTAAGGAAGTACTATTATTCTCATTTTACAGATGGGGAACTGAAACACAGAGACGTAAGACCCCACTCCTGGAAAGAGTTATGCACATTCTTAAATATAAGCCTGACTTTCTCAAAGTCACAAAGGGAGTCTGTGTCAGATTTGGGAACTGACTAGTGGTCTCTTGAGGCCCAGGCCTATGCCTCAACCACCAGACCACCCCACTGTAAGTATGTAGCTCATTTATAGAATAATGACAAATATGTTCCAGAAGCTAATACTGCAGTAAAAATAGAGCTTTAAGTGGAGGGAATTTTTTAGTCACTTTTGGGAATGTATAAATTAGGAAATTACAGCAGTGGAAGCAATTAGTCAAGTTTTAGTGTATAATTTCAGGGAAAAGATTTTAAAAATTCATTAATATTACATTAAATGTTAAAATATTATGAAATAAGTCTTACATTAAATATAAATGTAGTACTGAATTTCTGAACTTCTCACGTCACATTATTATATAGAAAAGTTACTGCTTTGTTCATTCTAGCATAATTAAAACACTATTTTTGGTCAGTGGAGGATGTGAACTGTACTAGTAGGAAAAAATCTGGACATGACATTTTTCCTTATCACTTTTATTTGTAAAAGAAGAAATGTTTCTCATCCAGTATAATTATAACACTTTCTGCCAGCCTTTCTACAGCAATTTCTAAATATAAATATAATTATAGTCTGCAAAGTATTTTTCAATCATTATATATTTATCCTCAACACCCATTATTGCTATTGTACAAAACAAGAAACTGAGTCAGAGAGGTTAAGTGATTTGCTTAATGCCACAGCAGCTTGTTGTGAGAACTTCCATTTGAATCCAGGAGTTGCTTTTTCCCAGGCCTATGTTTAAGCCACAATGCCCATCAGACCACCCATCTTTTCTGAGAACCTGTTTCCCAAGCTGTTGTATGCAACTCTTGCACCAGGAAAAGGTGTGATATTGTGCTAGCTATGTCAGAGCAATTTCTTCAGTATGAAAGGAAAGCATCAAGAAAGATTGGAAAGGAATCAAGAGAAATTAAGAGTGCCTCTGGAAAAGAGTCAGGGGCTTATAGGGATTGGGATCAGATTAAATAAATATAGGAGAAAGATTTGGGGAAGAGGATTTACTGGGAAATAAAATTGACTCACAACTCAAAAATACTGCAGTGTCTGCAGCCCTAAAGTTGGATGGGAGGAATAGGATGAGCAGCAGTCAAGCTTTCTCTCACTATCACAGGGAGCATTTTTCTTAGTTATAAAGCACGAGAACCTATGTTTCTAAAAGATAAACAGTGAAGTACTATAGGTAACAAAATCCATTGACAAAGAACAAGGGGTGATAATACAGATACTGGGTAAAATAAAACATACACTAAGTCTTTTTTTGTTAGTTGATGACTGGAGGTTCAGAATATTTTTTTCAAGAGTGGAGGAATAAGATCCTCCTAGACAGTAAAACCTGAAAATCCTGGGGCAAAACTGGGGAACCATTGAAAGACTTGACAGAAACAGACAGGAGTGGAGGAGCTTCATCGCTGCCCTAAACACCAGAGGCATAATGGGAACATGATGACGATAAGACAGTAAAAGGGTTTAGTGTTATTTGCTGGTGGGACAGGGTCAAGTCAGGTAATGTAACTGCTGTATCAGTTCTTAACCATGATTGGAAGGCTATCTAAAAAAAGAAAAGAGCGATTCTATATAAGCAGCAGTAGCCCACATTGCTAGTTCAATAATAACCTGGTTACAAAGAAAGGGTCAAGAGAGAAACAAGGTGATGCATACACCATAAAGAGTAGGATAGTTGCTAGAAGGGCCCTTCACTGATATATTAAGTACTAGCCCTATTCTTACCTTCCCAGCTTTTTGTTATCAAAGGGGTAGCCGTGTTAGTCTGTATCTACAAAAACAACAAGGAGTCCAGTGGCACCTTAAAGACTAACAGATTTATTTGGGCATAAGCTTTCATGGGTAAAAAACTTCACTTCTTCAGATGCATGGAGTGAAAATTACAGAACCAGGCATAAATATATATTGGCACATGAAGAGAAGGGAGTTACCTTACAAGTGGAGAACCAATGTTGAAGGCCAATTTAGTCAAGGTGGATGTCAGCTTTTTGTTGTATATTGTAGTCTACCACTGAAGAGGAAAACTTGTCATTGAGATTTCAAAAATAAATGTTTTAGTATTGAATGGGGAAACCTTAAAATTAACTGAGAGTCATTATTAAAGTGATATGGATACCAAACCACAGTGAGTTCCTACACAGGACAAGATTATCGGACAAAGTAGAAGGGGCACTGTCATCTATACAGTGAGTATCAGGACCTACACTCAGAGTGCTCTTATGAGTATGGCTAACATAAAAAACTTTTCTTTGTTGAAAAAATCTTGCTTGTTTTGGGTATTTGATGCTTTGTTAGACTGAGTACCTGATTCACATTTCAGCAACAAATATTAACTTCATTACTTCATGGCTATGGATAGATTGCCACTTTGACCCAAACCCTGTTTATGAAGCAGAAGTGTAGCTCCAGGAGCAATTCAGGAAAGGAATTGTCCATCTGAGACCGCCAATTGCGTCCCTCATTTCCCCTCACTGTGGGAGCCTTTGGGGGTACTAATTTACTCAAATCTGTATCAGCAGCAAATTACAATACCTCCCATGCCAGCTCATGTGCTGGTCACTGCATATGGGGTACTTCCCTTCCACCCGATCCACAATGGGGAAAAGCAGGCACACAATGTCAGCTAACTTCTGTACTCCTAAACCAAGGTTAGTGTAGACAATGCAGGGTGTAAATGGAAGGAGAGTGTCTTATTCTCCTTTTCATGCCTTGGTAGGCATATACACTAAGAGAACTGAGTGTTCATAACTTCAGACAGGTTAAGGACAGGGCCGGCGGAACCCATTAGGCGACCTAGGCGGTCGCCTAGGGGGCTAACATTTGGGGGGGGTGACCGCGGCAGCCGGACCTTCCGTCGCCTCTGTCGGGGGCAACATTTTGGGGGCGGGACCTTCCGCTGCCTAGGGTAAAAAAGCTGGCAGCGCTCCTGGTTAAGGATGCTATATTGGGATCCAGACCTGTATTTGATTTAAGTTATTGTTGTTGTTTGGATTCAATCTGTCACCATGCATAATATGGCCAGCTCAAACTCTTGCCAATAAAGTTGTTAAACCACACCAAACCATCACACATACTCTTTATACACACAGAAAACATGCTTTGTCTTACACAGAGCTCTACTGATCCCAGGTATAATATGTAGGATCAGAAAGAAAGAATGAATATTAATGTTGAATTAGTAAGCGAAGACCAGGATCATCAATGCATTCCCTCTCCTTGAGAAAGGAATAATATAGAAAAGTATTTTGATTTTCTTCACTGACAATGATCTCATAATAATCTATTTCTGTAATATCAATTATTTTCAAAATATTTTGTATTTGATTTCCTTTCAGTATCTAACTCATATGCTTCATGTAACTATAATATGCTATGTGATTCTGGTTGTTTTTCACCACAGGAGAACCTGCACCTAGAGTTGAGGAAGTAGACATGGAATGTGGGCCTCTCACAGGGAGGCAGATATTCTTTTCATGCTCATTCCTCATGAACATGCTGAGTCCGTGTGTGTTCCCAGGCCCTGCTCCTGAACTACAAACCCACATGCCAGCCAACATGCGATGCGAGGGGAATTGCTAGCATAGAGGAGAATATTTGAGGTAGGAGATTAGGTCTTTATCTGCTGCTACTTTTCTTGGCTGGGAGCGTCTTCCAGGAACTCTCTTCCAGCTGCATCCTCTGAAATACCAACCCCGTCCCATATACCATACACCAGGTTACCACTACTACTGCCCCAACAAAGGACTTTCTTTAGACCCTTCCTTCTTGAACTTACTTCTGTCCTAAATGAAAATTTCCTATCAATTATTTCCCTCATTCACTCCAACTTCCTCACACCTCACCTACCCGCTTCATGCTGCCTACTGCTCCCTTCTCTGTTTCAACTGGCTTCATATTGTATCCAAGGCCTTAGTCAGTGGCAGCTGCTGCAGGATAGTTTAGTTTTATTGTTTTATCTATACATTTTGTAAAAATCTAAAAGAACTTACCATTGTTATCATCAGCATGAGGTGATGCGTTTGTGTGAATAAACAATTATGCAGGAGGGAAGCCCAAATGTATGTATCTGCAAGGGCTCTGCTTGTGCTTAAACCAGTCCTCAGGAAAAGAATATATGCTAGGTGTTCTGTTAGCACTCTTTTTAAAACAATGAAATCTTTCTGCATCTGGAGTTATGTTAGAAAATCCCAGCAACAGACAATGGGAATCCTAACTGTTCCAGTCTCACAAAGTGGGGCACAGCAGTTTTATTCCAAAAATGTCTCATAAGAAATTTTACTGATAGAATTTCAGTTGTTTTGCTGAGATTAACGCTTGTCTGTCTATTTTAAAATAATTAACTAAATTATAATAATTAGGGTCCTATAAAATATTTCTCTGTCCCTGAAGTTAGCCTGGAGTATCACAATTAATCTGCAATTACATTTTAAATTTCAGCATAATTAAAATGTACAGTATTAGAATGTGCAATTTCCCCCAAATTGTATCTTTGTTTGGCATAATATATAGCTAATAATTATAACAATTTATACATATGTGCTGTTTATTCTTTTAGCTGGGAAAATTATGAATGCATTTAAATTATATTGTAATAAAAATATCCTAACAATTTTTTTCCTCATTGTCACTCTTAAAGACTATTTCTAGCTCACTAATTTATGTAGTTGGGAAGTTTCACTAATTTAATAATCAATAATTTCCTTTTCATCCCCTTCCCTCACTTATCCCTTTGCCTTTACCTTAGCTCTCCACATTCCTTGATTTGTAAATAACTGTTTTCCTCTAATACCTCCCCAAATTCGCTAAAATCTGTCATTGCCATATTTTAAAACCCTTCATTAACACTGACTCCTACCACTCTCTAGCCTTCTTTCTCAGCTGAGTCTCTGAGCGAGTACAAAAGCATTCTCTTTTCTAACAATACTTTATAGAACTTCAGCTATAGGTTGCAGTAAGGTGAGTTGGTGAACTTACCTCATGTAAAATTGTAAGGGCCTAAGTATATTTAATCAATCATATATATATATATATAAATATATAACATATTAGCTAGTGATATATAAGCAAGTTCATAACCAATACAATTAGTGGCCTGCAAATGAGCCTTTTGAGAAGGAGTGCGAACCACACTAATTGGCTAATTAAGATTTGGCTTACTATGTATCTTATTATTCAGCTCTTGAAATGTCCCTGATATCTGGGTACATTGCTAGGAGGAAGTTACAGTGAAAAGTCACAATGACCCATCCACATGTAATCAGCTTTCTTCTCCATCATCTACTTTCATATAACTCAGATTGCCTCCTACCCTGGTTCTATCGCTACTTTATCTAGCTATTAATTTTTATGTATTTATTATTATTACTACTACAAAGTTAGTGTCCATTTTTGGACTCTTTGGAGTCAGGATTTTCCCCTTTTTAAGCATCACCAGCATTACACTTGGCAGTTCACAATTAATATTCAAACAACTCATAGATCCATGAATCCTGCAACAAACTCGATGAGCAAAATGATGATGTATATGTTTGTTTCAGACGTTTTCTTCAATAGCACATGCTGTAGACAATGGAGATTAGGAAATCAATGTGGCCTTATCAATAGCATTCTAAAATCAAGGAACAGTGGAACCCCAAAAATGCCCTCTCACCAGAACCTTTACTCAGCTCACGGTCAGAAAAAGCTTCTGGGAATTTGACAGCATTTTTATTCGTAGCTACAATCCAACTCAAATCACTATTACAGGCAAATACAAAAGTGACCTATTGCCTGGGTATCAAGAAGAAGCTCCAAGCAACCGCCAGAGTGCTGTGCTGTTTCTGCATGCGAATTAAATTTTAGCAGGATAGTTGTAAAAGGTTAAAAACTGTGGCTTCCCAGGAGCAGTCATAGCTCATGTTTTCCCCCAGTCCTGGCCCCACAACAGATGTGTAAATCCAGACCTCATGGAAAGAAGTTCCGGGAATGGCAAAAGAACAGAAAAGTGTATACTGGAGCTGTGGATATGGGAAAGGGGTGGAGAGAAGAGGCTACAAAGATATACTCTATACAACTGAAATTGAGTATAACTTCATGAAAACTAGGATTAATGTAGATCAGTATAAGGAAGGAGTAGAAGCTGTTGTACAGTAAGAAAGATTTTCATTTTGCCTTGGAAATATTACATCTCAAGCTAAGAGCTTGTTGTACCCTCTCCCCCATAAACACAGATAAAACTTCTCACATCAAGAGAATCTCGTGTCATGGGTGGTTACTACTAACAGAATGAGAAGGGACTAAATCAAATTTTCAAATCTCAGAGCTAGTGGAATTTAACCTGGACTAATTAATTAATATTTAATGGCAAGCAGCTACTAGTACCACAGTATAACAAAGACTAGCCCTGGAAGATAGCACTCACCATAGGGAAGCCAGCACTTAAAGAACCTAAGAATGGCTCTACTGGGTCAGACCCATGGTCCAGCTAGCCAAGCATGCTGTCTTTGACAGTGGCCAGTGCCAGATACTTCAGAAGGAATGAACAGAGCAGGGCAATTTAACGAGAGATCCATCCCCTGTTATCCAATCCCAGTTTCTGGCAGTTGGAGATTTAGGGACACCTGGACAATGGGTCCCCAACCATCTTGGCCAGGGCTCGTCAACCTTTGGCACATGGTTCACCAGGGCTGAGCTGGTTTGCTTACCTGCCGTGTCTGCAGGTTTGGCCGATCGCGGCTCCCACTGGCTGCGGTTCGCAGGTCCAGGCCAATGGGGGCTGCGGGAAGTGGCAGCCAGTCGGAGCAGCCATTGGCTGAACCTGCGGATGCGGCAGGTAAACAAACTGGCCTGGCCCACCAGGGGACTTACCCTGGCGAACCACCTGCCAAAGGTTGCTGATCCCTGATCTTGGCTGATATCTTCCATGAACTTTTCTCATTTTTAAAAACGTTTAGCCTTCACAACATCTTCTGGCAATAAGTTCTACAGGTTGACTGTGTTGTGTGAAAAAGTTTTGTTTGTTTTAAGCCTGCTGTTTATTAAGTTCATCGGTGACCAGGGGCGGCTCTAGCTTTTTTGCTGCCCCAAGAATGGCAAGCAGGCCACCTTCGGCGGCCTGCCTGTGGGAGGTTCGCCAGTCCCACGGATTCAGCATACCCGCCGCCGAATTGCCTCCAAATCCGTGGACCTGCGGACCACCCGCAGGCATGCCGCCGAAGGCTTCCTGACTGCTGCCCTCGCAGGGACCGGCAGGGCGCCCCCTCGCGGCTTGCCGCCCCAGGCACACACTTGGAGTGCTGGTGCCTGGAGCCACCAGTGTTGGTGACCCCTGATTCTTGTGTTATGTGAAGGGGTAAATAAAACTTCCCTGCTCACTTTCTTCTCACCATTCATGATTGTACAGACCTCTACAATATCCTCCCTTTTCTAAGCTGAACAGACTCAGCTTTTTTAATCTCTTCTTGTATGGAAGCTTTTTCCATACCCCTAATCATTTTTGTTGCACTTCTCTGCATCTTTTCCGATTCTAATATATCATTTCTGAGATGTGGCGAACAGCACTGCATGCAGTATTCAAGATGTGGCTGTACCATGGATTTATATGGTGGCATTATGATATTTTCTGTCTTATTATTTATCCCTTTCCTAATGATTCCTAACCATTAATATGTGCCAAGACTGAGCTCCAACACCTCTAGGCTTGGCAGTTCATAGCCCTGGCATATCTAGGCTTGCTGCATCAGTTATGAATATAAAAAAATTGCTTGAGCCCTGACACCTCTTTCATTACAAATTAAGCACTGTTCCTAAAATTCTGTTAGCTTTTTTGACTGCCACTGCACATTGAGTGGATGTTCTCAGAGAACCACCCACAATGACTCCATGATCTCTTTCTTGAGTGGTTACAGTTAATTTAGACCCCATCATATTGTATGATAATTAGGATTATTTTATCCAAAGTGCATTACTTTGCATTTATCAACACTGAATTTCATCTGCCATTTTGTTGCTCAGTAACACGGTTTAGTGAGAACCCTTTGTAACTCTTCACAGTCAGCTTTGGACTTAACTATCTTGAATAATTTTAAATCATCTGCAAATTTTGCCACCTCACTGTTCACCCCCTTTTCCAGATCATTTATGAATATGAATTTAATATACTGTAGATTAATACATTTTCAGAATATCCAATTTATTACTTCCAAAAGCAGCTAATTGCGTCTTTGCTGAGCTTTATAAATGCACGGGTGGTTAAAAGTTAAAGTAATAAAGTTATTTGGTGCAGGGAAATTTTGGCAGGAAGGAAAATAATTATACAGTTGAAAGATCTATTGTACCTATTGCATTTGCTGCTTCTCTGCTTTCTTCTTTAAAAGAATGAGAACAGGAAATGTGCTGAAATTATTTTATGTAAGAAAAGATAAAGAAAAAAATCACAGACAAACCAAATCAAAGCCAATATTAGGATCTAACAAACAGGATTTACCAGCATATGAAGAATTAGGACAGCAAAGTCAAATGTATTTCTGCTATATAAGTAAGGTGTCATCTCTTTATTGGACAATAACAACAGTTTTAGTTGCAATGTAGAAAAATATGAGACCATTTTGGGAATGTTTCTATCTGATAGCATTTTTAACCTCATCCTTTTTTATTAAAAACAGAACAAAAAGCACAACATGTTCATACAAATATTAAATTCAAGGTCTTTCAAGCGTTACATACATTTTTATATTATTAAGATTAAGTTTCCTCTAACTCTGATATAATATCCGTATTTCTTGGAAGAACTACAGATTTCAGATAAATCAATTTACTAATAGCACCCAAAATAGCTTGGTTACTTGTATCTTTTAAGCAGTGCCAAACAATATTTACTGATACTGTACTAGCTTTAGTGTACCTTACCTTTCACAATAGCTTGAAATTATGAATTGATTTTAACCTATCATTAATATTTTAGACTAAATGTTAATTTCATTAGATAGGCCTAGATGGGGTTTCCAACAAATGTGATCTTTAAAAGGGTAGAGCATTCAAAACATGCACACATCCGATGTCTTACTTTGGGGCTAGCTCTGAAAGAGCACATACGGGGGAGCAATGGTTTTCATGTTTATGCCATTCAAAAACAAAGGGTGTTTTGTCCCATGTGATGAGCATAGGCCCATGTGAATGGGGCCTGATATAAACTTTAATTTTCTTTAGCTTAAATGGGGATTATAGTAACATGATCTAAGGCAGCTTTGTCTCTATCCCTTATTGCTGAGAGCAAGGCAACCCTTTACCCAGCTAAGCCCCAAACAGTTGCTTTTCCAGTTCCTTGTTGGTAAAAGGGCAATAGAGAGTTGCAAAGAGGCCTCTAAGTGTATTTTAAGAAATGGTGAAAGGATGTTGAGCAGTACATGTAGGTGAGAAACAATGACAATTCTTTGGGCTATATGTCACATCGAGGAATATGTCAAGGCCTAACCAAGTGGGAGCCACTTCTACCCTCCAACTGTTACCCAAAGGAAGAAGCTGAGACAACTTCTGTAGAGGCATTTCCTGTTTATCCCAGGCGTGTTTATATTTTTTGGAACACGCACTTCTTGCAGTTGTAATGACAGATATTGTAAAATAACTTCCAATTGAAAGGGACTTTTCAAACTCACCAAGGGTTAAGCTTGTCCAATCTTGTCAAGGACTGCACCATGCTACAGGAATCCAAGACATGTGGTGCCCTGATTTGCTTGGAAGACCACTAAGGAGGTGCCATAGGTAGAACAAGCTAGAAACACAACCTGATATGTGAAGGTAAATGAGAAAGATGATGTGTTCTCCTTGGGCCACCACCAAGCCAAGAAAAGCTGAGACTGCTACTTTCCAAGGCTGGTCCTATAGAAAAAGAGAAAGCTACTGGCATGAGGTACCAATCAGAGACACCACCACCTGGCCCCCTGAACCCCAGTCCTGACTCTCACGCCCAGCTGACTCTGAAGATTATGTAAGCTGAAGAGTGAACTTTTTTCCCTTCTCTGTCCCTGAAGAAACCTTTTTCTCTTTTTTGTTACTGTGTGAGGACATTCCCCTCTGTAGCAGGGTGCTGGTGCAAAAGCACCTAATTACCCCTGCTCAGCCAGCTCCAATCAAGGGAAATAGATTGGGGCTGGTGAAACAGACCTGATGCCTGGCCTGGGGATTGGCTCCACCTGAGGGCCTGACAAGCGAGCAGTTATAAGGGCTTGGAGCCAGAAGAAAAGCCAGGCAGGGAAAGCTCAGACTCCCAGCTGTGGGCTGACTGCAGGAAAAGAGGGAACTAACCCTGTAAGCCTTGTATATAGCTCAACACTGGTGGTGGGAGAACTGTGTATGTGTAAATAAAGCCACGGGTGCTGCATAATTGAAAGCCTCTCTGTACTTTATTGGGACAGCCAGTGGGCTCTGGAAGAGGAGTGTGACAGAGAACCTATGTCACCCTCCAATTATTATTTCTCTGCAACATTTTTTGAGGTGTGAATGAGAGAGCACATGTGAGTGTTTAAATAACTCTATATGTGTATAAATTTATATTAGAAAGGCACCATTAAGCATTTCCTAACCCAACTTCTAAGAGAATCCCACCTTAAATCACATTGTGTCCCCCCAGGTTATAAAAAGTGTCAGTGGAACCATTCTACTCTATAAAGAGGAAGCAAAAATTGCTGACTGCTCTATATCAAAAGTAGGGAAATTAGACGGGGAAGGGAGCCAACTGTGCAGTCACTTGGCACATGGAACTTTGGAGGAGCATAAATACCTCTTCGAAGGTCGAGTGACAAACTGGCCACGGCCTTACTTTCCTGGGGTTACTGTTTGTATGAACTGTATGTGCAACATTAATCTCACAACTTGATTATTGGCTGTGTCTATTTGATAACATGATTATCTAGTGACACAATTCAATATCATTGTTTATTCACTGATTTACTGACTTAATTGCAATTGTAACCTTGATTTGATACTTGTACAGTCTAATTCTTAGTTCAGTAAAAATTGAAAACAGTTAGCCTTAGAGAGCAGTTTGTTTATTAATTTGTAATGAACCCATGAAAAGCATAGAAAATTAGATTTTTCTTTCAAATTTGCAGTTGGCCCAGTAGCTATGAGATCAAAAATAACTTAGCCAAAATATTAGAAAGCCATTTGGCTCTGTTGCTGAATTAATACCTCATCCCTCACAATCAAGAGCCACATGAGACATCTAAAAGGGAGAAGAGATGTGTTCCCACCTCCCACTTCCACTCTGGCCAGCAGAGCAGAACTACTGCAGACAAGAGCACAAATTTCACCTTTTAATGGGCTGTGACAGATTCTTCTCTGGCATGCAGTCCCTGGAAGCATTTTGAGTCATCCAGAACAACGCTGGGAACTCCCAACTGGGGCCAGAAAGCTCTACTGCCCACAGAACACAAACTCTGGCTGTAATAGCCAGAGAGCACCACCTAACATTAACTCTTAGGAGACTGGATAGTCTTAAGATGTTTTGCACCTTCAGGCCAGGCCAGTTATCTGGGGTGGGGATAGGCGGGTAACCTGAAAAGAAATATATGTGGCCAGTGTAGGAAAGGCTGGGTCCTCCTTATCAATTCTGTTTTACTTTTCATTTTCTTACATCACAGCAAAGCCAGCAGGAGGCAATTGATTCAATACAGCAGCAGTGGCAGTCTAATTGAAATGGCTCCATGCTGAAGGCCAGGTCACCCCGGTATAATGTGGAAAATAAGCAGGCCTGCTTGGAGAAGGGAGGGGCTTATCTAAAAGACACAGCAATAAGGGAACAAGAGGGCTGAAGAGAAGGGAGACAGGTAAATATGGTGTCCGTGGGAAGGTGCTGACATTTTTTTTGAAACTTCATTTTGGCAAAAAATGCTTTTTTGGTACCACTCAAATGTTTTGTGAATTTGAGTTGGTTTTACTGAATTGCATAAAAAATAAAAATCCAAAATAATTAAAAATAAAATGTTTCAATGTTTCCCTTCAAAATGACTTTTCATTTTGAAATTTCCTTTAATTTTACTTTAAAATAAAAAACATTTAAAAGTGATCCCAAAAAAAATTCAATTTTGTCACAACAAAATGTCTCATTCTACCCAAAACTATTTTTTCTATTCTTTCTATTTTGTTTCAATTGCCAGAAAACCAAGCACCCCTTATTCACATAGCTTCAGTGCTGAGTTAACGCCACTCCTGTCCCTTGATTTAGAACCCTAAATTCATCCTGAGGATCCTAAAAGGTTAATGATAATTAAAGCCTTTTTAGGATACAGCAGCAGCTTTAGGCACCAGCGCTCCAAGCACGTGCCTGGGGCGGCAAGCTGCGGGGGGCGCCCTGCCAGTCCCTGCGAGGGCGGCAGTCAGGCAGCCTTCGGCGGCATGCCTGTGGGAGGCCCGCCAGTCCCGCCGAATCTTGCCTGCCGTGCTTGAGGCGGCAAAAAAGCTAGAGCCGCCCCTGTTAGGATATAGCATGTTTTCAATCAGTAATTTCTTAACAGAGAGACAGAGAGAGATAAATGACGGAACTAAATATAAGGGTACAGGCAGTCCTCAACTTTACGACATTCGACTTACAACAAATGGCACTTACGACATTTCGGAATGGACACCCTGATTCGACTTATGACAATGGGTTTCGACTTTACAACACTCGGTCCCGCAATGGAGTGTATTGCGGTTCCATTAAGACACATTCTAATGTGTTTCACTATAAGTAATAGTTCCTAATATTCATGCCACATTTCACAATTTCAATTGCATTCCATTGTCCCTGACAACTTCCAATTTTTACTCATTATTCATGTGGGGTCCGGGAGGGAATCACCCTTGCAAAATGTTTCAGAAATTATTTTTCCTCTACAGTCTACTGTAAAATGATGTGTTCTAGCACTCTTGGTCCAAAATTAACACTAGCACTGAAGAATGTAGCTATTTTGACCTCTTATGCATAGGAACCATAGCTTAACAGCACTTAATGAGGAAGGAAACCATGGTTTCAGAATAAAAATGAAGATAAAATGGTGTCAGAATGAATGACAAATCAATGTTGCTCTTTTCTAGATCCAATATAACACATTAATAATGTTTTGGGTTGCTAACAAACTTGGCCTAAACCATCAGAAAACAAAGAGAATGATCTGGCTGTAGAACTGTGCCACAAAGGAAACGTACAAAACTGGAAGTGGAATTAATATGGCTATGCACACTTTAAATGTGTAAGTTCACAAGGCTTTGGGGAACTCATTGCAGTAGTTTCAATTCAAAGAAGGTTTGCACCCTCTGAGCATCTCTGCTACTGAATATTTTTAATAGAGAAGTTCTAATCAACCCCCAGGTAAATTTGACAGCATCAAATTTACCCATTTGATTACCCAATCATAAGAGTGCCTTACCTGTTGAAATCTTCTGCAGTCCCAGAGGTTTTCAAGCAGTCTATCCATCTGTGCCATGGGAATGCTAGTTGATTTACTCTCACATCAGTCTTTGTGGGGTAAAGGGAGGACCCTGCTTCACTTTTAAATTGGTGAATCTTTTCCTTCCTTAGTGTTGTTCAACTTTAGGGGTAGACTGTACATGTGCTCAGAAAAAGATTGTTCTTAATGGGATAAATGGAAACCTTGACAGGGTAAGTGCAAACCTACCTTCTCATCCTTTAAAGGTCTTATTGTGTGAAACAGGCTTTTCAGCTGAA
This sequence comes from Mauremys mutica, assembly GCF_020497125.1. NCBI lineage: Eukaryota > Metazoa > Chordata > Testudines > Geoemydidae > Mauremys > Mauremys mutica. Next base: position 215,415,700 of record NC_059072.1, on the reverse strand, counting down.
TGAAAAATTAGATTAAAGGCTTTCAGAATCTCTACAGAAGACAACAGGTAAGACAGAGTCTCAGACTCTGGGGAAGGTTTTGAGTCGATAAGAAGGCCACATGGCTACGAAAGAGTTGGAATCTGTGGTCAATGTGTGGATGAACCTTCCTGTGAACATGGGCTGAGATTTACGTCTTTAATGAAACTGAAAACAGATTGGATTTTGTTCCCAGCATTTCATACAGTTCTTGGAGAAAAATATTTTTTGAAGAACATTACTGAGAGATTTTATAGGTGCCCAGGCTATTAAAAGCTCAATGTTTACCCACAGTTACTACAGAGAGCCATCTGTCATATCACAGTACTTTCCATTCCAACTAAAGGAACAACTGTGGTATTTCAGATATCACTTCATGGTAACTCAGAGCAAAACTGATTTTTTTTTTAAATCTAGTAGTTAATTTTGTGTTCCTAATCTTAGTTAATTTGGACGGTCTAACAGTGTTGCATTATGCAAACAATGGTTGTGCAGGCTTCTCCCCACAGCTTTGCCAATACACTTGCATCCTGACCTGAAACACCTCTGCTATTCTATTTCTGGGTCTATTCACCTAATTGGAGATTCACCCATTTGTACCAGCAGAGAATTTTACCTGACTTTTTAAAATCAGCTTATTTACAGCTTTCCTTAAGAGTCTTCAATAATTAGGCTATAAAACAGAAAACATTCCAACTACATGACACTAATATTGTCTTTGTTAATAAAAGGATCAGACTTCATTTCTTTGTTCCCATGCTCCCTCGTCCCCACCTTTCAGAAATGAACTCTGTTTACAAAGGAAATTCAGTGGGGACCATTTGAAAATAAATCGTTTTTTTATTGAAAGAGATAACAAATGCGATCAAGAGAAATATCAAAGTGTGTGTGTGGAGGGCAGAATCCTGTAGCTCTCTACAAAGCTTTTCTATATATCATCAGTAGTGCGCTAGCCGGTTCAAAAGGGTAATAGGTCTCAGTGCAGAAATTTTCTCATAAAAAGATGGTACTTGGTTGTGTCCAATAAGGAAATCTTTCTTTTTTTTTTCCCACACAGCAGCCCACGACCTTCACAAGAAAATGCTGCAATACGAACCAGCTGCTTTGATAACAGAACACAAGCCTCCAAGGATTACAGCAGTGCTTTCTGGGAAAGAAAACTGTTGCCTTGTTCAGAATCCAATCAAAACCTGAATGTACTGAGTAAAAAATAAACCAAGGTCATCATTATTCCTTCTCATTGTGATTTGGCTTTCCTTCAAACTGCATACTCTGTATATCTGAAATAGCAGCAACGCCTCCATTAACTGAGATCTCCAACATTTTAATCAAAGTATCTTTCAGAATAAAAGGCCGAAATGTCAAAATTCCAATAACCCTTAAATTCTTTCAATTCCCTAAACTGTCTGAAAGCTGAAGAGTCTCTTACATGGATAATGTCTTTAAACTCCCAAACAAACACCAAAACAACAATCTTAGAATTTGGCACATAACTATGCAACCAGACACGGAGGCACCTGAGTGGTTTACTGTGTATTCAAGGTCAAATGTGAAATCAGTCATTGTTTTTCCCCCCACAAATAATAGTATTTTTTACATTTAGTAAACTAAAGCCTGACAAACCAATCGGGCGGGGAGGGATGATATAACATCTCTGCTTATTGAAGGCAAAGGTTTTATTTTCTTTTTCTCTCTTCTTCCCCCCGCCTCCCGCCCTTCTTTTTAGGTTTTTATATTAGGAATATCAAGTATTCTCTTTGCTTTTTTTAGTAGATTACTTTTGGAGGGCTAGAGGATTGGAATGAGATCTCTCTCATCTCTGAGCTGGAAGAGTACAGTGTTTTACTTATTGGTAAAGGGATCTTCTCTCCCAATTGTTTGTCAAAAGTTGGAGTAAAATAGCTAACACAGACAAATACACAAACTAATACAAAGTTTTGAATTGCCTTCTCATCTCACTCATGCAATCTTTTTGTTTCATGTGGTTCACTGTCCCAGTAGTTCTCCAGTCATCCATACAGCCTTTCAACAAAAGCAGGGTGGGTAAGACTTCATGTATCAAGAACAAGGTGGACCCTTTTTATGTACAGCAGAGCTTTGAAATATATAAGCATGGAGGGTTTTTTTCCCCTTTTTCCCCCATTTTGTTTAAAAAAAAATCAAAATCAAACACAAACTAGCACAACCTCTCTCCACACCCCCCAACCCCACCACCTTACAGTAAAACTGTTCAGCTTGCATATTATTTGTAACATGTTCTGCCATTAAAGTTATATGGCCATATCCTCTGCTGTCAATGAAATTAGGCTGATTTACATCAGTTGAGGATGAGACCCTTTAAAAGCAAAAACTAAAAAAAGTTCATTTAAGCAATCAAAGTTAAGCTTGCATGTCCAACCTTAATTCTGTCTTCTTGTGCATTTGCATTATATGATACGGAAACATATACTGTTTATCAAATAATATCCATTTTTCCCCTACAACAATAGATACACATATGTAGCATCTTGCATTACTGTTTGAAATAATATGTTCTTCCCTCAGGCAGAAATGGCTGGACACAAGTGATATATATGAGCCGTAGAGAGACTTACTACTTCTGCAGCAAATAATCAGAAATAGAAGGGACTGAAAAATATCTCAAATTTTGTAATCATAATGCTCTAAAAGTTATTCAATATATTAAAAGGGCTCTTCTATCAAAGCAAGAGAGATTATGATTAACTCCTCCTTCAACGCCAGCACTTTCCTTCCAAACATGTGGTTAAGAACTTTGTTATTTGTTACACATGTGGCAAGCAACTAGGAACACTGGGATTTAAAGGACTTGAAACTTATACTTGAAGACAGAATGAAAACCATAAGTATTTCCCCATCTCTTCTGTTCCATGTGTTTTTCCTCGAAGGTTAATGAATATGTTCTCTAGTATAGCCCAGCTGGCAAGCAGTTATTAAACACCACAGTCTGCTAACCTTTTCTTTTTCCTCTCCACTAAGCACACTCTTCAGTAAGGTAAGGTTGCTTAAAATTCTTGGTGCTGTTCTGCTTACTCTAACATTGATACAGCATTACCACAAGTGGATTCTTCTTAATAACACTGTGATGATATGAAGTTATGCTAAATTTACTGAGGAGTCTTTTTCGGTGGTTAACTACAACACAGCACAGCGGTTATCCTTCTAAATGATGATTAGGCTTTGGGATGCCATTTAATTGAAAAAGCACTGTAAAAAAAACCAACCAGTCAGCCGTGGTTTGCAATCCATTTATTGGTAGAATTCAAGCTGAGTTTGTTTATCTGGTAATCATTGATAACAAATGTACAAACCTAATCCTGCTCCCAGTGACAACCATTTATAAATGTGGAGTCTCTTTGGATAATTCCGAATCTCAAACAATTTCACTCTTGATATTAATGCTGTTGGCCTGGGGTTAATCTCCTTCATAAATATTGTACCTTTACAATTCTACTTCATGACATAATCCCATATATTTGACTCAATCAGTAATGTAATCAGACCTTTACACCAAAAATAATGGGCCAGATTCTCAGCCCCATCCGTTTCATTCACATTTGTGCTGCCTGAGCTCCACTCATCAACAGTAATCCTCAGCTGGCTAATGGTCCTTAAGGAACCACATCCTGTTATAAATTAGGGCAGCCCCTACCCTTCTCCAATTTACATAGAAACCAGGGCATCTTAAGAATCAGGGAACTATTATTCGTTTAGGGCAAAATCCTGAGCCTGGCCCAAAACCTGAGTGTCTGGCTCAGGTGATGGGCAGATGTACAGGACAACTGGGGAGGCAGCCTTCCCCACAGGCTGTGGAGTGCCTGCACAGCTGTGTGGGTGAGGAGAATGGGCAGAGGAGTAGTGAGTGAGTGAGAGAAAGAGAGGGGATCCTCTGTTCTTTCCTCAAGTCCAATATGCCCTGCTCTGACCTGCCGCCTACCACACCAAATCCCCTTTTGTACACTAATTCCTCTGCAAGGGTAGCCCCTGGTGACCATAAAGGAAAGGGCAGGATTTGCTCCTTATTACACATATACAAGATCAAATATTGTAATGCATTCTATGTTCAGTTATACTTGTCCAAATCCATGAAGGGAAGAAAGTTTCATGGATGTAATGTAGGCAAAACCTGGCCCCACTGCTTTCAATGTGATTGCATGTATATAACTGAGAAAAGAATTGGGTCTGTTCTGGTATAGAAAGATATATAGTGATTGATATTAATGTCCCTGAGAGATGGAGGATTCTAATATGAAGGTTAGAGTAATCTAAGTTTTTTTTTTAAATGAAGTCTGTTATACCTGATTTTTTTCCCATCATTTTGTTATTATTTATAGATCACTGACAGGGTGCTTAACACTGTACAGATGTATAAGGAGAGACAGTCCCTGTCCCAAGGAGGTTTCAATATAGCTCAAACACAGACAAAACAATCAGACAAAGAATACCCAAGGTGACAGTAACAAGCTCAAGGTGTGGAAGGAATACCGGAGACTTTGCAAGGGTCATGCTTGAAAGATTTCATAGAAGGGTGCCTAAAGGAGGGATCTCAGGAGGAAGACAGAAGCCATCTGGTGCAGGAGAAGGGAGAGAGAGCTCCAAATGGAAAGAGGAGAAAAGAGAAGAGTAAGAAAGGTGGGATAAGGGAGGAGCTTTTTAAAAAGAGAAAGGAGAGAGGGAAAATAGAAAGAAGAGAGCAAAGCTTTGTGCATGTTTGTTACAGCACTGAGAGTGAGGACAAAAAGCTTGCTACCTGATGTAGAAAGAGAGGGGGCACCAGTGAAGGGATTCAAAGAGACGAATGATCTGGTCAGAGCAATGGAAGAGGAGAACACATTTAGGAACATTATGTTGACACACTTTGTAACAACTGTAATATACTGTGGATGTCTTTTCTATTTACTTGAATATAACAAAAAAGGGGCCTCAACAAAATCCTAAAAAGAAGTCAAAGTTAAGAAAAAAGTAGCCCTGTTAAAGGGGCAAATACAAAGTGACAAGACCACAGAGACATGGTACTTTAAATGTCTCTGGTTCTCAGTAGATATCTCACAGCAGTGCCTCTGAGGCTACCAGTTTATCCTTGTACGTAGAAGAGAAGATACCTGGGCAGCTATGGGGCACAAGCAAGCATATGACTTTTTAAATGGCTTCTGCCATGAATGCTCCACCTGATTAAAAAACTCCAGTCTCTTATTCATATTTTCTCAAAAGTGGCACAACCTCCAGATTAGTGTCTCTTTCATTTACTGCATTCTCGGGCTGGAATTATACCCCCATATCCACAGAGAGGAGACCAGCCACACAGATCCCCCTCGCCTGCTAAGAAGGGGGTCCAGACTGTGGGGTTGATAGAAACTCAGCAGCCTGGGGAGGAGAGTGCATGGGATACGGGGGGATGTACATTGTCCCCGTTCCTCCCCAACAGAGCTTAGCCAGAAGAAATAACACTGTGGAGTTGTATTCTCTCTTCCACACAGCTGTCTCCATGCAGCCCTGCCACCTTGATGGGATAATGGGGGTGAACTCCACAAGGAGCTCCCCACAGAGATACCCCCCCTAAGAATACCATTCTATATGTTGTTTCATGGAGCAGCAATCTGCCCCATATCTGATGTACAGACATAGGCAAAGGTCATTATTATTTTATTTCTGATAGAGTTCCCTGAATGCATTTAGGTGCTTTACACATAAATAGAGGAGACAAAGTTTCTGTCCTCAGGACCTTACAATCCAGTCCAGCCCCTGCCAGTGCAGGATTTTCCCTACAGCACTAGATGTAATATTGGATCTACACTTGTCCAAGTGTCTCAAAAGACACAGCTCATCTATATAAAGCCAAGAATGTTATTTATTGCACAAGAAGCAGAACCAGACTTAGCCTTAAACAAAAGCTGCGCACACAAAAAACCCCTCACTTGTCATGAATGTCAAAAATGGAATTGAGTTTTAAGCTATCTTTCCTGTCAAACATGATAAAAGCCTAACACTATATTCAAGAAACTTCATCAGACTTAAGTGAGAAACAACTGTATGGTTCAGTATATGCAACGGAAAAAAACCCCACCAGCATGTATTTCTCTGGAATCAGTTCAAACTGGCAAGACAAAAGCAGGAGAGCTCTGGTAATGGTTCAAGTGTGGGTCTGAGATGAGTGCAGGGCTCAGAAGGTATCCCACAAAGTAGGAGTGAGAACTGCAGAATAGGTCTGACCAGATTTCTAACCATGGCACTTCATTTATTTCTTTTACATTCTGTTTTTTTCCCCTTTAAACCACCTTTCATTCTTTTACTCATCATCCTTTTTAATCTCCTCTTTTTGTTCAAGTGAAAGGACAGCCTTTAAAGGAATAAACAAACCGAACAGAAAATGTGCTGGTTCTCTGCTCCCACTGGAAAAAAGCAGAGTGGAGCTCAGCTGCTGCTCACTTTGAGTAAAGCTGGCACCTCCACCCCCTCGTTTAGTTGTTACCAGCTACTTTAATAATAATGAGAGGGGATCTCACACTGTATATGTTCATTTAGGGCCATGAAACAGCTTATGCCATTAAAGTTCAAAGCAACTAATTAATTATTTGATGTGGTGCCAGATTATTAAAATAATAATGAAAAAGCTTCTTTTTTTCTGATACTGGTCTGTTTCCTTCAAAAAATCTGATTAAGTAGTGAAACTCTGGAAAGAAATGTATTTTCTTTATTTCCATGAGAGCGGTATTGAATTTATGAAATACTTCTTTATATATATCAAGGGTTTGTATTTTTTATTTTTTACAAAAAAGGTTAAACAGACAAGACACTACTCCTTTTTTTTCCATTAGTCTGCTTTTTCATAGTTGGAAAGTAAACATTGAAAAATGCATGCTGTTAGCCGGCTGTGCAGCATTATCAGATTATGTCAAAGTGAGTATAGTGAAAAAGTATTTCAGTCTGTTCATACTTACAACAATCTTCCACTTCCTCATACCAAAGCATGTGAGCAGACATGAAATCTCAAGGCAAAACAACAACAAAATATTTCTTGGCAAAGTATGTTTCAACTTTACTGCTCCAATAATTTTTGCAGTTTTGCTTGTGTCTGGATAATGATGATTATGTCCCAAGAAGCCACACCAAGTTAAAAAAAAAACCCTCTTCAGTATACTCTTTAGTTTTGATGTAAAATATAACTGCTTCTAAGATCTGGAGCCTGTAAGGGGGAAAATGAGCAATCCTGACTTCCAGGGAGCCGACATAGTAACTAATGCCAGAGTTCTGTGGAGGCCCCGAGATGTTTCAAATTCCAGGACCTGCGCAGAAGCAAATAACTATGCTTCCCTCAAAACAAGTTGGTTTCCCATAATAGGACAGCGTATGAACTCTACATATAAGGCTCTGCTTCTAGGATGGCAAGTGTAATGGATATAAATGATGTCTAACAGCTTTCCAAGTAATATCCACAGCAGTACAGCACAGTGGATACAGTCCTGCTCTCCATTCAACTGCAATACATGCCCTGTAGAATAGATTTGGTTTCATCAATAAACACACCAGATTTGTGTTTTGTAGGTTAAATAATTTTCCTCCCTATTTGGGGGGATGATTAGAGATTCTGGTTTATTGGTGTCTAATCTCATTTTCAGTTTATATATTGGGTACTTTAGGGTCTCCTACAAAAAGTGTTTTCATAAGTGTTTTTGAATTGTGATTGCATCAATTTGAGCAGAAATTGTGGTTTTATGTAGAAACTATTTATTTTTTAAAGAATCCTCAGAGTTTGCATGTAACCTTCCTATGCATAAAAATAAAAAGCCAAATGCCACTCAGTCTCCTGTTATACAAAACCAAAATATGACCCATAAAGGGCACAAACAGGAAATTATATGGACTGTAACTCACAGAACAGCATTAACGAGTCATGAATTCCATTGTAAATCCATTCACAGGAACCTGGTCATTTTCTGCTTTTGTTTCAGAGTTTATTTTTTAGAATCTATTCTGGAAAAAATGCAATAGACATTTTATTTTTTGATTTAGTTTAAGCTGAAGACTGGAGTCTGAACTTATGATGAATACAAAAGTATGAATAAATTTCTGGATTATCTATCCAAAGTTACAGATAGACAAAGAAGATAATAAATCCTTAAGAAACTTTGTTTTCAAAACTAAGACACATTCAACCTTTACAACAACTGGCATTTTCTGCTCTGATAGCTACATGAATGCCCAGAAGAGCCTGGATGTACAGGACATGTAAACAGACTCCAGAGGATTAATTTGCAACTCACAGGAACCAAAAGTCATGAACTGATGTTGAAAATAATCTGAAGCAGAGCACCAGTGACAGCCTGACAGCAACAGCAATTTGAGGATTTGGCAGAGAAGAAGGTTGAGGAAACTAGAGCCGTAAATCAAGGAATTGCTTTTTTATGCTAAACATCTCCTTTAAAATGTTTTAAAAGTTTTCACTTGATAACATGCCTTTACCAGTAACTAAGGGCATGTCTACACTACCGAGCTACATGGACGCATCTGCACCACTGTAGTGCGTCTGGTGAAGACGTGCTATGCTGACGATAGAGCATTCTCCAATCAGCATAAGAGGCAAGAGAGGCAGAAGCTACGTCAACGGGAGATGCTCTTCCACTGACATAGCATGGTGTTGATGGAACTTATGCCACTAAGGGGGGTGTCATTTTCACAACCCAAGTTGTTACATCGACTTAAGTGGTAGTGTAGACCAGCCCTAAATCTAACTTTCTGGCAAACAGTTACTTTAATTATGATGTCACTGAGCTGCTGGGCTGCTTTGAAATGCAGGCTTTTTTTAATTGTGAAGTTGTACTTTGGTGGAAAAATACGTTTTTGAGAGGAAAAAAATCATGGGCCAGACGGAATAATTTCTATGACAGGGCAGGTCCCCAAATAAAGAAACAATATTCTATGTAGTACCAACTGTGTAGTAGTAATCAGCGCAGAGCATAGAGCAGTGATCTTCTCCGACATTGTAATTTACTATAATATACAAAGTAAAAAAAGCACGTAATTCAGACATGTGACTGAAGTAAAGTAATACACGCAGTGTCGCTTGTCCGGTTAATAAATGCCTCAACAAATAATAGGTAGCCTACAAAGTGGAACTGATTTAAAACCCTTTGTGACTTCTTATAACATCAATGGTCCATTTGCTTGACAAGAAATGTCATCACAAGGCAAAACGATGATAGTATAAGCCTAATACAGATGATGTTTGGATTATAACTTCAGAAAACTATTCAATCTGTATTAAAAAGTTGTCAAAGATGAATGAAAAATATTGGGAATCCAAGTCTGTTGCTCCATTCAACTATCAGGCTCATAAACAAGCTCTTTCAGTGTTCTTGTTAATATTTGCAAATCTATCGTATTGATCTGTGTGGGAAGAGGTGGTTAGAGTTCTAGGATCGCGGCACCAAAGTGAAAAGAGGAAAACTGGGATGTGAATCTTTGAAGCACTAATGTGGAGCATGTGAGCTCTCATTTGCTTTGGTTTTATGCTCGTATTCTTTCTATTTGTCACTTGTTGTTATGACAGACTTAGCTGTGTTTTAGCAACAGAAGAACAACAGTTCTTCCATATCCTTATCACAGCAAAAGTAAAGAAGGGATCTTTTCATTTTATTACAAGACTAACAAAACCATTCCGAACATGGAACCACAAAAGCAGAACAATATGTTTAGTTTCCCAAACCTGTATATTTTTATATTAAAAAAAGAAATACACTGTAGAAATTGCAATATTGGCACAGAGCGCTGATTTTTATATTCCAGTACCCCAATTTGGTCTGTGCTTCATGCAGTGAAAAATTTAAAAAAAAGCTTTTAGGCCAAAATCCTTATGTCAGCACCTTGCCAGCCTTAGCACCTGGGCTAGGCACTGGGCAGATGCAGAAGAATATTTCCCTACCTGCCCCTCCTCCTTCCGAGGCTACAGGGAGGCCGTGGATTTGTTCAGCCTATTTATTCAAACAGCTGTGTGTGCCCTTTGCACACCCCTCACATGAGCCACAGAACGAGAGGATCCAGGCAGTATGGATCCTCTGGCCTACCCCCAACACCCTCTGCACTACAACAGACAGAACTGCCCCAAATCCTATCTCCAGAGGCAAACCCGCATCAGTTCCTTCAACAGGGGACACATTATGATCCCTGAAACAGGCAGATTTGTCTCATTATTATTAACATCACCTAAGCTGTGAGCTTATGCCTCTTAAATTCAGGTCTCATGTAGGGTCATTTTGCATGTTAAGTGTCCTAGCTGGTGATGTCAACTTAAATCCAGCTGTCTGTCTTTAAAGAGATTGGGCCTATATTTTGTGATTATTATTAAATCATGGTAGTGTTGCAGATGCCCAATGCGGATTGAGGCCCCGTCACTCTTCACTTTATTCTACTCTATGTCAAATATGAATGATTGGCAGGTTAACATACGGTACATGTCCATCCATCTTTAACATAGTTAATTGTATGGTGGAGGCAGTGCAGTCCAATAGGTAGAGTAACACATTAGGAATCAGGAGATGCAGATTCTGTTCCAAATACTGGCAATGACCCACCACATGAACCCTGGGCTTTATTCTCCCATCTTGAAAATAGGGATAATAATGCTTACCCACTTTTGTACAGTGTTTTGAGATCTATGGAAAAAAGGAATATATACAAGTGCTGCATACTGGCATGATTAATTATTATTTAAGATATGCAATTGAAACCACTTTGAGTACTGGATTGTTTGAGGACCTCTCTTTTAATTACATTGTCTTCCCTTAAACTCCCTCTGGAAGACAATTGTTGAAAGCGTTAGTTACAGTGGCAAGAGATTGTCACATTAAATCTGTGAAGACCTGGTTATTATGATGGCAAATTATGATGAGAAAATTCTGTTAGTTCAAATCTAATGAGACATTATTGCACATGCCAGGATGAATGCAAAATTATTTCTGTGCAGGTCTATACAGAGGTTAGTACATTAAGATGATGGCAAAATGAGGTTAACACAAGTCTACAGAGTTGACATTACAAATGTCAAGATGATTGCAAAATGATGTTGCTGCCAGTGTACCATAATTAAAAAAGAGGAAACTAAACATACAAAAGTATGTTCAGGGAATGTTAAAAGTAAAAGTAAAGCCACATAAAACATGAACATTTAAAAGGAAAGAAAATCTTAGTTAGGGCCAAATAAGGCACTGGTTTTTATCATTGAAGCCTAGGCTAGGTTCCTATTATAATGATTAGTATTGACCAATAAAGGCACAAAACCAGTATGGGGACAGAAATAAATGGACTGTAGGCAAGCTATGATTAATGGTGCCACTAGGAAAATCCTTCCATTAATAATGGCTATTTGACTGAGCAAAGATATATAGCACTATTGCAAAGTACAATATTCTAATCTATGTGTAACAAATCTATGTGTAATCTATGTGTAATCTATAATTCTTGTCACAAAAGGACTCTTTACTTGGTTGTCCTGTGGTAGAATCTGCTTGCTTTGGATGTTTACATATAAAATTTAATTATATTAATATTCTTCTTATAGACTATATGTAATATGAACATTAAAAATATCCCTGCAGTAGATTAAATGGCTGGGTAAGATCACAGGATGGTGCCAGTTTGTCATACATACTGCTGTGAAGTCTTACTCCCTGATTACATCATTGGGATAAAAATTTGCAGGCATATTTTCTATCTTCAATGCTTAATTAGAAATCCTAATGGCTTATAATGAGCAGTAGCTGAATAACTGAAAAGGAAACTTCTTCTAGTGATTATTATCTTTCCTCTTTCCTATCACTGCTTTTTAGTTACTCCCATGCATGATATGCAACTGATTTCCAGTTTGGTTAACTGGTTATCATCATGTGTCCTTTGGAAAGATTGATGTGTATATAATATTTCCCATAAAATAACAGTGGGTGTTAAATCATCTTTTTGTGGCTGCTACATATCTGATATTCAATTTCCTGTCAATTATATTGTTGTAATAAAAGTATTTTTGGTTAAAGCAATATATCTTTTCAAATAGTGTAAGTCGTATCTGACCTTTAAGTTCAAAGCATAAATGTTTTCCGTCCATCTAATACCGAGAGAAAAATGAAAAAATCACTCTTGTTGTGAGTTTATTATTCTTTATTGACAAATTGTTTATATTGTTGAAAATAGAGAAAGGCAAACACTTGTTTAAAAAAAATAAAAAGGTTATTTGCCTTGGAGATAGGATATTATGCAAAACAAGGATACCAATCCCAGGAAAAAAGGCTATCATTACAGGGTTTTGTTTTCTTTAGCCAGATGGCTATTTATCTTCATAAAGATTCTACATCACCATTTTTCAAGGCTATGTCAGATTTCATTCCATTTTATAGTACAGTGGCTGGAGTAGTTTTTGGAATGTAAGGAGTAGTCGTGTGGGAGATGGATTAGTGGTCACAGTATAGGTGAAGTGATCAGAGTTGCAAGATAAACAATCAGGGTCAGATTTTCAATTGATCACATGAATCTGAAATTTACCAGAAAGTTATCACCACTGCATAAATTGCATAGCTACAGAGCCAGGCTTACAGGTGTGTGATGTGGGCGACTGACCAGCATGCCGTGGGGTTGTGGGGCATTGTGGTTAAGAGGCTGCAGAAGGGCCATACCCACATGCGTGCTCACACGCATCCTCTCTCTGTCCTTCTGGCAGCATGACACCTGCTACCGCTCTGCCTGCTGAGCAGCTGCCTGCTGCACAGGGAACAGTACTTAAAGGGCAACAAAGGAAGTTCACATAGGGGGCTATTTATCCTAAGGCTGGCCTCACCATAGCTAGTAGCGCGCGTGCACGCACACACACTCTCTCTCCCCAAATGCAGAAACTTTACAGAGGATCTTGAAATTCCTAAAACCAGGCACTCAACTGGTATACATTTGTAGCACCATGATGTCATTGGAGCTATGCCAATTTATACTAGCTCAGAATCTGACCTGCAATGTTGAAAAGGAAAACACTTAGCGCATGATATATGAGAAGAACCACACACTGGGTCATCCCACTTTCAAGTAATTTTACCTGATTCAACACATTCCAGTGTAGATCTGTTTTTTGATGTTGACATTATATAGCAGTAAAATTAATTGATTGGTTTTACAATTCTGGGAACTTGGAGACTCAAAAAGAGAACACAGTTCCTGCTAAGATGGAGAGGAAGAGGAGAAAGAACAGGAAGATGAGCGAGAACGTGACATGTTTGAAAAAGAAAAGAAAGAAAAAACGTCTAGAATCCTGTTTTCTGCTGACTTTTAAAAGTATTTTCTTATGTTTTAATTCTCCTTACTAAAAAGTTAATATCAAGAAATTGAAGCCTAGTTATTTTTAGAATGCAGAGAACACTGGATTGAAGCTTCTGAGATTATTTAACACCACATGTTCTCTTAAGAATTAATTAAAATAAAATTTAACATTTTAAATCATTTGATTTCCTCTTTGCCCCTTTAATTGCAGGCTTTTGTTTTGATTTTTGAGTGCGAGTTGCTGAGATGGTAAGCACATCAATGATTATGTGATTAGATGAGAGCGTTGACACAGGTCCAAAGGGATTGTGTGCTAAGTGAAAACAACTGATTTCTCTAGCAACATTTCATGTGAGTGTCAGATGCATAATTTAAGGCAGTATTGGGATGTCTTAATATAATACATATAGTAATAGGAGTATGGAGAATGGAAGTAATTGGCACAGTTTTGCAAGTTAGATCCCTTTCCACGAGGCCTTAGCTCCCACATTCTTATCAGCCAAATGCTCCCCCAGAAGAGTCCACATTTTTATACAGCCAATTATTGATTAGGCATGTTACGGAAAATATGTGTACTACGAATATGAAAAGCTAAGGAAGTAGATTGACTGGATTTCCGTTTTGGAACTTTCTAATATATTCAACTCATGTGAATATAAAAAACATATATGGCTCTGTAAAGTGGAAAAACAGTTGCTCAAGGCACTAGTCTCAGGACTCCCACAGGCATTTCTGGTAAGAGAAATTTTACTAAATCAAATGTTTTTTTCCCCTTCCCAAAGGAACATTGTTGGTTCTACAGGAGGTCAGGCTCAGAACAATGAAGTATTTCTCATGGGGATATAGATAAATATTTGTTTCAGCTCTACAACAAACTGAAAACGTATACTAAATGTACACAGTTTTGAATTTTTACTGTGCTAATATGTCTTCCAGTGCTCTAGCCCTGAATCAATGTCCATTAAACTCAACAGACAAGTTCCCAATGATTTCAATGCCCATTGAACCAGATATTTTTTCTGCTCAGTTTATGGGGCATTCCAGTTAACAACGATCATAAATTAGTTCCCCAAAAGTGTAGATTGTCCTAATCTCCTAATAAGAGGATGAAGGCACTCAGCATCTCCCATTCTGGTCTCATCTAAATACTGTAATAACAGAGACAGATAACAGAGACGTAATTAATACTGCACTGCACTAGGAAATTAAACATTATCTCTGCATAGGTTTTGTATTCTCACATTTAATACAGCCTGTAATATACCATTACTTAGGCCTTCTATGTTTAAAATAATATTTTACAAGAATATATTAGATTCCCTTAACAGAGAATAGCTAACATATAGGGATTAGAAAAAAGATGATTTGTGAGCAGGGATGGATTAACTCTCCTGTGGGCCCCTCTATACAAGTCTTTTTCCTAATTTAAAACATAATGATCACAGTTATGGCATTGAGGCTATTAACGTTATACTAAACTTGCCTTTTAATTAACATAAAGCTGTTCTGTGGTTACATGTCAGTCTTAAAACATGTAGAATATAGTTAAGTAAATTCAAACTAGCCTACTTCTTACCTTAGAACAGCTGCTACATTAGTTTCTTTCTGGGAGGGAGTTTGGGTGCTGGAGGGGGCTCCAGGTTGGGGCAGAGTGGTGGGGTGCAGAAGAGGGTGAGGGGTGCAGGCTCTGGGAGGGAGTTTGGGTGCAGGAGGAGGATTCTGACCTGGGGCAAGGGGTTAGGGTGCAGGAGGGGATGTGAGGTGCAGGCTCCAGCCGGTAGGCACTTACCACAGGTGGTTCCCGGCTGGTGGTGCAGCAGGGCTCAGGCAGGCTGCCTGCCTGCTATAGAAGCAGCCAGCTGCTGGCACGCCTCTGCGCACCCCGGGGGAGAGGGGGACAGCATGTCTCCGTGTGCTGCCCGCACCTGCAAGCACCGCCCCTGCAGCTCCCATTGGCCGGGGATGGTGCTGGGGATGAGGGCAACGCACAGAGCCGCCTCCCCCACCAGGGGCTGCGGAGACATGCCAGCAACCAGCCACTTCAAGGAGCAGCGTGGGGCCACGGCATGCAGGAAGCCTGCCTGATCCCTGTTGCACTGGGGCCAGCCCCTGCCTTAATCAGGCCCTGTTTGTAAATAAATAAGGCAACAAGAACATAAAACCTACAAAGTATACAATATCAAAAAACTGGAGGAAGAGATGGGGCCCAGACGTCTCCTACACTAGAAAGGCTAAATGATTGGTATTATTCACACAATTTGTAGTTACCAATGCATGTGAGTCTAATAACATTCATGTGTTTTATTATAACAATGTTTGTATGACTAGAATTAAGGATCTTGCAGCATTTCCATTACAGATCCTATTTTTAAAGCTCTATAATTTAGATGTAAAAAAAATTGCTCACAGCTGAAACTTGGCATTCAAGGTCTAAGTGCTTAAACAAGTTGTAATTCCAATTTTGAGGAGGGAAAATAATTATGTCACTTTTAAAGACTGAGAGTAAAAATAAATAAATAAATGGTTCTTTAGTGGTGTGGGAGTTTTTTTCTGAAAGCAAACCTCAGCTTCAATTTCATAAATTGAATTTGTCAAGCCACAATGTGATTTGATCTCTTGTGATATTTCGAGCAAGTAATAATAATTGTCCTCAAAAATGGTGCTACCCATATGGAATACATTTGTTAAACAATAAATGTCAAAGGCACTTCTAGCATGTGGACTTATTGGTAAGTTTGCTGTGGCAACTAAGACATCAGAATACTGGTTGACCAAGTTAATATATTAGCTAAAAAGTGTTTACAAGAAAAATGGTCACAAAATAGTCCTTGGATTCCTTGTAGGTGCACTTCAACTAAAAGTTCCAAAACTGGCATACATACCAAAACCGTATTTACCAATCAAATTGCAACTGCTCAAAAGGAATTGTATATATCGTGAAACCAATACAATATGTATAACAAAGTATAGAGAACAAACACAGAAAAATGTAATATGAGCCAAGACATACAAACATATAAACAATATGTATAAACAATAACAGAACTTTAACTATAGGTTTGCTATCACTCCACCATATGTTTATATGTAAGAGAGAGGAGATATAACAGAGATGTCATCATACATTATAGGCGCATAGACACTAGACAGAGAGATCCTTCCATACAAATTTTAAGTATTACTGAAACTACTCAGTTTAGCAGTTTTAAAATCTTACTATAAATCTTGCATTATCTGTAAAGCAAAATATTAGCTAAACTGGAAAAATGCTTCTTGCTTTAATTACTTCATGGATTAAGAAAAGGATATCAACCTTAACTTCCAAATTCTCAGATTTCATTGGTTGTCTGCACTGCTGCTACTTTAAAAAAGGCTTCTTGCTTATAGAGTCATTACATAAATATCACTAGGGTATTAATCCACACAATTTTCATCTCTTTCTTTTAATAAGGTTCCTATCAGACAGAGACAGAATAGTGGAAATGTTTCAAGTCTTAAACACGTGGTATTCATTTAAATTTCATCTGTGGATTTAAATTCATATTGTGCAGGAATACCAAGAGGTTAATTGCATTCCCAAATCAGAAGAGGAAAAGAACCAATTAGATTGTTTTGTTTTATTTAAAATTATGTACCTTTCTTGTCTCTGAAGAACCTCATTATAAAGTTGCACATCAGGGACCATGAGATCTCTGTAAACGAGATCACTGTTTTAAGTGGATAAACAGTAGATTATATACAAACACTCATACATAGCTTAGTCCTCGGAGTACCCCACTACTTACTTTCATATCCAACCTATGGACACAAAAATGTTTTAGTCAAATTAGTAATTGTGAAAAGTGAAGGAGACTGAAGTCTTCTATTTAGCTATAATCCAGGTATGTTCTACTTATGTAGAATGAGTAAATATACTGGCTGACAATGCACAACCATACCCTCAATCATAATCCTTCAATGAAATCATAATCCTTGATAAAAACTACTAGATATTATCTGAGCCTTTTGTTGATGAGTGATAATGCCTCTTCAAGGCAACCTTCAAATTACCATCAATCTTCAAACTGTTTGTGGTCTAGTCTTTGCTTAGGAGACCATCTTTACATTATAAACCTTCTAAATTGTTGCTCAATCACTAATCACTTTCTAGGGTAGAAACCGGGAAGGTAGTGATGGGACTATCCAGCAGCATCCACTGATTTCCAGTACATGAGCCCCAACTAGTCAGATTTCAGATCTGGATATGGCATGCAAACTCCAGTCTGCAGTCGATGGCTTCTTCAGAATAAAGGATAAAAGTAGTATGCCCTGTTATTACTACTTAAATTCTTCAGTGGCCTTTGGCATAGCTGAGCCTTAGCCTCATCACAAAATCTTCAGGGAGGTACAAAACTGCTTGAAAGATGATATGCTAATTCCTTTCCTAGAGCTTCGTTCTTTGCCACTGCTATCCCAAGGTTAAACATATTCAAATCTGTTGTTCAACATATATGTGAATTTTGTGGGAGAATTGGTGACTCGCTCCCTGAGGCTATACTGTCACCCTTATGTTGATGAGGATTCTATCTCCCTTCCTTGGATATATACTGAACCATTTCCAATGTCTGACAGAGACATGAAACAAGGCCAGTTGTCCTAGGCTTAATCGGGATAAATTGGAGATGATTGTTAGCAGGCTTGAGCATATTTGCAGTATTTCGAAGAGCCTATGTCTGCTCCCTCAGGCGAGGGCACCTGCCTACCTTTTGTTGAATGTTTCTCAATTTCAGTGTCATCACTGCCTCTGGATTCCGAGATAGCAACTGCAGGGTGATTTGATTTAAATCAGCAAGCAGGAAACCCTGATTTAAATAATCCATTTTAATTTTATTTTGCATTTGTACTGTTAATTATTTTCCTAAACAGGGTGTTCAGATAGCAAATGTGAAAAATCAGGATGGGGGTAGGGGGTAATAAGAGCCTATATAAGAAAAAGACCCAGAAATTGGGACTGTCCCTATAAAATCAGGACATCAGGTCACCCTATTCCTAAAGAAATGTTGATTCTCATTGGTTAGTAACCATTAAAACCTGTTGATTTTCAACAAAATATAGCTTTTACATTAAATGTGGCTTCTTTATGCAAACTAGATGGATACATTGTATCTACACACCTTTTTTAAAGCAATTATACACTGGCATACATTTATCCAGATTCTTAATTTTTTATATTAGAAAACAGTGATTGATGTATTATTTACTAGATGACTTTTTTTTTACTCATGATTTGTATCAAGCTCCATTCAGATGGAAATTTGAGTTTAATTATGAATGCACAAAACAGTATTTTACAGTTAAATAAAAAATATAAAAGTGCTAGATACATAAGAAAAAAGTTTATTTAAACAAATTTTGCATTTAAAACTAACTGATCTATTAAAAAAAGGTAGTTAACGAATTGCACTGATCATTCGTGGTCAACATGGCCTTCAGGATTTTAGAAATATTAGATCTCATTCTTATAGATTAGAGAGGAAAACAAGTTTTCTGGGTTTTTTTCAAATCCCAATCAATTTCTTAACCTTCAATGAACCAGTCATTGAACTGAACTAGCTGGATAAACTGAAATGAAAGAAATATTCTCTCTGCGTCTACAGAAGAGGCAACTGATGTCAAAAGGTGGTTTAGTTCTTCTGCACACTGGTTCCAGGTACTTAGGCAGTCAGTGACTTCAGCCAGTTCAGTGGTTTTACTTTCATTACAACTATGGCTGCAAACATGTATTGTTTAATATTTTTAAATTTAAATGATTAATAGATTATAATAATTTCACACCTTAACATGGGTTATCAATTTAAAATTTAATTTTAAATGCATTATTTAAAAAAATAAACCCACATTTATTATAAATAAAAATTAAATTTACAATTTAAAAATTGGATTTAATTAAAAAGAAAGATTTTTAAAAGAACAATTGATTTTTGTCGATCCTAAGTAACAGTGACCACAAACACCTTCTCTTATCTTTTATCATGAGGAAAGATTGCATCCTTTCATCTCAGCTGTAGATCTTGCCACATTTATCCATGCCTTCACTACTGCAAATCTAGACTCCTGCAATATATTCTAAATTGGACCATCAAAGGCCATTCAGAAACTTCAACTAGCATAGACTGCAGCTGTTAAGCTTCTGACTTGCACAAACAACCAAGAGAACATTAAATTTGTGCTCTGTACTGGGTTCTAGTTCATCTACAGAGCTCCATGTCTGTCATGGAGGTCATAGAAGTCACGGATTTGGTGACTTTCTGCAACCTCCATGCAGGGCCAGCTCCAGACACCAGCTTATCAAGCAGGTGCTTGGGGTGGCCACTCCTGAGCGGGGCGGCACTTTCAGGGATTCAGCGGCAATTCGGCAGAGGGTCCCTCACTCCCGCTCCGAGTGAAGGACCTCCCGCTGAATTGCCGCAGATCGTGGTCGTGGCTTTTTTCTTTTTTTTTTTTTGGCTGCTTGGGGCAGCAAAACCCCTGGAGCCAGCCCTGCCTCCATGACTTCTGCAGCAGCCAGTCTGGCTGATCCATGGGCCGCCCAAGCAGTTGGACCTGGGGACAGCTACTCAGACAGCCCTGGGGACAGCTACACTGGCCGTGGCTGGAGCAGCTCCGCAGCAGCCACTCGGGCGGCCATTCAGTCAGCCTCACTGGCTGCAGCTGGAGCTGCCCTGGGGCCTGAGCAGCGGTACTGGGGACAGCAGGAGAAGCTGCAGCGCAGCCCCTGGCAGATGGTACCACTGGCCCCAGCCCCCCGCCCAGACCAGGATCAGCACCCCTGTGCCCCCCAGCAAACAGTTCCCCCCTAATAGTGTAGGGAGAATGGTTCAATTGCTGGACGTTGGAGGATCACAGATGATATGATCTTATTTTTGCTTCATTCTCACAGATTGTGAAAGATGAGTTATCTTTTCTGTGATTCATATTTGATTAAGAATATTAAGAAATACATAAATCCTGCATCTCTGAAAGCAATTCAAGCAGATTTCTGGATGACACGTCCACTGAAGACAATTAACAGGACCAATAAAGAAAAAGAAAAAAGACCTGAAAACTACAAAGAATGTGTTTCTGACAAGCTAGAGTGCCAAGAGGCTCAGAGGGTAGCTTAGGAGAAGACACTGCTCTCTAGACAATAAGGGTAGTTTTTAAAAATACAGTATAAATAAGGTGAACCTGTCTAAATGAGTTTTGCAGCATTTCAGACCAGTTACATTATGCACAGAATTTCTTTTGTTTTAATATATTTTTCCCGCACCCTCTTAATTAGCCGTATGAGTCTTACAAAGCTTTGGAAGCAAAGTCACTGAAAGGAAGGGCAGCTTTCTAACTTTTGTGAGAGGCAATCTGAGAGAAAATGGTACTATCCTGGAGAATGGGCATGTCAGCAGGTTAAGATGTACCACCCACGACTGGCTGTGATGGATGGGGCACACAGCAAGCTGGTGTACCACTGGGAATGGCAGGAATAGTGGATTGAAGATTACACAGTGATCTGTCCAAATATATGATTTGTCAAAATAGTCAGCAGCTATTTTCTTATTAAATTTGGAGGGGCTTCATTTAAGAGTAGAACAGGAATTCTGGGGAGTAAAACTGGACTGATTTGGGGCAATATTCTGCCACCTTTACTCATAATGATTAGTCTATTTACTTCTTAAATAATCCCATTGAAATCAATGGAATTAACAGATGCAACCAGCCTGGCATTCATGTGAGAATCCAGACTTTATCTTGTAGCAAAGATGGAATTT